>NW_024096513.1:3994573-4646646 GCF_016545835.1 Crotalus tigris | reverse complement strand
ATTAACTACCCTTGGTTAGTTAAACTAGAGTTTATTTAATTAACTCCTCAGCAAATTGCAGCATCTTGATGGGATCCTGGCTAGGAGACACCAAGACATTCCAGAAGCATGAAATGTAAACAACAGCAACAGCAGAACACTTCCATTCTGTTTCCAGAATGGACATGGATGTGTTCCTAGAGTCTTAGGAGGTTGGGTTCAATGGGAGAGAACATTGCATTTATGTTTTACTCAGTTAATCTAGTTGGCTGGGTTCACTAAACTCCCTGACTCAGACTTTAATATGCTTAGCTCTTAGTGTCAAGCAAATCCAACCAAGCAAACATTGAGAGGTTTCAGGCTCTTAATGCAAAACTTTATTGAGTATGCCACATCGGCATGTATGAAACTAAAACCGGCTCTGACCAGAGCCAGGTCACTATAGCAGAAGCATAGATTTCTTCCTCCTCCCTCTGGATCAGGTCACGTTGCCCAATCAAGAGGAAAGATATTGTTGTGAGAAAGCATTTCTAGATCCAGGCCAGATACCTGGCAATTGTCCTTGGTTCCCACAGTCCACTTTCTTAATCTTTGAAGTCTGCATTCCAAACCTCTCTCTTCCCCCCGGATTTGTTGGCAAGTTGAGAAGCAGTGTTTGTCACACCAGCAAGGCTGGGCTTCGAGACTTGACACTTCGCTTTGATATGGACATCTGACTAATCAATAAAGTCTACTACACTTTATTATTACTGCTTAGCCCTTAGCATGTGTGGTGAGGGTGTATTTGATAGAGTTGGCCGTCAGAAAAGGAAAATGATATTTAAACACTGAAAAGAAATGAAAAGCTGGGGGGGGGGAAGTGGCATCTTTCCCTATCCCGAGAATGACTGAACCTGGTGGAACTATTTCAAAATCTTATCATCAGGAACTTATAAGCATTTGGCTTCCGCATTCAGCCTTTGCTGCTAATCTGCTAATCCTCAGCAGTACCTGTAAATGCTTGAATAACAAAAGTAATTGGAGGTTTTGGTGAACCAGAAATAATCCAGGCATCCCAAAGGAGAGTGTTAAATGTCTAAGTGACAGGTAGTCCTCAACATATGATCACAATTGGGGCCAGAACTTCAATTGCTAAGCAAGGCACTTATTAAGTGAGCCACACATGATTTAACAACCTTTTTTCCCATGGGTGCAAAGCAATCCCTGCCGTTAAGTAAATCACGCAGTTGTTCATGCTTCCCCCCATTGATTTTGCCTGTCAGAAGTTAGCTGGGAAGGTTGCAAATGGTGTGGTCAGGTGACCCCAGGATGCTGCATCCATTGTAAATACATGCTGGTTGCCAAGCGCTTGAATTTTGATCATGTGACCATGGAGATGCTGCAATAGTCATAAGTCACTTTTGTTCAGTGTCAGTGTAACTTTGATGGCTTTTCCTAGTTGCTGGCTGTGGAATTCTGGGAGTTGAAGTCCTCATGCCTTAAAATTGTCAAGTTTGGGAAACACTGTCCTAGTCCATTAAAATGTTCTAGGGTTAATGCTGTCTTAAATTTAGGGATAGGTATTTGGTTTAAATATATTACTAGTCTAAAACAGCAGAGGCTGACTATTCAAGAACCTACCTAGGGAGGCCAGCAAATATTTCTATCTCCGTAAGGTAATTTTAAGGCTGAGTATTACCTGTTTATAGTCCATTGTACGTACTACATCCCATGAAAAGCCATAACACAGCAATTTCCAATGAATCGGTCAATTAAATAACAATAATTTTTAAACTACCTTCTCTCTCCCGCAATCTGGGCTGAGGCAGAATTAAACCATATCTGCTCCTTTATGTTTTCTGAATGTATTTTATAGGAAGGAGGGTTATTTTCACACCACACACCAGCCAGTTCCCACTCAATCTACCTCATTTCGGAAGCCTAGAGGAGGTAGTCAGCAACAGCAAAAACTCAATATCTTCCAAATGGGATAGTTCTCCCACATATGTTCTTGCATTATTTGTGCTCCTTTTAGTTCTGTGAAACAGCAAGCGACAGCATCTCCAAGCCAGACCAAAAAAGTACCCTGATGCACAACGATCACAATCAATTACGTTCATTGGCCAAGCCAGAAAGGAGCAACAGATTCTCAGGTTGTTTTAATGGCTAATATTTGGTGGGCTTCCAGACTATTTATTGTAACAATCAATGCTAAGAGGCATCTAACTGATAGGAATGATTAAAACATCAGATGAAAGAAATTTGAAGGGAAGAACATTCTGCAGGCAATCAGGGCCTACCATATTTCCCAAGACTCTTGGTATGAGATATTTCCTTCCCAATTTCATATAATTCATATTCCTTCTGTATTCAGGGTGGAACAAGCTATTTAGAATTGTTTCTTCTGCCAAATGTTTTGGACAACAGTTATCTTTATCTCTGCCCAAGGCCTCTACCGCCTAAAGCTGTTTGGGTTATAGTCCAAAACTTCTGATGAGAGCCAGGATGGGGCAGGCTCACTTTGAAAATAAAGTCAAAAAGAAATGAGGAACTGTAATTTATCGGTATGTCATGTGGCATTTACAGTAGTCAGAAACGGCCTCTGAAATTCTCCACCAAATGTGTCAGCAGAGAAGTTGGATAGACAATTTCTCTCAATTTCTTCAAGGTAAGAAAGAATTCCCCAACAAGTGCTCAAGGGCAGGGGACCCCCTTAACAGTAACAGTTGCATTAGTCCTGGGCATCTTCTGGAAGCAGATCTTTCAAGAACCACTCCCTCGTCCCTTGGCTTTTTAATGGAACTGTTTAATGGAACTCTTCCTAGCTTCTCCTTCATCTTCTTTAGAACAAAGAATTGTAGTTCAAGAAGGTATTGTTGGGTGGAAGACACCAGAGGTTAGCAGCTGGACTAACTAATGCAAAAATCTTGAGTGCAGTCCAGGCTAAGATTGGAAAAACACAGACAGAGAGGGAGGGAGGGAGGCAGCTTCTTCTGTTCCTCAACAGAAGTCCATTTTAGATCTTCAAAAGCATACAATTTAAAATTATAGATGACACTTTTCTGCAGTCCAGATCTATTTGTTTCTGGAGTCTTTCGGCGCATTTGCTTCCTGCAAACCACCAATTCCTCCATGAAGACTCTGATGAAAAGAGTTGGATGGGAGGGAGGACAGCATATATACCTTGACTTCTCCTCTTGGGCAAGCCATATTTACTCTTAGAAGATCCAGGAAGTGTTAGAGATATCCATACTTGGTTTTTCTCTGCGTGAATATACGTTCATTAACCGCCCACCCTGGGTTCTTTGTGCATCAGCAGGAAAAAAGTAGAGCTAGAGAGAAGTAGGGCAAAGTGACAAGGGGGGACATGATAGCAGTATTCCAATATCTTAGGGGCTGCCATAAAGAAGAGGGAATCAAGCTATTTTCCAAAGCACCTGAAGGCAGGACAAGAAGCAACGGGTGGAAACTAATCAAGGAGAGAAGCAACCTCGAACTAAGGAGAAACTTCCTGACAGTGAGAACAATTAATCAGTGGAACAGCCTGCCTCCAGAAGCAGTAAATGCTCCAACACTTGAATTTTTTTAAGAAGAGACTGGATAGCCATTTGTCCGAAATGGTGTAGGGTTTCCTGCCTGAGCAGGGGGTTGGACTAGATGACCTCCAAGGTCCCTTCCAACTTTACTACTATTACTATTACTAAAGTCCCATAACATTCAGTATATTGATCCAAAGAATATCAGGAGCTTTTGAAATCGACTTGGATGTTTCTAAACCTCTTCTTTGGCTGGTATCTTCAGTCAATAGAATGGACCCCAAATGGAGGAAGGTTTAGGCTTAGCAACCAACCATTCATGGGCCATGCTGGAATTTTGTAAACATCTCAAATGTAATTTCAGATTACTTGAGACAAGGCTAAAGAGATCCAATGATGTTAAACTTTCCTACCCATGGCCTCCATCACTCTTCCGACCATTAGACCATTCAATGTCGTCTCCTCCGCCCAAAAAATCTGCCCCCCTCAAATTTCCACTTTGTCAGGCTGCAGTTGACTGGACATTGAGGAAGTTGATGCAGAGCTGAGTCCATTTAAGCCTAGGGATGGGTGACCTTGCAGCTGCTCCAGTACGCCTATTAAATAGAAACAATAGTTTTATTATCCCCGAGAATTTGCTAAAAGCATAGAAATAAGAAAAAGGAAAAAAAAAACCACAGGAGAGAAATCTTTCCCTCAGAATAAATTGTCTCCCCTGTGGCGAATGAAGAGCTAGGAAGAGAGATTAGCTTCACGAAAGCAAGCCCAATGCTTTTTCCACGGCAATACATCGTGTTCCATCGGTAAGGCCCTGTCAAGCACCACACAAAACAGCGTTCGACATATTCCTGTTGAAAAGGAAACAATTGCTACAAAAATACACATTATGCAAAATGCATGGGCTTCCAAAATACAGATACGGATGCGTAATGGTTGGCACAGAAGGAGCAGCGAGAACATTAACTGCAAAAAGTTAACCACAAAAAGACAGCTTTGTAGAAACATTCATTTCCATAATGTAATTCAGGGGGAGAAGAAACTGATTTGCATAAAAATTGAGGGCCCTTTTTCCATCCAGACCCAGGTTCTAAATCTGAAATATAGGTAGTCCTCAACTCGTAACCATTCATTTAACAACTGTACGACATTACAACAGCACTAAAAAAAGGGGAGACTTATGACCCCGCACTTACAATCACTGCAGGATAGTAATAGCAATAGCACTTAGACTTATATACCACTTCACAGTGCTTTACAGCCCTCTCTAAGCAGTTTACAGGGTCGGCATATCGTCCCCAACAATTTGGGTCTTCATTTTCCACCTCGGAAGGATGGAAGGCTGAGTCAACCTTGAGCTCCATCAGAATCGAACTGCCGGCAGTTGGTAGTCAGCAGAATTAACCTGCAATTCTGCATTCTAACCACTGTGCCACCATGGCTCATAGTCATCCTCACAGCATCCTCAGAGGCACGTGATTAAATTTGGGTGACTAGCATATATGGGAGTAGAGGTTCGTTCTCTGAGCTTCTGGGTTGGTTTCTGAATGTTTTGTTATCAGGCTAGGTAACATCTTCAGCGGAATTTAGGAAATTAGGGGGTGTTAGTGTTGGTGTTCTTCTGATGCACAAGGTCAGATGCAAAGAAGGAAAAAAAACCTCTTGGAATTTGTCTTAGAAATCCATGGAGAAGGAAGTCAAGCTGCAGCAAGTAAGGAAATACGTATTGCAGTGTCATAACACAAACATCAACCTCTTACATACTTGCATGCAATATCATGACACAGGTAAAGAAGCCTGGAGCTGGTGCTGTTTCTTGGGGATGGGTTATTTGAAGGGTTGTCTTTTCCCAGTTATATCTACGCAGCCCATCAGCGCAAGGAGGCAGGTGATGTTACAAGTCCCTTCTCTTAAGGTCCATCTAGTAGGAGCAAGAAGAAAGGCCTTCTCCTTAGTGGAGAAGGCCCTCCCTGTGAAACATCATGCCCACAGAGATAAGATTAACCTCTGCCTTGATATTCTGTCAAGACAATGTTTTGCCCGTGTGCTTGGAAACCCCAGAGTGATATAGATTCCATCAAGTAGTTGATTTAATCATTGTCACCAGGATTTGGTGTGTGTGCGTGTTGGGGGTGTTATTGTGTTTTGCATTTGGAGTTTTAGTTCTCTAAATCACCCAGAGCCATTATTTCAGCATTTTGGCACCATGTTGCAAGAAACAGACATATAAGGGAATTGGCTAAACAAGTTATTGCTTATCTGTAAAACTATATTTGTTTTCGATTGTTCAACACATCGTGTTTAAAGCAAATCTAGGATTATTGTAGAATGATTCTTGAAAGTCAGAAACTAGATTAGCTAATACTAGGATGGGAGACCACCAGGAGATTCCAGGACTCTAGACATGACAGGAAAGTTGAAATATGTCTCCAAAGGCAAGGGCAGCCATTCCATATTGCCCAAAAAAACCCCTCCATGAATAGGTCCATAAAGTTTCCAGCCGTTCAGCAAAATTGAAAGGATCCGTGCAAATCAAGAAAGTCAAGTTAATTTGCTCCCAAACATGTTGAATGAACACAAAAATAATATGCTTTGTTTAGTCTGTATGCCAAAATGCTGCGCAAACCCTAACCAATTATGCTTCACTAAATAAATCAGGTTAAAACAACGGTGAGTTCATCATGCTGTGTGAAATTAGCCACTGCAAGATTAAGATAAGCCCAGTTTCCGAATGAGGAATATATTGCCACATTTTAAAACTTGACATATTTACCTGAAAGTGTAAGACGCTAAGAAAAAAACGCAGGCATGTCTTGAGCAGAGGTTTGAAGCTGCAGGACACAGCTTGACAAACTCTGAGTTTATTGCTTCTTATATACTTGTTACATATACCAGCTTAACCATTAGATGCTGACAAAGGTTTCTTCATTGGAAAATGTCTTCATGTAAGCAACTATTTTCTAGTAACACATTACATGGTCAAAGACCAGGTAAGAACAAATACAGGTAGATCAAAAGGAGAAAGAACTGACAAAGACAGGAAGAGATAGGAAGGAACTTAAGCATATTATCTGTTTAGGTAAGTGAGGCATTAAGTCAAAAGGGTATGACCTTCTGGCTGCTTCATTGGGACAAAGGGTATCAAAAGGTTATGAGGTTTGTGGGGGGAAAAGCACGGCAGTTTGCTGCACATGCATTTTTCCCCACATGAAAGGAAGAATAGCTTTCTCATCTCATCATTTACCCTTTTTAGATCAACGAGACATCTTAAATGGATGGAGATGAGTTTTTGCTGGTCAATCTTCCTTTTTCTGGAGGCGATTGTCTCAAATTCAGACTCTTTTGCCATTGAAATACACCAGTGTCAAAGATAAAAAGATTTCTCAGCCTTTAAGTTGAACTACAGGGGAGTTTGATTTCAAGGATCTACATTAGAAGAAGTAAGCTCTGAAGATACATGGCCCAGAACTCAAAGAAGTTCCCCAACGCCGCCTCGGGAGTTATTTCATTTTTTATTCATTGTAGGTTTTTATATTCCTTACTTTCTCTCTCCATGTGTGTGTGCATCTATGACTACTGAAGCAAGCTACAGTCTCTTTCATAGCCATTATATTTGTCAAGACCCCGTTTTAAAGTGTCAAAGGAAGGCATTTTTATACCTTTTGACCAGGAAGTGAGAAAGAAATTAATTGAATCGAGTCTGTAAATAACTCACTTGCACGGGATAATAATATTTCTTCATTGGTGTTATAAGCAAAATAAGTGGAACCCCTGTTTGGAGTTGTGAGATTAAAAAAAAGTAATGGAAGCTGTTAAGGTCTGTCTCCTTCCACCCCCAACCCATTTTTCTTCCTCTCTGAGAGAAGATTGGCAAAAAGCGTGCAAACGTGACCTCGCTAGCTTTTCTTTTATGGGAAAAATGGGAAGGCATGCAAATATAGCTGCTCTCAAGAAAAAAATATTTAACAAGAATCCAGGCATATGAGCTGAAATGAGAAATTCAGAGCAGTTGATTGTTCGCTCTGCAGAATCCAGTCTGGTTCGGCCACCAGGACCAGGGAGTTAGTCTTTTGAGCTGTTGGCTCTCCTGCTGGAGCCCATACTCAGGAAACTTCTCTCTAGCACAGTGGTTCTCAACCTTTTTAATGCTGCGACCCCCAACCGGTCGTAAGTCGAGGATTACTCAACCGGTCGTAAGTCGAGGATTATTCAACTGGTGCAGCACCGTTTGCAGAATGGGACTTTTGGCGGGCTCAGCAGGGCAGAGACAGCCTGGACAATTCCTATTGGCTTTTGAAAGCCAATAGAATTAGACTCTATTCAAGAGAGTCTATTCTATTGGCTTTCAAAAGCCAATAGAATAAAAGGGAGTAGCACAGCTAAGGAAAAGGGGGGAAAAATGGCGGACTGCGTTGTTTGGCGACCCCCGTGAAATGGTCATTCGACTCCAAATGGGGTCCCGACCCACAGGTTGAGAACCACTGCTCTAGCAGAATGTGTGCTTTGGGCTATTCTATGTGTAGTATTTATGTGGTGCCTGGTTGTGTGTGGCCTTTTCCTTGTTTTATTGGGGTGTTCTTCACTCTCCCAGTTCTGTTCCAGGCATCATTTGGAAGTGTTAGGACATTATTTCTAAAGGCAACCAGGCGGCATATGATAACCTCATTCAAAGTTTCATATTTTAACACACACCTTTTTCAAGAAGAGTATAATGCCGGAAAAAGTTGAAGGAAAGAGAAGAAGGTGGATGGATTTGATCATGACTGCAATGAATGTGCCACTGAGAGGGCCAAAGGGCCAAGTGGAAGGCACACCATTCTGGAGAAAAATATACACAGTTGTTTCGAATCAACACCAACTAGATGGCAATTAGTCAATCACTGTTAATTGTAATGCTGGCTCAATGCATGACCTTTATGATAAGCCCAGTTTTGACATTATCCCTATCTCATTCCCAACCGAGGAGAGTCAGTCTTAATTCATTGCTAATTATAACACTGTGTACTGATCTATGTATCCATGTGGTCATTAACAGTAAACAATGACATGACAATACATAATCAATCAGTAGTGTTGTAAATGTTGCCTTCTCTTCTTAGGATGGCATTGTCCCATCATAACTTCAACACAGGGTGCAGACCTAACACTTGGAGGCTAGATTTGTGATCTGTTGCAAGTGTGATCAGTGGAGTGCTTTGGAAGTGGTGGGTGATGGGACACACCACCTTCTCTCTGATCACTAGCAAGTAGTTCTATGCAACCCTTAAGATCCAGATCCAAAACAGTTGCACAAATAACTCCCATTGCAGCCATATCTCTCACAGTATTTGTCCCTCCCTCCCCTGTGTTGATGTGGTGGAATCTGCAGTTGAAGTGTGGGGACCAGTTAAGCAACTGGCTAGCCTGAAATCCCTGCAGGGGAGGAAAAAAATGAAGACCCGATACCACCCCACCCCCAAATTCGTGGAGTGCTTGCCTGGTTGTTGTCAAGAAAGTGTTCTTAGCCTGGTGAGATTCTTGTAAATAGGAGAGTAGCAATAAAGTAACTTCTCTGATCAGCTCACAGTGTCGTTCTGGTTCCTCGTGCCTGATAGCTACTCATGCTTTGATGTCTTCCCGTGTGCTTCCTTCTTTTACAGGATTTTAACTTTTGAGAAGCTCACATGGGTTGGGGAAACAGGGACACCAAGCCCAGTCTGGAGAGACAAGCAGAGTCTCTGAATTGCCCAGGGGAATCAGACTCATTCATACTGCCATGTCCATTGGGTGATTGTTTTTGTGGCAAGCTGCAGCAAAGTAACTCCCTTGCATTTATTCACCGCTTCTGGAGGCAGATTGTTCCATTGGTTAATTGTTCTAACTGTCAGGAAGTTTCTCCTTAGTTCTAGGTTGCTTCTTTCCTTGATCAATTTCCATCTGTTGCTTCTTGTCCTGCCTTCAGGCGCTTTGGAGAATAGCTTGACTCCCTCTTCTTTGGGGCAGCCTCTGAGATATTGGAGCACTGCCATCATGTCCCCCCTCGTCCTTCTCTTCATTAAACTAGACATTCCCAATTCCAGCAACCGTTCCTTATATGTTTTAGCCTCCAGTCCTCTAATCATCTTTGTTGCTCTTCTCTGTACACTTCCTAGAGTCTCAGCATCTTTTTTACATCGTGGTGACCAAAACTGGATGCCGTATTCCAAGTGTGGCCTTTACCAAAGCATTGTAAAGTGGTATTAACACTTCACATGATCTTGATTCTATCTCTCTGTTAATGCAGCCCAGCACTGTGTTGGCTTTTTTGGCAGCTGCAGCACACGGCTGGCTCATATTTAAGTGATTGTCCACTAGGACAATCCTTATCAATCGGGCCGTTCTCTGAACTGGGGCTTCACTGATGGGCAATCTTCCACTTCCCTAGAAACAAACCTGTCCTTCATACATTTTGCAAATGCAAATGAAGAAAGTTTGGAAGACTTAAAAGAGAAAAAGATGGGACCCATGGGTGATACTTGTAGGATTTTATCCCTTTTTCCCCCTAACCTTTTCTTTTAAAATAATAATCTTCACCAGAAAGCTTTTATCCAACTCTAGTCTCCCCACGCCACTATCTCTACCTTGCCAGAGCAACAAATCAATTGTCCCTGTTTGACATCCTCCTCTTTGCAAAAGCCAGATGACTTATGGCAGCTGACAGGCAAGTTCCATGGGGCAGGTAGATGATGAGATTTGACTGTATCTTATCTCTGCCTGCTTTGGCTTAAGATTGGAAAAGCAATTGGCAAGTGGCATTGCAAGCTGCAAATGAAGAACTTAATTCCTTGTTCTAGAGGGGGGAGGGAAGGGCTTGAGAGACAGGAATTTCTTAAGCTACGTTATACTTATTTCTTCACTAAGGGAACAGTCATAATATTATCCAAAAGAGAATAGCCAACCTTTAAAAAAAATATCTGTATATTGAACACGCTTCCCTACCAGAATACCTTCTGTGCTCAAATCTACTTGACAGTTTTCTTATCAACTTCCTTAAGAAAGTTAAATCTCCTGTGTCCCAAATCTCTTGGCCATGCAAATTGTGTTTTTTTTTAATAAATTTTTATTAAATAACAAAAAAAAAGAAAAAGTTTAAAAACATTGAACATGGTAAATCAGACTTGACCAACATCTCAGTTCATTCCTATTCATAATTAATGAAACTCTATACAATAACATCACTCTAAACTCAATTTTAACTTATCTCATCACAGTGACCTCCAAATTTTTTCCCCACCATTTATAAAATGTATTCCATATTTGGTAAAAATCCATAACATCCTGATTTTTGAGTCTTTTAGTTAACCTATCTAATTCTGCACAATGCATAATTTTATAAATTAAAATTTCCTCACTAGGTACAGCTGTATGTTTCCAATTCTGAGCGAATACTATTCTTGCCGCTGTAACCACATGAATAAATAAATACATATCCTCTTTACTAACATTTTCTTCAACAATTCCTAACAAAAATGTCTCAGGTTTATATTGAATATTTTGTATGCTCCTTTCTGTTACCCATTTCCAAACCATATGTCAATACCCCTGTGTTTCCTTACATGACTACCATACATGAAAAAAATGCCCCTTTCTTTTTTACATTTCCAACATAAGGCTGAGTATCCTTTATACATTTTGGCTAGTCTTGCTGGAGGGAGATGCCATCTATAAATCCTCTTATACGAATTTTCTTTATAGGATGACGCCAATGTAATTTTGTGGTTTCGCATCCATACCTGGGGCCATTCAAATTGTGTTAATGGGATAGAATCCGGACTGGTTGCCCACTCCTGTTCCAGTGCAAATTTACCTTCCAGGAGAACTATTTCATAAAAGGAAATCCTCCCCTCCATTCTTCACTCCCTCTCTCCTCTCCTTTCCTCTCCTCTCCTCTCCTCTCCTCCCTCCCTTCTTTCTTTCCTTCCTTCCTTCCTTCCTGGAAATGAAGGATGGAAGAAGAAAATCAATATATTCTTGACCTGCCACTGTTTGATAGCCAAGAATGCTAAAGTCTCTGGGCATCTTTGCATATCTAATTGATCTCAGTTTAGAGTCCAGCTATCCAAAGCCTTCACTTTTTGCTTTTTAATAAGACATTTCCATACTTCAGTACTTTATTGCATTCCAAAGCCATGAAAATCTGAGCTTATTTTAATAAGTATTTGAAAAGCCACCATTCCTTTCCAGAGACAGCCTTTGGCACTACTGGAGATTGGCTGCCTCTCAAATACTCATTCAGCCCCTTGTGGGAAGGGCCACAGAAAAGCCCCTTTCCTGCCACGTCATCCAAAGAGGGCTAGTGCAACAAAAACAGGAGCTACCTTGAACTCAGCTTGGCCCCTGAGACAATTCAAGTGATGGATGTCTCCTGCCTGATCCCTCATGAAAACTTTTAAATCCTACAGATTAGTTTATTATAAATAGCTGGGAGGCTATAATTCCTTGACATATCAAAGGGTTTTTTTTTTTAAAGAGTGGGGGAGAATGCAGACGTAGGAAGGATTTATGACTTATAAATCCTTCCCACTTATGGAATGGAAATATTTGGCAACTGGGAACAGGGACCGGATGTGGTTGGCCTCTCGGGTCACTGCAGAGTTTCAGCGAAACTAGAAGGACAGAAAACCCAGGAAGTTCTAGCACAGAGCTGAAAGCTGTTAACTGTCCGTCTGGTCCTGCTTTCCTCAACATGATATGTTTTTGAAGTTAGGGGACTGCAGTTCTCAGAATGTCAGAAGGTATATTAAAAATGGCAAAGCCTTTGAACCTTTGAACTGAAGATCCAGTGTAACTAGGAGGCAGAAAGCTGGAGAAGGTGCTGAGCTTGATTAATTTAAAAAAATAAGAAAGCCAGTTTGGTATAGTGATTAAGACATCAGGTTACAAATTGGGGGACCACGGGTTCTAGTCCTGCCTTAGGCAGAAAGCCAGCTGGGTGACCTTAAGCCAGCCATTCCCTCTAAGCCCCGGGAAGGAGACAAGGGCAAGGCATTTCTGAAAAACCTTGCCAGGAAAGCTGCATGGATTTTGTCCAGGCAACCTCTGAAAAATCAAACATGATCGAATGAAAGGGGAAAAAAAATAAAACAAAACTGCCAATCAAATTACATTGCCAATTCACACTACAAGCTATCCTTGAATTACAGCCATTTGCTAGCGACCAAAGTTACAACACGGGGAAAAGTTACTTGTGACCGGTCCTCGCATTTACCTTCACAGCTAGCTTCCGGAAAGCAAAGTCAATGAGGTAAACTGGATTCATTTAATGACTGTGTGGTTCATTTAGAAGCTGCAGGTTGCAAATGGCAATCACGTGACCCGAGGATGCTGCAACCAGTGTATAAATACATGCTGGTTGCCAAGTGCCTAAATTTTGATCATGTGACCATGGGGATGCTGCAACAGTTGTAAATGTCTTCAACCTACCAGGATTAATCTTTGCTCATGAGTCTTTGCTTCTTTGGGCAGGACATTGTTGCTCCCATAATTTGGTAAGGCAATGAGGCAGACTCTTGATTACCTCCTGGAATGTGTAGCTTACTCGTTCTAAGTTGCCTTACCAAATTATGGGAGCAACAATGTCCTGCTCAAAGAAGCAAAGACTCATGAGCAAAGATTAATCCTGGTAGGTTGAAGACATTTAATTTAGGGCTGTGTTTCATCTGGGACCATAAATAATTTTTTAAAAAATGATTTTAGGGCTTTGTGGATTTTTATATTCTATCTCCAAGAGATATTTTAGAGCCCAATGGAGGGAACATGCTGCTGTTTGTTTCCCAATTCAAGTGCTTTTGGACTTGCTGCTTAATTTTCTGGCCATCATTTGACAAGCAACAGTGTACTCTGTGCCAAGGCATGCCAGTTATCCCTGCCAGATTTTAAATACTAAGGGTGTGCAAATATTTCATTTGGAGATTCAGTTCAGAGGTTCTTCAAATCTCCAAACTGAAACATGTTTTTTTTTCCCTCCCCAAAGTTGACTCAGCAGATCACTTCAATTTGTGAGATTGAACTGAATGCTTCCAAATCAATGACTGATTCTGATGACTTTAGCAAATATGCAAAAGCTGCTTTTTCCACGTGGAACATACACACCAAATCAAATCAGCTCTTAAGTCCAAACCAAATCAACAGTTCACTTGGGACTATCTCTATCAATCTTGACAAAAGGGATAACAGAATCATTAAAAGTGGGTAAGGAGGTTGAGAAGATGGACGGGTTTCATACACGGTTACAGCTTTATTATTTCACAGCTTAATAGCAGGTAATGGTGAGTAGTTCATAAATAATCTGTTCGTAAGGTGTGATGTTGAGATTTATAAGTAGTCCTCAACTTAAGGCAGTTTGTTTAATGATGGTTTGAAGTTACAATGGTCTCAGAAAAAGTGACTTACCACCTGTCCTTGACTTGTCACGCAACCCCCACAGTACACAAGATTGCAGTTTGGGTGCTTGGCAACTGGCTCGCATTTATGAGAGTGTCTTGCAATTATGTGATCACAATTTGCGACAATCAATTGACCAGTTTCCAACAAGCAAAGTTAATTAGGGAACCCGGATTTACTTAACAACTTGATTCATTTAATGACCATATGATTCCCTTAATGACCATGGTAAAAATAGCTGTAAAATCAAGTCTGGTCACATGATAACTTGCTTTATGACTGCACTGACTTATGATGGAAATTCCAGTCCCAATTGTGGTTGAAAGTCAAGGACTAACTGTGCCATCTTCTGATTGTGGGTCAAGGATCTCTCTCTCTCTCTCTCTCTCTCTCTCTCTCTCTCTCTCTCTCTCTCTCTCTCTTTCTCTCTCTCTCTCTCTCTCCTTTCTTGTCTTCCTTCAGTGTAGAATAACGTGAAGAACTGCCACTTGATCAAAGAAAGGAAGTGGGGGGCTGTCTTCTTCAACAAAAAGTAATGCTGTCTATCAATAATTCACCTATGCTTATATAGGACTGAAATGGCTGCATATTTCGAATAAGTCCACTTACATTCAAGCTCTTCCTTATGCTATCTTTTCTCAGACTTCTATCTCTTTAGAGATGGTTCAGGAAGGCAATTGAGGCAGTCCCCAGCAATGGCAGAAACGTTTATCCCACTTGAATATTTGGATGGACTTTGCTAAACCACATTGGCTGAATGTAAATGCCAAAGGGAGGGAAGGGTACAGCCAATTCTGCCCTTTTCAGGGGCTGGTGACCTTGTAACCTAAAAAATGCCCACCAAAATGGGCATTTTATTTGTTTATTTGTATTCTGCCTTTATTACTTTTACAAATAATTCAAGGCGTCAGACTTGTCCAATACACCTTCGTCCTCCTATTTTCCCCCACAACAACCCTGTGGGGTGGGTTGGGCTAAGGGAAAGAGATTGGCCTAAAGTCACTCAGCTGGCTTTCATGGCTAAGGCGAGACTTGAACTCACGCTCTCTCACTTTCTAGCCTGGTGCTTTAACCGCTAGACAAAACTGTATATTAAACAAATGCACTTAGGACACCGCGGAAAAAGTATAGATCAGAATGTGTTAAAACTGAGGAAAAAGCACTGATTAAAAATGGCACACAAAGAAAGATGACTAGAAAAAATGTTTTCAGGCATCACGCACATAAAACTGTATGCAAATTCTCTTGCAGGTACCTATCATGTCTGGCTTGGATAAATTGTTTCCAGGTGTCACAAGCCTGACCTTTCAGATCGACCCCAGGGGAATATTCCTGGAAGGGGACTGTCATTATTGGAGTGTATTTCAACTATCCCCTTGTTGAATCAATCTCATCTTTATTTCCTATTCCGCTCATGAGTACAAGGAGGGAGAGCTGCCCTCTTTGAAAAATAAATCAAAATCTTTGTCACGTCATGTGATTAAAATTCTGCAGCACCAGCCAGGCTTAGGCTAACTCCTAATGGATTAAGCATCATTAGCGATGCGGAGACTATTCTAAATGAGTTTTCTTTGTCTCTTTCCTTAGTTTCCCACCCAACACTCTGAATTCTCCCTCCTCTTTCAAAAGACCCCAGTTCTGCAGCCCCTGGACGGGGATGAAGGAGCAGAGAGGGATTTGAAATGTTTTTCCTAAGGTATCTTGCAAAGTGTGTGTGTGTGTGTTTGTGTGTGTGTGTTTCATAGAATCAAGAGACTAAAAGACAGGAGGCACAATAGGGACTGCCCTATACCAGGAGTCCCCAATCTGCGGACACGGCCTCTTGGCCACCGGGCCATGTGAAGGGATGACCAGTGCCTGCGCACGTGTGTATGCACTCAACCCCGAGCATCCCTCAGCGCTAGCACCACCTTGAACATCCCGCTAGTGCTAGCATTGCCCCATTTGTGGCACTCGTGCTCATACGGCCCTGTTTGTGTGTGTGCATGCGCTCGTACGCAGCTCATTTGTGCATGCCCACACGTGCATAATGGTGCCTGCCTCCCTTTGTGGACCGCCAAAGACCTCTGCCCTATACCAAGCGTGGCAGTGGAGGAAGGAAAACCAGGTGGATCAAGACTTCCATATTTTAATCTTCCTAGGAAAATCTAGTGGTCCTTGACTTACAGCCATAATTCCTTGTTAAGCAAGGTGGTCATTAAGTGAGACCTCACGTGACTGCACCTGATTTTGCAACTTTTTTTGCTAAGGTTTTTAAGACATCATGTGATCCTGATTTGCAACCTTGCTTGCTGGCTTCTGTATTTTGTCTGCTTGTCGGAAGCCGGTTGCAAAGTCCAATCATGTAACCACAGGATGCTGCAAATGTGGTAAATGTGAATCAGTTGCCAATCACCCAAAATGGCGATCATGTGACTGCAAGGATGGTGCAACGGTGATAACTTTGAGGACTGGATGAATTTTACATCAAAACTCACGTGGCAAGTTTGTATGCAAACAGAAGAATAGCATATTGACTTGAAAATATTAGTAAATGAACATATAACAAATAAGAAAGCTTTATGATTCTTGGCATCTTTGCATGCAGGAATCATTTTTGTGGAGTCCTTGGTGCTCTTTGTGTTTGGTTCTTTACTCGCAGACATTTCATTGCCCAATTAGATAACGCCATCTTGCAAGTGCGAGGTTTGCTCCCTGTTTATATACAGCAGTTTGTCCTGCCAGTTTCACCCAAATGTCATCACATTAAGGTCTTTTTTCCAGCCCTCCCTGTCCAGCCACCCTTGTAGTATTTCACATCATTAACCTTTGAACAGGGAAACTGCAAACTGACAGTCCCAGTGAAGCAAGAATGAGCTGTTTTCAAAACTAATTGTAAACATCTTACAAGTTAATCCAGAAGATGAATGGACTTGTTGAAACTCTGAGAGAGGAATAGAACAAAAGTGATGGATTGTGTTAGATCCTGCCTTTTTTTTTCCCAACAGAAAGCTAGCATAGGTAGAACTTCCTTCTCTTCACTTGTTCCACAGCTACAATCTCGTGAAGTCATTTGAATTAAGAAAGAAGGACTGGCCCAAAGTCATCCACTGAAAATCCATGCCTGAAGAACTTGGATCTAGAACTAGAACTTGGATCTCCAGTCCAACTTCTTCAACACTGGATCAACCTGGTTTTTGGCCTGAAAGAAAGGGACTGGCTGAAAGTCCTCCAGGCAGTTCCATGACATAGATAGACCAAGAACCTGCTCCTGGTCAAAGACCTGTGCTATTCCACATGCAGGTTCTCTGTGAGGAACATCTCCATAGCTACAATACTTACTGTTGTGTGTTTCTAAAATGCAAGACTTGGTCCGTACAGAATGTCGATCACCAAGTGCTGCAGAAATGGAGGAAGAGGGAACTTTCCCACTGTGGTGATCTCTTTCCCACTGGCCAGATCTTAATCATAAGTCAACGGGTGGAAATTTTAGAAAGAGTTTTTAATAGATCAGCAAGTTCGGCTCTAGACCTGGATGGTAGTGGACATTACTGAGCTGAATCAAGCAATGTTGCTCATTTGCTGGATTCATTCTTTGCAGTAGATCCATTTAAAACAAAGGTGTTTCTAGGCTCAGCCACAATAGTCGTGTCCAAATTAAAATATAATATATAAAATAAAATGTGTCACATTTGAATTTAGTGTACCATGTTCACTCAGACACCAAAAAACTGCTTTCAGTATTTTCATGGCCCATGATCATCCAATAAACTTCAGAACAACCTGAAAGTGGGTCTTTCTAGACTTCTATTATACCACAATACAGGTAATCCTCAACTACAACTATTTGTTTAGTGACTATTATAAAACTCTAGTAAGACCACACCTGGAATACTGCAACCAATTTTGGTCACCATACTACCAAAAAGATGTTGAGACTTTGGAAAAAGTGCAGAGAAGAGCAACTAAGATGATCAAAGGCCTGGAGACTAAAACATATGAAGAACAGTTGCAGGACTTGGGTTTGGCTAGTCTAAAGAAAAGAAGAAATAGGGGAGATATGATAGCAGTGTTCCAATATCTGAGGGGCTGCCACAAGGCAGAGGGGGCCAGGTTGTTCACCAAAGCACCAGAGGGAAGGACGAGAAACAATGCTTGGAAACTGGTCAAGGAGAGAAGCAACCTGGAATTAAGGAGAAAGTTCCTAACAGTGGGGACAACTGACCAGTGGAACAGCTTGCCACCAGAAATGGTGGGCGCTCCATCACTGGAGGTTTTTAAGAAGAGACTGGACAGTCACTAGTCTGAGATGGTATAGTTCTCCTGCTTGAGCAAGGGGCTGGACTAGAAGGCCTCCAAGGTCCCTTCCAGCTCTATTCTATTCTATTTGAACTTAACAATAAAAAAAATGACTTGCAACTAGTCCTCACACTTATTACCACTGCAGCATTCCCCCCGTCACATGATCACAATGTATACTCAGCAATTGTTTGCATTGTCTATGGTTGCAGCATCTTGGGAGCCACGGGATCCCCATTTGGTAACTTTCCCAGCTGGCTTCTGACAAACAAAGGCAAGGGGGGGGAACCAGATTTGTTTAATGTCTGTGTGATTCACTTAACAACCACAGTGATTTGTTTAGCAACCGTGGCAGAAAAAGGTCTTAAAATCAGGTGTGACTCGCTTAACAATTACCTCACTTTGCCACAGAAAGTCTAGTCTCAATCGTGGTCATAAGTCAAGAATTACCTGTGGGTCAAAAATCTCTTGACTGTATAATGTCAGATTTTCAAGAGGGAAAATATACGGGAGATATCTTTTAAGAGAAAAATATATCATCATTTCTCTGATACTACTAAAACTAAAACTAATACTAAAACTCTGATTTTATGAGATTCAAAGAGTTATTGGCCAATGTAAATCCAACATCTCACTAGAATTGCTCAAAAGGCAGTCACCTCAAAGCAAAAAAGAATTTAGATGCCCAAAAAAATTTTTTTTGTTGTTCCTTTGGGGCATGAAAGTATATCACGATTGAAGTTGCTCCAGTTGACCCTTTAATTTAATTAGAGCTTTTTGTTGCCACTTTTCTTCTCCCTGCATCATTCATGATTCAAAACATCAGGTTCTCCTACTCCACAAAGGTGCTTAAATCTTATTTATGGCCTGCACTCCAACACATGACAAGTGTTTCAGCAACTGTTAAGGAGGCCATCTGATGCTTTAAAATGCAGAGCCCTTGTCTCCTTTAGCAGGGAAAGCAATTTATTTGGCCCTTTTTTTATTATAATTGAACGGTCAAAGCTCAGGACCACTTAAGAGCAGCCCCTGGTGATCCCTCAAATAATACTTCCATTGAGACTTTGCAGGCTTTAAAATGGAGATTGCACCCTCTTACGCCAGGAAAGCAAAATAAGATCTTGACTTCAACATGACAGGTGGGCACATGCTCTGTCTGTGGCAAGGTCTCTTCCCCTGGAAGACACGAATATGGGAACATACGTTGGTGTTTCAAATTGGAAAGCAAAGTTTTCTTTCCAAATAACCCTGGCAAAGATTAAGCACGATGCAGTGTAGATCTCTAGGCTTCATTGTTTTCTTGCAAGACGTTCCAGGATTGCAGGATCCAATCTGGGTCAGTTACTGAGACTAGAGCAGTGATGGTGAACCTTTTAGAGACCGAGTGCCCAAACTGCAACCCAAAACTCACTTATGCATTATCGAGTGCCACGTGGGTGTGGCCCATTGGCTAGGTGTGACCAATTGGCTGGGCGTGGCCCATTGGGTGGGCATGGCTGCAGTGGTAACGGCAGACTGGGTGGGACTAAAAAATTCAATCAATCAATTCCAACTTTGCAAGATCCTTTTTTTTTCCGGGGAGAAGTTGAATTTGACTGATTGAATCTGTTGTTGTTTTTTTGCACATGGCGGTGGAGGCTTAAAGCGAAAAGGTTTTATAAAACCCAACTGAAGGCCTAGGACTGGGGCAATGGTGCGCATGCCCACAGAGAGGGCTCTGAGTGCCGCCTTTGGTACCCGTGCCATAGGTTCGCCACCACTGGACTAGAGATTGAGTCCTCTGAGCTTTTTGACTTATGCATCCTCAGGTGATTTCTCTCTCACCAAAATGTTACCTGAGGATGGGCTCCAGCTCAGAAGACAAAATGTCTGGTCCCAGTGACTGACCCAGATTGGATCCTGCAATTTTATCCCAGGACACATATGTTTGCCTTCGTTCGTGAGATGTTTCATTATCCCAAACTAGGTAACATTATCAGTGCCAGTGGATGATGTTCCCTAATTTATAATAATAATAATAAAGTTGGAAGGGACCTTGGAGGTCATCGAGTCCAACCCCCTGCTCAGGCAGGAGATCCTATACCATTTCAGACAAATGGCTGTCCAGTCTCTTCTTAAAAACTTCCAGTGTTGGAGCATTCACCGCTTCTGGAGGCAGGTTGTTCCACTGGTTAATTGTTCTAACTGACAAGAAGTTTCTCCTTAGTTCTAGGTTGCTTGTCTCCTTGATTAGTTTCCATCCGTTGCGTCTTGTCCTGCCTTCAGGTGCTTTGGAGAATAGCTTGACTCCCTCTTCTTTGGGGCAGCCCCTGAGATATTGGAACCCTGTTATCATGTCCCCCCTTGTCCTTCTCTTCATTAAACCAGACATACCCAATTCCAGCAACTGTTCCTTATATGTTTTAGCCTCCAGTCCCCTAATCATCTTTGATGCTCTTCCCTGTACTCTTTCTAGAGTCTCAACATCTTTTGGATGTTGGATAATGAAACATTTGCAAGAAAACAACAAAGCTCAGAGAGCAGCAAGGACCCCTCATTTTAATCCTGAGCTACAAATATTCTCCTTTATTGGCAGTGTAGATCCTCCCACATGTCTATCATGAAAACTGGGACATTGCCTAAGGCAGTGGTTCTCTACCTGTGGGTCGGGACCCCATTTGGGGTTGAACGACCATTTCACAGGGGTCGCCAAACAATGCAGTCCGCCATTTTTTTCCCCCTTTTCCTTAGCTGTGCTACTCCCTTTTATTCTATTGGCTTTTATTCTATTGGCTTTTGAAAGCCAATAGAATAGACTCTCTTGAATAGAGTCTAATTCTATTGGCTTTCAAGAGCCAATAGGAATTGTCCAGGCTGTCTCTGCCCTGCTGAGCCCGCCAAAAGTCCCATTCTGCAAACGGTGCTGCACCACTTGAGTAGTCCTCGACTTACGACCGGTTGAGTAGTCCTCGACTTACGATCGGTTGGGGGTCGCGGCATTAAAAAGGTTGAGAACCACTGGCCTAAGGATTCATTATCTCCTACCAAGAATTACACCAAATTACACCTATACGGCATAGGGGCAGGATACCTACGGAACTAGCTTTGCACTATCATCTCAGCCCATCTCACTCATTCGGGCAGGGAAGGCATGCTACACACCCCCAACAATCAAAAAAATTGACTGGCAGAATCTTGGAAGAGGGCTTTTTCTGCCCCCTGCCCCTGTTTTGTGGAACATCTTGGCCTCAGAGGTAAGGCAAACCTCCAATCTTTTGGCTTTCTACAAAGGGGTTAAAACTTGGCTGTGTAGCCTTGCATGGGGGACACAGGGCCCCATACAGTCCTGGGGCTGATTAGCCCCGTGATAATCCTCTACCTGACTTGTATTAACAACTCCTAATCTTCCTGTCTTTGGAACTTTCCATCATTTGCCATTTTATAATGTTTTATATATATTTTTTTTTAAAAAAAATAACCTTAAATTATTCGGATTTTAATGTTTTATTATATCAATTAAATTGTACACCGTCCAGAGCTCCTCTGAGAGGGAGGTGGGTGCTTAAGAGGTTTGACATATAAATAAAACAAAGAAGGAATTATATGGTGATACGCAAACAAATATATTTGCAAGGTTGCAAAGAAAATCTGAAACCAATTGGCACAACTGGGCCATTTTTTTTTTTCATCAGCAATTTCTGCTGTGCCTTAAATTGCTTATTTCTTGCATCAGGAAGATAATTATAATCAGTTCATTTGCTACAGCTCCCATCAGAGTAAAACTCAGGGCAACAGGAGCTGGTTGAAACGGTGCTAAATTAATACCACTCTACAATGGTAAGGCCACACTTGGAATACTGCATCCAGTTTTGATCACCACAATGTAAAAAAGATGCTGAGACTCTAGAAAGAGGACAGAGAAGAGCAACAAAGATGGTCAGGGCATTGGAGGCTAAAACATATAAGGAGCGGTTTCTGGAATTGGATATGTCTAGTTTAACGAAGAGAAGGACGAGGGGGAACAGTATAGCAGTGTTCCAGTATCTCAGAGGCTGCCCCAAAGAAGAGGGAGTCAAGCTATTCTCCAAAGCGCCTGAGGGAAGGACAAGAAGCAATGGGTAGAAACTAATCAAGGAGAGAAGCAACCTAGAACTAAGGAGAAACTTCCTGACAGTGAAAATAATTAATCAGTGGAACAACCTGCCTCCAGAAGCGGTGAATGCTCCAACACTGGAAGTTTTTAAGAAGAGACTGGACAGCCATCTGTCCGAAATGGTATAGGGTTTCCTGCCTGAGCAGAGGGTTGGACTAGATGACCTCCAAGGTCCCTTCTAACTTTATTATTATTATTATTATTATTATTATTATTATTATTATTGACAGGGATGTAAAAATTGGGAACATCTGCCAAAAAAAAAAGAACTTAGCAAAGCCTATGCCACTGGATGGAATCTATTGAAATCCCCCCTCCCTCTCTCCCTCTCTCTCTCTCCCTCCATCCATCCATCCATCCACCCACCCACCCACCCACCTACCTACCTACCTATCTATGAAAAAGAATGTCTAGTGTTTTCAGCTCATAAGGAAATGTTCCCTAGTTTTATTTAAAAGAAATAAAAGAGCTGAAGAAGCTTCCTAGATGAGAAGTGAAATGTCTTCAAAGAGAAAAAAAGAAAGCCCAGTTGCCTTGTGAAAAAGCACCTTTGGGGAAATGTCTGCAAGAAAACATCCAAACTCAGAGGGCAACAAGTATCCTTCCTTTCAACTCTGAGTCACAAATATTCTCCTTTATTGATAGCCAATTCCTGCAACTCTTCAATGGTCAATGGAATTCAGGATGGGCTAGACCTGAACTGCTTTTGGGAATGCAATGACTCTAAGCTGCTGACGTGCTTAACTCCGCCTCCAGCTCTGCCTGCTTCTCTCCTACATTCTGACATCCATAGGGAAAGTCTCCAATATTTCCCTAAAAGGAGCAAAAACTTTTCCCTTCACTGCAATTTTCATAATTCCCAGCTAGCTGAAATCACACGCATCTGGAGGGCACCAGTTGAAAGAATATTAATCTCCCAGCAATTGGATTGAACCTATTTGGAGCTCCTGCCATTCTAACACACCAGACAATGCTGGCTTAGAAAATGGGCAGTTTATGAAAATGAGATGTGAAGAACTGGCCATTTTCTGTCCATCTGTACGCAATTGTGGCCTGAACATCTGAAGCTGCTAATTGTAGTGCAATCAGGTTTCTCAGAGGTTAATTTTCATTTTCAAACTCAGACACTTATTCCCTAAATTAAATATTTTGCCAGTGGCTGGGGAAAAAAAGCTGCCTCGGTGGTGATGGTGGAGGCAGAAAACAGCATTTGTATGAAAGGGAAGGTTCTATTAATTCTTAGTTCACCTGATGCATATTCAGTTGGCATAAATGAAGCTCTGGCTGTTTCAATTAGCATTAATGCACCGTTCCATTTTTTTTTCTCACCCTCTGTATTTATGCCACTCTAGCAAAGACATTAGGTGCTTCTTCCCCCCCCCCTTTTTTTTACATTTGTATGTTAATTTGATGTTTAAAATAGCCTTCTTTCCTTTTTTAAAAAATCCCAATTATAAGAGAACAGAGAGAAGTTTGAGAAGCAACAACATGGGGACAAGATTATATGGATTGGTATTTGTTGCATCACAATGCATATTTGCACAAATAATCCCACTTCTTGGAAAACAGCTCATGTCATATTTTGCTGGGTTTAGCGAGAGAAGAGGGAAAGCATTTAAGTGTGCTGCTGCCCGACAACGGGATGCACTGTAAAGTATCAGAAATGGGGAAAAGGACATGTATTGTACTAAGACCTTGGAGTGAGTGCCAGGTTCAAGGGGAAGAAAAGCCAGCAATGTGGGGAAAGATGAGAAAAAGAAATGCTTTGTTACAATCTCTTGAATTTCAGAATCAAGCTCCTTTGATATCTGTAATTTCAAAGCAATATACCAGTGGTGGTGAACCTATGGCACGGGTGCCAGAGGTGGCACTCAGAGCCCTCTCTGTGGGCACGTGCGCCGTCACTCCAGTCCTAGGCCTTCAGCTGGGTTTTATAAAACCTTTTCGCTTTTAGGCCTCTGCCACTATGTGCAAAAAAAAAAAAAAAGGTTCAATCAATCAGTCAATTTCAACTTCTCGCAGGGAAAAAAAAAGATCTCGCAAAGTTGAAATTGATTGATTGAACTTTTTAGTCCCACCCAGTCTGCCGTTACCACTGCAGCCACACCCACCCAATGGGCCACACCCACCTGGCATTTGATGATGCATAAGTGGATTTGGGGTTGCAGTTTGGGCACTCAGTCTCTAAAACGTTCGCCATCACTGCAATATATGGTGCCGTCCAGAGCATGTTCTATCAGCAAAATACACATTCTTTTCTTAGTGTGTTTTACCAAAGTTCCGCTGTTGTTTGTTTTTTGTTTTTTTTTAAAAAAACCAAATGTATATTTTTGTTAAAAGGCAATCATTCTTTGCTTTTTGATATGCCACTTATCTATGTGATGTGCATTTTGTGTGTAATGTGATTCTTTTTTTCCCCTGAATATTTTTGTACGCAACTTTCCCATCTATATGTATTTCTGCATGCAGCTTTAAATTCTGGTATATGTTTTCAAGCAGATGGCACTCAGTGCTGTAAACAACACACTCACTAGCCAGGGGGAAGGGTTTTGTATTCCCAGCTCACACTGCTGGATTTCTCTGGCATCTTGATTGATCACTGTTGGTAAAGGAACAGAGAGTCTTCAGAAAGGATTCAAAGCATACTAAACACAAAGGCATTAAACACCCAAAAGGTATGTGGGGTGAAGCTGGTCCAGTTTGCAAAGAAAAGAAGAATTTACTCTATTGTGCCCAAACTGTAAAATGAGTTATAGAAGTTGACACGGATTCTAAAGTCTCTTTCATCCTAGAGTATTTTCTAGCTGGCCTTTTTTGCAAGTGCAGCTTGAGGATTCAGTTGGATTTAATGCCGGGTTTTTAAGGATGTTCCTAAATTTTGTTCCCACCAAACTCCAGGAAAGTATTCCCTGGATAAGAAAAAGAAGGAGAAGGCAATAGGTCTCATGCTGTACTTTGGCACGGAACAGAAAGCTAGCCCAGGTACTGTTAGATCTCATCTCTGTAGAGTGGACATGGATAATCTGGGCTTCTATGCATCTTCATTTCCATTCGTGTGGCCTTAAAATTGTGGTGGAATGTAGTCTGGATTCCCAAGAGGGAGGGGCTGCATCCCAGAGGCCAAAGAGGCAACAAAGCTTGAAGACTTTCATAGGGAGCAAAAAGGTTAAAACAACTCCTTCCTAGCTGTTCCCTAAGTGTATCTATACTTTTGCAGAGAATTACTTTAGTCTGGCAAGGTTCTGTCTATAGGTGAAAAACAATAAAGGAAATTACTCAGAAGTAATTCCCCATGTCACTCTTGGTTCTTGGGGCCTGACCAAAATATGTATTTTTTCCATGTTACTACATCTTCCAAAATTCTCCCACAATATCTCTGTGGGATAGGTTGGGCTGAGAGAAAGACTGCCACAAAGAAGAGGGGGAATCAAGCTATTCTCCAAAGCACCTGAAGGCAGAACAAGAAGCAACGGATGGAAACTAATCAAGAGAGAAGCAACCTAGAACTAAGGAGACATTTCCTGAGATTGAGAACAATCAATTAGTAGAATAATTCGTCTTCAGAAGTTGTGGGTGCTCCATCAGGGGAGGTTTTTAAGAAGAGATTGGACAACCATAAAATGGCATAGGGTCTCCTGCCTGAGTAGGGGGTTAGACTAGAAGATCTCCAAGGTCCCTTCCAATGATGTTATTCTGTTAAAGGAGCTGGCCCACCTAGATTGTCTTGCTGAACTTCTAGGCCAGTGGTTCTCAACCTTTTTAATGTCGTGACCCCCAACCGGTCATAAGTCGAGGACTACTCAACCGGTCGTAAGTCGAGGACTACTCAACTGGTGCAGCACCGTTGGCAGAATGGGACTTTTGGCAGACTCAGCAGGGCAGAGACAGCCTGGACAATTCCTATTGGCTTTTGAAAGCCAATAGAATTAGACTCTATTCAAGAGAGTCTCTTCTATTGGCTTTCAAAAGCCAATAGAATAAAAGGGAGTAGCACAGTTAAGGAAAAGGGGGAAAAATGGTGGACTGTGTTGTTTGGCGACCCCCGTGAAATGGTCATTCGACCCCAAATGGGGTCCCGACCCACAGCTTGAGAACCACTGTTCTAAGCTGAGCTCAAATCTACATTGTACTACATTAACTGCATTAGCGTATATTCTCTTTTTCTCCCTTTAATTAAAGAAGCAAAATAAGCAGGTGAGCACTATGAACAATCTATAAACAATCAATTGTCAAAACAGATATTTGGTGTTTTTTTTTAAAAAAAAACCCTTTGATGTAACATATTTTTGGAAGAGATGTTTTTAAGGAAGTGTTAAAGCCTTTAAAAAGTTGCTCACTTGTATTGTATAGATTTTTTTTTTTTTTTGGGGGGAGGGCTGAATAAATGCTGCCTGGAATGTGTGACAAACGGCCACAGATTCTAAGCTTTAGCTCCATTGAATATTCTAGAAACACTATTGCAAAACTGCTAATTTGCTTTGCCCAAAGCAATAGAGGATCTTTTTTTTATTATGAAATGCTAAACGAAGAACAACTGCAAATGTTTAAGCATTTGGCACTGTAAATTAGTAAACAGAGCCATTGTTTATGTTGGTATTAAAGGGAAGATACACAAAGGACATTTTGATGTTAGGGGTTTATGTTGTTTGAGGCTGACGTCCGACCTTCATTTTGCCAAGATAACAGTCATGGAGAGAGGCTTTGATATTGGCACAGCAATGGCTGGATGATGTAAGAAGACACTATAAATCATGCATGAGAAATTGACCAAAGAGACAAAGCAATTTTGTAAAGAATTCTGGATAATTCATGCCACCAGAATGAATGAACAGACTGTTTTGGATGCTATTCTAAAGAGAAAATTCTGGAGTAAGACCCATGAATAAATAAAAAGAGATAAAGACTATAATATTTTTTTCTTCCATTCAATCACGTCCACTTCTCAAAGACTGCCTAGAAAAGCCCCTTGCTGTCTCCTGGGCAAGGTTTTTCAGAAGCAGTTTGCCACTGCATCCTTTCCGGGGCTGAGAGAGAGGGACTGGCCCAAGGTCACCCAGTTGGCTTTGTGCCTAAGATGAGACTAGAACTCACAATCTCCTGGTTTCTAGCCTGGTATCTTTATCACTACCCCAAACTGGCTCACACTATAAAGTTTTTTAACCTTAAAATTACATTCAGGGTCTTTGCTTGTCAATAAATGTTTAAAAAGAGGGAAGCTTGATATCCAAGCGCCTAGAATAATTTGTACACATTTATAAATTTAAGCTAGTAAATATTAAGTTAGAAACTGTTTGCAAAAAAAAAAAAGGTAGCAGTTGGGGGTTTTCACATATTTCAGTTAGATGGAAACTTTCTGGGGATAGCAAATCTGAGGCCTAGATTGATCAGATGGCTAAACAGTGAACAAATATTTTAAGACACTGTCCTAAGCTAAATTCAGTTGCAATTGCCCAATTTTTGATCATGTGACCACAAGGATGCTGTGATTGTTTAAGTGCAAAAACAAGTCGTAAGTTGCTTCTTTCAGCACTGTCCTAACTTTGAAAGTTCACTAATTAAACAGTGCGCGTGCCCACAGAGAGGGCTCTGAGTGCCGCCTCTGGCACCCGTGCCATAGGTTCCCCACCACTGACCTATAATCTTAAAGAAGGAGTGCAAGGATGGTTGCATTAGCTTAGTCCTGAAACAAAGGAGGGAATGAGGAAGAAATTCAACATTCCCCCACCTTGATTCTCTATAGCATGGGTGTCAAACTCGATTGTGTCACGTGACCAATCATGACCTATCGCGATGTTTTTTGCCTTTGTGGAGCTGGGATGGGCGTGGCCGGTGTGTGACACATCTGGCCCATGGGCCACCAGTTTGACACCCCTTTTCTATGATATAAGAGGGGAGAGAGAGGAACCCTGCAGCCTTTTGAGATTCTATCGTTCTACCCAAGAACAATAGAGTTGCATCAGGCTCGGTGGATTCTGTTTCCTGGCCTGTCTCAAAGAGGCAGACAATCCATCATAAATTTCTTCGTATCATATTTAATAACATGACCCCAGGTTCCAAGACTGGGGAACTTGAAATTTAAAAAAACGCACTTCTCCCAATGCACATTTTCTACCACAAAAATCATTTATAAATCTCGCTTGGGGGTTTCCCATTAGTTGACTCCAAACTAAAAAAAAAAAAAAATCCTTGAGAGTGTTCCTAGGATTGTTACTGTAATCATGTTGGTCTCCTTTTCTTGAAGCTTGTCTAGTTTTAAATGAAGATATTACCTTGGAAAGACACCCGGAACCAGTTCTCCAAATAAAACCAAGAAAAAGGCATTTAGTCATAAAACCTTTGCTGGGAACATTCCATTATTTCTTTTTTTTTTTTAATAAAGCAATTTGTGACGGAACGATGGAACGATGAGAAGGAAATGGACCTGAGGTTTGTTTGTATATGGGAGATCACAGCTACAGCCTAAGCTTTTTTTTTTTCATACAGAGACAATATAAATCAGCTATTGATTAAAAGTCCTTCAAAACTGTTGCCAAAAGTGCTGTGCAAGCACTAAGTGCAGTTGGAGAACTATTCCTAATAGAAGAATGGGTTGGTGAAAGCCACTTCATTATCTCTCTGACATCCCCTATTCTCCCAAATATCAAATTCTAAAGAGCATGCTAAGTTAGGCTAGTACGGTTCATGTGTTTTGAATGTTCTGCCTGACAGCAGCTCCTAAGAATCAGTAACAAATGTTTTTCCTACCTGAAGGTGTTAGATATTGAATAAAGAAATTTTTACATGGTGGCAAAAGATTCCGGTCCCAGCCTTCTTTTTATTCTTCTTCTTTTTCCATATCCATTATCGGACGTTGGCGATCATGTTGGTGATCCTGTTTTTATCAGCAGCCGCACGAAAAAGTGCTGCTGAGTTTTGTCCAAACCGGTCCCTTAGATTTTGAAGCCACAATGTTCTTCTTCTGCCTGGACCTCATTTGCCTTCCATCTTTCCCTGGGGGATTAAATGGAGTATGCCGTATTTTTCTGGGTGTCGCATCACATGTCCGAAATATTCTAATGTTCGTTTTTTAATTGTTTTGATGATTTCCCTGGGCTTTCCCAGGCGGCTTATCACCTCCTCATTTCTGATCTTGTCAACCCAGCTTATACGTAACAGCCGCTTGTAAATCTACATTTCAAATGCTTCTAGTCTCTTCAGGTGGCCTTCTGTCAGAGACCAACTCTCTACTCCGTAGAGCAGGATAGAAAAAATACAGCATCTCACAAGCCTGATTTTCAGTCTTAGGCTTATGTCATGACTGTAGAAGACCTTTTTCATTTTGAAGGATGCTGTTTGAGCTTTTTCTATCCTTGTCTTTACTTCAACGGCCATGTCCCAGCTTTCATGTAAATTGGAACTGAGGTGTGATCCTTTCAACTTTTTCTAGTGGCATTCCTTCTGAATTTATTGGTGGCAAATTAACAGGTTGTTTGCTGATGACCATGATCTTGGTTTTTGAGGTGTTAAGCTTCAAACCATATTTTTCAGATATTTCTGTGACTCTGTTGACGAAGAGCTGAAGGTCTTCATGCTTACTGGCAAGCAGAACTGTATCGTCAGCATATCTTAAGTTGTTGATCCAAACACCGTTTACTTTGATGCCACAATCGATGTCCTCCAGTGTCTTGTTGAAGATTGACTCAGAGTAGATATTGAACAACAGTAGAGACAGAATACATCTCTGTCTGACCCCTCTTCTTATTTCTGCATCAGCTGAGTATTTTTGGCCTACTCTCACATTTGCTACCTGATGCCAATACAGATTCTTTTAGAGAATGGCAATTGCTTTGAACTGTCAGTATGAAGGGGGGGGTGTCAACCAAAGTGGGTTTGCTATTGGAAAAGATCAGAGAAATAAGTACTTTCCAGTCAAAACAGAACCTTTTTAAACTCCGAGAGTTATTACAATATTTGGGATTTCCTATACCAGTGATGGCGAACCTTTTAGAGACCGAGTGCCCAAACTGCAACTCAAAACCCACTTATGCATCGTCAAGTGCCGGGTGGGTGTGGCCCATTGGCTGGGTGTGGCCCATTGGCTGGGTGTGACCAATTGGGTAGGCGTGGCCCATTGGGTGGGTGTGGCTGTGGTGGTAACCGCAGACTGGGTGGGACTAAAACGTTCAATCAATCAATTCCAACTTTGCAAGGTCTTTTTTTTTCCCGTGAGAAGTTAAAATTGACTGATTGAACCTTTTTTTTTTTGCACACGGCGGCGGAGGCCTAAAGTGAAAAGGTTTTATAAAACCCAGCTGAAGGCCTAGGACTGGGGCGATGGCACGCGTGCCCACAGAGAGGGCTCTGAGTGCCGCCTCTGGCACCCGTGCCATAGGTTCGCCACCACTGGGCTATACCTTCCCATTTTCTGAGCTGTTGACATCAAGGAGCAAAAGAACACGGAGGAAAAAAAAACAGGAGATGGAATGGAATGCAACTGGGGAGAAAGAGTGTATAGGCAATAAATTCAAATGGATGTTCTGACTCCAGGCATCTCCAAGGTCTTTTTAAAAAAAAAACCTCACCCTGTTATTCTACTGAGTTGCTCAAAAGGAGAAGGCTGTCTTTGACTCTTCTTGCTGGCATGAAAGTCTCCTGTAGATCATTGATGAAAACTAAAGAGGCCACAGCTGCCAAATCTTTTTTCATGATCGCTCCACGATTAAGTTCTGTGCTTACTTGGAAGGTAAGTGGAAACTCCCCCGAAGTATAATGCTGTCAGGCACAAGCAACCAGATCCACCTGTGGAAGGTCCAGCTTGAGTACTGCTAGTCCTTGACTTACAACAGTCCATTTAGTGAATGTTCAAAGTTATAACGTCACTGGAAAAAAAAGGGACTTAGGACCATTTTTCACACGTATGACTGTTGCAGCGTCCCTGTGATGATGTGATCAAAATTCAGATGCTTGGCAGCTGGCTCATATTTACGATGGTTCATGTGATCCCCTTTAGTGACGTTCTGATAAGCAAAGTCATTGAGGAAGCCAGATTTACTTAACAATAGTTTGATTAGTTTAACCACTGCAGTGATTCACTGAACAACTGTGGCAAGAACAGTCATAAAATGAGGCAAACTCACTTAACGCGTGTTTTACTTGGCAACAGAAATGTTGGGCTCAGTTGTGGTCGTAAACTGAGGACCACCTGTACTTTATTGTGTTCTGCCTGTAGTACAAGAATCTCCCCAGACTGCTCATCTTGCCTTGGGAACAAACAGAGAGGGTCCAGATGAGCTTAAGAGGGAGGCAATCCTAGATTTCTTGTGGCTGAGCAATGACTCAAGGCTAACCCCCTGCTTGATTCCACCTCCTTGCCTGGCTGGCAGTTTCTCAACAGAAACTCTCTCAGGTTTCTTGAGTTTGGTCTGTTTTTTTATTTCTTCTCACATGGTTCCCCAAAACCTGATGCAAGAGATACTTCAAGTCCTCCTGAGATATCTTTTGCATGCCAATTGTTCAGGTTATTCCCACATACCATTTACAGGTCTTATCCCCCAACATGAAGATCTCAATTCTCCTGGGAATTCTAGCTTTTAGAGGATTGCCTCAAGGGAACAGGGTGCCAAAGCTGTCGATTCTGGTTTCTGGATCTCTCCCATCCCCTGGGAGAGAGAATGCAGATCAAAGGATGTGGCTTGAAATACTTGGAATACAATGTCTGACTTTTTTTTTTCCTGCATCCAGATAGCTTTTGCTATCCATTTCAGATAGATTGTTTCTTCTCTTAAATACAAAATATTGCCCGAGGAGAAAATTTACTCCAAGGGAAGAGAATATGGTGACACTGAAAAAGTGAAGAAATTCAAGTTCCATTACTATGGCAGATCTTGCAATCTCTTTTGTTATTACGATACAACGGACCAATTTCAAAAGTGAATTAATTTAAGTGAGGGAGAGAGCTATCCAAGTACAACTTCTAGCCAAGGGCAAGAAGACACAAGAAGGGGAATGGATGGTCTTTAAGAAACTGCTGAATGCAAATTACCACCTCTGAAGAATCCTCAGATGTGTTCAAGCTCTTTTGTTATCCAGCTGCCCTGTAGCCATGACACTCCATGTCAGTTGATGCTCAGGTCTGGCTTCATTCCTCACCGTAATACATATTTGTAGGACTTTCATCTACCAGGAAAAGTATTGTGGGATAGTCTCCGCAGACTTTTTCATACAGTGGTGTGGTAGAATGTAGTCTGGATTCCCAAGAGGGAGGGGCTTCATTCCAGAGGGCAAAGAGAGCACAGAGCTTGGAAAGAAGAGAGTTAACACAGATCCTCCCTAGCTTTTCTTAATTGTGCAAATAATCACTTCAGTCCAGCAAAATTTCTATCAGTTGGTGAAGAATAATAAGGGAAACTACTCAGAAGTAAGCACATGTGTTGTTCTTGAGGCCTGACATCAATCTTGTCAGATTAAAGCAATTCTTTGCATAACTACAGATATATTCTGAGAACTGCTAGGGAGGAGTCATTTTAACCCTCCTCCTATCAACCAAACTTTCCAAGCTCTGTTGCCACTTTGCCTTCTGGAATGTAGCCCCTCCCTCCTGGAATCCAGACTACATTCCACCACAAATGGTGGAAGCATATTAATGCATCACCTTCCTACTAATGGGATGCAACGTTTTTTAAAATGGAGAATTTAAATCATAGGTGTCTAACCCTTTTGGCTTGCCTGGGCCACACTGAGTGAAGAGGAATTGTCTTGGGCCAGGTATAAAATATATAATTTAATTAATGTACAGAAATCATATAATAATTTTAAAAGTTTACGATCTGGTGGGGCCAGGTTACTAGGTTGCATGCAGCCCATGGGATACGGGTTGAACACACTGGACTTAGATGTTGGATTAGGCTTGTGGGAAAGCCATTCCCCATTAACTCCTCACTAGATGTACTGTGAGGTTTGTTAGCGTAAACCATTGTGGGATGTGATCTGGAAGTATAGTCTGTTGGCATATCTAGGATCTAGTAGTGGGCCTGTGCAATATATTCAAAAGAGCCACTTCTTAAAGCACAGTGGCATGAACAAAGCAACCATCAGGGTCCTTAAGATGTTTTGATGCAACTCAAACTCAACTTCAAACAGTCACTGAAAAAAAATGGTCATAACTCCAGGACTACCTGTATTATAAAACTAATATCGTTGAATGATTGTTGTGTCATGGAGGTTTCCATGTTGAGAAAGCAAATGCTCTGGAATTATCTGAAGCATAGTAGCTCTATAGAAAACCAGAAAGATATCTCTGCCACTCTTTCTGATGGATGCAATTGGTTTACTGTTTAAGAAAAAGAGCTTTCCTCATGCTAATACATTGTGTGACGTGCCCCTTTCTAATACTTTGCACAACTTTAATATATAGCTCATCATGGTATGCTTTAAGATCTGTACTTTAGGGTGCTCATCCACAGCATTTAGGCATTCCTAAAAATCAATATTAAAATAAAGATTTCTTCCTTTCAGAACATATGCACCCTCCCTAAGTATTATGTGTAAACTCTATGAAAGAACATTCTGAATTTGAGAATTTTTTCCTACCAAAGAAGTGGGAATCTTCCTTTTAGATAGGAAAGAATCAAGGTATTCTCTTAACATTGCTCTTAATATTTTGTGTGTTTTGTACGCTGAATTAACATGTTTACGTACATTTCACTTTAATAAATACATTCTAGGGTTTACTTTAATAAGTGTATTCTAGGGTGCATTTTTAAGCTGACTCTAGCATGACAGAATTCTGAAAAGAAGGATTTTTCATGCACAGTTCTGGTTCATTTGGTATTTAGATTTGGTAAGTGGAATGGAAAAAAAGTAGATAGAAAAACTTTTCAGATGAATTTCCTTGCCACCTCTACTCACTGGACCATAAAACAGACATAAGAAATGAGCAAATGCTTGAGTTAAACCCACATTCGGTTACAGTCACCTGCATCTGCTTCGGTTTGGTTGGAAAATTAAGTTTGGGCCTTCGGGCGAACATGTGAAGACTTGAAAGCTGGTGGAGGATGAGGCCACATGTTCAGTGCAAACATGTCTTCTTTTGAAGCTTCAGATATTCTTCCAGAGGGCTGGACAGGGTTGCATTCAATTGAAAGTGAGCATAATTCTCCTGACTGAGCTCTGAGACCATCACAACTCCCTTCAAAACTTCAAAACTTTCAAGCAAAATCCAGAAAAAGGGATGATAAATAGCTACAAACTGCAGAATGTTACTTGTCTAATTACATATATTCCGGCATATAGGGCGACCCGGCGTATAAGACGACCCCCGAGTTCGACGCCGGGTCGCAAGATGATCGACGCCGAGTCGCATCCCTAGAAAGTTGCCTTATACGCCGGAAACTACCGGTATTTCTGGCGTATAAGACGATCGATGCCGAGTCGCATGCCTAGAAAGTCGTCTTATATGCCAGAAACTACCGGTATTTCTAGCGTATAAGAGGATCGATGCTGAGTCGTATGCCTAGAAAGTCGTCTTATATGCCAGAAACTACCGGTATTTCTAGCGTATAAGACGATCGATGCCGAGTCGCATGCCTAGAAAGTCGTCTGTTTCAACGCTCTCAAAAGTCATCTTATACGCCAGAATATACAGTATTAAGAGAACATTAATCCAAGCTCACTGCCTGCCTCCATGGCCTGAAGTAACAACCTGGTCTTTAGCACCTTACAAAAGGGCAGCCATGACACAAGGTTTCTGGCTGAGGGATTCTGGGAGTCGAAGTCCACAAGTCTTAAAGTTGCCAAAGTTGGGCACCCGTGTCCTAAAGCATCAGTCTTTTGCAAAGCCAAAGCTGGGGTCTCTTCTGCCCACGTCTCGGAGATGAGGTGTGTGTGTGTGTTTTTGTGTATGTGTATATGGGTGGTGGGGCAAAGGAAGAAAAAAAAGATAATTTACTGTTTCCCACAAAGAAAACTGATTGGATTTTATTGTTGTCGGTTCCCGTGAGTTTGTTTGTTTTTAATTACTTAGTATGTGGCAAGAAATAAATGAAATAAATAAATCAAGTAAAAGGGCTCCCAAAATAAATGTCCACCTCAGCCATTTTCTTCTTCCTCCCTTTCTGTAACACCCCAGCCTCTCTGCCTCCCCTCCCCCCCCACCTTCCCAACAGCTCTGATCTCTTAAGTTCTTGGGATCAGTGAAAAAGGCATTTTTTACTTAATGTGCTAGAGAAGCTATTAAAATGATAAGTGGCTACAGAAATGAAGATGGATGACCTGTCCTTTTCCCTTTTTTTTTTTTTTTAACTTCTCTCTTGTCCCAGCCCATGCAGCAGGCCAGCAACTGATCCACACAAACAAGCGAAGCCCCATCCGCAGGATGCAGGCAGCACATGAAACCATGCACCCTTTGGTCCATTGAAAAAAACTCTCCCCATGGAACCAGTCCCTGGTGCCCAAAAGGTTGGGGGCTGCTGATCAAAGGCACCCCGTTGTTGCTTTCACACCCCAGCTAAGTCATCCTTTCTAAGAGCAGAAGGCAGTTCCCCGCCATTTTGAGAGAGATCACAAACCACTGTCAGTGCAGAAGAGGCCTTTCAGAATTTCAAGAAAGTCAGCCCCAATTCCCCAGCCTTAAAATAACTACCCAGCTGTGCCTTTTACAGTTTTCGCTTTCTGACCTTCAGTATGATTAAGGAGGGTTTTTAGAAATTCAGAAAGATGGTGCTCAGATCAGGTCAATTTAGCCATCTAGCAAGCAGCCAAAAGCAACCACCTTCTGTGATCAGACATTTTTCACCAGCCTTACTTTTAAGCAGAACAACCTTGCCACGACCTCCAGTGATGTCCCATCATAAACTAAGGAGGATTCTGTCTTCTTCTTTGCAGCCAGTTCCACAGAAGTGACATCTCCTCTTCAAGGAGAAATAACCGCCGTTCCTCGAAGGGATGGCACCTTGACTGGCTGTCATGTTTAACGCAAGGCTCGAGAACAACTGGTGTCAATTCCTATCAAGATGGGCGTCTATCAGCAGCTGTCCCTTGAAGACGTCAAAGCCCATAGGCTGGCTTTCCTATTGAAAGAGAAGCACTGGGGTGAAAAACACTCACATATGCATATTTCATTTTAAGGTAGTCTTGCCTAAAAAGATATTCTCCAGATGTGTTGACTGCTTTCACATAACACGTATAATCTGAATGATTTGAACCATTGGGTTGGCTCATATAATACATTGAACCATTAATTAACTACAAGGGTGGGTTTGTACAGGATGCTAGGTCACAAACAGGCCTAGTTAAGGTTAATACTTGTCAGCTTTTCAAGGTAGGCCAATTCAAAAAACAAACTCTGCAGAGATGCTGCTAGCCCTCCTTTATTCTTTGGAAGGCGGGTATTTATTAAAAGACTCTTGAAAGCTATCCAAAACCTTCAGTCCCCATTTTTTTAAAGTCATCAAAGTTAAGGTGGGCTGTTCTGCATCTCTTTCCTACACTTTCTACTTTCCTAGGGCTGAGCAATCATTTCTCCTCTCCAAATTCTTCCACAAAGCCAGAGCTCAATTCATCCACAGTACAAGCTAAACTTGATCTATGGTATAGAGCAGGGGTAGGCAACCCTGGCTCTTTTATGACTTGTGGACTTCAACTCCCAGAATTCCTGAGCCAGCCATGCTGAGGGGAAAGGGAGAGGTTTCCAAGCTGAGCCATGCTGGCTCAGGAATTTTGGGAGATGAAGTCCACGAGTCATGAAAGAGCCAAGATTGCCTACCCCTGGTATAGACACATCTGCATGGTTTTTACCTAACCTAGTTAAGCATCTGAATATAGCCACTTTTCATGGTGTTGGCCATGCAATCCCTGGATAGTCAATCTCCTGAGTATGTGGGAAGATACATTAAACTGCTAGGCTGAGATCATACAAATTTCTCCTAGCTACTCAAAGCCTCCATTTCCCCTTCATACAGAATTCCACTCTGAAGGAATCTGGGAGATTCTGGGAAGAAATTAGAAAGCTATTATTGATAAAGATATTGGATCATTCTGAGAGGGGAAAGTAAATCTCAAACAGGCAAAAAAGTGTTATCACAGTCCACCAGAATATGGCTCAATGACTAAGAAAATTAACAAGTCAAAGCTAACAATTTTTAGAATTACATGAAAACAATAAAATCAATATATATCATACAGAATTCAGAATAACAGAGTTGGAAGGGACCTTGGAGATCATCTAGTCTAACCCCCTGCTCAAGCAGAAGTCCCTATACCATTCTAGATAAATGGCTGTCCAATCTCTTTTAGCTTTTAGCCTCCAGTGATGGAGCACCCACAACTTCTGGAGGCAAGTTGTTCCACTGGCTAATTGTTCTCACTGTCAGGAAGTTTCTCTCTTAGTTCTTTGATAAGCTATAAGAGAAGATATTTGATAAGATATGGTTACAGTCACAGTACACATAGCATTTATACTACTATAACGTATATAACATTTTAATATTCTTGCCATCTGTTTGCTAATAGGTTACACAACAAAACAACCCGACCAACTAACTTGTGCTAATTGGAGAAAACCTTTTGTAGGGAATAATGAAGATGGTAGCAATTACTCTCTGACTGTGTTTGCATCACATATTTAACCAGGTTAGGTAAATGAAATGAAGAGGTTGGAGGCCAGCTAGCATTTTATATCTTTCAGTTGGTGCTTAATCAGATGCTGATGCTGTGTTTGTTTATTTTCTACTTTAATCTGCTTTGTTGTGCTTCGATAAGTTGTGGGTTCATTGTACGACTAAAGTGCCCAAGGTCCTGGATGCCCTCAAATTAGAACAAACAAATTCTTATTAAATTCTGCTAATGGAGGAAAAAGCAGGCATTAATTATAAATGAATAAAAGATCAGCTTTGTAGAGCTTGGTAAGGAAAGCTAAGCAATCATGTGGGAAGGGAGTTTTGAGCTAAAAGAAGTAGAGGGACGCTCACATAACATCTTCCTAATCCCTTTACAAGCTGTGGGCAGAGAAGCCATTTATATTTTCTCCTGTGTAACTAAGCAATGTGTTGCATCTGGCCGTTTGAGGATCTGGTTGTGCAGTGGAGAACCACAAAGCAGTCTAGATGGGCTTCACTGGGCCACAAGACCAGGAGGCAGCTTAGAAAGGAGGAGTTGGCAACTTTCTGAGCCACTACCCAATTGCAAGATGATAGTCAAATCTCTTAAAAGCTACCAGGAGATTTCCAGTCAGGGTGATGGAGATAACCAAGGGTGGACAGTTTCTATGGAACTCAATGCAAGTTTCTGTGCAGAAGCTCCAAACAGACCACCAAAACCCCAAGGTTTTTGTGAAAACAGGCACCATGACTTTATGACTGCTACGATGAGAAGACTGCAAAACCGGGCTGGCTACACAACTCTGGTATGAGAATCAGTCAGCTGAGACTTTCACAGTGGGAAAAGCTTTGAATATACATGAAGACAGACAGACAGACAGACAGACAGACACACACACACACACATCTTGTCCATTATTCATAAATATGATTTAAAAAAAAATCAAGCAGGTTAGCTCAGAATGAGTTCTAAACCTTTGGACTTTTCTTAATATGAAGGAGAAATCAAGGTATGTCACTAAATTCCCAGGGATAACAATGGTCTTCCTCATTGCCACTACGTCAGGCTGTAAGACAATCTACCCAACTAGTTGGAAAGGGAAGAGTAGGGGTAGGAAACCTTGGCTCTTTTACGACTCGTGGACTTCAACTCCCAGAATTCCTGAGCCAGCCATGCTGAGGGGAAAGGGAGAGGTTTCCAAGCTGAGCCATGCTGGCTCAGGAATTCTGGGAGTTGAAGTCCCCAAGTCATGAAGGGGCCATAGTTCCCCCATTCTGGCTGAGGAATTCTGGGAGTTGAAGTCCACAAGTGATGAAGGGGCCATAGTTCCCCCATGCTGGCTCAGGAATTCTGGGAATTGAAGTCCATGAGTCATGAAGGGGCCATAGTTTATTTATTTATTTATGAGACTTATATACCGCTTTAAGTGCAAGCACCCTCTAAGCGGTGTACATCAGTAAGCAATATATATATATATTTACATTGCCCCCAACAATCTGGGTCCTCATTTTACCTACCCCGGAAGGATGGAAGGCTGAGTCAACCTTGAGCCGGTGAGATTTGAACTGCTGACCTGCTGAACACAGTCAGCTAAAGTGGCCTGCAGTACTGCACTCTAACTGCTGTGCTCAGGAATTCTGGGAGTTGAAGTCCACGAGTCACAAAAGAGCCAAGGTTGCCTATCCCTGGGAAGGGGAACTGGATCTGGAAGTAGCAGTGGGATGGTGGAGTATTCCAAGGGTCCAGACAAGAACAGCAGCTGTTCACATGTCCACGTTTATCTCTAATGTTGGATTTTCAGTTGCACTTTGCTCCTGCTAAAATTCTGTTTGGTGTTCTTTTAAATATGACTGCTTCTTATTAATTATTTTATTCCTTTCTGTTGATACCAACACACAAAACCATTTACAATGAAAAGTAAGTATTAAGTGTACCAATACAATTGATGCAGCTAAAATCAAAATGAGACTTTAAGATGAATACTGCTAAGATGTGCCCAGAACTGTCGCTTTTCTTTGCACCTGAAGACGTAAATGCTAGCTGAGGCTCACATTTCAAAACATTAAGAGCAGAACCGTTATCTCTATTCTTCAGATAGTGTCAGGAGAATCCTTACATAACAAGAAATAAATACAGACAGAGATTAAGTGCTGGGTCTGCTCGCTGCCCTTTCTATTGCTTCTGAAACATTTTTCCCTGGATGAATTCTGCCTTTAGCTTCAAAAAAAAAAAAAAAAAAAAAAGATTTTCTACTCCTTTATTGAGCTGTTCTTACTTCTTATGAGACCCAGAACACCACTGCATTATCATTACTGTACATTTGTTCAGATCTCGCATCAAGTCCCATCCATTAAGCATTGTCATCGAACTTAGGAAATGTCCGTTCCGTATTATAGGGCCCGATTTTTTGAACCCTATCTCCCCTGGGTTCTGCCTGGTCCCACCAGGCTGGGTTTAGAAAAACCCTGAAAACTTGACTCTTCACCCAAATTTGTATTAGACCCCACTGTTGGACGCTGTGCATTGTGTTGTTTTCGAATGAATTGTCTGTCTCCTTCTGATTCTCTGTGGTTTGCATTTGTATCATTTTTTAATAAGTGACTGTAATGATTGCATTATTGCACAGTGATAAGAGTCGTCGTGGAGTTGGGCAGCCTCAGGCATGTAATAAATGAATTATTTTATTAAAAGCAAGTGAATTAATAGTAAAAGAAAACAAATGAATGTTAAGTCCTAACTTGGTTCAATGCCCTCAAATCTAGTAGAATGGATTTGTTACTGAACAAGCATCAGATAGCTCTTTTATAACTCTGAATGTCTGTTGATCTCATAATAATTCTGATTAACAAGAATCATGAGCTAAAACTGAACTGATTTTGCTCTTACTTGTTCCATAGAAAATTATTAGGCAAAATCTAGTTTATGGCTAGTTTCTTATTTATTTCTATCCCACCTATACTGTATTGTTCTTATAAATAACTGAAGGCAGTAAAAAATACCTAATGCTCCTTCCTCTCCTATTTTCCCCATAACAACAGCCCTATGAGGTAGTTTGGGCTGTGAGAGAGTGACTGGCCTAAAGGTATCCAGCTGTCTTTCATGCTTAAGGTGGGACTAAAATTCATCATCTCCTGGTTTCTAAACGTGTGCCTTAAGCACCAAACAGTCTCTCTCTGTTTATCAGATTTGGTTTTATTTATTTATCTCATCTCAAATAATAATGAAACATTTTAAATTTTGAAAATATCAAGAGATCAAAGCTACACAATTGAAGTGGATACAGTAGACAATTTCTTCCATTTATTCAGGGTTATTTACAGAGTGGTTGAGGTGGCCTAGAGATGGCGCTCTTGTCTCACAATCAGAAGGCTATGAGTTCGATCCTAGGTAGTGGCAGATATTTCTTTGGGAATAATGAGTAATAATAATAATAATAATAATAATAATAATAATAATAATAATAATAATAATAAAAAGTTGGAAGGGACCATGGAGGTCATCGAGTCCAACCCCCTGCTCAGGCAGGAAACCCTACACCATTTTGGACAAATGGCTGTCTAGTCTCTTCTTAAAAATTTCCAGTGTTGGAGCATTCACCGCTTCTGGAGGCAGGTTGTTCCACTGGTTAATTGTTCTAACTATCAGGAGGTTTCTCCTTAGTTCTAGGTTGCTTCTCTCCTTGATTAGTTTCCACCCGTTGCTTCTTGTCCTGCCCTCAGGCGCTTTGGAGAACAGCTTGACTCCCTCTTCTTTGTGGCAGCCCCTGAGATATTGGAACACTGTTATTTATTTATTTATTTATGAGACTTATATACCACTTTAAGTGCAAGCACTCTCTAAGCGGTGTACACCAGTAAGCAATGTATATATATATTTACATTGCCCCCAACAATCTGGGTCCTCATTTTACCTACCCCGGAAGGATGGAAGGCTGAGTCAACCTTGAGCCGGTGAGATTTGAACCGCTGACCTGCTGAACATAGTCAGCTAAAGTGGCCTGCAGTACTGCACTCTAACTGCTGCGCCACCTCAGCTCATATCATGTCCCCCCTCGTCCTTCTCTTTGTTAAACTAGACATACCCAATTCCAGCAATCATTCCTCATATGTTTTAGCCTCCAATCCCCTAATCATCTTTATTGCTCTTCTCTGTACTCTTTCTAGAGTACAGAGTAAGTCTACTGTGAACTCCGTGTAGGCGTGAGGAAGGGCATCCCACTAGTAAACATTGACCTCTCTTCTGTCACTGAAACTCCACCCTGATGCAAGGGATTACAGTGTCATTAAAAGAAAAAGAAAACCAGAGTTATATACAAATGATTCAGAGTACCTCAAGAGAGTTCTAGCTTCCAGCCTGGAACTTGACCAATTGCCTAAAAATGATGGGACCAGGTCTTTTGATTCTCTGGTTGAGTATAAAGTTCTGTAAGAGTTAACTGAGTCCTAAGGCTGGTCAGGAGAGAGATGTCAATTTATGTCAATAACCAATGGTTTCCCAGTTTCACATCTAGGGAATATACGTCATGGGTTCATTAAACAATGGGAGATGTAAGGGAAAGAAGTATGAGAATTAAACTAAGAAAAAGTTTCTTAGTGCGGAAACAGCTTACTTTGTAAAAATTAAAAAAAAAATTAATCAAGAAGGCTGCAAAGATTCAAAATGATAAGTTGAAGGAGCAAGGCATAATGATGAATGTAAAACAGTTTTGCATTTAGAATCAAAATCACAGAAAGTAGTTGGATTTATTTCCTTCCTCCCTCCCTCCCTTCCTTTCTTCCTCCTCCCTTTCTCACTCCCCCTCTCCCTCCCTTTCTTCTATTCTCCCTCTCTCCCTCCCTCCTTCTCATTTCCCCTTCCTCTCCCTTTCTCCTTCCTCCTTCCCTCCCTCCCTCCCTCCCTCCTTCCCCCCTCCTTCCCAAATTCACCCTGAAAATTTTCCCACCTGAAGGAGACTTGAACCTGGATCTTTTCTATCGCAATCCTGTATGTGGACTAATGCAACCCCCAGGTTCTCACAACGAGGAAAACCATGATCACGAGGGGAGGGGTTGTAATTTAATTATTTGTTAATTTTATATTTTGTTGATTTTATATTCCATATTTTGTTCAGGAAGTCCAAGTGGCATATCTAGTGGTCCCTCCTTCCATTTGTACCAGCACAACAATCCTTGTGAAGGACATTGACCTATAATCATCCAGCGAGATTCCATGGCTAAGGGCGAAATTGAACTTGGGTCTCCCTACTCCTAATGCATGACATTCACCTCTGTACTTTGTGATCCAGGCTTTAGAATGCTGGAAATCCATTTCCAGCAGTACCTTCTTGTTGTTGTTAGTTACGAAGTCGTGTCCGACCCATCGCGACCCCATGGACAACGTTCCTCCAGGCCTTCCTGTCCTCTACCATCTTCTGGAGTCCATTTAAGTTCACGCCTCCTGCTTCAGTGACTCCATCCAGCCACCTCATTCTCTGTCGTCCCCTTCTTCTCTTGCCCTCCATCTTTCCCAGCATCAGGCTCTTCTCCAGTGAGTCCTTCCTTTTCATTAAGTGGCCAAAGTATTTGAGTTTCAACTTCAGGATCTGGCCTTCTAAAGAGCAGTCAGGGTTGATCTCCTCTAGGACTGACCGGTTTGATTGCCTTGCAGTCCAGGGGACTCACAGGAGTCTTTTCCAGCACCATAGTTCAAAGGCCTCCATTCTTTGGCGCTCAGCCTTTCTTATGGCCCAACTTTCACAGCCATGCATTGCAACTGGGAAAACCATGGCCTTGACTATACGCACTTTTGTTGGCAGGGTGATGTCTCTGCTTTTTAGACTGCCATATATTTATAGTGAAATAGCTGACGACAAGTGTCTCTCACTGAATCTCCCATCAAGCCAATGGATCTAGGGATGCGTTACAAGCCTACTTTATCCAGAAGCTTTAGGGACAATGAAACTGCCCAAGTTTTTAAACCACCTCTTGCTAGCTTTGTTTTCCAGGACATCCATTTTTCTTCATAAATTATTTTGATTTCTCTCTCTCTCATCCTTTTACCCTCATATCCTGAACTTGAATAGAAAATAGGAAGCCAAAGTGGAAAGCAGCACCTCCATTAGATACAAACGTTGGTAGTCATTCTGTCAGCAAGCTTAGATCTGGTCTTCAAGATTGATCCAGAAGAAAAGGCTAGTCAGGTTATGCTAGTGACTGAGGAAAAGATTAACACCCCATTTTAGGGAATTATAAGATAGTAGGAAGACGTTGACATAGGGCAGTAGGCAAACATTAGGTGAGACAGCCTTTAAATTGAACCTATTTGCTTTGGAGAGTTCCAATTTTTACCTCAGAAATAACATGCTCCTTTTAACTGAACTCTAATCCTAAATTTTGGATGTGGCATTTTTTCAGACCAGTCTGGTGGTCAATAAGTTCATCAGGCGCTGAAAAATTGCTAGCATATTGCATTCTGCTGGGAGTTAAAGATAAGAGCGAGATAAAACGTGCTGAAAAAGAATTTTAACTCATTACCAAAGTATAGGTACACAGACTTCTGCTGGAGAGCTGTTTGGGGATCCATATTAACTCGGTTCAAGCTTACTAAATGATCCATAAATTAAATATGAAAATGGTGAATTTATAATGGCTCATAAACATTTCATTTTCCTACATGGAGAACACTCATATGCAGATGTATAGGCTAAAGAGGTCTCTATCGTTGCCAAGTTGCAAACAGGCATGGTCCAGAATTTGATTGTATATCTCCTAGAAACACTTCACCATTGAAATTTCGCCTTATTTCCGGGTCTTTAACATCAGCTAGACCACTAAATACTAACAAGTAAAACTGGCCACGCTTTATGCTGCATTTGTGAGGCCACCCATGGAATTCTGCTCTGATCACCAACTTTCTTGTAAAGATGTTGAGATCCTAGGAATTGTGCAGAGGAGACGCGCAAAGAGGTAAGGCTCTGAAAGATGAGTACTATGAAGAATGGCTAAAGGAACCATTAAAGTTTAGCTTAACAAGGAGAAGGCTTAGGGGAGACATGATAGCAGTCTTCCAATACTTGAAGGGCTGTCACAGGGAGAAGGACAGTGGTGGGATTCAGCCAGTTTGCCCCACTTCAGCAGAACTGGTAGCTAATTATTTGTTGCTCAGGCCCAAAATGGACTTCCGGAAGCGGCATCCACACAGAGAACCGGTTGTTCACATATTTGAATCCCACCACTGGAGAAGGACCTCAATTTGTTCTCCAAAGCACCTGAGGGCAGGACAAGAAGCAGTGGGTGGAAGCACATCAGAGGGAGATCCAACCTAGAAATAAGAAGGAATTTCCTGACAGCCACCCAAGCTTTTGTTGGAGAAATGAGCCAGTTCAATATTTGGGACAGAGTCTTAAAGCTGGACAATATTATGAAGATTGCTAATTGTTCCATCAACATGCCTGGCAACATCATTCTGTGGGTCGACAATAACGTGGATGTGTTTGGTGGTGCCACTAAATGACCTGTGGAGAGCTGTGACGAATATCTGCTTGACTTCTAGCCATGGCCATTTCCTATCCAAGTGCCCTGTTTTTATTAAGACAATCTTTGATGCTCTGAGATCCCTCTTCATTTCCTTGTAGTGTAGTGGTTCTCAACCTTTTTAATGCCGCGACCCCCAACCGGTCATAAGTCAAGGACTACTCAACCGGTCATAAGTCGAGGACTACTCAACTGATGCAGCACCGTTTGCAGAATGGGACTTTTGGCAGGCTCAGCAGGGCAGAGACAGCCTGGACAATTCCTATGGGCTTTGGAAAGCCAATAGAATTAGACTCTATTCAAGAGAGTCTATTCTACTGGCTTTCAAAAGCCAATAGAATAAAAGGGAGTAGCACAGCTAAGGAAAAGGGGGGAAAAAATGGCGGACTGCGTTGTTTGGCGACCCCCGTGAAATGGTCGTTCAACCCCAAATGGGGTCCTGACCCACAGGTTGAGAACCACTGTTGTAGTGTAATCATATTAATAATTATGATTTTATTTTTATATGATAATGCACTGGTGAACTATGAATGGCACAGGTCAGAAAATGTTCTGAATCACAGCCGGAAAACAAGGATCTGGAATGCATCTGCAGTGGACTGGGGGTCTGAGGGCCATGTCATCCCTTTCTGGCCTCAGGAAGCAGGGAGTGGTCCATACTGGTGATGGAACCTGAGGAAAATGCTAGACTGGAGAGAGAGCCACAGACTGGACAAGGGGTGTGGAAGAGGTATCTCAGTCCACAGAAGGAAAGGGGGCATGGGAAACATTTCAGAAGACAACTTCCCTAGTTCTCCAGAGAGTAAAAGGAGGGGAGAAAGACTTTCAGTCTTGTAAGATTCTGTTAGTGTCACCTTACTATAAAGGTGAAGCTTATATTCTTGGTTGGTCTTTCTTGCAGCCCTCCAAGGTAGTCCAGATCAGGAAACCAAAACCAAGAGTACTACTATTGCCTTTGTGGTAAGGTTATGGTAACAAAAACTTGCAAATCTGACAATGCTTCCCCCCCCCCTCCCCTGCCACAGATCTAGAGAGGACAAATTCTGCGTTTCTCCATCCCTGTTGCTGCTCTGGACTCAGATCTCTTTCATTAGACTTTTGTCTAAGCCAGTGGTCCTCAACTTTTCTGGCTTTGCGAACCAGCAGGGGAAGGGTGGAGGAAATGGTTCCATGTGAGCGGCAGGCACACACACTTGTACTCAAAAGCTCCATCTGCACAAGTGGCGGGCACTCATGCACGTGTGCGTGAAGCTTCATTTGTGCGAGCGGCAGGTATGCCTGCCGCTCGCACAAATGGAGCTTCACATGCGCACGCTGGTGCCCACCGCTCAGGCAAATGGAGATTCGCAGGCATGCCTGCCACTTGCATGGCCCGGTTCCAAACAGGCCACAGCCCAGGGGTTGGGGACCTCTGGTCCAGGCTGCTTCTCATACCCCATTACAGCTGGGGACGTTTATTAGGCGTCCTGTGATTGCCTGGATTGGATGGATGAAATTTACTCTGGGATGGGCAGTCACCACGACACCCAGGTCCTGCGTTGTGTAGTGCTGAAGCTGTTATCTTGAGGGGAAGCCCCAGAGACCTTTGTCTCTGCTGGTTTGAAAAATAAACTCTGGTGACTATTTGATCAGAATAATGGAAGATGCAGTCAGTGGACCGGGGGGGGGGGCAAAGCATTTAAAAAACACATTTGCAGTTGGAGAGGTGACAGTCTCCTCTCTCTCCTCATTACTTTTCTCATTACAGAAATGGAGGGGGGGGGAGAAAAGAAAAGACAAGCCTAAATTGAATGGAACAGGCAATATGATGTGAAGGCAATCCCACGCCATCCGCGATAAATTCGGCTAATGGTCATTTAAATTTTAAAAGGGCAGCGCGTGGCGCTTAATAAAGGAAAATTATTGGAAGGATGGGCCAGAATCAAAATAAAGCATTTAAGTACTGTGGATTTTTTTTTTAATATGTTCAGTCTCAAATTGCAGATCCATTTTTCTGCATGGTGTCGATTAACTGCACCTGGATCTGCACAGAAGCCTCAATTGGGCAGTTTTCAGTTGAAAGTACAGTCCAATGGTTACAGCATTACAGATAGACATTGATTTATAATCACAACCAGAATTTCCACGGCAAAGCAAGGTGCTAATTAAGTGGGTCATGCCTGCTTTTATGACTTATTTTGCCACAGTCGTTAAGTGGTACAGGGTTCCCTGCCTGAGCAGGGGGTTGGACTAGATGACCTCCAAGGTCCCTTCCAACTTTATGATTATTATGCAGGATTAGCAGTCACTAAGCTTAGCACTTTTTACAAAAGAACTTGCTAGATCTTTCAATGACCTTGCGAAGGGCACAGATTGTTTTAGAAAGCTCCAAGGGGAATACAACTGTATTTTGATCTACTTGAATTCGGTACCCTAACTTTAGCTAAAATCAAACCTACTCTGTTGAAATCAGATGCATTATGACATCTATCCGATCTGGGTGGCAAAAATCCAGATGCAAATAGAAGCAGAAGAGTCTAACCCTTCGTTGCCATTGCAACCACAGCTTTGCCTCTCCTGGAAAAAAAAACAAAAAACCTATAGACACACATCAAAGAGAATTATGAATGAAGGAAATGAACTTTCCTGTATCCCTTTGCATCACTTGGGACATAATATTGATTAGATTCTTGGTGTTTTTTCAGTTTGCTGTTTTCCTACAGATCAGTGGTTCTCAACCTTTTTAATGCTGCGACCCCCAACCGGTCGTAAATCGAGGACTACTCAACTGGTGCAGCACCGTTTGCAGAATGGGACTTTTGGCGGGCTCAGCAGGGCAGAGACAGCCTGGATAATTCCTATTGGCTTTTGAAAGCCAATAGAATTAGACTCTATTCAAGAGAGTCTATTCTATTGGCTTTCAAAAGTCAATAGAATAAAAGGGAGTAGCACAGCTAAGGAAAAGGGGGGGAAAATGGCGGACTGCGTTGTTTGGCGACCCCCGTGAAATGGTCGTTTGACCCCAAATTGGGTCCCGACCCACAGGTTGAGAACCACTGCTACAGATGTTTCATTAGCAGGCTAAGAAACATCACTTATGCACTGGTGATGTTATCCAGTAAAAGAAGTCCCAGCAAATTTTACTCCGCTAGGCATTGCCAACTCTAGGGGGCGATGCTCGTCTCCATTTCAAAGCTATTGGGCCAGTGCGATTTGTGGTCATGTGACCAGCATGACCTCACGGAGCGTGGTTCCCATCAAAGTGGTACCTATTTATCTACTCACATTTGCATGCTTTCGAACTGCTGGATTGGCGGGAACTGGATTGGAGAGGATGGGCGCTCACCCGATTGCATGACGCTTGGGGCTTGGACCCAGCCTGCTGGATTTCCAACCAACAAGCCCAGCACCTTAACCTCTGAGCCTCTGCACCACCCCTGATGTTATCTAGCCTGGTAATGAAATGTTTGCAGGGAAACAACCAAACTCAGAGAACACCAATTCAGAAGCTCAATGAGCCACAGATATTCTCTACTATTGTAACTTACAATAGTTCGCTTAGGGACCGTCCAAAGTTACAATGACACTGAAAAAGGTGACTGATGACCATTTTTCACATTTACGACCATTGCATCATCCCCTTGGTCACGTGATTACAATTCAGATGCTTGGCAATGGGTTTATATTTATGATGGCTGCAGGGTCTTAGGGTCAATAACTTAATAACCATGTTACTAACTTCACCAGTGCAATGATTCACTTAGCAACTGTGGCAAGAAAAGTCGTAAAATGGGGCAAATTCACGTAACAAACGTTTCACTTAGCAACATAAATGTGGGGCTCCATTGTGGCCGTAACCCAAGGAGTACCGATGTTGGAAGAAAGAATGAATATGAAAGGAAGAGTATGTAAGGAGGTAGATAGTGTGAATGGGTGCCATAGATTTAATTCTAATTTAATTTTAATTCTGAGTGTACATAGCTTTACACTTAGGAGGAAACAGACTATCCGTATCAGATGGCCTTCTTTTCTCATTTGTGTGTGAACTTTGATTCTTTCCATTTCTTGTTTTTGTAGGTATCTCAATTTGTTTCTTTCTCACTGTGGAAAGTTGAATAAGAACTCAAACTGAATCAATTGTGTAACTATAAGCATAGCATTTCACGTCTGTTTCCAGGGGGACAGAGATCCTTTCTTGTATCTGTCATGTAGCAGACTTAAGAATGAAATTGTTACTATTGTGCCAATGTGTAGTGACTAATCTATATACTTCTAAAACTCTGCTGTCTGTTTTATTGTTTATAACCTGCAATTGGGCAAAGCAGTGCATTATAAGGCAACAATTTTTGAATCACGTATAGAATGCATCCAAAATCCGGGATCTATGACTCCTGTGGGATTGAAATTTGCCAAAGTTGTGGCCGCTTCAGTGCTGCTGCACCGCTGTGCTGCCACAGCCAGCCCCAATCATGTGATTGCCGATTCCAAAGCTCCCTGCCAGCTTCTTACAAGGAAAGTCATTGGGGAAGCCAGCAGGAAATCAGAGGTCACTTCTGTTCCTAGTGTATTTTTTGCCCTCTGTTTAGGTAAGGAAATATATCTGAAATGATGATGATCCAATGGGTTACAGGTAGTCTAGCTGATTATAGAATTTAGGAAAGTAGCATGTTTCAAGGTTATGGCTCCTGCTCTACATGCATGCTCAGTCCATTGGAATAACAGTCAGAGTCTTGATTCAATTCACACATCAAATGTACTAGGAATATGTCTGTAATCCCCCCCCCTCATCATCCCTTTTTGTAGTTATCTGGTGTCATCATCAAGTGTAAAGCAATTATTTCTGTACTGGAGAACTTCTGCTAGAGTTTATATTGCTCAAACGATCTTTGATCGATGTTCTGTTTAGGATCTACGGTATGTAATTTTAAGCTCTTGGCTCTTGATACTTCTGGTGCAGGAGACCAAGGACTCATGATAATGACTCACTGTAAGTTGTTGGCTTTGGGACTAATACAGTTGTGTTTTGGATCAAGTTTTGGTGATTTGGAGGCAGGTTTTTCCACCACAACAAACACTCGTTTTGAAGAATGGCTGAATTTTGGTTATACTCATTTTCCGGTCATTTAAAGATATGTGCTAAAATTTATCTGCATTTTGATGCATATTTTTTTTAAAAAAAATATTTTTGTTTGCAGTTCATCAAATGTACGTTATGCAAACAGTTTCTAGCCATATCATGAATTATTTTCACCAATATTTTTTGTTTTTACAGAGACATTCCCAAATGAACTTTAACTGATGAGCAGCATTGCAAGTTTGAATTCCAATAGAATATTTATAGCTCAGGATTGAATTGTGGGGTCCTTGCTGCCCTCTGAGCTGGGCTGTTTTCTTGCAGACATTTCATTACCCAGTTAGGTAACATCTTCACTACACTGAAGATGTAACTTAGTTGGGTCATGAAACGTCTGCAAGAAAACAACCAAGTTCAGAGAGCGCCAAAGACTCTATAGCCTGAGTTTATATATTGATTAAAATATGTGAAGGTACAGAAGGTTATTTTTAAATATGAACTAAACGTGTTTTCTTCCTATCCTTATTAGTCATTCTTCCTCTTACTAATATGTTGAGGCAACTGATGAGAAACAGGCCTTTGAAATCTTGCCGGGAAGGCATTTTTCTCTGGCCACAGAAAAAAAGAGGTTTTCCCAGTTACAGTGTATGACTGCGAAAGTTGGACCATGAGAAAGGCTGAGCGACAAAGAATTGAGGCCTTTGAACTCTGGTGCTGGAGAAGACTCCTGCGAGTCCCCTGGACTGCAAGGCAATCCAACCGGTCAGTCCTAGAGGAGATCAGTCCCGACTGCTCTTTAGAAGGCCAGATCCTGAAGTTGAAACTCAAGTACTTTGGCCACCTAATGAGAAGGAAGGACTCACTGGAGAAGAGCCTGGTGCTGGGAAAGATGGAGGGCAAGAGAAGAATGGGATGACAGAGAAGGAGGGGGGCGGATGGAGTCACTGAAGAAGGAAGCGTGAGCTCAAATGGATTCCAGAAGATGGCAGCAGACAGGAAGGCCTGGAGGAACGTTGTCCAGGGGGTTGCGATGGGTCGGACACGACTTTGCAACTAACAACAACAACAAAAGAAGGAGGAGGCAGCTAAATTGAATGGGAGGTTATTTTCCCTGAACTCAGCTGAAATCTCACAACTCTGAGATGTGGGTTGAACAACAGTGTGACCTGAACAGCTATTTTAAAATAATTTTCAATTTGCTCTTGCAATTCTCTTCAGCTGCCTTTGCCTTGAAAAGGTATAGTAGTTTATTTTTAATTGCTCCATCTCTGGATTTTTTATTTATTTATTCATTCATTCATCATATTTATATAGCTGCCCCAGCTCACACAAAGTTATTCTGGTGGCATGCTATATAATCAAAGAAAGAACAATGCACATATCTATGAAAACGAGCATTACAAATAGAAAAAAAATAGAAAAAGTCAACATTAAAAATGAAACGTTAACTAAAATATATTCAAGCCCCAGGCAGAAAGAGAAGGAATACAACCATCTCAATAGTAGATTCACCTACACATGCTTCCAGTTCCTGAGGGCCCCCAGGCCTGATAACCTAACCAGGTGCTGAGGGATTTCTAGAACATCAAAAAAGATGCAACTAATCTAAGTTGGGGGTGGTGGGAGAGAATATTCCATAGGATGCCATTGACATGCCACCTGGGACCCTCTAAATATCAGCTTGTTGCTTTTCACTAGTTTAGACTGGGGAACATCAACCAAAACTCACCAAAGACATCATGGAGTGCTGCTATTTATCTACTCGCATTTGCATGCTTTTGAACTACTAGCAACTGGGGTGAGGCCGTGTTCTGTCCCAGCCTATGTGAGTCCTTGTTAACTCACAAGGACGAACCTCTCTTTTAACAAGTAGGCTGGAAATGCAGGAAAAACAAACCCCTTTTATTAATTAGGCACAGACTTGCAAAATGTCCCAAAAGCAAAGGCAAACAAAACAGGATGCAAACGGAGAATTGTCCAAGGCAAACCGAACACGATTAAAATGGAGAATTGTTCACAAGCAAGGCAAACAAAACAGGAGTCCATGAAACTTGATTCCTTTGCAAACAGTTGCCTTCAGCAACCAACGCCACCCACACCTTCCCTTTTTATTATGCAGCCCCCAGGCGTGGCTACTCAATGCCTTCTCCTCCTCCCTTGGAGTCGCCCCATTGCCTCCCTCTGTCCTGTTCTTGTTACCTATCTGCGTTTGAGAGCGTCTATGATGTCTTCCAGCTGTGAGTCCTCAAGAGTCTGACTCAGCTTCCCTGCACAGCTGAGTCTCAGCCTGAGCACAATTGGAGGGGCCAGGCTCTTCATCAGATTATAAGTCCGGGAGCTCATCAGAACCTTCCTCTGATTCTGATGGCTCTCCAGGCCCCTCCTCCTCCTCCAATTCCCCGGACTCAGCTGCCGGGTCCAGTGGCTGGCATGGACTCACAACAGGATGGGAGCTCACCCCATCGCATGGTGCTCAGACTTGAGCTGCCAGCTTTCCAGCCCACAAGTCCAGCATCTTAACCACCGAGTCACTGCGCCACCCGTTATTTTTTCAAACAAATATATAGAATATTATGTGCATCTCTGTTAACTTGCATTGTGTTATTTGGGCCCTAATTTCTTAGTTATAGATTGAAACCAGAAATTAGAACTTTTGAGCAAAATCCACAACGATTAAAACGCGGGGGTCTCAGAGCAATTATATTTTTTAAAATGGAAACTATCCAGTAAAGCCTTCCCAGGACACACACAAGCAGCAGACATGCATGAGAGCACAGTACACACGAGCATATGCCAATTCATTCTCCATTTCACATCTGCTCTGTCTACCAATTCATTCTGATGCTCCTTCTTCTTCTTTTGGACGCCAGACAAATGAAGATGCTTCTCCGATTTGTGAAATTTCTTAAAAGCAGAGTCTTTGGAAAGCAAATGGTGCCCCCTGGTGGTAGAAGGGGAGAAAGCACCCTTTGGATCTGAAGCATGAGCGCAAGCAAAAAGGGTCGTTGCCGTTTTGATGTTTTGTGCTGTGTGAAAGTCAAGGTAGACATTTTTCACAGAAGCCCCTCCGGCCACGGAAAGACCGGAAAGTGACTTTCAAGGCCATCGTGTTCAAGAAGAGGAACAAATAAGAAGCTAATTTTTAAGCTGAAATGGTAACCTGGGATTTGTTATAGAGCAGCTACAATTTATTCCTGTAGGGGTCAAGGAATTGACGCGTCCATGTGGTCACTTGGGAACTAACACAGGTAGTCCTCGACTTACAACAGTTCATTTAGTGACCAGGCCACACGTGATCAAAATTGAGATACTTGGCAACTGACTCAGATTTATGACCGTCGCTGTGTCCGGGGGTCAGGCGATCCCCTTGTGAGTTTCTGACAAGCAAAGTCCACGGGCGAAAACCAGATTCACTTAATAACCGTGTTACTCACTTAACAACTGCAGGGGTTCACTTAACAGCTGTGGCAAGAAAGGTCGTAAAATGGGGCAAAACTTCTGTCTCGCTTAGCGACAGAAATTTTGGGCTATTGTGGCCGGAAATTGAGGACTACCTGTATTCAATGTCATTGTTTCACAAAATGGCCAGTGGCTGTTTGGTCATTCTGAGGCGAAGAGGAATTTGATGCACATTGGTGGGTGAAGAACAACACAGCAAAGAGTGATGGACAGCAGCTGTTCCACAGTTGTAATAAAATTTTATATGAGCAATAATCGCCACATCGTTCCACTAGGGCAGGGGTAGGCAACCTTGGCTCTTTTATGACTCGTGGACTTCAACTCCCAGAATTCCTGAGCCAGCATGGGGGAACTATGGCCATGACTTGTGGACTTCAACTCCCAGAATTCCTGAGCCAGCCATGCTGAGGAGAAAGGGAGAGGTTTCCAAGCTGAGCCATGCTGGCTCAGGAATTCTGGGAGTTGAAGTCCACGAGTCATAAAAGAGCCAAGGTTGCCTACCCTGCACTAGGGTTTTGACTGACTGTTGCTTTAATCTGAACCTGAACATTGTGATGTTTGCATTTAAAAAAAACAAAAAACTCACATCAGGTTAAAGCCCCTCCTGAGCAGAATAAAGATTTGAAATGACTTCTGATGGGCAATAGCTTGGACAACTGACCTTTGAGGGCTTCTTAATTTAGTTGGGATTTCAGTTCTGGAGGAGGAACTCCAAACCAGCTTCTCAGGAGGCATTTGGAAAAGAGCAGAAGGCAAGTCGGTCACCGTTGGCCTTTATCTATGAAGTATGGGTGGGTCAAGAACCATTTCTTTCATTCTTACTACCTCCACCTGCATGAATTCCTCATCCTGTTGAGGTCAGCTTGGACAATCTTTATCCCACCCCCAGGTGGTCACTGTGACCCTGCCTTCTGACCTACCAGATTGGCCACGCCTAAGCAGAGTGAAGAGAAAGATCTTGCTGGCAGGGCACAGGGTAGGCGTGAAAAGTCACACAACATCTATTTTCAGTACTTCCAGTTAAGTTATTCCAATTATTAAGGGACAGAACCAGTGCGTTCCTGGAGACTCACCCAGCTCTTTTCATACAACTCAGTCACTACCTAGCTGTTTTGTCTATAATGAGGGAGGGAGAGAAGGAAGGAAGAGGGATGGAAGGAAGGAAAGAAGGAAGGAAGGGGGAGAAGGAAAGAAAAGAGAGGAAGGGAAGGGGAGGGGAAGGAAGAGGGGAAGGAAGAGGGAGGGAGGGAAGGAAGGAAGGAATTTTTATTGCACTTTATTCTGATTTCCCCAGAAGGCTGTGATGATGACGCTGCTATGACAGGGCTGTTTCTCAGCTTGCTTATCCCGGTGATTTATTGCTATTCAGACAGGCGTTGTTGGGAAGATCGGCTGGCCTTTCATTCCTCCTGCTCAATCTCCCCCCCCCCCATCGCTTTAATAACATCCTATCTTCTATTTATTCAATGAATATTTATGAAGGTCCTTAATGAAGAAGATGGGATCACGCAAGGGAAGGAGGGAAAGAGATGAGGAAAGGGTTTTTTTTTTTCATATTTGCCATTTGACAGATACATCGAGATTGGTTAGTATTCAAGTGGCTTAATTTCTTGATTGAATTCCATCTTACAGATATAAATTTGGAAATTAACATGCCTTTTTAGCCAAGATGAGGAGAGAAAAGTGGGGTAAAAAAGAACGGACATTTTTTTCTAAAAAGGGGGTGGGGGAGTCATGATTATGAGGTTGTTTTTTTTTTTTTTTAATTTGCTGGAGGCCAATTAACAGATCTATGACAGTCAATGGGTGCCATAGAATAGCCACAAACAAAGGAGACTCAACAAGTAAAGATCTACATTTGTATATTACTGACTCCCATCCCAGGTTTAATAAAGTGTTTTCTTTATGTAACGTTTCCAATTTTTTTAAAGCAAACACTACATTTTCAAATCAAAACAGAACGGACATCAAAAGCTTGGGTGAGCAAAGTTTAGGTAACATTTACATGCCAGTGTTAAACTATGTTAGAATCCTATGTCAGCTTGATAACTGTAGGCTGATGTAGAGTTTGCCTGGAACTGCCCATAACCATCGCACGCAGGGCTGCAGAGGCCAACGCAAACACCTCCCCAATCCCAACTGTGTGTTGCACAGAGGTGCACATCCTGCATGCTGATTGGCTGGTCCAGCTTTGCTGTTTGAGTGCCCCCTAGCCAGAATGAACATTTGTAGATGTATAATCATTTAAATATGAGCCAGCAGTATGCTGCAGCTGCCAAAAAGGCCAACACAGTGCTAGGCTGCATTAACAGAGGGATAGAATCAAGATCACGTGAAGTATTAATACCACTCTTTAATGCCTTGGTAAGGCCACACTTGGAATACTGCATCCAGTTTTGGTCACCACGATGTAAAAAAGATGTTGAGACTCTAGAAAGAGTACAGAGAAGAGCAACAAAGATGATTAGGGGACTGGAGGCTAAAACATATAAGGAACGGTTGCTGGAATTGGGTATGTCTAGTTTAATGAAGAGAAGGACGAGGGGGGACAGGATAGTCTTCCAATATCTCAGGGGCTGCCCCAAAGAAGAGGGAGTCAAGCTATTCTCCAAGGCGCCTGAAGGCAGGACAAGAAGCAATGAATGGAAACTAATCAAGGAGAGAAGCAATCTGGAATTAAGGAGAAACTTCCTAACAGTGAGAACAATTAACCAGTGGAACAACCTGCCTCCAGAAGCGGTGAATGCTCCAACCCTGGAAGTTTTTAAGAGACTGGACAGCCATTGGTCCAAAATGGTGTAGGGTTACTGCCTGAGGAGGGGGTTGGACTTGATGACCTCCAAGGTCTCTTCCAACTTTATTATTATGAATCATCGCACAGTCAGCCAGATGTTCAGACTGGATTTGGCATTTTGTCTACCTATCGAGTCCTTACCCAGGACCTGGGATAGGCAGATGTGGATGTTTGATGGTATTACAGATATCGTCGCAGGATGGAAGCAGTTCCTAGTAAGGCCGCCTTTTGCAATTGACTAATAGCGAATTTGTCAATGCCAATTGTGTTCAAGTGGTGCTCCAGTTGTTTTGGGATTGCACCCAAGGAGCCTATGACTATTGGTACTACCCTTGCTTGCTTTTGCCACAGTCTTTCTATTTCTATTTGTAGGTCTTTGTATTTTGTTATCTTCTCCAGTTCTTTCTCGTCTATTCTGCTGTCTCCAGGCACTGCCACTTCCACTATCCAGACTTTTTTGTCTTTCTTATCGACAATTGTTAAGTCTGGGGTGTTATGTTGCAGGTGCTTGTCTGTTTGAATTCTGAAGTCCCAGAGCAGTTTAATTTTATCATTTTCTCTGACTTTCTCTATTTTATGATTCCACCAGTTTTTGCTTACAGGCAAATGATATTTTTTGCAGATCTTCCAATGCACCATTGTTGCTACTTTGTCATGCCGCTGCTTGTAATCAGTTTGTGCAATCTTCTTGCAACAGCTTACCAAGTGGTCCACTGTTTCTTCAGCTTCTTTGCATAGGCGGCACTGTTTGTTGCTGTCTTCTCAATTTGACTTTATATGCATTTGTCCTTAAGACTTGGTCTTGTGCAGCCAGAATTAGTCCCTCGGTCTCTTTCTTCAATTTTCCTGCTCTTAGCCATTGCCAGGTTTTATTATTATCTGCTTTCCCAGCTATTTTTTTCATTTATTTATTTATGAGACTTATATATCGCTTTAAGTGCAAGCACTCTCTAAGCGGTGTACACCAGTAAGCAATGTATATATATATATATTTACATTGCCCCCAACAATCTGGGTCCTCATTTTACCTACCCCGGAAGGATGGAAGGCTGAGTCAACCTTGAGCCGGTGAGATTTGAACCGCTGACCTGCTGAACACAGTCAGTTAAAGTGACCTGCAGTACTGCACTCTAACTGCTGCGCCACCTCATGTATTGGCCATGTAGTGCTTTGTCTTCCCATGCCTCTATTCTGTTCTTCATTTGGTCTTTCTTGTAGGCCAGTTTGGTCTCTCCAGCAGTCAGTAAGCCTTCCTGATATACTAATTTCAGTGCATCTTCATCACTGTCCTTCAGATATTCTTCCAAAGCCATTTTTTCTTCTTCAACCATCTGATGTACTTGTAGCATTCCACGCCCACCTATTTGCCTTGGTAGATAAAGTCTATCAATGTCACTGCGTGGATGAAGGGCATGATTCATTGTCATTATTTTTCTGGTCTGCCTATCCATTGCTTTTAGTTCTGCTTGAGTCCAGTCCACTATTCCAGCTGTGTACCTAATGACTGGGATTGCCCAGGTGTTGATTGCCTTTATGGTATTTCCTCCATTGAGTTTGGACTTTAAGATCTTCTTCACTCTCTTGATGTATTCACCTCTAATCTTTTTCTTGACTTCAGTGTGCTTGACGTTGTCGGCTTTATTATTATTATTGTTGTTGTTGTTGTTGTTAATGCAACGACTGTGCAACCATCGCAATGTGCAGTGTCTATGTTCCCTGATGTGCAGTGATGGGTCAGTCTAATTCAAACTTCACGTTGGCACGTTACATGGGATGTGTGAACACAGGATTGTTGCAATGTATGGAGAGCCACAGCTTTGGCACTGAGTTGTGAGAAACACCACTTGCTCCCCAAATGGGTTATAAAATTGGAGTTAGGAAATTAACAGTTATTTCAAATCTTGCCTTGTGGTCAGTTCTCTTAACTCTCACAGGACTAAAGGCTTCCTGCAGAGGACTCCAAGGAGACATCTAGAACAATATCAAGATCCAATGATTTTTTCCCCCCATGAAGATGATTAGTCAACTTACAAAAATAATTACTGAAGAATAACTGTTTTTACAAGTCTGTTCAATCAAGAGGATCGGACACAACTGTTAAGTTCACCGATATTCGTTCTTTATGTTGTTTGTTTTCTTTTGTGGAGAAAAAATATTTTTAATTAGTAATTAAAAACCCTTATTTTACAAAGATTTACAGCTTTTGGCAGAGTATCATTCATCATTAAATAATAACTATAATAGAAAAGGGAGATCAAAAAGGCTAATTTTGTAATTAAAAATGCAATTAATTTGGACAGATCAATTCCATCAACCAACTTGATATAATAATATTTAATTGACCCAAAACATTAAAAAAAAATTGGGCACTCAGTACAAAAGCAGCTGAAATGATGGGGCCACGGAGGGCAATAAATCAAGAATTATCTCAACTCACTCATGAGGTTTTTTGTTTGAGAAAGGAGACACCTTGTAACATATTTTACTATGTTCTTTTTTCATGATGAGGTGCTTGTCAGAAATAAACCTCAAGTGATTAAAAAAAAAATCAACAGACCGAAACAAAAGTGACATCATTTTTCAAGGATTTTTTTTTCGATCTGAATTTTGAATTTCTCCCACATAGTAATATTTCATAATCCTTAACAGACTGAAACACAGAAGAGACTATTTGTAGTTCAAGGCTGAACTGTTGGTTCCTTGCTGCTCTCTGACCTCGGCTGCTTTCTTAAAGACGTTTCATTACCAAACTAGGTAACGTTTTCAGTGCTAGAAGGGAGTGGGGTTTGTCCCACTCCCTTCTAGTACTGATGGTGTCACCTAGATGGGTAATGAAACATCTCCAAGAAAAAGCACCCAGGATCTCAAAAACATAAAAATGCTACCGTGTGGAACTCTTACCTCAAAAAAAGTATCGGGGCCCAAAATGAGAATTTTCCCGCCTTTTCTCAAGGTAGTGTATAATTTTGCGGGGGACTCTACTATTTCTTATAAATAAAAAAGAAGCAATCTTTTCAATGAGAAACTCAAGCTTGATCCAAGATACCAGCAATGTTGGCATGTATATGGATGTCCACTTGGCGCCACTCAGAATTGTCTAAGCGTCTTCTCACCAACAAAGGTGACTGGATATGCATGGATGCTCAGATCCAAGCAAAGGTTTCTCATCAGTCAAGAGGTTTTGGATTGGTGGCTTTCACATCTCTTTGGGCCCAATCCTGGTGTGTTCATTGCTTAACGCAAGTAGTGAAGCTTCTGATGAATCAGTGATGTCAACCATGGAACTCTTTCACTTGAGAACATTCAATATGAAGGTCCTTTGACGGAACCTACTTCAGTTAGCTGAGCTGAGGCAGAGGCCCCAAGGCAGACAACTGCTTCGCAAAACCCAGGAAGGCCCGGAGGTCCAGGTAAACCAGGACGTCCGGCTTCTCCTGGAGCACCTGGAACACCTCGCTCTCCATGTTTGCCATTGAGAGCTTGACCAGGGGGACCAGGGGGACCTGGAAAAATGAAACAATATACAGTTTATAATTGCGTGCCAGACCCCCTTCCACAACCACCGTTGCTTCTCGAAGTTCTAAAGACCCTATCACCTCTGTGGGAGATGAAAATATAGCCCCCTTCTGGTATAATAAGATAGGGCTATATGGTCATTACAATGGGTTATTAATGTAAGTGATGTTGAGTTATTACGCTTGCTATGTTCCAAATTATTAGCAAAATAAACCTCTGAATCTTAAAGTAAGAATTATTGTTTTGTGTTGCTGTCTCTTGTCTTTTCCATTGGTGTTTTTTTTCCCCACAACACCTCTAAAAGACTTGGGTGAAGTCTCAGAATTCACGTTTTATTAGCCACCTACTTGCCAGCATCACCTTTCAGGAAAGAAGGCCTGAACAATAGGACTTGGACATGCAACAAACAAAATCTAACACCCAAGCTGATACAAACTGGAGGTCAGCTAGATGCTAATGGCCAAGGCTTCAGATCTAGTGACGAGGGAACACCACAGGAAAAGAGACAATGCAGACTGTACACTGATGTCCCTTGAGAACTCCAACAGTCTCTACAAGACCTAGACCTGGGAGACTATTGATATCAATTGTTTAGAAAGCAGCGTAGTGGTGAAGTCTCTATACCCCAAAGTCTCTTCTGCCGTTACTTTTTTACTTCTCCAGAGATAGCTCTTTCACTTCCTTTTTGTGAGTACAAAATCTATCTTATCCATAACTAAATGAAGATGTATAACATTCCCCAAAGTGATCTCCTCCAGACCTTTTTTTTTGGCAGCAACTGCTTCATCCTTCCCACTATGAAAAACGTTTGAATCATTCCAAAATCTTTCTCAAGGGAAACTATAAAGCGAGAGCACACTGCACTGCTTTTATAACTTCAGGCCCATAGCTGTAAACATATCAGCACCTTCTCTAAAACTGTAAAAGATTCACAGATGGTTTATTTTGTGCGGTGTCTGGAGATGGAACTTTCCACAACTCTTTATTTTATTTTATTCATTAATGTTTTTATGCCAGCCACCATCTCCCCTAAAAGATGACCCTGAGTGGCTCTGACTGTCCTCCAAAGATATCCCGTGTCAGTGCCTAGCTAGAATGACTGGGAACCCTAGAAGTTCTTCCACACTGGGAGGTGGAACCCAGTCTTGTATGTCTGTTTCTCTCAAGGTAACTCCAAAAGATCTTCTCACCTGGTATGCCTGGAGGCCCTGGCATCCCTTGATGACCATGGCCAGGTTCTCCCTGGTCTCCTTCCTCACCCCTCTTTCCTGTAGGATAAGGAAACCACAAAAATTAACCCTTATTAGATTCATATTTTGTAGACATACTGTTTGACTGGACCTCCTTTCCAGTTAACAAAGCCACAAAGATGACCTTGGAGGGACTGGAGAAGTGTTTTTTTTTTTTTTTTGAAATGCTTTAAATCCAGGACACAGAGAAAATACTCAGACTGGCTCCACCCTAACTTATTGGAGTGTAAGAGAGGGAAAAGGGAAGGGGAGGAAACAGGCATTTAAGATTCTGTGATTTGGTGGCTTCTGGTCAGTTGTGACTCCTTGATGACTGTCTGGACAAGGCCCTGCAGTTTTCTTGGCAATGATTTTAGAAGCGGTTTGCCATTGCATCCTCCCTAGAGCTAAGAGAATGTGACTGGCCCAAGATCACCCAGCTGGCTTTGTGCCTAACTAGCGGTTTTCAGTTTCTTAACCTCGTCCCTTAACCATCACACCAAACGAATTCTCTAAGATTCTGTTATTATAGCCTGTGTCACTACAATTCCAAAATGTGGAGTCTTATTTTCTGACCAGGCCCACCTCAAAGGGCTGACACTAGCCCTTATCTCTAAGTTACTGACACATAAGGCATTATCCACAGCAATGCACAAGCAGGACAAGAAGCAACGGATGGAAACTAATCAAGGAGAGAACCAACCTAGAACTACGGAGAAACTTCCTGACAGTGGGAACAATTAATCAGAAGTTGTGGGTGCTCCATCAATGGAGGCTTTCGAGAGTAGACTGAACAACCATTTGTCTGAAATGGGATAGGGCAGTGTTTCCCAAACTTGACAATTTTAAGGCATGTGGACTTCAACTCCCAGAATTCCACAGCCAGCAACGCTGGCTGTGGAATTCTGGGAGTTGAAGTCCTCATGCCTTAAAATTGTCAAGTTTGGGAAACACTGGGATAGGGCTTCCCGCCTGAGCAGGGGGTTGGAATGGACCGTGTATATTCTATCAAGAAAACACTCTAGAAAATTTTTCTCAAATCTGACCTCCTGCAGCTATGCTGAGATAACTACTACCAGTAACATGATTTTTAATGGAAAAAGAAAATGAAACTTTCACAGCATATGAGGCTGAAAAGGGAGAAGGGGAAGATCCACAATGACTATAGAGGCCCTGACACCAAGTCCACCATTTAAAATATTGGGGGATTGAACAGATGTTCCTGGCAAGATTCTCCATGCTATTAATTCCAGATGTTGTTGGTATCTGATAAGTAGAGTTAGACATGAGGTATCTAGCTTTTGGGGGGGTTGACTCTAGCTGAGAGTAATTCTTTCCCCAGCATGAATTAAGCCTTCTTTAGCAAGATTTGCTGAAAGTTTGTGTGAATTTTGGCAAAGGAAGCATTCCCCATTTAGAACCCACATGTTTCCTAAAGAATTAGGATGGAGCCTTTTGTAATTTCTTGCTAATGGCTTCTCTGGGAACTTGAAGGATAAAGTTCTTCACGAGGATCATGAATGAACTTGCAGGTGTCGATTTATGGCTACGAAACCCTCATCAGTCAGATAACAAGCCCTTATATGACGTGTCCAGGCTTCCTACCTTTGGGCCCGGTGTTGCCTATCTGTCCAACAGCTCCTATGATTCCTGGAAGACCACGGGAACCTGGATGTCCGTGGGGGCCTTGGGGGCCAGGTGATCCAGTAGGCCCTGGTGGCCCAGGTGGTCCCATCGTGCCACTTCCACCCAAAGCTTCTCTTTTCGCACTCACAGCTAACTCAGCCAGTTGTTCTGGAAGGCAAAGATGAAAAGAAAGCAGTGCATTGTCTCCCAGGGGTCGGCACCCTTCCCAAATTCAGGAAGTATCCAGACAGACAGTGAAGACACGTTTCTCCACAAATGTACTCCGGTTTATGGAGACGGCTGCTCCCCAACAGCTGTGTTTACAAAACTGCGTTAATTACCAGCCCGGCAGCTGTATTTGCCCAACGTGATGAGCTGGATTAGTTTTCATTCGGTTCAACGATTTCTAGATTAATGTTTTATATGAACCCGGCTAGTTTGTTAGCTTACGATTCAAGTTATTGTAGACAGTTGGAAAATGGATTCAATCATAACCAGATAAAATGTGTTCTGTAGCTGCTGCTTGATTCCCGGGGATTTTGAAGATACAAACATGGAATATTTGTGCGTTATCTTTTTTCAATCTCCCAGTCTAGCCTACAGCTTTGGTATTCCCTGGGGCAGGGGTAGGCTACCTTGGCTCTTTTATGACTCGTGGACTTCAACTCCCAGAATGCCTGAGCCAGCCATGCTGAGGGAAAAGGGAGAGGTTTCCAAGCTGAGCCAGGCTGGCTCAGGCATTCTGGGAGTTGAAGTCCACGAGTCATGAGGGGGCCGTAGTTCCCCATGCTGGCTCAGGAATTCTGGGAGTTGAAGTCCACGAGTCATGAAGGGGCCGTAGTTCCCCCATGCTGGCTCAGGAATTCTGGGAGTTGAAGTCCACGAGTCATAAAGGGGCCATAGTTCCCCCATGCTGGCTCAGGAATTCTGGGAGTTGAAGTCCACAAGTCCTAAAAGAGCCAAGGTTGCCTACCCCTGCCATGGTGGTTCCTCTTTCAAGCATTGATCAGTCTTGATTGTCCCAAAGGTGCTTTTTCAGGAGGCAACTGGACTTTCTTGTTTTTCTTTGAAGACGTTTCACTTCTCATCCAAGAAGCTTCTTCAGCTGGTGGGGAATCCTCCCTCTCCTCAACATCCAGTCAGAGCTGAAGAAGCTTCTTGGATGAGAAGTGAAACGCCTTCAAAGAAAAACAAGGAAGTCCAGCTGCCTTCCAAAAAGCACCTTTGGGTCAACCATGACTTGGAGGACGGAGAACCTCCACAGACATCAGTCTTGATTCTGCTTAGCTTCTGAGTCCAGGCAATGTGGTTTAGGGGCTGCTTCTACTCAGATCGGGGTGGGCAATGATGGCCCTCTTGTGGACTTCAACTCCCAGAATTCCTGAGCCAACTTCTGGAAGTTGAAGTTCAGAAGTCATCAAGAGGCCATCGTTCTCCACCCCTGGCTTAGACCGTTTTACTGAACAAGGGTCAATGAATGGCCATTAATTAAGGCTAAATGGGACTTGCATGTCAGACCACCCACAGGCCATCTGCATCTGATTTGCATCTCCAATCATCCCCACTTCACACTACAGGGAGTCCTCAACTTACGACAGTGACCGTCCAAAGTTACGTGACTTATGACCGTTTTTCACACTTATGACTGTTGCAGTATTCCTATGGTCACGTAATCAAAATTCAGGGGATTGGCAACCGGCTCAAATTAACAACAGTTGGTGTCCCAGGGTCACGTGCTCAACTTTTGTGAGCTCCTGACCGGCGAAGTCAATGGAGGAAGCCAGATTCACTTAACAACTGGGTTACTAACTTAACAACTGCAGTGATCTGCTTAACAACTGTGGCAAGAAAAGTGGGGCAAAACTCCTTGAACAAATGTCTCACCTGACAACATTTGGGCTCAGCTGGGGTCCTACCTATAGTAAGAACCGGCCAGCAGAATTTCAATGGGTCAAAAATTCAGGCTGTAGTTAGGGACGGATTTTAAGCGCGAGGATTGTGAGGTTGTTCACACAATCCCGCCCTAAAAGTTTTAATTTTAACCTACTAAAAAAGACACACATTTCTAGGGATGTCATACAGTGTCAACCAGGACACCAAGTTGCAGCCCCCAAATATGTCCACAGCCAAGTGCCAGGCCCACTGGGATGAATCACTGCCAAGCTCGTGGCATTTGATTCGTGAGCTTTAATTTTCCTTTGTCCCTGGGTCATCACACTGGTTAGTGTGTGATTTGGCCAGCAGTGACCTTTTGATACACTGACCTTGCAGCATTTTGACCACGACCTCAACAATATGCTGGTCTCCGGTGTCCCTGCCCTGGAGAATGGAAGAGAAGGCGCGGATGGTGATCTTCTCCTACGTCACAATGCCAGCAATCACAACACTCTTAAATCAGTTTGTCAGGACCTAAGATTCTGCAGGGAGGCTTCGAGTTATTATACTCAAGCAGCGTCTGTCCAAAGCTGGTCTGCTTCAGTTCTCATGCAATCTTCACTTGCCTGCCAGCCTCTGGGCTCATGCCTGTCACTCCTTCCCTCCCCCCCCCCCCTCAACACACACACATAACAGAGATAGACTCTTGCATTGAAACCTTCAGCCACAGATGCAGCTTGGAGTGGAAATTTATATGCAGGATGAATAATGCCTGGAGAAATGTGTATAACATGTATTAAAACAAGCAGGAACGCATTTATTTTTTCCCTTCCTTTCCGTGGGGAATATCCTCCCCTGTAAGGTACGAGGCCCTGGCTGAACAACCCCTTCTGCACTTTCCTACTGGTTGGCTGGAAAGAGAATTGACTGGTATTTGATGTTCCTGCCAACATCAAGGCCAGCAGAGTGAAGAAGAGTGGGGAAGGCACCCAGGCTGGAAACCAGGAGATTGTGAATTCTAGTCCTGCTTTAGGCATGAAGCCAGCTGGCTGATCTTGGGCCAGTCACTCTCTCTCAGCCTGGGAAAGGAAGCAACAGGAAAATGCTTCCAAAATCTTGCCAAGAAACTGTAGGGACTAGTCTCCAGGAGTCAGCACAATCTCAAAGATTATATGTATATGTATATGTATATGCATATGTCTGCAACAATTCTAAAAATTCAAGTCCCAGGTATATTCATTTGTAAGAAAGGCATACTAAAACACTGATCTCCAGGACAAAAAGTTTTATTAAAATACTTTTAAAATACTTTCTTTAGCAACTGCTAACGTTGTCAAAGTGTAAGCAGACATTGGGAAGCTCTCGTCTTATGGGCCGGTAACACGCTCAATGGCCAAATTATGGACATTGGAAGAGCTATACAGACAGGTTTTCCAATGTCTGCTTACACTTTGACAACATTAGCAGTTGCTAACGAAAGTTTGGTATTTTAAAAGTATTTTAATAAAACTTTTTGTCCTGGAGATCGTTGGTTTAGTATGCCTTTCTTACAAAGATGTATATACATATATGCGTATTTATCTGTATATATGTATATACTGTGTATATATACTGTGTGTGTATATATGTATGTATGTATGTATGTATGTATGTATGTATGTACACTCACATACATATTGCTATGGCTTAATTAAAACATTCCCAAAAAATCAGGAGTAGGGAATTAGGGTTCTTAGAATTCTCCTTGCAACCATGTAAGCTGAAGGTCCTTACGCAACTGTAGTACCGGTGCTTCAGCAGAATATCTTTCATAAAAGTGAAATTGCATTTACAATGGTGACAGTCTAGAGGAGTGTCTCTGCATATAGCAGATTATCTCAGTGAGATTTGTGCAGAGGCACCTCAGAAGAGATCTACCACACAGTCTGTTTTTCACAATAATGAAATGGCTCTCAACAGTCAAGGATCAAAGATCTTCGAAAGCAGACTCCTTTCAAGGGACTCATTCCACGCTGGAGTAGGCAGCCTCTTCTAGTACTGAACCTCTGAAGGGAGAATGGTTGAATGACCCAGTGAAAGAGACACCACACAATTAGAAGGCCAAGGCCAAAGCGGTACCCCACTGATTTTTGACAAGCATCCCACGTAAGGTCAGTAATTCTCCTATTCTGCTCCAGGAAGGATCACTGATCTAATTCCATGCCAGGAAAGCCCTGCCCAGGATGAGGCTAATTAGAAGACAGAATTTGCATGTACAGACCCATAATGAAATCTTCTCAATAGATCTTAAGAGGGGAAAAAAAAAAGACTTTAGAGATCTTTTTTTCTCTAAGATCACCCCTTCTGTAGCGAGGTCTATATACCAGGTTGACACCATCCTTCAGAGGTGTGGAAATGAACCCCTCAAATTCTCCACAATGGCCACACAGGATAGAGAATTCTGAAGTCTGGAGAACATCCTGATTGGCCTTCAAAATTGCCGAGATGCCAGCTCGGTGGTGGCATCCTACGACATGGAACTATTATGATATTTACTTACTGGGGCACCTCGCAACCCAGGTATTCCAGGTACGCCACGTTCCCCATTAGGTCCTCGAGGGCCAGGAGATCCTGGGAAACCTCTGACTCCAGGTGCTCCGATGTCTCCAGGAGGTCCAGGAAAACCAGCCTCCCCACGGATACCTTGCTGTGAAAGGACATGAGCAGCAGTTTTTGTTAACCTCAGCAACCTTAAGATATGCGGACTTCAGTTCTCCAAATTCCCCAGCCAGTGTGCCCACGAATCAATTAACAATCAGAAGTGGAACTGCTGGACTACTATGAAATCTGGGGAACTTTTTATGATTGGCTGAAAAGAGAATACGGTTAAAAGATAGTTAACACCAATATAGATGGAAGAAGAAGGAGCAGATAAGGAGGGAGACCCAGGCGACACAGTATTGAATAACTGGAGGTTGTATAAATATTTATAGACATATATACCGAGAAGGTTAGATAAATAGAAGTATTAATGTAAGAGAAAATTAATCTTATTGTATATAATACAGATAGGGAAATTTGGAGAGAGGAGTTGCTCGGACATTACCCCTGAATTGTATCTGAAGAGGGATGAGAGGGAAGAAAGGAGAAGGAGAGAGAAAAGAGTAAAGGAGGGGAGAAGGAAGTAGGAAGGTTGGAGGAGGAGAAGAGAAGTGGGAAGGAAAGAGAAGAGGAGAGGAAGAAGAGGGAAGTAGGGAAGAGAAGAAAGGGAGAAAGAAGGTAGAGAAGAAGGAGTGTGGATACAGTGAAAGGGGAAATGGGCGAGCAACACCAAAAGTCATGTGTATGTATTTATTTCATTTTATCAAAAGTATCTTATATATGAATGTAAAAAGAATGTATGTTAACATCTGATAAATATCACGGTATATGTATGGGGGAGAGTTTGGAAAAATAAAAAAATATTAAAAAAAAAGAAGTGGAACTGCTGGAAGTGTCACTGTAAGTTGACATCATCCTATAATTTTTCACTTGACAACCGTGACATTTAGCAAGTGAGTGGTTGAACCCAATTATAGTCATTAACTGAGAACCACCTGTATTAAAATCCCAACAAACGGTGAGAAGCAGAGGTAGCAGCAGATGCGTCCATTTTAATGTTTAATATGGCAAATATCAATAAATATAACGCACACAAACAAAACCTCTGTCGGGATCCTCCATAACTTTTAAAAGTGAGAAGGTGTCCTGGGGGGGGGGGAGGAAATTTAAGATCTAGCTATTTTAAGAAAAACATTGATGCAAAAATCTTCCAGAGAGTAACAAACGTGGCTTTGTATCATATTAAAGAAAATTGCCTGATGTTTGCCTTAACATTCATTATCAATTTTTTTTATTCTTTGCTATTTGAAGGCATTAAAAAATGTAAAATAGCCTAGTTATACGGCATATGCAAGGGATCAGCTATAGAGCTATAAAAACTGTTTTTGATATAAAGTTGCAGATCCAGCAAAATTATCATTTTGTTCTTAGCATAAATAACCCATTATTCAAGTCTTTTTTTAATAAGAACAATTATTTCTCATCCCCAATCAAAAGAGTTATTATATATATTTTCTGTATTTATTTATTTAGATAGATAGATAGATAGATAGATAGATAGATAGATAGATAGATAGATAGATAGACAGACAGACAGACAGACAGACAGATAGATAGATACCCAAGATAAACCACATTGTTCAAAACAAAGATATAGTCGCAAATAATCACCTGCCCCTTTGGTCCAGGTTCACCCAATTCACCCTAAAAATAAAGAACAAAGAGAAATGTTGAGCTAAGGCTCCAAATAGATAACAGATTTTGAGATTTCTGGGGAAGGACAATTAGCCAGTGGAACAGCTTGCCTTCAGAAGTTGGGGGGGGTGGGGGGGCTCCATCACTAGAGGCTTTTAAGAAGAGACTGAACAGCCACTTGTCTGGAATGCTTGAGCAGGGGGGGTTAGACTAGAAGATCTCCACAGTCCCTTCCAACTCTGTTATTGTTACCAGCAAAGGTGGGGCAGGCCTCTACTCTTTTGACCTTCACCACTTTATTTATTTATTTATTTATTTATGAGACTTATATACCGCTTTAAGTGCAAGCACTCTCTAAGCGGTGTACACCAGTAAGCAATGTATATATATATTTCCATTGCCCCCAACAATCTGGGTCCTCATTTTACCTACCCCGGAAGGATGGAAGGCTGAGTCAACCTTGAGCCGGTGAGATTTGAACCGCTGATCTGCTGAACACAGTCAGTTAAAGTGGCCTGCAGTACTGCACTCTAACTGCTGCGCCACCTCGGCTCATCCCACTTTTGGCATGGGGGGGGTCAAAGCATGTTAGGCCACCCTGGAGAAGGTTGATGTTGTAAGGATGTTCTCTCCACCATTTTAACTTTTAATATTTTTATTCTGTTAAGGAGCTGGGAAATTAACCAGCTTCTCAGAATTCCTCTCTGGACAGGGAGAGGACTCAGGATCACCCACACTCACTCCATACAGCAGCTCTCCACCAGGAGACTGCAAGACAGTGGTCTCCAGCAGGCTCAGAGCTCTGGGAACCAAGGGAATAGACCATCTTCACTCAAACAACAGTCAGCCCCTTTGAAAGGATACTGGATTCTCCTATTTCCTTTCTTCATCATTTCTGGAAATTGCTTGTTAATAATTAAGAGGGATGGGCTTCAACTCCAGCATGCTGGCTGGAGAATTCTGGGTGTTGAAGTCCAGCCCTCTTTAAAGGGCTGAGATTAGAAACTCTTTAGACAATCTCACCTTCTGCCCCTTTTCTCCAGAAAGGCCTTCAACACCAGGATCCCCCTAGGAGAAAATAAGAAAAAGCCATAATAGTCAGGCATGTCCCATCTTGGGATGACCACTACCACTACCACTGCCTCCTGCAGGCAGGATGTGTGTCAAGTTTTGAAGCACAGTTTTGCTGGTGTGACAATGATTGCTTCTCAGCTTGCCAACGAACTTGGGTTTGGAAGACAGACTTCCAAGATCAAAAAGCCAGACTGTGAGAACCAAGGACAGTGCACCAGGTGTCTGCCCAGACCCGGAGACACTTTCTCATAACAATATTTACCCACCTAATTGGGCAATGTGACCTGATCAAGAGGAAGGAGGGAGAATTCTATGCTTTTACTATATGGGGTTGGAAGGGGTCTTGCCAGAGCTGGTTTTGCTTTCATTAGTGCCGAAGTGATGTACTCAATAAAGTTTTACATTAAGCGATTGGAACATGTTTGCTTGGTTGGGTTCGATAGTTGGAACCTTGACAGGGCAAGCATTGCGTAGGCAGAAAAAAATGCTCTCTCTTTGCCCACCAGTGACCGCCAGCTGAGTGAAGGCGTGCACCGCAACTACACAGATTCGGACACGACTCAGCTTCTTCTTCCTCATCCTGCGGCTCGCTTATTTACTTTTCATTTCTAACTTCCAAGTGACCTCACGTGAAACGGAAAGGGACAGCCGAAGAGCCAGAGGTGACCCAGGGGCCATAAAATGCCTAGATCTGATCTGGAAGATCCTAGACGAAAAGAGGCCCTCTAGCTACCAGACCAGAGGGAACATAGTTCTTAACTGCTAAGTCTGGAGATAGTTTTTGAGCTCTGGACAGAGACATCCACCGGATCTGCTGCTTTAAGTCAACAGAGTGACTTAAATCAGTCATTGCAATGACTGATTGTGCCCCTTTTATACATGTCAGTCTTTAGATCTGCTGGTGGGAGGGGTAGGGTCTAATTCATTCAGCCCATTTTTCAGGGAGGGGGATGGCTAAGTAGAAGGGTGTTCCCTCCTGCTTCATTTCCCCCCCCCCCATCTGAAGAGAAGTCAACTGCCAGCCTCTGAAATTCAGCCATTTTATTGCAAACCAGCAATGTAATTTCAGAATCCTGGGGAGTGGGAGGTAGGCAGAAATGGCATGCTGAGGGGAGAGGGACGCAGGAAGCCCCCCCTAATCCATATTGTTGAAGCCCACTTTGAGCTGACTCAAATAATCAGCAGATCAGAGAGAGTGTTGCTGATTTTGTTTTACAAAAACAGATCCTTAGCTGATCATGCAGATTGCTTGGGGGAAAAGACGTTTAAAAAGCTTCAGAGAGATCCTTCTCAAGACTCTGTATTTTAATCCTGAATTGTTGGTCTTAAAACTCCTTAAAGGGCGTCCGTGTCACTTCTTGCTTCTAGGAGCTTGTACTGCAGTTTTAGGAGCCTGACACCTATTTTTCTCCATTATCCCAGGCCATTTAATCCTTCCACTTGCCCACATTTGCTGAGACTGTCTCAGCTCACGAAAATCTTTCTGTTTTTCCTTATTTATTTCATAGTTATTGATTTGGCTGAATCTGTTGCTGTTTCTCCATTGATTTCTATGGATTAATTTTACAACTCTTTGTATGTTTTGTTGGCTGTCTAGGGAATATTTTATGCCGAAGGCACCGCCAGATCAAAACTTAAAGAAATAAAATATGATCAAAAGAGTAGACAATAAATTGCTGGTTGCTTCACTGGGCTAGCTAGGTAGTAACGATGATTAAAAGGAAAAAAATGCAACAGATGTACTTACAACATCTCCTTTGGACCCACTTTTTCCTGGGAAGCCCTACAGGGAGGAAAAGGGGGAAAAAATGAAATATAGAAGATGTTCAATCTATTGTAGCACTCTGTTGAAGGTCTTCAATGGGTTTATTCCAGATGGTTTGGGAGCACAGAATTCCCAAATTGAATATCCAGGAAAACTAGATAATCTAATCACCACCAATGTCATTTGGGAATGACCAAACAATGCCAATTTACGGGATTTCAATGGATCACCTGGTTGGCTACTGCAGAAAATTAAATGCTGGACAAATACATCTGATCTGAAAAAGGTTCTTGTCTTGCTGTTACTAGCAGCCTTCTAATTAGGAACCAAAGTCTCCGTTCTGGGCCATCAACTTTAATGTTATCCGGATCAGGACAAGCCGCCCTTTGGCTCATTCAGGGTTTCAGTGAGGGATAAAGAGTGTTAAAAACTGCCTTGCATGTCAATGGTGGTGAGGCTGAATAAAGGAGAGGGCAGAGCTACAGCCCAAAGTGATATAACGCTATATGAGAATGACCTAGGACAGGGGTAGGCAACCTTGGCTCTTTTACGACTCGTGGACTTCAACTCCCAGAATTCCTGAGCCAGCCGTGCTGAGGGGAAAGGGAGACTTTTCCAAGCTGAGCCACGCTGGCTCAGGAATTCTGGGAGTTGAAGTCCACGAGTCATGAAGGGGCCAAAGTTTCCCCCATGCTGGCTCAGGAATTCTGGGAGTTGAAGTCCATGAGACATAAAAGAACCAAGGTTGCCTACCCCTGACCTAGGAGGTAAGAGAAGCTGACTAGGGAATGGTCAGGTTAAGAGAGGGCATCGCCCGCAGCTGCAAAATGTAAGATTGATGTAAGCCTTCCCAGCTAGACCAGGTAAGAAAAAAAATGACCAGATGAGCTCATTCTACTTTACTGTAAGGCTGTCTAAACAGAATCTTGCATGTTTGAAAGTACAAACCTCCTGCCATCACCTTTAGGGTCCCTGCTGACCCTATTTCTACACCCTTTATGCAGCTGTGGGTTATTCCCTCTCCTATCTGTTCTCTAGGCCTAGCAGCGTGGTGGCTTAGTGGTGGAGCTCTCACCTCACAATCAGGAGGCTGTGAGTTTGATCCTAGGCAATGGCAGGTATTTCTCTCTTGGGCACAATGAGTAATTGTCTACTGTGAACTCCGCATAGGCGTCAGGAAGGGAATCCGACCAGTAAAGGCTCAAGCTCTGTTCAGTCACCCCGACTCCATCCAGATGCATGGGATTACAGGGTTGTTAAAAATAAAACAATAAATCTGTTCTCTAAGCAGCTTCTCTTCCCCTCTGCCTGCCGAGGCCATTCTCATCATACCCTTAGAATTGGGCAAGGTCAAATTTCCCCCTCTTCGTGCGCGCGCGCACATACACACACACACAAAACCTTTTGTGGAGGCACCTGTATTCTGAGGATCAATAACTTAACACATAGGAGTGCTGTGACCACAATAACTGTACTAAATGGCATTCAAACATCTCCACAATCAAAACATTTTAATTAAATACTTAAAGTGGCCAAAATCTCATTACATTGTTGAATCTGATCTGTTCTGTGAGAACGTATAAGCTATTATCAAATCTGCTTTTCCCCCCTGTTTTTGTGAATCGGTTAACATTTCAAACTTCACAATGCTACATGAAGTCATGCAACACTGCTGGAAAATTTGGCTGCCAGGAAAAATGGGGATTGCAGAAACAAAAATCTTGCAGAACGTGTTTTTTTTTTTTAAAAAAAAATAAAAAATAAAAATCAGGGGATTTCAAATTGACCACTGCTGATCACAGAAAATTGACCTCAAGTCAGGAAGGTCAAAATGTTACCTTGCTGCCTTTAACTCCAGGGAGGCCTTGTGGCCCCGGAATTCCAGGCGGGCCCTGCTCGCCTTTAGGGCCCTGGAAGGGAAGAGAAAAAAAGGAAAATAAAATGTGAGGCAGAAAAAAAGGAAGAGAACAAAGACAGACACACATGCACACAAACAGTCTCTTTCTCCTCTCCGCCGGCTTCACTCTGCTTTTTTTTCCCCGCCGGGTGAGAGCCGGGCTACTCGGCTCCAGACCTGCCCCACGCTCATGGCCCTGCCCTTCTCGTGCACTCTCTGCCCTTTGACGTGTCACCCCCCCCCCCCCAGCCATGATTGTTGCGTTGGCGGCGCTCAGCCTGCTGGGTTCTGTGTGCACGAGGGCAAAGTGAGAGAAGCGGTTGGAGCTGAGATACAAGAGCTTCACAATGACAACCTTCTTGGAGTTCATTCAACAAAATGAAGATAGAGATGGTGTTAGATTCAGCTGGAATGTGTGGCCTTCCAGTTGTCTTGAAGCCACAAGAATGGTGGTTCCAGTTGCTTCTCTTTCACACCACTAAAAGAGCATCATGATTTGCCTCCCATTCAGTACGAGCCAGTTCTCTGCAGTCACACTACCTGCCGTGCTGTTCTAAATCTGTTACGGTAATTTCAATAAATATTGCTGACGCGTTAAAAAAAAAAAACAGTCTCTTTCTCCTACAATAAAGCCTGAATTTTACACTCAATAGGTTTTAATCAATAAAGGAGAATATTTACAAATATTGAAATGAGGGCTCTTTGGAGCTCTCTGATATTGGTTGTTTTCTTGTAGATGTTTCATTACCAAAATAGGTAACATCATCAGGGCTAGTAATTATGATGCTGTCTGAGCAACCCAGCTCAGACTAGCACCAAGGTCCTCTCAATAGGTTTTGGATGTAAAGGACAAAACTGAATTTGCCAAAGAACAAATTTTAGTGAATCAGTCCAGATAATGTCTGTAGATTGAGTCTATTTGGATTTAATGCATCCTTTCCTCCCAGTTGGGCCATAAAAATCAAAGTTTTACTGTATCTGCAGGCCACGAAAGAATAGCTGGCAAGGAATTTACGTGGAACAGCTTAGCTACTTTCACTGGCTGTCTGAAAGATATACAATTCATAAAAGCAAAGTGTTGTTAATTAAACAGCCATTAACTTCTACCCTGCCTGGTAGATACACGCTAAAGCCATAAATTAAGGATGGGGAAGACAGCTCTTAAGTCTGACATGGCCGATAGCCCCTGTGCTTTGCATCTTAAATGGCAGAAAGGATCTAAATTCGTTTTAAGGATTACAATATAAACCTTTGCATCAACCACTGATCGTGGCTGGTTCCATTTTTTCCAAATATAGGGGCGTCCTCAAAGATTTTTGTAATTTTTTTTCCTTCCATTGAGCTGGGTCCAATATACTAATAGTAGTAGTAGTAGTAGTAGTAGTAGTAGTAGTAAATAATAATAATAATAATAGTAATAGTAATAATAGTAATAATAATAATAACAATAATAAAGTTGGAAGGGACCTTGGAGTCATCTAGTCCAACCCCTTGCTCAGACAGGAAACCCTATACCATTTCAGACAAATGGCTGTCCAGTCTCTTCTTAAAAACTTTTTAAGAAGAGATTAGACAAACATTTGTCTGAAATGGTATAGAATTTCCTGCCTGAACAGGGGGTTGGACTAGAAGACCCGTCCAACTCTGTTGTTCGATGCTCTATGATTTTCCAAAAGAATGAAATTGGTCATGTACTGCCTCCTGGTGTCAGAATAAGTATATCCCTACACTGTGTAAACCAAGAGGTATGGTGGAAGTCATGTAAACCTCATACAACAGTGACATACTATCTGTGTTTGTCTATTTGTAACCTTCGGTTGGATGCAGTGGTGCACCCTAGGGCAGGGGTAGGCAACCTGGGCTCTTTTATGACTTCAACTCCCAGAATTCCTGAGCCAGCCATGCTGAGGGGAAAGGGAGAAGTTTCCAAGCTGAGCCATGCTGGCTCAGGAATTCTGGGAGTTGAAGTCCACCAGTCATAAAAGAGCCAAGGTTGCCTACCCCTGCCCTAGGGTAACCATTTTTGAATCAATGTACCTCCCTGAACCAAGCAACAGACATCGTCTACTAGCACAGGAGTCATAAGAATGTGGAGAACAACCGTGCAGATAGAAGAGACTGTCATCTGGAGGAGTTGGGTTTTCCAAGGGTCTCCATTTCCTTCTTCTTGGAGGAAAGAAAAAGGGATCTGTTTGGATACAAGGGTTCATACTCACCACTTTTCCCTGTGGCCCTGGAGGTCCTGTGGGCCCCCTCTCACCCGGATCTCCCTGCAAAAGAGAAGGTGGAAGATCAGATGGTCATGAGCAGAAGGAATAACTGTGAGGAACAGGAAGAAGAGCTGCAATCAAATCTGAATCCAGGCGAGAGCTGTAATCTGTGTAAGTGACTCCCGCAATTATTTTTGTTGGGTATTACCGTAGATTTTGATGTTAAAGAAACTAATTTGATGTTGAACCTTATAACAACTGCAAGATTATTGGTGGGGCAATATTGGAAGAAAAATTTGTTGCCTACTTTGGAAGAATGGATACTTAAAGTGTCTAATTTAGCAGATATGGCGAAGATCTCCGCCTATTTGAAGGACCATTCACAAGAAAAATATATTATGGTTTGGAGAAGATGGATTGATTATATTCAGAAGAAATATGAAATTGAAAAGTATTATTTTACTTTTGAGTAGGTTTTAGATAATTATTAATAGTTTTAATTATATTATTATTATTGACTTAATTTGTTAACATTTGTATTGAGAAGGAGTTTATCTTATGGTTTTAATTGAAAGTATAGTTGGTTTATGTTAGTTGGATTATATTTGTTCCTTATTTTGTTTTACCCTGTAATCAGCTCTGGGAAGTGGGGGAGGGGGGGAAGGGGTGGGGGGTTTATATTGTAATAAATTTATAAAACTTTTAATAAATAAAAAAGCCCCTCCTTTGCTCTCAAAGATAGAGCATATTCAGCTTTTCAAGGTTCTTTCTATAACACGATAATAAAATTAGTTATTAACAGGCATGACTTCCTAGTTGAGTCTACGTTGAAAGACTAAACCAGGAGGTCCAATTCGCCATTCACTCTCAGTTTTGAACACAAAACAGGGGTTCAGGAACCTGAGTTCCCCCCCAAAGGGCGGAACTACACCTCCCAGAAGCCCCAGCCAGCCAGGCCCATGATGAGAGAGGCCCCAAGTTGTCATTCCATCCTTGTAACGCACAGTAACTCCAGCCGGAATGGAAGAGCAGGATTTGCAAAAAAGAAACACTGCATCTTAAGAGGAGAGGATGGATCCCCTCAAAAGTCTTAGAAAAAAAAATCAGACTTTTTGGGGGAAATTAAATGGACAGCTGAAATCCTTTCTCTATCACCCACGTGATGGAAGAAAGACTTCACCTCACAGGGAAAAAGTTGGAATATTAGAATAGGAGAGTTGTAAGTTGTCGGGACTGTAAGCTCACAATTCTTTGCAGACTTACTTTCAAGCCAGCGCTGCCTTGGGGACCCACTGCTCCTGCTGGACCCGGCTCTCCCTAAAAGAGGCAATGAGGAAAAAAAGACAAAAAAATATGTAGCAGGAGAACGAAATACTGAATTAAAAGAAAAACATGCATGCTATGAAAGCAAAGTTATTTACATTATGATTTGTTCAGCTCACCTTTGCTGAATTGCTTGCATTATTTCATAGGGCAATGCTGCCCCCTTCCGGCAGCAAATAGGAAGTGCAGGCATCATAGCCATCCCCTTTTGGGGAATTTGAAACAATCAGCAAAAAATGCCAGACTTTCTCCCCACAGAGGGAATTGTACAAAGTTCAAGCTTTTCTTTCTTGGATTCCTTTATTTCTACGTTTATAGACAAGAAAGGTGACATGAAGATGGCTTTAGAAAATAAACATTTAGGTGGCTTGGGCTAAATGGCCTGGATAGCTCTTGGGGAGACAACAACAGGTTGTAGAATCCCCTGGGAAAGGCAGCTGTATTAAATGTCCTTCTACCCCTACTCTTACCCCTGCCCCCTCCTCCTCCTCTTCCTCCTCCTCAAATACTGAACCAGTGGATAAAAAAAGTCAAATCCAGCCTAAACATCTGGCTATGTGACCAATCATAATATATTACCAACAGTAATAATATAATATTATAATAAAACAATAACAGACACGTAGTCCTTGACCTGTACCAGTTCCTTAAGAGACTGTTCGAAGTTACAACGGCAATGAAAAAAGTGATTTATGGCCATTTTTCACACTTACGACCGTTGCAGCATCCCCACAGTCACGTGATCAAAATTCAGACGCTAGGCAACTGGTTCGTACTTACGACCGTTGCCGTGTCCCGGGGATCACAGGGTCCCTTTTTGTGATCTTCTGACGAGCAACGTCCATGGGGAAGCCAGATTCACTTAACAACCGTGTGTGTTACTAACTGAACAACTGCACTGGTTCGCTTAACAGCAGTGGCCAGAAAAGTCGTAAAATGGGGCAAAATCCACTTCATAAGTATCTCACTTAGCAACAGCAACCATTTTGGGCTCAGTTATGGGCATTAGTCAAGGACTACCTTCTATTAGGAATTTTTAAAAAGGCCTGAATGAAAGTAATGGCAGATCACTTATCCTTATTACTAAAGGGATTTCCTGCTTTAGACCCTCTTAGCCAGCCAGCGTCGTGCCTCCGCTGGAGCCTGAATCTGTGGAGGGAAATGAGCTGGAACGGGATCCTGCGGAAGTCGAGGGGAGGGGTCTGTGGCTTCAGAGGAATTTGGGGGAGAGCAGGCCGAGGCAGGCCAGGGCCGTCCAGGATTGGGACAGGAGGAACAGGAGAGGCAGAGTTCAGGCGATGAGCAAGGGCCACCCCCACCTGATCCTAGAGCATGGAGAGTGGAGAGAAGGAGGGAACAACGCAGGCAGGCTCAACTACTCAGGAGGAGAGCGTCCCGCCCCTCTCCGCAAGGCACACCTGGAGACTGAGACTTAAGGAGACGCTGTGGGGAGAGACATTTGTCGGGAACAAATGCTGATTCCTTGGAGTTTTGTGTGTGTTGTTGCTGATCTCTTGTTCTGTGACTTCTGCTTGGAAACCCGGAAACTCTGACCATTGGACTGGCTGACAACGTTGCTTGGATGTTCAAAGATCTCGGACTGTATTTTGGCTTCCCTTTTGGAAACTGCTCAGGCAAGCGTGTACTCACACAGACTCGTTAGGTTTATGATGTAGGTGTCATTCCTTGTTATCTCCGTGGCCATGAGTAAATTCCTCTCCTAATCAGACTGTATGTGAAACTACTTGCCGCCAGAGGCGGCTGAAGGCGTGTGTGTCTTCCTTTGTTTGGAGGCTTGCCAGAAACGTGGGAGCATTTGGGGAAAATTTGGAGCAATTAAAGGGTGGTTTGAATTGCCAGCTGACTGCGTTGCCTCTATGCTGTGCCCTGGGTCATCACAGCCAGTCTGAACGTCTATGTTTTCCCTTTTTCAACTTTACTATTGCCCTACTTAGACAAAATTATTTGCAATATGGGGAAAAAAAACCACCACAGAATGCCTTGACCGTGCAGATCCATCTAAGCAGCAGCAAAGCTTCAATTTCCCTGCGGAAATATGATTTGGGGTCACTTCAAGGGGTTCAGACCACTGACTTCCCCAAAGCTTTACAGCAAATGTGGGGGACGCCCTCTGAAAAGGCAGGACACTCAAGATTTGGGGCCCGCTTCTCCATCTGCAAGGGCCTCTAAGATCTCCAGATACAATCTCGCCTTTCATGACCGTGAGCTGAAACCTGGAAACAGTGAGATGGAGGGACAGCCAAACAGAAAGGAATTGTTTTGGGAATCATCTTGGTTTTTAAAAAAGATGAATAATGCAAAAAAAGTGGGGGGGATATAGGAAACAAGAAAGGCAATGAAACAAACGTTTTTTCCAATGCTCTCCAAAGTGAGGTTGAGAGGAGAGAGAAAGAGATTGAAATCCTCTTTTACTTACAATTTTTCCAGATGGCCCAGGTAAGCCTGATGGACCACGTGCCCCGAGCTGGCCCTGGGAAGACATTAAGAAGAAAATGCATATAATCCACTCCCAATTCATCAGAATTACTTGGAAGGGGTAAAAGAAGCTAATGATTCAAGTAAGAAGAACAGGAAGAAGCTCAAGTCCATACCTTCTCTCCAGGACCACCTTTGCTCCCAGGAGTGCCTGGCAAACCCTTTGGGGAGACAAGAAAAAGCCAAATTATTTGCTGTACACCAAGCCTCCCTATAGGAGGATTCCTTCGGTGATCTGGCTGCAGAGAAGCCAATTGGAAGGTCCAGAATCACTTTCTTTTCTTTCTTTTTTTGGAACGAATGAATGAATGGATTTTATTGAGAGGAGAGCAGTGGAATCAAGCATAAGAACTGTTGCTACAAATACCAATTTATAAATGTTCCTGCTTCTCTAATTTCCAACACAGAATAATATTTTAGAGTAGGGCTTTTCAACCTGAGGTACGGGTACCACCTGTGGTACACTGGCACCTGGCAGGTGTACACAACCATCCTAGAAAAGTGGTAGCAGGGGAGGGGAATGAGCTGAATCGGTGGCAGCACTGCACAAGCCTGAGCGAGAGACAGCTGGAGCTGCAGGCCTATCAGGGCTCAGCAGAAGCGCCAGGATCAGTGCCGCCCTCCAGCCCATTGGTGCTTCTTGCTGAGCCAAACAATACCTTGGTGTCCTGGGATGTCCCTTCAAGTCAGACCTGTCTACCTGGACCAGTCCCTGCAGTTTTCTTGGCAAGATTTTCGAAGTGGTTTGCCATTGTTTCCTTCCTAGGGCTGAGAGAGGGTGACTGGCCCGAGGCCACCCAAATGGCTTTGTGTCCAAGGGAGGAGAAGAACTCATGGTCTCCTGGCTTCTAATCCAGCATCACCATCACTACACCAAACTTGGCCTTCAAGTCAGACTTGACTTCTGGTGTCTACATCAGGGGTGTCCAATCGTGGCAACTTTAAGACTTATGAACTTCAACTCCCAGAATGCCCCACCTGGGGAAGTCTTAAAGTTGCCAAGGTAAGATACCCTCGGTCTACATGAACAAATTCCTGTCGTTTTCTTGGCAACATTTTCAGAAAATCTTTTTTCCTTCCAGGACCTGGAAGAGATCTGGACGAAGGTCATCTGCATTGTTTCTAAACAGAAACAGAAGGTTTTTTTTATTATTATTCCAGTGCTTTTAACTACTCTACCAATTGTCCTGTCCCAATGCCCTGGCATCACTTTGGAACCTCTGCCAGCCTGGGAAAAATAAGCAGTGTTTTGAAATCCAGCAACAATTACAGACGCAATTATTTCGCTGAACACAAGTGACTCTCCTGTTTTATTGGAAGGAACCCATTTCTGCAGCGATTCCCGACAATTCCCCATTTGTCTGGCCTTTTCACTTTTGATAGGAGATTTCCAGAACTTGTCCACAATACATAATTTTCCATTAGATCGCCAATTTGCAGCAATTACAATTTGGGGCAGATACCAGGCCCATTTTTAACAAAAACATGGTGATTTCATATCAAAAAAGGCTTCCAGAGATGTTGCGGCCTTTGGGCTGGGTTTTGGTTTTTTTTTTTTTTTTTTTGGTCATTGTTGTTGTTTGGAAGAAAATTAAGCAGCAGGTGTTTGATTTTAAACTTTGGCACAATGCAAGTCTAGTTTGGGATGATGGAACATATTTTGGAACAACACGATACTTACAGCCACTCCTCTATGTCCCAGAGGCCCTGGAAGGCCTGGTTGACCCACACTTCCCTATATGACAAAAAATAAAGAGAGAGGGAATAATGGACGTCGCTATGTCTCAATCAACGTGGCTGTGGGGTGTGCATGTCTGCGTGAAAGCGATTGAGTTTTCAGTGGGAAAGGTTTATGACTTTGGAGCTAAGCGGCTGGCTGTATTTTGGAATCTATCAGGGGTCTAGCAGAGGCCACCTAGAACCTCACAGTTCCACCCTGAGCTACAAATATTCTTCTCTATTGCTACCACTTGATTTTCTCTTCCCGTGTCTCTAAAACATTCAGTCCCGTAAAGTCTTGCTAAGCTGAAAATCCCTTTTTCTGGACTAGCTTTCAGGCTGCTGTGAAGTCTCAGTAAGATAATTTCATAGAAGGGAGTAAGAAACAATACATATAAAACAAGTCTAAGAGATGCCAGAACCTCAAGAGTAAGGTAGCCAAGCGTGAGGAGCTGATGAACTTTCAGTTGTCCTCCATCTCCATGGTGAGGACCATCTTAGCTTCCTGATTAAGGTTGAAGTTCTGGGGCTCTTCAAAAAGAGAATGGGCCACCATTTGTCTGACATGATGCTCAAGCAGGGGGCTGGACTAGAAGACCTCCAAGGTCCCTTCCAACTCTCTTATTAGAATGGCAAATACAGGTAGTCCTCGACTTACAACATTCATTTAGTGACCGTCGGAAGTTACCACACCACTGAAAAGTGACTTATGACGTTTTTTCAAACTTATGACTGTTGCAGACCTGTGGACTTCAACTCCCAGAATTCCTGAGCCATCCATGCTGAGGGGAAAGGGAGAGGTTTCCATGCTGAGCCATGCTGGCTCAGGAATTCTGGGAGTTGAACCACGTGTCATGAAGGAGCCAAGGTTGCCTACCCCTGCCCTAGGTGAAGGTGGGCTAATGGAAGGGCTGGTCAAAAAACAGCACCCATACTAACATGGTCATGGGGGTTCTCCGTCCAGATGTGCTGCTGTTGACCCTACTCAGCTTTCTAAGATTAACCATGAGTAGCCAGATGTTGCACTTCTTGAGGGCATCTTCTTACCTTCACCCCAGGAGTGCCAGGAAATCCATCTTTGCCATCAATCCCAGGAAGCCCCTAGAAGGAGAGAAAAAAAGAGTGAGACATGATTTCTGACCTCTAATGGAAAATTAAGCAAGCTTCCCTAGGTGATTATTCCCAAATCTCGCTGGGCTGGAAAGAAATTGTACTCACCCGTGTTCCTTTGGGGCCCATTTCGCCCTGAGAACCTCTGAATCCACGAGGACCCTCAAAAAGAAGAAAGCAAAGGCTCTGTTAGTATAACAACCATCACGAATAGAGTTGGAAGGGACCTTGGAGATCTTCTAGTCCAACCCCCCTGCTCAAGCAGGAAACCTTGGCTCTTTGATGACTTGTGGACTTGTGGACTTCAACTCCCAGAATTCCTGAGCCAGCATGGCTCAGCTTGGAGACCTCTCCCTTTCCCCTCAGCGTAGCTGGCTCAGGAATTCTGGGAGTTGAAGTCCATGAGTCATAAAAGGGCCAAGGTTGCCTACCCCTGGCCTAGGCCTATATTTCTCAACCTTGGCCACTCAGAGATGGGTGGACTTCAGTTCCCAGAATTCCTGAACCAGCATGGCTCAGCTTGGAAACCTCCCCTCAGCATGGCTGGCTCAGGAATTCTGGGAGTTGAAGTCCATGAGTCATAAAAGAGCCAAGGTTGCTTACTCCTGCCCTATACCATTAACAATACTAACAAGTACTTGCGATGTACTACCGTGTTTTCCCGAAAATAAGCCCTACCCTGAAAATAAGCCCTAGCTTGATTTTGGGGGGGTAGGCCTAATATAAGCCCTACTCCCAAAATAATCCCTAGTTTTGGGGTAAGGCACACAACAAAAATCAAGCTAGGGCAGGGGGGGTGGAGCTGCCTCACATACCCCATACCTGCTTACCGTCACAGCCAGGCCTCTCATGCCCTGACCCCCAATTCTTGTGTGGCCACTCACATGCGTCACCCACGGCCTTCGTTTTGCTGTCAGAGGCCTTCAGGAAAGGCCTCTGCAGCCGAGAACCGAGAAGGGCCGGGGGGCACTGCATGCATCAATCCGTAGCTCCATTCTTGGCTGCAGAGGCCTTTCCTGAAGGCCTCTGATGGCAAAATGGAGGCCGGGGGTGACACACATCAATCTGGAGCTCCATTCTCGGCTGCAGAGGTCTTTCCTGAAGGCCCCTGATGGTGAAATGGAGGCCGGGGGGGGGGCCAACACGTGTGAGAGGCAGCAAGCGGCCGCAGAAGAAGTGGACCGACTGGGCTGTCGGTACCGCCACTGCAAGGTGACCCAGGGGAAAAGACATCCCCCCCCCGAAAATAAGACCTGGTGCCTATTTTGGAGGCAAAAAAACCCAACAACAACTGAGTCTTATTCTGGGGGAATATGGTGAGTCCAGGAAATCAACTGAACACTAATCTCCCAAGTTCAGAGCTTTAATTGCTTCATGAATCAAGGCGTCAGAACACACAAACAAGACCGGACTGGGCTAATTCTTGAATAAGAGACCACTCAGACATCCCAGGACTGTAGATCCAGATTGGGAAGTCAAAGAGGCCTCAGCTCTGAAAACTCTTATTTTTCAGCTTTATTTACTTCAATAAGTAATTCCCAAAAATAAATGGAGAAGAGTATTTCCTGCAGAAGAGTATTCAAGTTCTGCAAGTTCCTTGAAAGAAAGAGGAAGTAGAATTGCCACCTCTAATACACACACATATTACTCCATTGTGTAGTGGGAGCTATTCAGTTCTCCATTCAGGAATGGAGAAGGAACAAATAAATTAACTACGCCACAGGTAGTTCTGGACAGGCAATTGTAATGGAGCCTGCCCATTATGGTCATACGACGTAACGGTTACCACATGCGTCACCCGACTTTATGACCGTTTTTGCAGTTGGTGGTTAAACAAACGTGGTAGTCCTAAAGCAGCCACAGTAGTTGTTAAGTGAACACGGTGGCCATTATGTGAGCCAATGGTTTGCTACAGGCACAGTTTTGCCAGAAATTGGAAGGGCCATTTTTGGCAAAACTGTCATAAAAAATGCAGCCCCAAGATTGTGGGATACTGCAAATGGTCCCACAGCAGCCGTATTGCTGAACGCCCAAAGTTTGGTCATGTGAATGAGGAGCATCAGAACCGGGACATAAACTCCTGTTTTGGGTCAACTCCAACTTGAGTACTATCTGTAGAGTGCCATTAAGTGCTTTTTGCATGGAGCTCCATTTTTCAAAGATTTAATGCAGTTCTTCAGGGGGAAAAAAATTACTCACAAGTTCTCCCTTCTCTCCAATTGGTCCTGGGGGGCCCCTGGGACCATCTTCACCCTAAATCATGGTTACAGAGAAAACAATGAGTAAAAGTGTTTATGCGACAGGATTGGCCTGAGCAAATCCATCTTGGCTGTGGCCCCTCAATATGCATAATGGGCAAATTGCAAACCAGTGACCACTTTTGCTTAACATACCAGTTACACCAGTTTGGGTTCTTTGAGGCTTCGCGTGAGGCAGGAACTGAAGTTCCTGAGCTCTCACTAGAATAATCCCAGCACATCAGAAAAAGCTGCCAGGTCAGGAAAATGGGGACATTCTGGGCACCATTACTCTTAAATTCTGAAAGTGTGAGAAAATATATGGCTAAGAGGTGAGCAGCACTGGAGATGGGCCCAGTTAACTTCACGTGCTGTAACCTTGAGCGCTGCAGACCAAGAAATCCATCGCTCAGATCTTACCTTAGTCTCAAAATTGCTTAAGTGTGGGGAAAAATGCACACACAGCAAACTGCCGTGCTTCCCCCCCCCCCACAAACCTCATAACCTTTTGATACCCTTTGTCCCGGTGAAGCAGCCAGAAGGTCATCCCCTTTTGACTTAATGCCTCACCTACCTAAACAGATAATATGCTTAAGTTCCTTCCTATCTCTTCCTGTCTTTGTCAGTTCTTTCTCCTTTTGATCTACCTGTATTTGTTCTTACCTGGTCTCTGACCGTGTAATGTGTTACTAGAAAATAGTTGCTTACATGAAGACATTTTCCAATGAAGAAACCTTTGTCAGCATCTAATGGTTAAGCTGGTGTATGTAACAAGTATATAAGAAGTAATAAACTCAGAGTTTGTCAAGCTGTGTCCTGCAGCTTCAAACCTCTGCTCAAGAGATGCCTGCGTCTTTTTCTTAGCGTCTTACACTTAAGCATCCCATATTCTCTAAGAATCAAATTTACAGGAGGTAATGAATGCTGATCATCAGGTTTTATAAATGGGTACAGGAGGGTTTTTAGGATGGAAATTCTCGGGATCGCCCCCAAATTCAAAATGCTATCATGAAAGGAGTACGGATTCTTTCCTTCCTTCCTTCCTTCCTTCCTTCCTTCCTTCCTTCCTTCCTTCCTTCCTTCCTTCCTTCCTTCTTCCTTCCTTCCTTCCTCCCTCCCTCCCTCCCTCCCTCTTTACCTTCCTTTACTCACCCCCTCCCTTCTTCCATTCTGTTCCTTCCTCCCTCCCCTCATAAATCCTCTTTTCTTCCTCCCTCCATTCACCTTCCTCTCTCCACTCCCTCACTTTCTAAAATAGATAGGGACCCCCTCCCCCCCCTCTCTCTCTTCCCATGGGGCTGGGTAATTAATGAAAAAAAGAGAAATGAACATAAAAGAGAAAGAAATTACCGGGGGACCAACAGCTCCAATACTCCCAGTCATGCCTTTGTAACCTTGAGGACCCTAAAAAAAAGAAAACAGCCAAAAGTTACATCTGAAGTTTCAGCCGGTTTTATTCTGCCTGCTGCTTAGGGGTTATTCAAAGCCTGACACATACTTAGTCATCCTCCCTCCTCCCACTTTCTCCACAACAGCCTGCAAGGTGGGTTGAGCTGAGAGAGAATGACTGGCCCCAAAGTCACCCAGAGGACTCTCAGGTCTAAGGTAGGATTAGACCTCACGGGACACCACTATGGCATTATTGTAACCTCAATCCCCAAATCCCCAGGGTTCAATTCACTTACCATCTCCCCTTTTGGCCCTGCCATTCCTGGATGTCCACGGGGTCCTTCTGCGCCCTAGGAAAGAAAAGTAAACCAAGAATGGATTATGTAATCTGCAACCTGGGAAGACGATATCCCACGAACCATCATCACCCATGGCCCAGAAGGGGTCACTGAAGGCGTATTTTAAAATGTGCGGTTTGCATAAAAAGGGAGAGGGCATGGATGGGGTGGCCATGACCACCATCTTGACTTCCACCTATCTTCTTCCCATGAGGGGACCTTCCTGCTTTGACCCTGTTTGTCCTATTGTGAGATGGAATATCAATATATGTGTATGTGTATGTGTATGTGTATGTGTATGTGTATGTGTATGTGTATATATATATATATATATATATATATATATATATATATATATATATATATATATATGTTTTCTGAGGTTTTCGTGGGTGTTTGTATGTAGGTCTTTGGTCGTTCGGGTTTTCTCCCACGTAAAATTGGAAGTGTCTTGGCGACGTTTCGACGAAGTCCCATTCGTCATCTTCAGGCTGGTGCTTTCAGCTTCGTGCTTCGAGGAGCATGAAGCACGAAGCTGAAAGCACCAGCCTGAAGATGACGAATGGGACATATATATATATATGTACGTATGTATGTATGTGTATGTATGTATGTGTATATATATATATATATATATATATATATATATATATATACATACACACATACACACACACACACACACACACACACACACACACACACATATATATATATATATATATATATATATATATATATATATATATATCAGCAGGCTGGCTGGGGAATTCTGGGAGTGGAAATCCACACATTAAAGTTACCAGTCTTGAGAAAAACTGATATATGGTATAATAAAAATTATATTACTTGCATGTATGAGCTCTCAGCACCTACCATGTTTCCTTGAAAATAAGAATCCACTGGAAAATAAGCCCTAGCCTGATTTTTCAGGATGCTCCTGCCTGAGCAAGGGGTTGGACTAAATGACCTCCAAGGTCCCTTCCTCCTCCTCCTCCTCCTTCTTCTCCTCCTTCTCCTTCTCCTCCTCCTCCTCATTATTATGGATCATCGCACAGTCAGCCAGATATTCAGACTGGATTTGGCATTTTGTCTACCTATCGAGTCCTTACCCAGGACCTGGGATAGGCAGATGTGCATATTTGATGGTATTACAGGTATCGTCGCAGGATGGAAGCAGTTCCTAGTAAGGCCACCTTTTGCAATTGACTAATAGTGAATTTGTCAATGCCAATGGTGTTCAAGTGGTGCTCCAGTTGTTTTGGGATTGTACCCAAGGCGCCTATGACTATTGGTACTACCCTTGCTTGCTTTTGCCACAGTCGTCTTATTATTATTATTATTATTGGCCCCACCCCCAAAATAAGCCCCAGTTAAGATCGTCAGCCAGACAGATATATATTTTCTCCAAAATAAGACCTAGCTGGAAAATAAGCCCTAATGTGTCTTTTGGAGCAAACATTAATATAAGACGTGGTCTTATTTTGGGGAAAACACAGGTAATTATGAAGAGAGATGTCCTATATTGTACATAATGATCACGTCTAGATGATCAGATATGGAAGCTTAGAAATTGTCAGAAAGTTGAATAATTATGCTTGCTTGTCACGCTCCTAAAGTAAAAAAAAAAAAAATACATCTCCGGCTTTTCCCATTTCTTGTTTGTCCTTATCAAGCCTTGGAGGGAGACTGGAAAAAGAGAATAAGGCTACAGGAGGGTCTATGGCACAAGAGTAATAAAATCTCGGGAGCCAAGGGAATGAGATTAAGAAGTAGAAAGAATTAAATACATTACCGGAGGACCCAGAATGCCTTGTTCCCCAGACAGGCCCACATCACCCTTTGGACCCTAGGAAATAAAATCAGACGTGTATCAAAGTGGTAGAAAGGACAAACTTCTGGAGATGCGCTTTAAATCAGAGAATTAGGAAGTCAGCCTGACTGCTTTAGGCCAATTTAGGTTTCCCTGGTACCCTACCCATTGTCAGAATTACACCACTTCTAAATTATCAGTCAAATGGAGCCGGTGATCCTGTTGGCAATGACTTTGGGAATGCCAGCTGCTCTGTTCTCAGGGGCCACCAGTTTAAGGAAAGCTAACATACAACATACCCCCAAAGTTTAACAGGCAGGCAAGGTTGGCTACATTAGTGCCTCTCAACCGTGGCCAGTTTAAGGTATGTGTGGACTTCAGTTCCCAGAATTGCTGACTGGGGGATTCTGGGAATTGAAGTCCACACATCTTAATCTAGCCAAAGTTGAGAAACATTGGGTTACATGATTGAGAGTTCTTCAGCTGGCAAACCTGGTTGGCTTGAATGAGCCTTTCTTACATGCTAATCCACTAGTTTGGTTGGCAATAAATTTTGGGATGGAATTTCATAGCTACTGTTTCCCAAGAGCGCTGAGAAAACAGTACAGCCCCTTAATCTTTCCTAGCTAATGTTCAATCCGTTAAAAAACAAAAACGAAGGGAAGGTGAAGCATCTCCATTCTCACCGGCCGGCCTTGTCTTCCAGGCTCTCCAGAAGCTCCTGATCGGCCTCTGTGTCCCTAAACGGAAAGCGAATCAAACTTTCAAAACAAATGTCAATCAACAGTTTGTAATGGACAGAAGGAAGAACCTTGAGGAACAGAAGGAAGAGACACAACCAAGACAACAGTCAGATAAAAGAAATCGGAGTGTGGGCCAGAATTATAATCTGAGAAAGTGACTCAGACAAGACCCACCCTAGTTCTTATGCAACTAAGAGGAGGAGGGAAGCACATTCAGACTTAATAATAACAATAATAAAGTTGGAAGGGACTTGGAGGTCATCTAGTCCAGCCCCCTGCTCAGGCAGGAAACCCTATACCATTTCAGACCAATGGCTGTCCAGTCTCTTCTTAAAAACTTCCAGTGTTGGAGCATTCACCGCTTCTGGAGGCAGGTTGTTCCACTGGTTAATTGTCCTCACTGTCAGGAAGTTTCTCCTTAGTTCCAGGTTGCTTCTCTCCTTGATTACAATTCATCAGGGTCAGCAACCACCATCATAAAAGGAAAGATGCAAGTAACACCTCTGCAGCTCAAGCTGCACTGGGTGCTGGTTTCCTTCTGAGGTGGTAGCTGGGCAGGAATTGAGTACGCCTAGTCTAGCGAAAAGAAGGATGAGGGGAGAAGTGATAACAGCGTTCCAATATCTGAGGGGCTGCCACAAAGAAGAGAGGGTCAACCTATCCAAAGCACCAGAAGGCAGGACAAGAAGCAACGGATGGAAACTAATCAAGGAGAGAAGCAACCTAGAACTAAGGAGAAACTTCCTAACAGTGGAGCAATTAATCAGTGGAACAGGCTGCCTCTGGAATGTATGTGTGCTGCTTTGCTGGAGGTTTTTAAGAAAAGCTTGGACAACCATTTGTCTGAAATGGTATAGGGTTTCCTGTCTGAGCAGGGGGGTTGGGCTAGAAGACCCCCCAAGATTCTTTCCAACTCTGTTATTCTATTAATCTGTTCATCTGGCATGGAGCCAGGGCACCTATGGAACCATCTTTGACTCATTATCTCAGCCCACCCCGCTGGATCTGGCAGGCAGAGCACGTTGTAAACCTCATCAATTAAAGAATACTGACCTGCAGGGTGCAGGAAGAGATCCTTCTCTGCAGTTGCTCCCCTTCTTCGGAACGTTCTCCCCCCCCCCCAGGTGAGGTGGACACCCCCCCCCCACTCTCCTGGCCTTTCAAAAATGTTTGAAGACCTGTTTCTGCCAATTCCCTTGGGGACCAAAGAGGAGAATGCAGCCCTGGAGCTGCTGAATGCCTCTCCACCTTTTAAAATACTTTATTCTTGTTTTAAGTGCCTTCTAGTCTAATCTTTATATATAGCCTTTATTTTTTTTTATGCCTACTTGCACATTGCCCTGAGTCGCTCTGTGAGGGAGATGGGTGGGCTCTAAATGTGATATATAAACAAACAAATAAATAAAAATATATAAACAAATAAAAAGACAAAAAACTAAGCTAGAGAAGGCCCCTTTTAATTAAAATGGAAGCTGACTATTAGCTAGTAATAACGAAAGAGGTTGGAGTTATATGAAAAGGAGAAGATTGCGTCACTTGGTTTTTGTCTCCTGCACAATACGATACTAATAAAATTAACTTTGACTTCTTTGACAACATTACCTACATTTATTGGTGACTGGAAGCCTCTTATGGACATTTTACGTAAAAGTGAAAAAAAATGAATTTGTGATTTATGGTTCTGGGGATGAGACAAGATAGATTTTGGAAAGAAGAGAGTCATGATGTAACTTTAAAGAGAGAGAGGTTAAAATATGTTTCTTCTTATAACTGTTATGAAAAATATTGTTTATGTTTTATTACTTCCCTCCCCTTATTTTCCCCTTTCCTATATTTCTTTTTTTTTTCTTTCATGTTTTGCCTTTTTTATATTTTTTTTCTTCCTTACCTTACATTAGTTTGCATTAGTTTTTATCTTGTTCAAAAGTTTCAATAAAAATTGCATCTGTCTGTCTGTCCATCTATCTGTCTATCAAAACAATACAGTATTAATAAAATTAACCAATGTCCCTTGCTTGTTCCCAACATGATATAGCTATTTTTTTTCTGCTAACGCTTGAACAGCAGGAAATATTAATCTGTATTAATATTACTGGCAGTTTCAGTAATATAGATTCATATTTCCTGCTGTTCAAGAGTCAGAATTGTGGGTGGGAGCTAATTAAGTTTAGCCATGGGTGCTTAACCTAGAGAAACTCTTCATGATTATAAAATCTGTATGGCAATTATCACTAACAAAGCCACCTCCACAGATCGTGGAGCAGAGAAATCCTTACCTTCAACCCCTGTAAACCTGGAGGCCCCTTGAGTCCAGGTGGGCAGTTGGTTGGACACTGCAGACCATGAAGGGAAAGGAAGAAAAGAAAAATCTGAGGGATCTTTCAACCAAGTAACCATTTGGAGAGCAATAAGTGCAAGAGACACTTTGTTGAGAAGGAAGGAAGGGAGGGAGGAAGGAAGGAAGGAAGGAGGCTGAGTAAGTGGAGGAAGAAATAGTGGAAGAAGGAAGAAAAAAGAGGGAGGGAGGGAGGGAGGGAGGGAGGGAGGAAGGAAGGAAGGAAGAAAGGAAGGAAGGAAGGAAGGAAGGAAAGAAGGAAGGAAGGAAGGAGGCTGAGTGAATGGAGGAAGAAATAGTGGAAGAAGGAAGGAAAAAGAGGGAGGGAGGGAGGAAGGAAGGAGGCTGAGTAAGTGGAGGAAGAAATAGTGGAAGAAGGAAGAAAAAAGAGGGAGGGAGGAAGGGAGGGAGGGAGGGAGGGAGGAAGGAAGGAAGGAAAGAAGGAAGGAAGGAAGGAAGGAAGGAAGGAAGGAAGGAGGCTGAGTGAATGGAGGAAGAAATAGTGGAAGAAGGAAGGAAAAAGAGGGAGTGAGGAAGGGAGGGAGGGAGGGAGGAAGGAAGGAAGGAGGCTGAGTAAGTGGAGGAAGAAATAGTGGAAGAAGGAAGAAAAAAGAGGGAGGGAGGAAGGGAGGGAGGGAGGAAGGAAGGAAGGAAGGAAAGAAGGAAGGAAGGAGGCTGAGTGAATGGAGGAAGAAATAGTGGAAGAAGGAAGGAAAAAGAGGGAGGGAGGAAGGGAGGGAGGCAGGAAGGAAGGAAGGAAGGAAAGAAGGAAGGAAAGAAGGAAGGAAGGAGGCTGAGTGAATGGAGGAAGAAATAGTGGAAGAAGGAAGGAAAAAGAGGGAGGGAGGAAGAGAGGGAGGGAGGGAGGGAGGGAGGAAGGAAGGAAGGAAGGAAGGAAGGAAGGAAGGAAGGAAGGAAGGAAGGAAGGAGGCAACATGAGATATATAAGATACATTACCCAAGCGATGAGGGGTGAAGCATAAAGTCCATCATAAACAGGAAATATACCAAAGAGGCTTAAACAGGCACCTCTCTCATTCACACAGATATAACAAGGGGGAGAAGATACGGCACAATCAGATAGGCAAGACTGATCTCACCTCCCACTAGGTAGGCCAGGCCAGGGAATCAACTCCACATCAGGGTTAAAGCTATTTTTTTTTTTATTGAGAATGGCCACAACAACACAAACTGGCAAGCCTGATTGTGCTCTCTTTCCTCCCCCACCTTAATTTCCTTCTATTAAAGTGTGAATGCGAACTCAAACCAACGAAAGCTACATTAGTATATTTATGTTCCAAATAGCCTCTGACTGGCTTAGGACATTTGCCAGCCTCCAATAAAGATCAGAGGACGTTTCTTCAGCTTTACCAGTATGGTAAAGCTATGAAAAATAAAAGTCAAAATAACAATCACGAAGTGCAAGAAAAACCAAGCATGGGAAGATGAGAAGAGTTTCTTTGCCTCTTATTACTATTTTTCAACTTGCCCCAAACACGAAGGGCTTTGTTTTGAAATGGGAATTTAATGCAGTCCTCCTTACCACGAAATCAGCACTGCCCTCAGCTCCTTGGATGCGACCAATTGGGCCCTTGGGAAACATGACAAAGCAGAAAGCCGTCAAAAATGCAGAACATTCTCACAAGAAACAAAGAAAGAAAGAAAGAAAGAAAGAAAGAAAGAAAGAAAGAAAGAAAGAAAGAAAGAAAGAAAGAAAGAAAGAAAGAAAGAAAGAAAGAAAGGAGAAAGAAAGAAAGAAAGAAAGAAAGAAAGAAAGAAAGAAAGAAAGAAAGAAAGAAAGAAAGAAAGAAAGAAAAGGTTATTTTTCATTATTAACCGAAAGAAAAGTTTTTGTGGCTATGACTATCCAGACCGAAGGCTTTTAGCACTTCCGATTAAAAGGCACCATGAAATTGATTCATCTTTCTCCATTAATGGGTTTTTTTCTTTCTGATAAATGGAAATGATGGAGGGACTGGCAATGGAAAACAGGAGAAATACAAAGGAAAGATCCCACCACCTTTCATATAACAGTGAAAGCCTCCCCTGAAGTAAGTGACGGCTATATGCACATCAGTTGATAACCCATTTTATAGCCAGACATAAGAATGAGCATGCCTGGTCAAAACATTGATTGAATTCAGTTCTGGGATACATCACGGGTGTTGGTGTATTTGAGTTGTTCACTAGATGTTATTCTCAAATCTATAAATGACTCATCCTCAAACTGCTGTGTCAATCAGCCAAATCAGTAGCAACAGAGCTGTGAGGGAATGTAGACTGGATTCCCAGGTGGGAGGGGCTGCATTCTAGAGGAGCAAGAGACAACTCAGTTCAGATCATTTGTATGAGAGAAAGAGGGGGAAGATGGCTCCTCCCTAATAGTTCCCAGAGGTATATGCCTTTAGGGCAGTGTTTCTCAACCTTGACCATTTTAAGGCATGTGGACTTCAACTCCCAGAATTCCACAGCCAGCAATGCTGGCTGTGGAATTCTGGGAGTTGAAGTCCACATGCCTTAAAATGGTCAAGGTTGAGAAACACTGCTTTAGGGGGTGCTAGCGTGCTTTAGTTTGTCAAGATTCTGTCTATGGGTAAGGAACAATAAAGTAATCTGCTTGGGAGAATCTCACTGTGTCTTTCTTGGTTTTGGGGAGCTTGACAAGAACTTACTGGCTTTCCAGGAGGTCCTGGAGGCCCTTGTGGTCCATCTGGTCCACGTTCCCCCTAAAAAAACACAAGAGGAATCACAAAAGCATTCCAGCAGCAAAGTCCAAAAGACAATCTCCCACTCACGACTTCTCCAGCAAGACTTCCATTGTGAGCATCCACAGTCTTTAACAATGGGCATCAGGAGTGGGTACCAATAGTCATAATTCTTAGAATCATCATTTTTCAACCTTGGCAACTTGAAGATGTGTGGGCTAGCTGGCTAGGGAACTCTGGGAGTTGAAGTCCACCCATCTTCAGGTTACCAAGGTTGAGATATATTGCTTAGGATGGCTCTCCTATTGCTACCTGAGCTGTGTTAAGCTACACCGTGAAGCAGGTAGCCAAAAAAGCAACCAGGAGTGCAGAGAATGAAGAGATAAGAAAACAAGGAAGGAAAAAATGGAATGATTAAGCAAGGTGGAGAGGGAAAAGAACGATTTCTGAGGGACGGTCTTCAATTCTGCTTTATTTTTGCCTCCTTCTGCCCAGAATGGAGCAAAGTTTTGCTGAATGGATGATTTATTTAAAACAACAACAACAGAATAACTTGTGCAGTGTTTATTTTTAGAATACGGATATGAGAAGGTAAATTATGCAGGATGCAGAACCGCCCTATTCTGAACACAAGATTTGCATTATCTAATTTAATTTAACTCATTTAGCATGCATAGTCCTGATCGTAGGAAAAGAAAGAGGGGGGAAAAAAGAAAGGGCAGCTTACATTTTTAAATTTCTAATGTGGGTCTCTTTTTGAATCTTTCATTCTCTCTCTCCTTGTTTGTTGAGCCAGTCTCAAAGATGCAAGTGTCCTCAGCCATATGGTGGCAGTAACTATATATAACTTAGTTATATATAGGTTTACATATACATGTTGCCTCCAGATTATATTTTGTATCAGATTATTTTTTTTATTTATAGTATTTTCTGGACAATTTCTACAAATATCCTGATATAAGAATCATGTATCTTGTCTCCAGATAAAAAGCAAGGAAATCTATTTCCAGACCTGGAATGAAGTACATTAGCCATCATTATTACCTCTGTTTAATATAATGGAGCATGGGCAACATCCACCATGAAATAAGACATTCAGGCTGACAATGTCCACCGAGCGACCAACTTTAAATTTCATGGCTAAAAGACTTAGGAAATTGGAAACAAATTCTTTGTTTGTTTGTTCCCTCATTCTGGCAAACTTTGCTCTCTCCTTGGAACATTCTGTCCAATGAAGAGCTCCAGAGAAGTTTCTGAATCGCCTCCATCCATCCATTCAATATCATGTCCATGCATCCCTCAATTCCTCCAGCTATCCATTGCTCCATCTATCCAATATATAGTATATCCATTCTTCCATCCATCCATCCCTCTATCTCAGTGGTTCTCAACCTTTTTAATGCCGCGACCCCCAACCGGTCGTAAGTCGAGGACTACTCAACCGGTGCAGCACCGTTTGCAGAATGGGACTTTTGGCGGGCTCAGCAGGGCAGAGACAGCCTGGATAATTCCTATTGGCTTTTGAAAGCCAATAGAATTAGACTCTATTCAAGAGAGTCTATTCTATTGGCTTTCAAAAGCCAATAGAATAAAAGGGAGTAGCACAGCTAAGGAAAAGGGGGAAAAAATGGCGGACTGCGTTGTTTGGCGACCCCCGTGAAATGGTCGTTCGACCCCAAATGGGGTCCCGACCCACAGGGTGAGAACCACTGCTCTATCTTCCATCCATCCATCCAATATCATAAGCATCCACCCATCCAATATCTTATCCATCCACCCACCCACCTATCCACCCACCCATCCATCCGACCAATATTGTATCCATCCATTCCATATCCATCTTTCTATCTTTTTTCTACAAGGACCCTCATCATTCTTTAATATGTACCCAGAACCTGCTTCCAGAACACTTTTAGACAACTCGGTCACCCCAAGGAATAGGCATGTATCTCAACTGAACCCTCACCTTAAGTCCCAAAGGTCCCATTTCTCCAGGAAGTCCAACTTGACCTGGGGGTCCCTGAGACATGAAAAAAGAGAGGGGGGAGCTTTATTTTCATCATATGTGTTCTAGATGAAAGAATAAGACAGAACAAGGACACTCGTATTTCACCATGCTTTTCACCTTGGCAGAAAAGATTTGCTTGGTTAAAGAATGAAAGACATATTTTGGAAGCTCTCCAAAACGAAGACTAGAGGGCTCTTCTTTTGGGTGATAGGAAGACGGAAAGCTGCCTGTTATCATACAAGAGTTTCATTTCACTTAGCCTGGTAACTTTTGAGGGTTTCAGTATGGTGTCTTTCTTGGTCCTACCTGGAGGCAGGAACTGATGCTGCAAACTTCTACGTGCTAGACAGATCCCGTGTTACTCAGCCATGATCCTTTAAAACCAACCTTGCATTATGATCATGCCTATCTATAACAGGGACAGCAAATCGTTTGGGCCAGGAGCACATCAAAGAAGGTAGCAAATATACCCACACAATGGCTGCCATGGGAGAAATATGGCAAAAGCCATATTTCCTTATGCAAATCTAGATGCTGCCCTAACATCCTTGCAGGGTGTAGACTGGACAACCACTTGACTGGGATGGTCTAAGGCTCCTGCCTTGAGCAAAGGGTTAGGGTTAGGGTTAGAGTTAGGGTTCTGGTTCTGTTCTACTCTACTCTACTCTACTCTACTCTACTCTATTCTATACTATTCTTATTCTATCCTACTCCACTCCACTCCACTCCACTCCACTCCACTCCACTCTACTCTACTCTACCCTACTCCACTCCACTCCACTCTCCACTCCACTCCATTCCATATTTTCTATTCTATTCTATTCTATTCTATTCTATTCTATTCTATTCTATTCTATTCTATTCTATTCTATTCTATTCTATTCCATTCTATTCCTTATTCTATTCTGTTCTATTCCACTCTACTCTACTCTTCCATTCCATATTTTCTATTCTATTCTATTCTATTCTATTCTATTCTATTCTATTCTATTCTTATTCTTATTCTATTCTATTCTATTCTATTCTATTCTTATTCTACTCTATTCTATTTCATTCCATTCCGTATTTTCTATGCTGTGCTGTGCTGTGCTGTGCTGTGCTGTGCTGTGCTGTGCGGGTCGTGCCTGATTGTATGACCTTTTTTTGCCACGATTGTTAAGGGCATCACTGCGGTTGTTAAGTAAACCAGGCAGTCGTTAAGCAAATCCAGCTCCCCCCACTTGACTTTGCTTGTTGGAAGCTGGCTGGGAAGGTCACAAGTGACCCTGGGAAATGGCAACCGTCATAAATGCATGTTAGTTGCCAAGAGCCCGGTTCATGTAATCAGGTGGCCATGGGGATGCTGTGACAGTCAAGGATCGATAACAAGCCACAGTTTTCAGCACCGTCGTCATTTTGAATGGTCATCGTTCAGGAGTACCTGATTATTTTGCATTTAAATGAGAACCAAGCAATTTTTTTTTCTCTATTGTCATCAAGCACACACTACCTCTCACTAGTCTAACCCAACATGTCACAAGCCACACTTACGGGAGGCCCTGGAACTCCGGGTCCCTGAAACAGAAAGATACAATAGGTTGTCATTTTTTCAATGCAGGTCCACTGCTGAAAAATTAAGCGCTGTAGCATGGGCGCCAAAATTTCCAAGAGTCATAAAACATCCTGCTTTTCTCCAATCAGAATTCACTGAATTGGGGGGTCATAGCTTTTCAACAATGGCACACGTGTAGAAGTTGAGAACGTATTAGAGCAGTGTTTCTCAACCTTGACAATTTTAAGGCATGTGGACTTCAACTCCCAGAATTCCACAGCCAGCAATGCTGGCTGTGGAATTCTGGGAGTTGAAGTCCACATGCTTTAAAATGGTCAAGGTTGAGAAACACTGTATTAGAGGGACTCTCACAAAATTATCACTGTGCTGGGCATGGCCAACCATGAAACATTTCTATGGCAGGAGGGAAATTAATTACCTGGCTGCAGCCACCCATGGCTTAATTTTGTAACAATACCTCTGGGATCTGAGCTGGGCCTAGTGGCACTGCATTAGATATTTACGGTTCAATTCTAGTTCTCCATAGGATTGTTCTGAGACCAAAAGGGGTTTGGGCAAAACCTGAGCCCACTTCTATGCTCCATTCGGGGATCCCGCTGCCAAATAAATCAGAAAATTCTGCTTTTCTCCAGGTTCAGAGAAATTTGCATTCTTGCGTGATGTATTAGCAATAGCAATAGCACGTAGATTTGCATACCGCTTCACAGTGCTTTACAGCCCTCTCTAAGCGGTTTACAAAGTTAGCATATTGCCTCCAATAACCTGGGTCCTCATTTTACCCAGCTTAGAAGGATGGAAGGCTGAGTCAACCTTGTTGTTGTTGTTAGTTGCGGAGTCATATCCGACCCATCACAACCCATGGACAACGTTCCTCCAGGCCTTCCTGTCCTCTACCATCTTCTGGAGTCCATTGAAGCTCACACCTACCGCTTCAGTGACTCCATCCAGCCCCCTCATTCTCTGTCGTCCCCTTCTTCTATTGCCCTCCATCTTTCCCAGCATCAGGCTCTTCTCCAGTGAGTCCTTCCTTCTCATTAGGTGGCCAAAGTACTTGAGTTTCAACTTCAGGATCTGGCCTTCTAAAGAGCAGCCGGGATTGATCTCCTCAACCTTGAGTGAGACTCGAGCTGCCAAAATGTTGGCAGTCGGCAGTCAGCAGAAGTAGCCTACAATACTGCATTCTAACCACCATGGCTCTTTAACAATCTAACAATCCAACAATCTTTTGTATGGTTAACAATCTAAGATCATACACAAAAGCTTGGTTTTTGCCGGCTAGATCAAAACGATCAGGTCACAATTGGAAAACTGTGATTTCCCCTAGTTGCGTTAAATCTGGCATTAATGTGTACAACGGAGGACTTTTAGCTTGGTATTTTTTCATCCGGCACGTGCAAATAAAAGCAGACACTTACTGGAAGCCCTGGTGGTCCTGGAAGCCCAGGCTGGCCCTATATCATGGCAACAGAAAAGAGAAAAATGATGTAGCAGGAGCCACAAAACAAGACTTTTGATTCAACTTCCCATTTCGGAGGTTTCCCAAAGGCTCATTTCTTGGGGCAGATGCAGAGAATGAGCATCAAGGTCCCAAACCTGATCTGAGAGGCCTGGATATTTTTTTACAACTGCCATCATCAGCAAGGAAAAGAAGAGAACCTGGCAATCTGTCCCAGGTTGTAGTGATGACCTAGTTCAGTGGTGGTGAACCTATGGCACGGGTGCCAGAGGTGGCACTCAGAGCCCTCTCTGTGGGCACGTGCGCCGTCGCCCCAGTCCTGGGCCTTCAGCTGGGTTTTATAAAACCTTTTCGCTTTAGGCCTCCACTGCCGTGGGCAAAAAGAAAAAAAAAGGTTCAATCCATCAGTCAATTTCAACTTCTCACGGGAAAAAAAAGATCTCGCAAAGTTGGAACTGATTGATTGATTGAACTTTTTAGTCCCACCCAGTCTGCCCTTACCACTGCAGCCACGCCCACCCAATGGGCCACACCCACCCAGCACACGATGATATGTAAGTGGGTTTTGGGTTGCAGTTTGGGCACTCAGTCTCTAAAAAGTTCGCCATCACTGACCTAGTTCTTCTTCCATGCCTACTAGATACAGGGACCTTTCCCCTTCATTCTTCAAAGCTGAGGACGGGCGTTTTGGTCACTTCAACACATTACATGCATCCAAATATCTCCCCCAAGTGGAGAAACAGTTACCCACTTTGAGACCTGGTCCCCCAACACGGCCTGACTCTCCTTTCGCTCCCGTAACGCCCTGCCGAAACAAACAAACAAAAAGAAAAAAAAAAGATAAGAAGGAGAATTAGAGGGATCAGCTTGTGGGTATCCACCAGAAGAATAGAGCGTTAGACTTTGCAATCAGGGTGGAAGACAGAACGAAAAAAGCAATGATAAAATAAATATGCAGTTCATATTTTGGGTTGAGCAACTACTCACATCTATTCCGGGTTTTCCTGCAGCTCCATCTGGTCCTGGCAGGCCTGGATCTCCTTTCGCTCCCTATTGCAAAGAAATGATGTAAAAGATTAACAAAGCCTATATTTGATTTTGCACGTCACAACAGCGGCAAGAATAATATTTGCGCAATATTAGAAAAATGAAGGAATACCATCAGATGAAGAAATAATTAAAAAAACACTAGAATGCGCAGAGATGGACAGATTGCCTATGAGACTGAAAGAAAAAGAAGAAACAGAACATTTTCAAATTTGGGACTTATTTTACCGATGGTTAGAGGAAAGAATAAAGGATTAGGAATGAAATATATATTAGCGTATTTAAACTCAGCACGTTGGTTGAAAAACTATTGTATGTATATGCAGAGAAGATGATCGGGGAACTGGAGGCTAAAACACACAAGGACCATTTGCTGGAATTGGGTATGTCTAGTTTAATGAAGAGAAGGGTGAGGGGGGACATGATAACAGTGTTCCAATATCTCAGGGGCTGCCCACAAAGAAGAGGGAGTCAAGCTATTCCCCAAAGCCCCTGAAGGCAGGACAAGAAGCAACGGATGGAAACTAAGCAAGGAGAGAAGCAACCTAGAACTAAGGAGAAACTTCCTGACAGTTAGAACAATTAATCAGTGGAACAGCCTGCCTCCAGAAGTTGTGGGCACTCCAACACTAGAAGTTTTTCAGAAGAGATTAGACAACCATTTGTCTGAAATGGTACAGGGTTTCCTGCTTGAGCAGGGGGTTGGACTAGAAGACCTCCAAGATCCCTTCCAACTCCGTTATTCTATTCTATTCTACTCTACTCTACTCCGTATTCTATTCTATTCTATTCTATTCTATTCTATTCTATTCTATTCTATTCTATTCTATTCTATTCTATCTTTATCAGTTTCATTAGCTGCCTAGGACCAAAGAGCCAAGTAAAGAAATATATAAAAAATGTTGAGAGTCTAGAAAAAGTGCAGAGAAGAGCAAAAAGATGATTAGGGTACTGGAGACTAAAACATATGAAGAATGGTTACAGGATTTGGGAATGTCTAATTTAAAGACATCTGCTATTCTATCCTGTCCTGTCCTGTCCTATCCTGTCCTGTCCTATCCTATCCTATCCTATCCTATCCTATCCTATCCTATCCTATCCTATCCTAGTCCAGTCCAGGTGTAAAAACTAGTCTGAGTCACTTTTTTTCAACGCCGTTGTTACTTTGGTCCCTAAACGAATGTTTGCAGGCCAAAGAGTTCCTTGCCATATGACTGTAATGGAGCCTGCTCATTGTGGTTGTAAGTTGTGACTGTTGTAAAATGGATCAGGCATCAGGGGACTGACCTGCTTTTACAACCCTTTTTGCAGCAGTTATTATGTGACCACAGTGGTCATAAAACAAACGCTTTGGTATAATAAAGCAAACCCATGTTTTATTATGGGCCTGGTTTTGCCAAAATAAATAAAATAAAATGGAAACAAAACACGGTCACATGACTGTAGGATCCTGCTCCTAAAGTCACCTGCATTCCCGCACGCCTGAAGTTTGGCCACGTGACTACAGAAGCAGCCCGATCATCTGAAATGGGTCGTAAGTAGCTCAAGGTAGGTGCGTCATAATTTCTGAATGGTTGCCAAGCAACTGGTCACAGGTCAAGGACTACTTATACTCTAGTTGTCCACAAAGAGTGTCTTCAAAATACACCATGTTTTGCAACACCTAACAAAAACCGAGACCCTGAAAATAGCTGCAGGACTCCCTCTGGCGTTTATACCCCATATCCTGAGCCTTGTATATTAATGTAGGCATAAGAAACCTGCAAATCGTGGCTTGCAAAGTCAGCATGCTTACCGGAACACCTGCTGCACCGGGTGGACCTTTGTCACCCTATGGAGAGAGAGAGAGAAAAAAAAGAACAGTCATTATTAATCGGTTTGATGGTTTTTCAGCCCCCTTTTGGGAAAAACAAAGCATCTGATGGAGCGGCAATATTTTGTTTATTTATCTAATTTAGAGACTGCCCCTTTCCCTCTCAAAGCTCAAAGATCTGCCAGGGTTGCAAAATGTCCTTTGGAGTGAAGAATCCAGGGAAAATTGTCTTGGGATGAGATGTTCTTGCATTGGCTTAGTGACGCGTGGGGGATGATGGGAGGGCAAGACGTCCCGCCTTTCGTGGTACAATTTTGTCTCCAGCTTCCCTGGCTTCTCACCCTTCCATTCAACCCCAAGAGAAGGCCTCTTCTGGACGCTTCTGAGACTAGGGAGCTGAGCAGCCAGGGAGGCGGCCCTGGGCTTTAGGAGGCCTCATCAGAGAAAATACTAATACCAACAGTTAGGCCAGTGACGGCGAACCTTTTAGAGACCGAGTGCCCAAAAATCGCCTCGTCCTTGCCCCACCCCACCTCTCCTGCCCGCAAGGCCATCCACCGCCTCCACGGCCCGCTACAGATCGTCCAGGCAGCCCAGCAGTGTCATGGTAGCCAAGCCCTCTGTCTGCACCCTGCAGCATCATCTGCAGGCGATGGGGTGCAAGGGCGGAATCTTGTCCCCACTGCCCAGCTGCCATGTCCTTGCTGCACTGCTGCATGTAGGCTGCACCCTGGGTGACTCTCCTCTGGGGGGGCTGCTGGTAAGGAGGGGGCCACGGGAGGTGGTGGGGCTGGGGGGGACAGCGCGCGTGCCCACCAAGAGGGCTCTGAGTGCCGCCTCTGGTACCCGTGCCATAGGTTTGCCACCACTGAGTTAGGCTCTGCCTACTTCTAAGGAGACAGCAAACCCAATAAAACAGATCCTGAACAATCCAAACTCATTCAGCCTACAAATAAAGGAGAATATTTGTAGCTGCAACCATCATAAATACGAGTCAATTGCCAAGGATTTGAATTTTGATCACATGGCCGTGGGGAATGCTGCAACAATCGTGTGAAAAACACTTTTTTTCAGTGCTGTTGTTAACCCCAAACGGTCCCTAAATAAATCACTGTCAGTCAAGGACTACATTGCCAATATACTGCCAATACATACACAGAGAGAAAACCTCTATGAATCATGTTCCACTGCTAAGAAAGGAAAGAGAGACGGGTTACATTAGACTCCAGCTCTCTTTAAGACAGGGGCTGCAGGTTGCACATTTTATCTCCAAGTTAGCAAATTGGTTCGGTTTTATTTCCCCACCCCATTTCTCCCTCTCCCCCCACTCCATCTGCCAAAAGTAACCAGCAGGAATATTTTCCCACAGTCACAGCATCCTTTCTACCTTCACTTGGGGAAAAAACAAAAAAGTTAACGCTTCTGCTTAAAAACCAGTAAACGAATGAAGGCTGCTGAGGGCCAATCGCAAACTTCCCCTCCTGCTGCTCTCCCAATTTTGCTGCAAAATTCCCTGCAAAAAATAAAATAAAAATAGGGTGTGCTGGCTCTGGATAATTTTGCAGCTGAAGCCAGTTGGGGAGGGGAGAGAATAAGCCAACAGCAGCTCCTCCCCCTCCTCCTTGCAACCTTGGGCCACACGGGAGGGACACAGCCTTGCATTTCCTTCTAGATACAATGCCCATCTTTGTGCGCAGAGGTGCTCTCCCTGCGTGCTTCGGCTCCTGAGCTCAGTGGTGGACTCACATCAATGCCGTCCGATCCTGGCACACCGGGTGGGCCTGGAGGGCCCCGTGGCCCAGGTTCTCCTGGCGGACCTTGCTAAGGAAAGAAAGAAAGAAAAAGTGATTTAGTGGAGGGAAAGAACCCCAGGAAAAGAGAAGAAGAGCTGAACCCGTGGCATTTCTTCCACAACTGCAAGACAAGAGGGGATAAAATAGAGATATGGGTGATGGAAAGGATCTTTGGATTGCAGTTGCTGGGACCTTTTCTCCTAGAAGGAGCTGGAATCTATAGGGCTGTGCAAGGATGGGGACTGAAGGGCAAACTGCAACCCAGAGCAGACCTGTGGGGAACCCCTTAGGCCAGGGTCTTCACACTCGGCAACTTTAAGACTTGTGGACTTCAACTCCCCAAATTCCTCAGCCAGCCAGGAGTTGAAGTCCATAAGTCTTAAAGTTGCCAAGTTTGAAGACTACTGCCTGAGGCCAACTATATTCTGAATTCGGACCGCCAAATATATTCTGAATTCGGACTATCTGATAGTTGATGAGGCCCTGGAGGTCTGAAGCTAAATGAAAAACTAAATGAAAACTCAGTCCCAGGAAAGGAGAAGACACGAGAAAGAAACTCAAAGTAACTCCACATTGATTCCGTTTGGAATAAGAGCAGATAGACTGACATTCTGGTAGGCTTTCAAGATTCCCAAGTTGGATCCTATAACAGAAAAGTAGCATTCCTGAAATCTTTGCTTGTGTCTGCTTCTTGATCAAGTAATCAGTGGAACAGCTTGTCTCCAGAAGTTGCGGGTGCACCAACACTGGGAGGTTTTTAGGAAGGAATTGGACAACCCTTTGTCTGAAATGAGCAGGGGGCTGGACTAGAAGACCTCCAAGGTCCCTTCCAATTCTGTTATTGTTATTCTGTTACTTTACCTACTCTAAAGGACAGGCAAAAAGAAATCAACGTTACCACGTAACAAAAAAGACTCAAAACAGTTCTTATTGCCTTCTGGGCATATCATGCTTACTCTTGTTAGACTCCATGGGATCTACTTCCACAGATTCACTGATTAAGAAAGATCTAAAGGTCATGGGGACCCTTCTTTGTTCAATACTGGATTTGCTCTTACAGACTCTGGCAAAGGATCTCCAGCCTCTGTTGAAATATCTCTAATTACAGGGGTTCTCAACCTTGGCAACTTTAAGACTTGTGGACTTCAATTCCCAGAATTCCTCAGCCAGCAAAGCTGGCTGAGGAATTCTGGGAGTTGAAGTCCACAAGTCTTAAAGTTGCCAAGGTTGAGAACCCCTGCATCTAATAGATAGACTTCCAACCCTAGTTTGCCCCATCATTGAACATCTTTAAGTCTTCTAGAGTGTAGATATGTGGACAAAATCTAAAATGTCATACCTACTTGTACTGAGAACCCATTTGGAAAGTTTTGTGTCTTTCACCTTTAACCTGTTTGCAGAATAAGGGGGAAATGCCGGGTTAAGAATCCTAATTGTTTGGGGACATGTCAAAGCAAAGTATAATTGTCTCTCCTTGATTCTCTTGGTTTGAAAAGAGACGTTTGCATGCTTGTCTACAGATATGTAGACTAAACAGAAATGAGTTGCAAACAAGGAACCACGATGGACCTCTAGAAGACTGCACAGTCAATACCTTCCTGAGACAAACTGAATTTAAGTTAAATTAGAGCTGAAATTAAATTTAAATTTTAAGAATTTAAAGCAATTTATTTCCAGCATAAACATGATTTTATGTATACGGATGGGGGCAGCAAAATTGCTAAAATGAGGTCCAAGATATCATAAGACATAAGAACAAGTTGTCATAAAATATAGGCACAAGTCTCTCAAGTTTCACCTTGGGAGGTCATCAGCTAGAATGTTTCACTCCTAATTCAATCCTTTAATTAATGCCATGTATCGTAGAATATCTCCCTTCAAGGGTAATCAAAATGCCACAAGTTTCAAATAAATACCTAATGCCTACCTCCCTCAAAAAGTTGAGGAAACGGTTTTCATATTTCCTCTTTTGCTTAATTTTGGTTGGGAGCTGCCCAGAGTCGGTTGGCAGATGGGCAGCTGTGTGAATATTTTAAATGAATAAATATATTTAAAGGTGACATTTTGAGTATGGAATGCTTGCAAGTTCCAAGAAGAAAAACTGAACTACTGAACTTAAAATACCACCTTTGCAGTCAAGGTTTCCAGAAGGTATTGGATGAGAGAATGGCCCTCTTTGTCCTTCCAAGGCTACCTAACAGTACTTTATTCTTTTTAGAAAGCAACAGCCAATTCTAGCAGGGACTGAAGGCATCGTATAAATGGGCATAGATATCCTGAAACCAACTTTCTCTTTCTTGAAAGCAGTAACTTTCATATTCCTTACTCCTCCTGGAGAAGATTGCTTTTGAACTCAAATGTAATGCAATCTTAATTTGACTCCAACCTCTTGGTTGCTATCAAAGCAACAGCCAACTTGCTTCTAAACTGCAGTCGGAAGATAGTAATTTCACTGGACAGAGACTCCATGTTTTTTGTTGAATTGCAGAAGGTATGTGTAGAGAAAACATTGAAAACTGTAGCCCTCCTGTATTTTCTCATCCCCTGTTCTGCCTTTGGGGAACAGATAAGAAAGTCAGCACCATCCTGTTCTAAAAGTGATGTTTTTATGGCTTTCCAAAATAAGTTCATCCTAATTTCACCCCATCGTCACCACCATCCTTCCTGCCTCTTTGATGGGACTGGTTCTCCAACCCAGATTTTGGATGGAGACCCGTCTTACCTACCTAGATTCTTCCCTGGACTATGCAGATATTTTAGGACTCAAAATTGGCTCCGTAAAGTTTATTGGGACTTCTTTCCCACTAAATGAGAAGTAGTTTATCCACCCGATTGATTAAAAGTTTCACCGTAGCAGTGAGATTGTGCACATCCGCTTAAAAGCAAACTTTGTAGAATTCAATGGAACTTATTCCCAACCAAGAGCACATAGAGACTGCCGCCATCTCGAACGCATATAAAGACTGAAACCTAAAGAAACGTAGTCCATTAAGTCAGAAGACACCAACTTCCAAGATGGACTAGATCTACAGAATTTTCTCCTCTCACCCCCAAAACACACAGAAACACAAAACAAAAACAATCAAACTCACAGTATGAGAATCCCCAGGGCTTTCCAGTGACACAATACTGATTCTAAGGCATGCAGAAAAGGATGTTGAGATATATACATTTGCACTGACCCATTCTTTTATCAACACTGCATCCTCAACAAGGATCGACATTGTTTCCCAAACGTTCCCTGTCAGGTCATCAGCTACACCTTCTATGTCTCCCCCAATACATTTCCAAAAAAAAAAGAAAGAAAGAAGAACTTACCAACTGCCCTAAGGAGAAGACAAAGCTTTGGAGGAGGCACAATTCCAGTAATCGAGCCATATCAAGAAGCTTCAGGCTGGGACACAGCCAGCCTTTGAATGAAAAGAGCTAAGAGGAGCGGAGAAAGTCAGGGAGGTGGGAACATTAATATTTAGCATTTGGGGAAAGGGGGAGGGCCACTGACTGAGGCTATTCTATCACCCAGGTCTTCTCATAGACTGCAGGCGGGAGTTGAAGCAGGCAAATATTTAGAAAGGGAGAGAGGAGGAGGAGATGGGAAAGCGTGGAGCTGCCAGCTACCAAATTCCAGTTATGGTACATTGGTCACAGTGATTGACACTAGAGAGATTTGAAGCTGCAAGATTAGGCTATACATCACTTGCACAGTCACACAAGTAACCACAAATAGTGTACATTTAATATTATTGTTATTATTTTTCTTTTATGTATGAGTTCACACAATGCATTAAGAGTGCCATTCATTTAGTGTATTGGTATTGCATGAACTTAGCCACTGATAGCTTATTCAACAAGCTACGGTTAAAGAAGGCTAATATATTGAATGAGCACACAGCTACAGTCAATATAATGACTATCATATTCCATTCATACCCAATTTTCTCTGTAACAGACTACTATTCCTATTCCTATTAATACTATTACTATTTGAGCCAGTTGGGTCTAGTGCAAGGGTAGGCAACCTTGGCTCTTTTATGACTCGTGGACTTCAAATCCCAGAATTCCTCAGCCAGGCAAAAGTTCGCAAAAGGGGATCACGTGATCCCAGGACGTTGCAACCATCATAAATGCATGTCAGTTGCCAAGCATCTGAATGTTGATGACATGACCATGGGGATGCTGCAAAGGTCTTACTTGTGAAAAATGGTCTTAAGTCCCTTTTTTCCAGTGTTGTTGTAACTTCAAATGGTCACTAAATGAACTGTTGTAAGTCACAGACTACCCGTACAGCTTAAAGAGGTTTATTAAGACATTGCCCCTTAATTCTTACGATGTCAGGAAGGTACAGCCCCAATTAGCCGGGTGAGCCCTAATGGTGGAAAGGTTCATATTCCAGAACTTGACTCATGGGGAAGCTGGGAAAAAGGGATAACTATTATAGCCCTTTTCCCCCGCTCACCCCACCCTTTGCAATCCTCATCTCTGTTCTGGGATTATTAGCAAGGGAAAAATCAACGTTGCATTTACATTCATTGAAAAGGAAGAAAGTACAAGAGAGTAAGCAAGCACACAACAGGAAAACCGTTGGCACCAGTAAGCTTAGTCTGCTTCTGGCCTAGCAGCTTAGGATACCAAAGGAAATAGCAAAAGAGCTATTTTGCCCTACAAAAGAGCAAAAGGGCAAACCTTCAAAAGTGCTAATTAACTAATGGGGCAAAGTAAAGCAATTTAGAAAGAAGTAGCTTGTCCAAGCAATCTCTCCCCTCTGTGAGGGAGGCGAGAATACAAAAAAAAAAAAAATGCATGTCAGGCAATGAGGCACAGCACAGCACAGCAAATCACGTAGTAATTCTGTTTGACTCCCAGGTGCGAAGGAGAAGGGCACTGAAAACATTTTGCATCCTTTTGCCGAAAAGAACAATTTGCAGTCAAAAACGAAACGTGCTAGTGTTTGCACAAAACAACAATCGGTTACATAAATGGCAAATTAATGGGAGCCCAACAGACCAGGTACATATTTATAAATATCTTGAGGTGCAATTGCAGGTTTATCTTGGAGCACATATTTCTCTTTATCAGGCAAGTGTGGCCCAAGGTAGCTCCACAGCCATTTTAAGATTCTTCTGTTTAAAAGGGGCACATTTTATTCTTGGGGCTTGCAAGGTTTTTCTTGCCAAGGCCAGCTCTCAGCTTCCCCCTCAGTGGCCAACACAGTTCCCAGAAATGAGATTTGCATTTGCCTCCAGGGTTCTCTCTGCAAGAGATAATAAGCAGCTTACAATTCACCCTGCCAGGCACCGTCCACCAGGGCTTCCCCGGCCGTACCTGGAGATGCCAGGTGCTCACTCCAGCCAGCTCGCAGGCCTTCCTGCTCAGGGAAAGTCCTTTTCCCTTCCAGGCTTCCTCCCTACCACCGGAAATGTCCGGGTCTGTTTCCCCCCATCGCCCCCAGCCCGGACTTTTCCCGTTTGCCCCTCCCCCCCACATTCCCCCCTCGCTTCGCGCCTTCTTTCATTCATCCTTTCCTCCATTCATGGCCTAGCCCTTCCGGGCCTATTTCGCTCCGCCCCTCGCCCTCCTCCTGGACCTCGGATTGGCTCTCTCTCTCTCTCTCTCTCTCTCTCGCTCTCTCTCTCTCTCTCTCCATGGCTGGCGCGCCCTCTCGCCTCAGGAAGGAGGCGGCCTTAACGGGCAAGCCACGCCCCCCTCGCTTTCCCGCCTACGCCCGCGTTCGGCGGCCGAGAGAGAGAGAGAGAGAGAGAGAGAGGAGAAAAGAGGGCGCGTGCGCCTGCCGGTGGGCGGCGCCAGGCGGCGAGAGGGGAGGAGCCGTGGTCAGCCGCTGCCTGGAGACGCGGGCGGGTAGGCGGGCGCCTGCGCGCTCCTCCCTCTCTCCCTCCCTCCCTCCTTTCTTCCTCTCTCTCCTTCCTTCCCCCGCGCATTGAAGAGGGGGGGCCGGGGGGGGTGTCTCCCTTCCTGAGCGCCCCTTCCTCTTTTATTTAGACTCCCAGGCTGAGTCAAATGGGGGCTGTGGAGGGGCTCGTCTTAGGACCCTAGGAGGTTGGGAGCGGCCAATTTGGGGGGAGAGGGCGGTGTTTGGAGAAAAGTGGGGTGCGGGGGGGGGCGAAGGCAGCCTGGGGGGGCAGCGCTCCTCCTCGGTCTCCTCCTTTGTCCTGCTGGGGCGGGGTCTCTCCCAGAGGCTGGGGGTCCCAAGCTGGGTCTTAGGGACCCTGCCTGGGTGGGGGGCACCTTAGAAGGGGGCTTCTCTGGAGGGGAGGGGACACGTCCCCACTGATTTGGGGGTGCCCTGGGGTCCCCCCCCCAGGCCTGGGTGGTGGAGAGAGGAGAAGGGGGCCACTGTGCTTGTCGGGGTGGGGGTCCTGCAAAAGAGGGGGTGGGAGATCCTGACCCTGCAGACCCCCAGGTTGGGCAAGAGGAGGGGGCTCGGCCTCTTGGAGTTGCCCTGGGGGGGGCTGCCATCTGGGGGTCCCAGAAAGGGCTTTGCAGGGGAAACCTCCACCAACCTGCCTTGTGCCAGCCAGCCTGGGTCTGGCGTTGACATGAAGGCAACGGAGAAGCGCTCAGGCTGCTGTCAAGGCTGTGGGGCAACCTCGGAGGAGGAGGAGGAGGAGGAGGAGGAGGAGCAGAGCATCTGCTGAGAACCGAAAGAGGAAATCCTGCCTGGAGGTTATCTTCTCAAGCAGCCACCACTGGTTATGTAGAAGGGAGTAGGGAAGCCCTGGGTGCCTGTTCTTGACTTTCTCTCTCTCTAGCCTCTCTCTGAGTTGCATGGCCAGAGGCGCTCCTTGCAAGCATTGAGGAAGGAAAGGGTCTTCCTCCCTTTACATTATCCCCCCCTCCCCTTATTTCTTTGCACTTCTCCGGAGCCAGCTTGGATCTGCAATGACAGGGAAATCCGTGCGGGATGTGGACAGATACCAGGCTGTCCTTACCAGCCTACTGTTGGAAGAAGAGAACAGATACTGTGCAGACTGTCAGGCGAAAGGTAACCTGTGTGGCTTGTAAGTGTGGTGAGTGTGGTGTGTGTGTGTGTGTGTGTGTGTGTGTCTTTGGGGCCAGAATGGCCCTTGAATTTGGTCTTCCCATAGAAAGAGTAGACGTGAGGAGTGTCTATACTGGCTGGCATATTTTTTTTTCTTGTTGTTATTGTTGAAAGGTGGGCATTTGCCGATAGCAAGAAATAACGCAAACTCCCACACAGGTAAGCTTTTGCTTTGTGTAAGCAGCGTCATAGTGTTGGTTCTAGCCGCAAGCGCAGTGCATTTCAGGTTGTCTTCCCTGAACCTAGTAACTGTTCAAATGCTCTACTCTGCAATAGTATGCAATGCAGGTTCCTTTCTGGGTAATATTTGCCGTGAAGGATTTGCGGCTGGCGTTGAGAATTAGAGTGGGTGCAGAAATATAAAGGTTGCTGGCTTTCATGAGAAGGGAAGGAACCCATTGGTAATTTAGGGGGTGCTTGCTTGCAGTTTGTTACATAATGCCATCAAAAGTTGGCACCTGTTGTGGTTACAGGTATTCTACCCAGAGAAAGCAAATTGGCATTGAATTCTTGGCTTTACCTTTGGCTCATTTATTTATTGTTTTTATTTTTAAAATTTATAAGCTGCCCCACTCCCGAAGGACTCTGGGCGGCTAACAATAAAAAAACACATAAAACATAACAAACAATGTAAAGTAGAGAAGCATCAGAAAAGAAATGGGTGGGTTGAACTTGGCAGATATTTGATTCAATCAAATAGAAAAATCCGCTGTGAGTTTTTGGGAGGGTTTTTTTTTTTTTTTTTTTTTTTTGCCTATAGCTCTCTGCCCAGGTGGGGTTTTTTGCTTTAAAAAAATTTCAGCTTCCTATCCATAAATGCCATACTTTTCCAGTTAACGTGATTGCAGGCAAGTTTGAAAACTTTGGACCAAGAAAGGGTTGGTTTTTCTTTTTGAACTAATTGTGATTTTCAGAATGTGTATTCAAAGAGTCTTAGGAAGGCTGATTAAAGATATTGACCTAAACTTCTTTTTAGAAGATAGGTCAGAAGCATTTAGTTATGATATAATTACTCTACTCTGGGGTCCAAAAATGAAACATATTTGGAGAATGGAATCTTGTTGTTTGTTAGTTGGTTTGTTTATTTTGCCTCTTGCATATTTTGGCTTGTTTGTTTGAGTTGGCTGGTGATGACTTGCTTTTGCATTTACTGTTTGGAGGCACACCTGGTCCTTGCTAGCTGCTCTGCATGCTCATGGTGAATACACAGCCTTTGGCCTCCATCTAAGAGGAAAAGTACAGATGACATGCAGTTGTTCAGAGTCCTGTAAAATTAAATGTATATTCCAGCTTACTTGAAAGTCAAGTAAGTCATTAAAAATGCTATGTAAACTCTGTGAATTCAACTTACAGTACAGTACCTGCTTTTGTACACAGGAAATAATTGGTTTAAGTGATACCTTGAGTCAATTTTTAACTAAATTTCCATAATATGTATCTTTGGCTCCCCATATAATGCTGTTCTCATCTTTTGTCCTAAAGAGGAACTGAAAAAATAAAAATAAACTTCCTATTCTCTTCAGGGCCATTTGCTCATTATCCGTTGCTCGGTTTCAAAGAATCTGGTAGCTCCTGATTCAACTAGCAAATGTTATTAAACAGCCTAAGTTTTTTTTTTTTTTTTTTTTTAGCTGCAACTAACTTCATCAGATGCATAAATAGGTTGTAGATAGAGGTTGTGGTTATGTAGAGTCACTTGCTTGAGCTGGGCAGCCGTAGAAATTCAGTAAGTGTGTTTGTGTCTGTGAATTATAGAATATCTCTTAGATACTCTAGCCATCTGATAAGATGAACTGTGACTCACAAGTGCTTTAGCCTTTTAATAATTGAATAACATTTGGTAGAAAAGATGCTGTCCCAGACTACTTCTGGTTTTTTTATTACTATAGACTTTCCTCCTGCAATAGGTTGCAAATGGAGAAGCAAATAGCTTTAGCGGTTGAACTGCAGGATTAGTTACAACAGATACCAGATTTCAGTTTCTGGTAGAGATAAGCTTATGTTGCTTCATTAAAGGAAGAATTGTTTTTTTAAAAAAGGGATTTTTTTGTGTGTGGATAGTTCAGCATAACTAGAGAGACTGTAAATGCCAGCACTGCGTAATGCTTTTTGATGGCTCATTTGACATTCAGTCTTCCTGTTCTTTTATCAAACGGTCCCATTTCCCAAAAAGTTTCTTGACTTTATTTGCATGTTTTCCTGTGTATTTGTGGTGCTGACTATTCTAGCCTTCCTCTGTTGGATGATATTTACAGAATATAGAATAGCAAAGTAGGAGGTTTTCTGCTCAAGCAGGAAACCCTAGGGCAGTGGTTCTCAACTTGTGGGTCGGGACCCCATTTGGGGTCGAACGACCATTTCATGGGGGTCGCCAAACCATGCTGTCCACCATTTTGTTCCCTTTTCCCTAGCTGTCCTACTCCCTCTTATTGGTGGCCACACCCACTTGGGGGTCACCACAACATGGGGAACTGTATTATGGGATCACGGCATTAGAAAGGTTGAGAACTACTGCCCTAGGGGTAGGCAACCTCGGCTTTTTTATGACTCATGGACTTCAACTCCCAGAATTCCTGAGTCAGCTATGCTGAGTCAGGAATTCTGGGAGTTGAAGTCCATGAGTCATAAAAGAGCCGAGGTTGCCTATATCATTCCGGACAAATGGATGTCCAGTCTCTTCTTAAAAACCTACAGTCATGAAGCCCCCACAATTTCCTGAGGCAAGCCATTTTACTAATTAATTGTTCTAACTGTCAGGAAATTTCTGCTTAATTCTAGATTGTATAAACGTCCTGTCATTATTTCTTGTCCTGCCCTGCTTTAGAGAACAGGTCAACCCCATTTTGTCTGTGACAGCCCCCCAAATGTTGGAAAACTGCTGTCGTGTCAGCCCTAGTCCTTTTTTTTTTTGTTAGACTAGATTTCTATGATAGTTCCCTAAGAAGCCAAATTTTGACTTGCTTTTGTGACAGCTGGAAATACTTTCTAAACATTTCCTAAAGTTTATTTGAAAACCATAGTGGGTCTGCAATTGCACTTTTAATTGATGTAAAACTGTCTTATGTTATTAAAATGAGAATTAAAAATAGATCATAATTTTTAAATCCAAACTATCCAGAGTATACACACTATACTTTTTTATTGCAGCAGATATTTAAGAGCGTAATCAAGGAACACTGGAAAACAAACAAAAAATACAAAAGAGATTTACCAGCAGGAGAAGAGTGAATAAAAATGAAGATGGTAAACGGTAAATCAGTCAACTATGCAGGCACCTATCCAAGTTCAGGTGAAGGCAGGGTCGATGTTCTTAAATAATTTAATGGAGAATGGTGAATTTGGAGAAAAAAAAGTATTATTAAAATAATGCTGGATATTAGTAGTGGAATAATATGCCAGTGTAAAACATCTTATTCCAGTTTTCATTAGGGATAATATCTGCAGTACATTTAAATATTAGTGCCATTCCTATTTTGCGCATAAATTGTCCTGTTTCAATTTTGCATTCATTTAATCAAATACAATGATTTCTGAGTAGTATTTCACTAATCATTTAGAATAGACGCCAATAAACGTGTTGAGGTTTGTGTTATAAACTTTGTTCTTGTAATTCCTTTAGAACCAAGCAGTTTCTTGGGATATGTTTTATTCATTCGTTTAAACAATTTATATAGCACTCCATCTCAGATGTGGCTGGATATCTCACAAGACATTAAAATTAAATTACATCAGAAATAATAAAAAGAACAACATTAGCAAAATATAACTGGCAGTATTGAATCTAATACTGAAGCACTAGGCGTGAGCTTCAATGGACTCCAGAAGACGTAGAGGACAGGAAGGCCTGGAGGAAAGTTGTCCATGGGGTTGCAATGGGTTGGACACGACCTCGCAACTAACAACAACAATTGAGTCCAATAAGATAGGTCTGACCCAACTGAGAGAGACAGGGAGAGAGGGATCATTAAGGCTTTGATTTGTTAGGTTGCTTTATCAACGATTCCTTGCAATAAATTATGAACATACGATAACCCATCAGGCGGGTTAGCTTGTTTCTAATTGCACAATAATAGCGAAACCAAACAGATTAGCCAATATTTCAGTAGACAAGAGTTTGTCTCCTCAACAGCAATGCAACAGCTGCATTGTTTGGGATAGCCTTGTAGTACCTTTCCTGAGGTTTGAAAACATCTGGGTTAAAGAGTTAATCGTTAAACTTCAGTTGGAAAAGTTTATAATATGGATATAAAACATGAGATGTTTCCACCATTTCACATCCATTAGTTTACAATGGAAACTGCAGAAATCCACCGTTTGCCCTTTGCTAATATAAAAATAGTTTCCAGACTTTATGTTTTGAGCGCCAGTTTGGCATTTTGCTGATGAAGGTACCAGGCTAGAAACCAGGCGCTTGTGAATTCTAGTCCCACCTTGGGTCCAAAGCCAGTGGGCAAGATCTTAGTCCAGTTACTCTCCCAGCCCTAAGAAGGAGGCAGTAGCAAAATATTTCTGAAAAAGCTTGTCAAGAAAATGTCAGGGACTTTCCATGCAATCTCCGAGAATCAGAGATGATTGAAGGGAAGAGGGAAAAAAAAAATTTGGAAGGAGATACTGTTGGGGGAAAAATATTTGGACACTATCCTGACTAAACTATCCTTAGCTATCATCAATAAAACAGTTGCCAGAGTCTTGTCTTTTTTTTTTACATTGAAATGATATCATGTCTGAGAATTGCGCTGGAGAGGGAGATGCAGGCATGATTTTAGACATCCTTTTCATTGGTAAAGATTCAGTGTTGGCTTCCCTTGTCATATCTCACACTCAGAGAAGACCACGGCTTTCCATTATGCTAAGCAAGATTTTCCTCTTTTCCTCCTTGCTTGACAGGCAGTCCTTGAGTTAAGACTACAGTTGAGCAAGACAGTTGTTAAATGAGCTTTGCCACAGTTGTTAAATGAATCGCTGCAGGTGTTGAGTTGGCAAGCCAGTTAAGTCAGGGGCCTTCAAACTTGGCCCTTTTATGACTTGTGGACTTCAACTCCCAGAATTTGCGTGCCTGGTTGAGGAATTCTGGGAGTTGAAGTCCACAAGTCATAAAAGGGCCAAGTTTGAATGCCCCTGACTTAAATGGCTTCCCCATTAGCTTGTCAGCAGGTCACAAAAAGGGATCACATGATCCCCAGACACTTCAACTGTCATAAATACCTGCCAGTTGCTAAGTGTCTGGCTTTTGATCATGTGACCATGGGGATGTGGCAGCCTTCATAAATGTGAAAAACAGTCATTAGTTGCTTTTTTTCAGTAGTGTTCTAACTTTGAATGATCACGAAACAAATGGTTGAAGGTAGAGGACAACCTGATCGAATTTCTTTTTAAACTCCTCTTTAGCATTTCAAAGTTTATTCCTTATATTAAGGTTTATCTTGCACCTTTCATGACATTTTGGTATAGAGTGGCACTCCTCTATAACTTGTTTGCTCTGATAAATATAAAGGTCTTCTTCAGCTCACAGCCACAGTTGGACCCCGGAGCGTCCATTACTAAATGAAGTGGTTCAGTGAGACGCAATCAATTTCACAACCCCTTTTTCTGGGGTCAGGAAACAAATCACTGTGACTGTTAAGCAAATTGTGTAGTTGTTAAGCAAATCTGGCTTCCTCCCTTGAGTGTGTTTGTTGTAAACCCACTGGTAAAGTCACAAATGGCAATTACATGACCCCAGGACACGACAGCTGTCCTAACCATATGCCAGCCTCCCCCCAATTTTGATCATGGGGATGTGAAGATGGTTGTAAGGGGGCTGGTGGTAACTTTGTTGTTGTTGTTAGTTGCGAAGTCGTGTCTGACCCATCACAACCCCATGGACAACATTCCTCCAGGCCTTCTTCTCTACCATCTTCTGGAGTTCATTTAAGCTCACGCCTGCTGCTTCAGTGACTCCATCCAGCCACTCCTTCTCTGTCGTCCCCTTCTTACATTCCAGGTTCCTATGGAGAAAAGATCTTTACAGCATTGGACTTTCACCACCAGATGCATCCACAGCTGAGCGTCCTTTCGGTTTTGGCCCAGTCGCTTCACTCTTTCTAGTGCTACTAGTACTAGCCCTCTGTTCTTCCCCAGTAGCATATTGGACACCTTCCAACCTGAGGGATTCATATTCCAGCGTCATATCTTTTTGCCTTTTGGTACTGTCCATGGGGTTTTCATGTCAAAGATACCGAAGTGGGTTGCCATTTCCTTCTGCAGTGGATCCCATTTTGTCAGAACTCTCTGCTATGACCTGTCCGGCTGGGGTGGCCCTGCACAGCATAGCTCATAGCTTCATTGAGTTATGCAAGCCCCTTCGCCACCACAAGGCAGTAATCCATGAAGGAGTGTGGTAACTTTAAACTATCGCTAAAAGAATGGTGAACCAACAGGCCGTTTTGCTTGTTTAGTTTAGGCCAGTAGTTCTCAACCTGTGGGTCGGGACCCCATTTGGGGTCGAACGACCATTTCACGGGGGTCGCCAAACAAGGCTGTCCGCCATTTTTTCCCCCTTTTCTTTGGCCACGCCCCTGGCACCCGGTGATGTATAAGTGGTTGGGGGTCACCACAACATGGGGAACTGTATTATGGGGTCGCGGCATTAGAAAGGTTGAGAACCACTGGTTTAGGCTGAGCAACTAGGAAAATTATTTTGCTTTTTTTCAGTTGTGGACAACAACAGTTCAGTAATCATTTCACCTCGTGTATCAGTCAACTATTTCGGTTTCAGTTCACGTGGGAGAGTCAAATATCAGACATGTTATTGCTAATGAGTATTTACTCAGTGGGATGCCCTCTAGTTTCCCTGGTTCTCTGGAGGCTCAGTTGCTAGAGAGGCATGACTGATACACCTGCCACTTCTTCAAGAGGGCAGGGATCTGTGCAGGAGGTTGGCTACTGCCTCCTCTTTCTTCCCGTGGATGCAGAGCAGACTCTCATATTTATTTATTTTATTTTATGAGACTTATATACCGCTTTAAGTGCAAGCACTCTCTAAGCGGTGTACACCAGTAAGCAATGTATATATATATATATATATATTACATTGCCCCCAACAATCTGGGTCCTCATTTTACCTACCCCGGAAGGATGGAAGGCTGAGTCAACCTTGAGCCGGTGAGATTTGAACCGCTGACCTGCTGAACACAGTCAGCTAAAGTGGCCTGCAGTACTGCACTCTAACTGCTGTGCCACCTCGGCTCATATTCACTGTTTTGGTTTTTACACCTACCCAATTGTTGTCTTTTAACTCTCTTTTCTGTAATGCTTTCTTTTCTGTTGCTCCATGTACGGATTCTCAGAATAACAGCCGTTACAAACCCTATCCTCTTTCATTTTATAGTTAGCTGGGAAGACTTCTGTATGGGAAGACTTCTTCACTAGGCCACAACTTTGTACTATGTTACTCATCTTTTCCTGAGAAATCTCTCCCCCTTTGTGTTGCATCTTCATTCTGTGTGTGTATGGTTTGTCTCTGTGTGTGTTGATCAGGATAAATTGCATCTCTTGAGGAAGGCTGAGAATACAAGCTTCTTCAAATCCTAAATATAAACCTCTCAGATGCTAGTTGGATGGTAAGTGCTTGTTCTCGTAGAGTCTTTGCATCGATTCTGTCAGACGTTTCCCCATAAAAAAAATGAACTGATAATTTTATTTTTTCCCCCCAATTGAGATATATCACTATAAACTACTAGATATTCTGGCTAAAAAAAACCTGTAAGGTTCTTTGCTGAGCTTAAGAGACATGATGTCCATTCTCCACTAGGCCTGTATCATCTAGAAACTACCAGTTACATCAACTCTGATGATTATGGAAATTGAGATTAAATGAGTAACACGCTGCTTCTGTAGTTGAGCAATGCTTTCGTTCTTGTACGAAGAATAATTCTAAGCATATGCCATTTTAGCTTGGAAAATAGGACCTTTTGTATATCAAGAGACCTGCTTCATTTGGGGAAGGGCTGCATTCTCCATCTAAAGAGTGCCAGGTTAGTGAATAGTCTCTCCGGGCTAATGCCACAACGTTGTGAAGCCACATGTGTCTTGCAGAATTGGGATGACAGTGATCAAGAAGGTTGGTTTAGAGGAGTGGTCCCCAACCTTGGCAGCTTGGCGGCCCGGCTGGGGTGGGGAGAGGGGATCTGGGCCGTGGGAGTGGCGGCCCAGCGTTTATGCATACAGCTCGACTTGCACAAGTGACAGGCCAGCACACGTGCCTAATTGGCCACCGGCCCACCGCTTGTGTAAGTTGAGCTGCGTGCACTCTGACCAGCCACCTGCACAATTCTGAATAGGCCACAGGAAGGAAGGCCTCTTGCCTGAGTCAGTTCCCAATACTAGTTCACTTCTCAAGACTTAAGCAATGTGGATGTGATGAAATATTGTGAGATGTGGATTCCCAGGAGGGAGGGGCTGCATTCCAGAGGAGTAAGAGGCAACTCAGCCCAGATATTACCTGCGAGGGAAATAATAGTTCCTGATAGTCCTCGGAATATATTATGGATGCAGATACTAGAGTGATGCATATTCTGGCAAGATTTTGTCTCTAGGTGTTACACCACAAAAAAACCCAGCTTGCAAGAATCACCACAGTTTGAGCCTCTCTTGACAGTTCTTGCCTATTTCTGTCAAGGTCGTCTTCCTGACGCTCAGCACTGGTTCCCTCTGGCCCTCCTTTCCTTCCTCTTTCTGATCTCTCCACCTGCACCCTGGAACAGGTAGACCTGAATATATCTTGCAGGGTACTGCCAATTAGGCTGAGAAAAACCCAGCTGGAAAAATGAATAATTCTTGGATTGCAAATTGTCCGTCTTGCTGGGTGTGTGTATGTGTTAATGCACATTTGTTGTTGTTAGCTGCAAAGTCGTGTCTGACCCATCGTGACCCCATGGACAACGTTCTTCCAGGCCTTTCTGTCCTCTGCTATCTTCTGGAGTCCCTTTAAGCTCACGCCTCCTTCTTCAGTGATTCTCGGGAAGAACGGGAGGTGTTGATCAAAACTCGTACAGACTCTGTTTCTTTTACTTCCTGTGGCTGTAGTTGGGATTAGAAGGAGGGTAGATAGAATGCAAAAAAAGAAAAAGAAAAAAACATTTAAACCTCTGCTTCATTGCTCCAGTTTCTGTGGTTTGTCATTGTTAGTTGCAAAGTCGTGTCTAACCCATCGCAACCCCATGGACAATGTTCCTCCAGGCCTTCCTGTACCATTTTCTGGAGTCCATTGAAGCTCACGCCTACTGCTTCAGTGACTCCATCCAGCCACCTTGTTCTCTGTCATCCCTTTCTTCTCTTGCCCTCCATCTTTCCCAGCATCAGGCTCTTCTCCAGTGAGTCCTTCCTTCTCATTAGGTGGCCAAAGGACTTGAGTCAACTTCAGGATCTGGCCTTCTCAAGAGCAGCCGGGGTTGATCTCCTCTAGGACTGACCGGTTTGATCGCCTTGCAGTCCAGGGGACTCGCAGGAGTCTTCTCCAGCACCAGAGTTCAAAGGCCTCCATTCTTTGGCGCTCAGTCTTTCTTAGGGTCCAACTTTCACAGCCATTCATTGCAACTAGGAAAACCCTGGCCTTGACTATATGTACTTCCTCAAATATTGGAATGCCTCAAATATTCAAATATTGAAGCCCCTCAAATATTCTTACAAAAATTATTCTGTAAGAATAACTAGAACTCCAAATTTGCAAAGTGTCTAGAAACAAGTTTTTTCTTCTTCCATTCAGTCATGTCCGATTCTCAAACAGTGTTTGGACAAATCCCTGCATTTTTCTAGAACTAGTTTTCTAGAACTAGAATTCACAGTCTCCCAGTTTCTAGCCTGATGTCTTAATCCCTGGACCAAACTGGCTGACTGGAAAAAAATTGTAGAAGTTCAACTAGTTCCAAACATTGTCCATGTGTTTTAAATACTGTACTGGTGAAAATCAAGACATTTTTTTAACCACCTAGAGGCCAGCAGACTTAAATTGTCTAGAGATGGACAATGGCATTTCTTACATTTTTTTTTTTTTTTTTTGCCGGGTTCACGTCACAAGCACCTTTCTTGAATTATAAAATCAAAGCCTGGCGGTTTGTGTATAAGGCGGGCAGCTTTTGCTACAGAAAACCGAACTTTCCGTTTATTTTTTTTTTTTTGACAATGCAATGACTTCTGGTTGCTATGGGAACTGCCTTGTAAAATGCATTTGGGAGATGTCAGAACGCCTTCATGGAACCCACATGCCGATCTAAAGCGGGAATGCCATTTTTCTCTTGGAACAGAGAGACTAAATTGACAGAATCTGGACTACTACTGGCAGAAAGAAGGCTGGGTTTTCATAAATACAGTGCAAATAAATTGGCTTTCAGCAGGCTCATGGACAGGTCAGGGTCTCCCCTTTATAATGAGAGAGGGTGAAATAAGTGCTGTGCCGTTTGGCTGCAGCCAGAGGACCCCGGATTTCTGGATGACTTTTTTGTATTAACTATTCCTCTTGCAGACTCATTGTGGCATTTAATGCTGTCCCTCAACTGTCTTTTATCATCCCAGCAATTCAGGGTAGTGGGATGGCCTGGGAGCCTGGTCTCCTTCAGATGTAGTAGACTGCAAGTCCTAGAATTATTCCCCAAATCCAGACTCAGAAGGCTGCAAGACTCGTTGCAGGCTGAGAAAGACGGCTAAGAAATGTTCACTAAATGAACTGGTGTAAGTCAAGGACTACCCGCGTGTGGCTGTAAGTGAGCTTTCTTCCTTCAACTAAAATCACAGCAGATGCCAAAATATTCCCGAAATGATGAGGATGATGAACAAGAAATAGATCTAATAGACGAGAATAGTTTGAACTGTGGGGTCCTTGGTGCTCTCTGAGCTTGGTGGCTTTCTTTCAGATGTGAAACATTTTTTATCCATCATGTCATCATACATTTTCTTGTTTCTTATTTTTTTTTATTGAAAAGTTTTATACAATATATATCCTAAGACCCACCCCCCTACCCCCCCTATCCCATTTCCTAGAGCTGAATACAGGGTTACAAATAAACAATCAAACTCTAAAAAAAAACATTACCCAACTATACAAGTAACCAAGTCCATAACGCACTTTAACTCCCTTATAACATAAATATAAACAAATTAAAAATAAACATAATAATATAAACAAATCAATATTGTTAAACCATACTAAAACTAATTAAAAAAAAACCTATTAATAATACTCTAAAGTTTACTCATAGGCTAAATGAAACTTTTTAATCCCCTATTTATTCTGAATATAATCTATCCATCTTCTCCAAACCGAAATATATCTTTCTTGTGAGTGATCCTTCAAGTAAGCAGAACATTTCTCGTTTCTTATCACCCAGTGTATTTTATAGGTGGTGCCCAACGCCCAGACAATTCTGTACGGCTCACAATTTAGCATATAATGAATCCTGAAAGTGATAAAACACTTACATAATAACACAGTACAAAATGAACAAACAAGATGGAAGTCCAGGCCCTCACCAGCAAAATAAAACAAAATTCTGCAAAGCGCATGACAGAAGGGCCGCTACATGACAAAGCATGAATTTCTCGAACAGTGTTTTTCAACCATGGCGGCTTGAAGAAGCAAGGACTCCTATTCCCAGAATTCCTCAGCCAACAGAGTTGGGAGTCGAGGTCCATACCTCCTTTAAGCTAAGCCCAGTCAATTATGAGACACGCTGCTCTAGAACCTGATTTCTCTGCAGCAATATCCCTGGGTCACCTCTAAACCTCACAGGCATTTGGAGAAAATAAAAGCAATGAGTATCTGCAATGCAGAAATTTATTTGGAACTATCCTGGATTGTCTCCCCCCCTACCCCCATCCAAAAAAAAAAGACAAATGGAAGATGGGCTGGGAGGACCATATTAAGACTGTCTTGAGATGTGCTATCAACGGTGGGACTTCGTGACAGGTGCAGCCCCCCCCCTCCAGCATTAGCATCCACATTGCTCCTCAAGAGTTTTGATCTTGCTTTGCAAAGTGCTGGGACTTGAGCTGGGTAGAGGCACTTTAAAGCAGGAGAGAATACGCGCATAAAGGCATGTTGCAGGCATGCAAAGCTGATTTAACCATGCTACAAGATCTGTGCATATGGGGGGGGGGGAGAGGAGAAATGTTGGCATCCAGCCTGAAATTCCTCATTGAAATGTCATAAATCCAGTCTGCTAAAATATTGGGGGGGGGGGGAAAGGGCAGATATTTAAGTTTGGGAAGGAGCAAATATCATAATTTAAAAGTGTCGGCAGGTGTGCCCGCATCAGAGTTTAATCCCTGTGGCTAATCTTTAAATCGTAAAATCTGAAATGTACCATCCTCCTTCTGATTCCTGGCTGGCTCTTGAAGCTGGAAGTACAACTTCAGCGTGTTAAATTTTGAGTTTCTCTTCTCTTCTTTGTTCCTTTGACCTGCCAGGTCTGATGTGAGAGTTCTTGGGAGTGGGATCCCAGTTTTCCTTTTTTTGGCACTTCCTCTCTGCCGCTCTGCGGTTGGATTGACACTGTCGGATGATCCTTGAAGAGCAGCTCTTTGAAAGAGGCAGAAGCCGCAATGGTGGTGTGTGAGATAAGATTACAAAAACAGAGAAGTGACTCTGGCACTGACTGAACCTCTCCTATGCAGGTCTTCTCCTCTGACATTTGCATTCATGGTGCTTGGCAGATGATATAATTCTTACTCCGGTCCTGCCAGTCTTGTTCATACAGCCAAGTCAGGCTTGGAAATTCCACAATTGACCAATTCCGGTAATTCACCTTAAGCTGCCATTGGGCACTGCAGCCTTCTCCAAACCGACTCATTTGCCCTTCAGACTTGTTTCTAGCCCATGGGAAGAGTGCCTTGAAGTAGCTGTTATCAGATCTTCTGTCTCTGATTTCTGAGCATTCACAGCTTCTGGAGGCAGGTTGTTCCACTGATTAATTGTTCTAATTCAATGTTTCTCAACCTTGACAATTTGAAGGCATGAGGTCCACATGCCTTAAAATTGTCAAGGTTGAGAAACACTGGCCTAGATCTTTCAGAACAGACATCTGATTTGGGGCACTGCCAGAAAAAGTGTGAAATGCCCAGTTGGATTACTTACTAGCTTTGGCTTTTTTCTCCCCTTGCTATGAATAATTCAGCCTTCCAGAGTCCTCTAATACAGTGTTTCTCAACCTTGACAATTTTAAGGCATGTGGACTTCAACTCCCAGAATTCCACAGTCAGCATTGCTGGCTGTGGAATTCTGGGAGTTGAAGTCCACATGCCTTAAAATTGTCAAGGTTGAGAAACACTGTATAATGTTAGGAAACCTCTTCTTAGTTCTAGGTTGCTTCTCTCTTTGGATGGAAATTAATCAAAGAGAGAAGCAACCTAGAACTAAGGAGGACTTTCCCGACAGAACAATTAACCAGTGGAACAACCTGCCTCCAGAAGCGGTGAATGCTCCAATACTGGAAGTTTTTAAGAAGAGACTGGACAGCCATCTGTCTGAAATGGTATAGGGTTTCCTGCCTGAGCAGGGGGTTGAACGAGATGACCTCCAAGGTCCCTTCCAATATTATTATTGTTGTTGTTGTTGTTGTTATTTGAATCTCGCTTGTTTGAACGCGTCATATTCTTAACTAGATTCCTCTCCTTGGAGCTTTCTGCGGGTATGAGAGCTCCAACTCTCAGAATTTTAAGCGACGTTTTTCCAAACTGAAGCACAGCAAACCATTTCAGTGACATTTACACCCGAGTTTGGCACGGAGTATTCTGGATTCTCTGCTTCTTAATCACCCACTCCTGCAAGTACGACGGTTCTCCTGTGGACTTGAAGAACTGATTGCACGCCTTCAAGAACTTGGCAGCCCCAAAAAGCCTCAGCAAGAGCTGCATTGTATCTTGTGGCTGCTGCCCATATTCAAGGCAAACAATGGAATGTTCTGTGTTAAGGCCATTCGAAACAAAAGCAATGGCACCTTGTGGCTTCATGTAGTTATTTCTTTCCATCCGCACTGCTGTTCTTTACTGGTGTGCAAGGAAGAACACCAGTAACAAAGGTGGTTGTAAGGACCCACCCCACTTTGCATCTTAAGAAAACAGAACTCTTGGAATATTTCTTCCAACAGGCACCTTTATTAAGAGAAAATGGTTGCAGGTGTTCTAGACAGGACCTGGGGCCCATGCCCTCCCATTCAAGGTTTTAAAGGGTCCCAAGCAGCCCCACCCCACCCCACCATCCTTCCAGCGACAATCCCAGGCATTACATTTCCACCCCCTTTTTCCTCACGGCCCGGGCGGAAGGGAGACTTCAGAGAGGAGTAGATGAAAGGAGTAGATATTGTTATGGTTAGTCCTTTTGGTGATATCCACATCCAGTCCCTTTGAAGTTGTGAGGAAGGAAGTGAGAGCCATAAAACCCCTTTGCTCATCCCCCTTCCCCTTCGTAGTATGACAGAATCCAGAGAAGGCAGAAATGGGGTTTTCCATAGTCGATAACCAGAGATGAAATATAATTGGATTCTGACAGTGGTTTTCCTTCCTCTGTGCCTTGAAATGCCAGATTTGCAGGAGTGTGGTGAGAGGGCAAGCAAAGAGCATTCATCTGCCTGCAGTCTGCATTGGCACACTCTGTTCAGCCTCTCACCCAACTGGAAAAACTCCACTTAAGTATGAAAAGGATAATAGTCTTCTGGGTGTCATCCTGTGCCCACTTTTTGACATTTGTAAAACAGTCAGACATTTAAATAAGACTTCTAATTTTGCCTCTGTTGAATGATGCCTCTCCTTGTTCAAATAAACTGAAGCTTTAAATAACAGATTAATTAACGTTGGCACACGTAACGATGATCTATTCACGAGCAGATTTTGGACTCAATATTGAAAAAGACAATAAGCAGGTGTAGTTTTTTCCCCCTCTTTCTTGTTCTTGATCCACCCCTGCTTTACAACAGTATCATAGGTAGATTGTTTCTCCATCCTTTCTTTGGTTTTTTTTTTGGGGGGGGGGGTTATTTTGTTTTATTTAAGCAACTTGCTTTCTTTACTAATGCTGATAGCTTAACGATTCAGAAAGAGTTTTTTTCAGAGAATGCAAATCACTGGCAAACGATTTATAAACTTAGCAGGATTCATCATCCACAAATCGTGGTTATTTTGAACAACTTGCAAAGTTACCGACATATGACATGTTACTGAATATATGTAACATTTGTTTCTGTACCCTCTAAAAAGACATGATTTCCCCCCCCCCTTAATGTTTTTGCTTTGCTTGAATTTTTTTTATAAACTTTTTATTGATTTTTTTCTTTCATTCAATAGTACTTGTTCAACAAACGTGTTGTCTGAGTTTTACAGTCACTAATACAGATTTAATCCCTAATCCTTTATTCTTTTCTCTAGCCATCGATAAAATAAGTCCCAAGTTTGATAATATTCTGTTTCTTCTTTTTCTTTCAACTTCAAAGTAAGTCTGTCCATCTCTGCACATTCTAGTTTTTTTTTAATTATTTCTTCATCTGATAAGATTATGACTTTGTTTCTTGATATGAATACTTAAAAACCACTTTGTACCGTAGCTGGAAGCTCCAGACTTTTTCTCTATTTATACAGTACAGGTCATCCTCAATTTAAGATGGTAATTAAACCTGGAATTATGGTTGTATGTCATGCATTAAGTGGGTGACCATATTATTGCAGAAGCCATTAAATGAATCACTGTGGGTGTTAAGTAAATGAGCATTTTTTTTCCCGAAACCAAAAGTAAATGACAGTTTTCAGATGAAAACATCATAAATTACAATCACACCACCATGAGATGCTGCAAACAGCTGGAAATTCAGGCCAGTTGCTAAACACCCAAAATGGGATCATATGACCAGGGGAAGTGGCTGATGGGACTTCAAATCCTAGCCGTTAATGCCCTTGCAAATGTCCATGATAACTCCTAATGGTCGCTGAGTGGCCGGTTGTAAGTCAAGGACTACCTATAGCAGTTTCTTGGAAGAGAGATCTTGCACAGCAGCTCACAACCATTCTCATGACCATTTTCCCTTACACTTTTGCAGGGCCAAGATGGGCCTCGTGGAACATCGGTGTCTTCATTTGCATCCGCTGTGCTGGAATACACCGGAACTTGGGAGTTCATATTTCCCGGGTAAAATCCGTCAATCTGGACCAATGGACACAAGAACAAATACAGGTCAGTATAGATTTTTTGCCAGCAGCGTAAGTGAAAGGTTATAGGGATGTGTGTGTGTGTGTGCAGTTTTAAAATTAGTGGAATGCTTTTCTGTCCTCAAATGCCCGTTAGACAATACGAGTTGTAGAGAATCTAGTTGTCAACGAATGTTATATGCTAGTTTTCTCCCTTCAGAGTGTCCTCATTCCCCACAAAATCAATCTGGAGTAATCGGTATACACATTTAGTATTCTTCAAAAATTGTGTCCGGTTTTCGGAGATTGCTTAGGCAGTATCTTGCAGCTTTCTTGTAAGGTTTTCCAGAAGCGATGTTGTCCTTGTCTCTTTCCTAATCAGTGTTTCTCAACCTTGACAGCTTTAAAATGTGTGGACTTCAACTCCCAGAATTCCCAAGCCACATATCTTACAGTTGTCAAAATGGAGAAAGGCTGTTCCTGAGCCCACGGTCATCCAGCTAGCTTTATACCTAAGATGGGACTAGATCGCATGATCTCCCATTTTCTATGCCTTAATCATTAGACAGTGTTTCCCAACCTTGACAATTTTAAGGCATGAGGACTTCAACTCCCAGAATTCCCAAGCCACGTATCTTACAGTTGTCAAAGTGGAGAAAGGCTGTTCCTGAGCCCACGGTCATCCAGCTAGCTTTATACCTAAGATGGGACTAGATCGCATGATCTCCCATTTTCTATGCCTTAATCATTAGACAGTGTTTCCCAACCTTGACAATTTTAAGGCATGAGGACTTCAACTCCCAGAATTCCACAGCCAGCGTTGCTGGCTGTGGAATTCTGGGAGTTGAAGTCCACATGCCTTAAAATTGTCAAGGTTGGGAAACACTGCATTAGGACATTAAAATATTAAAAATAATAAAATAAAATAAAATTGTAGTCTTATATCCCAGTAGTAACCCCAGGCCTTAATGTAAGTTCTTTGACAAGTTTTTTATTGTCTCCTCCATACCCAATCTAACATATCCTGTGGTAGTTGGCATCTCTATTTCTGATCTCATTTTTCCTCATTTCTAATAACTATATGAGTTGTGGAGAATCTAGTTGTCAACTAACGTTAAATGCTAGTTTTCTACCTTCAAAGTTTCCTTATTCCGCACAAAACCAATTTGGAGTAATCTGCATACACATTTAGTAAGGAAACACATTGACGGGGCCCATAAGGACCCCTTGCTTCACCATTCCTCTTAAGGTTCAGAGCAGTTGATTCAGAATAAGCAACTATCGCTTCAGAAGGAGAGGGCTATATTAGACCTGTCACTTTATCCAATAAAAGCACCATGATTGGTGAGGGAACATAACTGCTCCTTCCAGTAGATCCAAATGCAGTTTTTCTGCTGAGCTGATAGAAGCTGATAATGCGTTTAACTACCAAGTCATCATAACCCTCGATACTGTGTAGGTTGATGTCCAAACACGATTCTAGAAATATTCTGGCAGACACTGATGCTTTGGTTGTCAGTTTTTCAAAAAAAAAACCCCAACCCCCAAAAAAAGCTTACTTCCTGAAGTTAATTCAAACAAATGAAACGAATGCAAGCAAAGCCTAATTATACAATTTTACATTCCAGTGCATGCAAGAAATGGGAAATGGGAAAGCGAACCGCCTTTACGAGGGCTACCTGCCTGAGAACTTCCGACGGCCCCAGACAGACCAGCATCCTTCTCTGCCTGTTTTCCCCACAAGAAGATGGAAGCCTTTGAAAGGCTTAGCGTCACTGGTGGGAGTGTGGGAAGGGGATATCTCTACGTCAATTTCTGCATGAACCCTTTTAGCGTCCGTAGCCTTTTTCAGAATTTTGGTGAGGTTTTCCTGTTAATGAGCATCTTCTGGAAAACCAAACCTCATAGGTCAACCCTGACTAGGGGGTGCAGTGTGCAGTGTTCTCCTTCTAGTCCAGTGTTTCTCAACCTTGACAATTCTAAGGCATGTGGACTTCAACTCCCAGAATTCCACAGCCAGCATTGCTGGCTGTGGAATTCTGGGAGTTGAAATCCACATGCCTTAAAATTGTCAAGGTTGAGAAACACTGTTCTAGTCTATGCACTCCTGGAGATTGCATATTGCTTTTTGGCAACAGTATGAATGGGAATTGCTGTTGCCTTTATCTACGATGGGTTTTTTCCCCTCCGTTAAGTCAGCACCGCTGGGATTTGCTAGAAATAACTTAAAAGAGTTTTGTGTGGAACAAAAGGATGGCTCTAGGTCCGTGTTTTCAAACTTGGTGACTTTATGATGTGTGGGCTTCAACTCCCAGAATTCTCCAGCCAAGATGACTGGCTGGGGACTTCTGGGAGCTGAAGTCCATACATTTTAATATTGTGAAGTTTGGCCGCTGCTCTGTATGGAGGCAGGTAATTCATAAAACCAGCAACATCTATGCTGACAGGAGCAAGTTATCTGCCCACAGCCACAGATTGATATCTATCGACAGTCCTAATCTATCCTATCCTATAATTTGTTGTCATGCTTTGCATATTAGAAGCAAAACTACCATATTCTCTGGATTGGAGCACAACTGCAAATGTGCCGTTATCTTGGCTGCAAAATCCACAAAGACCGGTGGATGGCAGCAGATGCTTAGAGTCTGCTATAACTTGTGCTGCAATCTAATGGCAGTCCAGATTTTACACTTATCACAGTGAAAACAACTACATGTCTCCCCCTCCCACCCCCCCAGTTCTGATTAGCTTAACTTCAGCCTCCTGATGGTTGTCTCCAAAGTTATTGTAGTATTTAATTTGATAGCAAAACTATCTGCTCTTGGCTTATTCATCCTTATCCAGCTTCCTTCCAGAGCAGTGGAGAGCTTTATCAGAGACAAATATGAAAAGAAGAAGTACATGGACAGAAGCCTCGACGTCAACATGTTACGGGTTGGTTGGTTCTAAATGCATAAAAGCTTGCTCTTTTGCTTCCATCCAGCATTTTGACCTGCAGGAGCTGTCTTGAGATGAGGTGAAGAATTTTATTCCCTGAAGGATCCCATTATTTCAAGGTCATGTGGGAGGGGGTATAGGAAATAGTGAATGGGGCAGAGCCCATAATAGGTAAAAATATCTTTTATGATATCATCACTTTCTTCTAAGAAGTTTGCTATGGAAAAGAGAAGTCTGAATTGCTTACTGTACAGAGAAGAAACAAATTAGACTGAAGCAATCAGAAAAGAGCTCTGTGGATGGATGGATGAATGGATGGATGGAGAGAGAGAGAGAGAGAGGGAGAGAGAGAGAGAGAGAGAGATCTACCAGGTTAATGAAAGGCCTGGCAATGCATTTTCATGAGATTTGTCTGGTTTTAACTTTGATCCCTGGTGGGAGGAGGAGTTTAACATATTCTGAAAAAAACCAGTCCTTTTGATTAATTTAGGGTTTAGGGCGGTGTTTCTTAACCATAGCAATTTAAAAATCTGTGCACTTCAATTCCCAGAATTCTGGGAGCCCATGCATTTTAAAATTACCAAGTTTGAGAAACGATGGTTGAAAGTATTATGCGAACCCCCCAAAATGGGTCGGTCCAAATGAAAAGGCAAACAGTGCAAACAGCACTGTTAGGTTGGGAGAAAGGAAGTGTTTTGCCCTGACAATCCCTAGAAGTTGAGCAGGGAAAGTTTCCCTTTGACCTAGAGCGGTGTTTCTCAACCTTGACCATTTTAAGGCATGTGGACTTCCACTCCCAGAATTCCACAGCCAGCAATGCTGGCTGTGGAATTCTGGGAGTTGAAGTCCACATGCCTTAAAATGGTCAAGGTTGAGAAACACTGACCTAGAGGGAAAATTATTCCACTGAACGAATTGGTTGGCCTTCTCACCGTTCTGCGTGTTTTTTGCTCATAGAGAGAAAAGGATGAAAAATGGAAGAAGGACGCAGCTACTGGAAAGAAAATGGAGCCAGTTGTCTTTGAGAAAGTCAAACTGGTAAGGGGACTATGGTTATTTCTGGTTTCCTTCTGGTGTCTTGTGGGGAGGAAGGGGGCTAGAGGTATTCAGTAAGGGATTGCTAACAATGCTAGCAGTTGTCCCTGCATGAGTTGCTAACATCCACAGTATAATCTAAGGCAGTGTTTCTCAGCCTTGGCAGCTTGAAGATGGGTGGACTTCAAGTCCCAGAATTCCCTGGTTCCACATATGCTGGCAGGATAATCCTGGAAATTGAAGTCCATCCATCTTCAGGTTGCCAAGGTTGAGAAGACTAAGCCCAACTGTCTTAGTTGGCTGGCTGAATCATTGGGACGGGCCTTGGAATAAGTTTCAAAATCCACCAGCATTTCTGGAAACAATTTTTGAAGACACAAAAATGAGAAACGTGCTGTTTTCATGAAATATGCATCAAAGCATTTTGGTGGTTTCTGCTTCCTTCAGCCTCAGAAGAAAGAGGAGGCTCAAACGACAAAACCCCTTTCCAGATCCTCAGAGCCAGTCATAGACCTGCTGGGACTCGGTAAGAGCACTGCTGATGCCCTCCTTTCTTTGCAAAATATTTATTGTGTGGTTGCTGAATAAATCGTAAGCCGTCCTTTTTCCATTTGGGGGAGGAGAGCTAATCAAATCACCTGTGAAGAGTCAAAGGACCAAAATAACTGGCTGTGATTTCACGGTTTCCTGCTAAATCAGTTATTTGTGTTTCTAGAACACGGAGGTTTCTCACGGAGGTCACTAAGAACAAATAATTGTGTATTGTGTAGCAAGATCTGTTCAGTTACCATAGATGCAGGGAAATGTTGATCCTAATTTTACATTGGAGGAAAAGGAGGCCCAGAATTACAACTAGCCGTCAACTAACAACCATCATTAAACCTGGAATTAACGGTTGTACGTTGTTGTGGTCTTTGAGAAGGCCACACACCATGACTGTGCCAAGTTTTATGACCATTTTTGCAGCGGTTATGAAGTGAACATGGGGTTTGTTAATTGACTCTGTTTTATCCAATGAGAGATTTTTGCCAGAACCAGAAGTAAACACCAGAACTTGGCAAAAAAGTAAAAAAAAAAAAGAAAAAGAAAAAAAATCACAGTTATATGGACGCTGCAAATGGTCATAAAGTTGAGCCGGTTGCAAAATGCCCAAAATGCAGTGAAATGACCAAGAGGGTGTGCAGCCACTGTAACTTTGAAATTGGGTCGTAAGTATCTTTTGGGTGGTCCACTGTAACTTCAAGTGGTCACCAAGCCACTGGTTGTTAAGTGAGGACTACCTGTACTCCTGCTAACGTCCCAGAATGCTTTGCAGTAAGTTAGACTTCCATGATTTGGCTCAGTGGTTTCTTCAATTAGTGGATCAGCTTAGTCTAAGGCTGCAGCTTAAAATGAGAGGGCAGATGGATTTCCACAAGACGGGGATTTCAGCCCCACTGAAAAGGCAGTACTTTAACATTTTCGGAACAAAAACATCACAAATAGCAGTCCTGACCTTCCTAGCCTAAAGTTGCATAACACAACAGTGGCAGAAGATGCACGTGGGCTGGAAAGCTTTTCATTTCCTCTTTCATCAGAGACAGCCCGTCAACAGTTGCGTTTTGAGGGCTGGGCCGATCACTATTTCCTGTGCAAAGGAAATATGGTAAACAATTGAAGCTGAAAAGGGGAAATAGGCCACCAGAATGATTGCCGTTAAAGGCCAGTAACAGCTCAGCTGGTGTGAAAAGGGCAGAGGTAAGGGATAATCTGTACATTATAGCTTAAGAGCTGAATTCTGCCTATAAAACTGAAAATGAGCAAATTCCACTCCTGCATCAAGACACATCCATGCACATGGGATGGTGGCAATGGTCTAGCTGTACGGGAATCTTGTCTTTTCCATCAAACCCAAAACAGCCTGCCAGGTGTGATGGTGATGGCTGCCAAGTCACACTTGTAGGGTGGATGAAATCTCAAAAACAGGAGTTGGGTCTGAACAAGTATTCAGGGGAAGAATGATGAGACTTCATACTACTCAGTTACAGCTTCTTGTCCTCCGTACCAGTAACACAAGCGAAGAAATGTAAAACAGGAGTATAGCATAGCAATTTATACAGCTTGAAGAGAATCAATGGGATCTATTAACAATAGACTGCATACAGCCCGCTATGGGGAAAGGGTTGGGGTTGGGGAGAGAAGCAGAACCTAAAACTGAAAAGTTAGATCTTTCTCTGCTGTCCAGATCTACCCTAGCAGCTCCATGTTGATTTCTGCAAGATTTGAGGACCATTCAATATAGAATGCCAAGACATCCATCCTGTGATGGATAAAAGATTTGGGGGGGGGGATCTTAGCAATCACACCCCAGCTTCTCAGGGGGGAGGCAGCACATTCCAAAGATAGGCCCAAGACAAGAGACTGCCTATTCCTGAACTGGATGGTGAGGTAAGGAAAAGGTCCAGGGTAGCCACAGCCTAGAATCTCCCAGGGTATATCTATTTGGTTAGGTTATATAGCTTTAGCCTGGCAAGAGTTTGTCTATTAGATATAAGCAAATAAAGAACTCATAATGATTTAGACCTCACAGTATCATCTTTGGGCTTACCAAATTTAGCCTTTGACTCTGGGTGTTCCAATCCAACACATTGGAGGGTACTAATTTGGGGAAGGTGATCCCTTGGGTGATCTCAAGAATCCAGCTGATACTACCTCTCCTGCCCCCCATTTCTCCCAGATGTTCCTGTTTCAGCTGCCCTCCCCAATGGAAGAGCCAGCAGTTTGGAGAAAGAGTTGGACCTATTTGGATCCCTGGGCACTGAGAGAAAGGTGAGAAAGTTATATTAATGGTGGGAGACCTTGAGCCAGACTCTCACTCTCATCCCAACCTATCTCACAGGAAAAGAAATAGATCTAAAACCACGCTTCGATGTAAGCAAATGCATGATTTAAAAAAAAATAAAGAGTTCTAAATTTTAATTGAAATGTTCAATAAGATGCAAGTCATGCTTAATCTTTCAGTCAACGAGATAAGATAAGATAACCTTTATTGTCATTTTTTTTACTGTGGGCACAACGGCACACATCAAAAATGAAATTTAGTTGCCTGCTCTCAAAGTGAAACACATACATGAGGCACACCTAAACATACTATGAACAACATATGTATAGACCCACATCCCTACATGTACGTAGCAAATAAATATTAAGCACTGTCCATCTTGAATATATAACAGAAGGAGGAAGCTTGAGAGTTCACAAGGTTAATGCTGTATGGAATGAAACTCTGGCTGAATCTGGATGTTCTGCTATGGATACCACGAAGCCCCCCACCCACCCAGAAGGTAACAAGGAAAACAGATCGTGAAGAGGATGTGTGGTGTCCCAGATAATCTTACGGACCCTGCTCAAGCAACGCTTCTGTGCCGTGTCCTGGATGGGAGGGAGGGAACTGACAATGATCTTTTCGGCCGTCCTCACCACTCTCTGCACCGCCGTCCTGCCTGAAGCAGTGATGCCTCCAAACCAGACTGTGATGCTGCATGACAGGATGCTCTCGATCGTCCCCCTGTAGAAAGTGGTCAGGACAGGGGAAGGAAAATGTGCTTTTCTCATGCGACGCAGAACATGCAGATCTTCATTACGCGTTAGACCCAGCAGCCAAGTTTACAGATCGTTGTGTAAAATAGGTCAGTATGAAGAAGATACGCTTCTTCATTTCTGATTTAGCAAGATGTGAACGCGTTCTTTATTTCCTGTGATTGTAGAGCATTCTCAGCTCTTGTTCCTTCTTGATCCCTTGAGTCTGGGCTGATCTGTCTCCGATTGGGTTGATTCATTTCGACTTGGCTTTCTCTCCCGTTTGAGAGTCAGGAGATAGAGATCGCCTCCCTTGCAGAATTCTCCTAAGGTGGTAAATTAGTTTATGCAGTACTTTGAAAAATGGAAAATCTGAACCGGCACCTTTAGGAAAATTGCTGTGTCAGTTCTCTGGCCTCCACCTTTGGAAATAAGCACAGTGTATTCTCTCACCAGGTTGCTGGCTCAATGCCCACAGCTGGAAGTGCTGGCTCTGTTCCTGAAAAGCTGAACCTGTTCCCTGAGGCAGACAGCAAGGCCGAGGAGACGGGGAAGAAGCAGCTGTCCAAGGACTCCATCCTCTCTTTATATGGCTCCCATACGCCACAGATCCCTGCACAAGGTATGCACCCCACCTACCATGGCAGACACACCTGGTGGGTTTTTAGACTCGGGAATGGATTCATAATACAGGTAGTCCTTGAGGGATGAGCACCGTTGAGTCCAAAATTCCCGTTGCTAAGTGAGACGGCGGTTAAGTAGGTTTTGTCCCATTTTACGACCTTCCTTTGCCACACTTGTGAAGTGATTCACTGCAGTTGTTGTTCCCTTAGTAACCCCGTTGTTAAGTGAATCCAGCTTCCCCGTTGAATTTGCTTGTCAGGTCACAGAAAGGGATCACCTGATCCCGGGACACTGCAGCCGTCATAAATTCAAACAGTTGTCAAGTATTCAGATTTTGATCGTGTGACCCTGCAATGGCCGTAAGTGTGAAAAAATGGTCATAAGTTACTGTTTTCAGGGCCATTGTACAGCTGTGGCCAAAACTATGGGAACCTTTTGGGAAAAGTGTACAATAGAAATGCCACCTTTGGTTAAGTTTCCACCAATATTTCTTCTAATTTCTTTATAACTGTATCCTTGTTCATCTAGTAATACTATTTTACATCGCTTTCTGGGCAATCAGGCAACTCTCTGCACCATTACTTTAATTTTATTATATTTTACAAGCTCACTAAATGAAAGAACACAAAAAAACCCCAACCGACTTGATAGCCATCACACAACACACTGACAAATATCCTCCTCTCAGCTTCAATACATGACATCACTGAATCCTACTGTGATCTGATTGGCTCATTGGCAAAACAAGATGACACCCGATTGGCTCTCTAAATACTCGTGCTCATTGGCTACAATCGGATGCAGGAAAGCTACCTGAGATCAACCTAAGCAAGTTGTGCTTCCTTTTTTGGGTTATTTGGCTATAACTGCATAAAATACAGCACAGATAACTGAACAAACTATGTTGCATTACGTTCCTGATTAAATTATCTTTCCATTGATATATAATTTTATGGTACTACTCCCCCCAAAAAGTGGTGTTATTAGCCATCAAACCTCAAAAACACACTTTCCCCAAAAGGTTTCCACAATTTTGGTCACTACTGTAGAGGAGGTAGCTTAAGAGAGCATTTATGGCAGACGGTGACATCTTCATTTGCACCTCTCCCTTCTTCACATCTCTTTAGGAACCGTGTTCCTAGCGCCAACCCAAATGGGCTACCCAGCCGCCTATCCCAATTTCCCAGGCATGGCACCACCGAGTGGCATGATGGCACCACCAGTGGGGGTGATGGCGCAGCCAGGAGCGGCAGCAGGCATGACAGCACCTATGGCGATCCCAGCAGGTTATGTAGGCGGCATGCAGACCGCAGTAATTGGGGTCCCCACTGGGATGATGGCAACACAGCAAGCTGGGTACATGCCTGGCATGGCACCTGTCCCACCACCAGTGTATGTTGTACAACCAGCTCACCAATTACAATGGAACCTTGCTCAGGTAAGAGCCAACAGGTGTGCGTCTTGAGTGAGGCCTCATTCAAACCTTGGGGACAGGGGAAAATGTGCACTTAAAGATTACCGGTAGATAATCTCATGCCTGCCAACTCCAGCTGGCTGGGTACTGAACTTAAGGATAGGGATAGCGATATACTTAAAAAATAGTGGTATCAAGTTGCTAGTCCTAATGTACACGTTTTTTCCTTGTCCTTTTTCTCAAAGAGTTTGATCTGGTAGTCAACAATAAAGAGTGAAAATGATAGATGCTGAATGACCAGCAACCACCATTAAAATGCTTTCCAAAGTTTTTTATAAGCCACTTTGAGACTCATTTGATGAAATGATGAAATATTTTCTGAAGTCCTATCATGTTCATATTCTCTGTGATTCAGCAGTTTTTCATGATGTAGCCCATAAGTTGAGTGAAATAAATCAACTTGATATTCTTCCATTTCAAAAATCTTCCCGTAGAGGATAATATGCAGATGGGCTTAATTTTAACACAATGCCTACAGGCACCAGTATTTCCATAGACCTCTTCTCTGATGTCCTCTAAATTTCACATCCATACAGCTATTTTTTTTAGTGGCAACCATAGCACCTAAAATCTGAATTGCTGTTATGGGTTAAGAGTAGCCCAGTTTAAGGATAACCCATAGTTAAGAATAGAACCTACTCTAGCAAAATTTGAATTAAGTACACGGTGATTCAAGTTAAATATACAATGGTTCAAGTTCATTACACTGATTTATTTCATTAACCAATATTATTTACCCAGTATTATACCATTGTGACTTATATACAAGTTTGACTCAAGGACAGACCTTAGGAATGGCATTCATTCTTTAATCATCCTAATATATATATATATACACACACACACATACACGTGTGTGTGTGTGTGTGTGTGTTTTCTGAGGTTTTCGCGGGTGTTTGTATGTAGGTCTTTGGTTATTCGAGTTTTCTCCCGCGTAAAATTGGAAGTGTCTTGGCGACGTTTCGACAAAGTCCCATTCGTCATCTTCAGACTGGTGTTTTCAGCTTCGTGCTTCGAGGAGCACGAAGCTGAAAACACCAGCCTGAAGATGACGAATGGGACTTCATCAAAACATCGCCAAGACACTTCCAATTTTACGCGGGAGAAAACCCGAATAACCAAGGACCTACATACATACATACATACATACATACATACATACATACATACATACATACATACATATATAGTTATAACTCTCTCTCCTAAGTACCCTAAATCAAACTCCAATCAAATCTCAGTTCATTTCCAAAAAGAACATTTCATAGCTCACTGGGATGTGAGGGAAGTCTAGTTTTCTGGTAAATTGGTGACCTGCCACAAAATGTTATGTGAATACGTCAAAGCAGTACATGAGGTCAGTGCTTCCTATAATGGACACGTGGATGATTTGGATTAATTAGGATTCATTATGTATTTTTTTCAAATCTGTTTCCATCTAAATTCTTTGTGGGAAGGAAGAACGTTTCTTCTGCACGTGTCTGGCTTTCTTTTAAGTTTACCCTTTTAAAGAAAACTTCTACATCTGTCAACATTAAGTCTTGATGTTATCTTTTCCCTTGAGTGCTGATAGGTACCAGATTCTCAATCTTTCTAGCACCTCATGCCTTCTAAATGTGTTCGGCTTCAGCTCCCATTAATCACAGCCAGCCATGTCCGTCAGCACTGTTTTACACCTCTTGTTGGCATGGATGACCCACGTGGTAATTTCCAACATGATGTAGAAGCTTTTTCCTCCCATTAACAATTGCGCCATGCCTGTCAAGAATAAGAACATGAGGTCTCTTCAAGCTTCTAAGCACCAGGATTGTCACCAGGTGGCTGATCAGCTCCAATGCAGTGAGGACACGAAAGGTGTCCCTGAGTATAGAAAGCCAGTGGAAGCCTCTTCTGCAGCAGGTAAGCTTGAGCGATGGGTATACGAAGAATTGACCTGACCCCTCCTTGCCTTCTCCTTCAGGTCACGCAGCAAATGGCAGGGATGAACTTCTGTGGCACAAACGGGGTGATGCGCTATGGACAGTCAATGGGCAGAGGGGGTGCCCCAGGAACCAATCAAGCCCTCAGTTCCCAGGTGTGGAAATAGCACACACACACACACACCCGATTTGGACCATTTTCTCGTTCATTTTTAGCTTCGGCTCTCTTGGGTTTTATTTTCCCAGTTCTGTATGAAGCATCGGTTATTCCCTGATGTTCTGTTTTTACTTACCTTGCTGCTGACTCTCCGACGGATATTCCTCTCGCGAACGGACATCCATTCTGCCAGTTTCCCACCTCATGTTCAAAACACCGACGGAGTCTTTGCCACCTTGGCTCATCCTGTCCATAGGCGAGCATTTTTTTTAAGGAGGGCGGACCAAAGATGGCAGCTGGCCCTTCCGGTAGATGTGACCATCATTTTCAAAGCCTGTTCTGGGATTGCAAAAGGAGCGATCACGATGGCTGGTGTGACCTCTGCGTCTTTAGTCGAGGCTTCTTCACCTCAAGGCACTTTGTATTTTAGGACTTTGGCACCAAATACTCTTCGTTTTTTTTTATTCCACCAATACATTCCATGATTTTGGTGGGTGTTTTACGAAACTACTTCATGAGCTTGAAATGCGTTATCCCTGGAGAGGAGCTCCATGAGCCCTCAAGCACAAATTAGGCTTCTTTTCTGAAAGTTGAGAGTTGGGAGGAGACATACCTCTTTTAAAAGCAAGTGCTGCTTGTTTAGTCCTGGCATATTTAAATGCTTTTTTTCCCCCTTTCTCCCCACTTTAACCTTTGAAAGATCTAGCCTAGCGTTTCTCAATCTTGGCAACTTTACAATGTGTGAATCTCAACTCCCAGAATCCCAGTGCTTGCTGGGGGATTCTGGGAGTTGAAGTCCATCTCTTGACGCTCCTGAGGTTCAGAAACACTGCTTTAGCTGATGCTGAAGGTCCAGAATCCTGGCAAGTTTTCATTTGCATTTGTTTTCCCTCGTGTAACTCTCACAAGCACCCAGCTTGCCCGCATGATGACTTTATCGGAGGGGGGGGGAAGCATCAGAGATGGGGCCAGTCTCCCATCTCAGTCATTTCACACAAGCAGTGATCACCCAGTCCATAATTTTGAAAGGTTTTTGTAGCACAAATTGAAGCCAGGCCACCTACTTTTATCTTGTGTATATGTAAATTCATTAATAAAATGCTGCAGTGAAACTCTTTACCTTCTTTGTCCTTGTATTAAATGCTTGTGTTAAAACAAATGGAGATAACCTTTTTTTCTCAAAAGTTATTGAAAGACTTTATTGCGTATGCCATTCGATTTTAACTTATTGCTATGGAATTAATCTAGTCTGTTGTTTGCAGTGCTACGTCTCTGAATTTCTGCCTGCTGGATTCATCTACTAGGCAGAAGTAGATGAAGTTAGGAGTTGCAGGATTCAAAGACATAGCACTAAGTGATCCACTTCCACTACTCTATGCTAGTAAATCCCTTTGCTGCACTGGAGGGCATCATACGAGGAAGAGATATGAGGTTTCTCAATAATAAACTGGCATAGTCATCTATGACCGTCGTGTCTCTTGGGTTAAATTGATAATTTATTAAACTTGCATGCCACCTATCACTCTGCAACTGTACAAAAATAGAGAATCCCAGTATGAGATACTTAGTTATAAAGATTATAGAGCAGACGATTGTCAATTTTAAAGCCTCCTATGACTCTAGACTTGGTTACCTGAGGCCGTACCTTTTGTATTTATCTGCCCAACCAGATCAAGTAGGACCAGTCCCCTGCAGATCCTCTTTGAGATTGCAATCTCTTTGAGATTGCAATCTCTTTGAGATTGCCAACCGATGGGGCTTTCAGAATAGATGCCTTCTCTTTTTTGGAAACTCTCCACCAGGAGACAGCTTGGTCAGCTTCATCTTTCTTGAAATAGAAGGAAATGGTGAAAACCTACTTTTTCTGCCTTGCCGCATGTTATCACTGAAGGTGAAGTTCATGGTGCATGCATTTCTGTGGTTGGTGCTGTATCTTTTTTTATTATGTCAATTTTTAATATGTATTTCGAGTCTTGGGTATGTTGACACTGATAGGCACCCAGAGTCTCTGGGAACAGGTGGCATACATGCATGCACACACGCACAGCACAGCACACACACACACACACACACACCAATCACAGCAATAGTCTTATTCATCTAGCCCAAGGTTTCTCAATCTGATCCACTTTAAGATGTGTAGACTTCAACTCTGGCTGGGAAATTCTGAGAATTGAAGTCCATCCCTCTTAAAAGTGGATCAAGTTGAGAAACACTGATCTAATCCAAAGTAATAAGCTCCCTGTATTAAAAGCATTAAAAATATCATGTACCCATTGGGAGAGCCGTGTGCCAAATGCAGCCTTATGAGAAACACAGCTATCACTGGAAATTTCTGGGTCTTGCAGCTGCGGCAAATCCATAGTCAAGATCTCTTGACATTTCAGACCTTCAACAAGCTGCTAAATATACTTTTAGTGGTTACAGAGGGAACTGGATAAATTGTTCTCCTCCCTGTATTCAGAGGAATGATGTAAACAAGGTACACTCATATCAAAATCAAATGCACATACATACCACAGAAACTCAACTATAGTACACCTTTGTGTTTTGTAGGGTGTGCATGAAACGTCACTGGTTAAAAACTAGTAACAGTAACACCTGAAACAAAACAGTTTTCAAAACTGGCTTTAATTATCTTTACTTGCAGTCCAAATACTGTACATGCAGTTAACAAGCCAAATGGAGAAACATTAATTTTTATTTATTTATTTTTTTTTTTTGGAAAATCCATCTTGTCTCCTTTGTAAAGAGGGGAAAAAAATCTTGTCAATAATAATTTACAAAATTGAGCGTGCACTCTCAAAGCTGTCAGTCCTGCTGCATATATAAATCCACAGAAAAATACAAGAGTTTTACATTTAGGAAAGACCACATCACATAGAAAACATTACAGAGCACAGGTATAAAATTGTCTGTGTGTGTTTGTGTGTGTGTGTGTGTTGGTCCATTAGTAACTGTTCTCTCCGCTGCCCATTGCAAGACAACCCCTTGTGCTCAATGTGACTGGAAGTTTTGAAATTCTTATTCTGATCCCCATTCATATTTTTCTCAGAAAATCTGCTACTTAAGGCCAAGGCTATACTATAATCTTGAGACGCAAGTTGGTTGGCTTGGACAACCTTGATTTACTCCTTCTAAACCCCAGTTTAGAAACTTAGTTATGCTTTGATCAAGATTACTATAATATCTAATTACTGTTTTGCAATGACTCCTATTCTAGGATCACTCCATCCCTTGCCACATTCTTCTATGGAGCCCTTGGTGATCCCTGAATTTGGTTGTTTTTTGTAGACATTCCATTACCCTACTAAATAGCATCTTCAGTGAACAACACTGAAGATGTTACCTAGTTGGATAATTAAACATCTGCAAGAAAACAAATTAAGAGACTACCAAGGACTTCACAGTTCAGTCCTGAGCTACAAATAGTTTCTTCTGTTGATATTCTTCTGCATGACAAGATCCCTGATTACTCTGTTCACAGAAGGAACATAGGGAATATTAGTTTAGTTAGAATTTGCTTCTAAATAAAATTGGGCCAGGTGGATGGCCTGTTTAGGCCCCCACCCATCCCCATTACTAGAACAAGCCTTGAAGATAACTTAGCAGCTAAAGCTACTTCAACTTCAAGAATCTAAAATGGAGCCATCTATTTTGCCTGTCACTTTCTCAAGCTCAGGATGCTGGTTTTAACCCAAGATGCCATAATGAATGGGTCTTTGCTGTGAGGAAATCTTTTTTAATGACAGACCACCCAGATGTGGAGATTCTCAATCATCCAGGTCATGGTTGTTCCAAGGGTGCTTTTCCAAAAAGCAACTGGGCTTTGTTGATTTTTTTTTTTTTTTTGAAAATGTTTCGCTTCTCATCCAAGAAGCTAGTTAGAAGCAAAGAAACTTCTTGAATGGGAAGCAAAACATTTTGGAAAAGCACCTCTGAGATGGCCACCCAGATTTTAAGTCTTCCTAACAAAGACTCATTTAAATAAATCATACCTATTTAAATCTTGCCACTCTACTTTGGTTTCCTTTTCACAATCTTTTTAGAACCTACTCATGCTATGGTTTCAAGGAGCTCTATGGATCCAGTTGTTTTTTCCAAGCCTCTCCATTTGTTGATGTTGCGTCATTTAAAATACGATATTTTAAAAACTATCGTACGGTCTGACCCATATTCTGTATCGTTTGGGGCCCTCTGCTCTGAAAGGCTGCTATAAAGATGTATTTTCAATATGTAAAAGAAGACCTCCCCATCATAGCTGAAGTGTTTGATTCCTCCTGTCGGTAGACCTTTTTAAAACAGGACAATGAACCTAAGCTTCTAGGTCAAGTTTACATTACTCCCACTGCATATCAGTCTTTTCATTTTATTCTACAAAGCTCTTGCTTGCTGCCTTGTAAACCATGTTTTTAGGAGAAAGGCTAGATATAAATTATCCCTATAAATAAATACAAATACATCTTCAGCCCCTACTAAGAGTTCAGTTCCAGAATGGCTCCAGGCCAAAGAAAATTTAGAGGTAGCATTGCCTTCAGTTTCTAGTGACTGTCTCTGGGGAATAAATTCACAATGTCACAGTGAACAATAAGCTGCTTTGTTCAACATTCTTTTTGGGGGGAAAGGAGGGCGTTGGAAGAACTAATTGGCGGGGAGAAGAAAGTTATCCATTGTTAACATGAAAACATATAAGCCCTTATATTTTAAAAGGAAAACACCAACAAGGCCACCAACATCAAAAGTGCTACAATCCAGAGGGGTTTGCTATCCAATGAGCCAAACAGTCCAACTCAAGACAGCCTATTGCACCCACACTCCGACTGAAAAGTACTCTGGCATCAGAAGAGCATTGCTTTAACATCGTTACTACAAATACAAAGAACAGATCCTTCATTCCAGCAGCAAGTGGGATGGTTAAGCTAATCTTCCCCAGCTTAACTCCTCCGATTGGTGTCTTAGGACTGGAATTCCCAACCAGCATGATTGACAGATTCCCAGCACATCCCAAGAACCTCAAATAGGGACAAGGTTGTCCAATGAGACACAACATCCTACTCTCTCCCCACCCCTGCCTTAACTAGAGATGTTAAATCAACGCCATCTCCACACACATCTCTTTTCTCAGTCATCATCTCCAAAGGTTTTTTTAAAAAATATACTATTTTTTTTTCTTTAAAAGCTCCAGAACAGGCAACAGATCCTACAGTGGTGGTCCCAATATGGATTTCACCAACTCTGGCTGATTGCAGTTAAGGGAGATTCAAAAGCTCAGCCCAGGACCCCATGCTCTATTGCATTCCAACCATCTCGTCTATTTCTCATTTCAACCCCATATCTTTAAGAGTGCAACAGTATAGTGTCCCCTGAGAACAGCAGACCTCAAAACACCTTTTGCAACTGTGCACGCTTTTCCTGAATCCTGGTGCAAGGGCGACGTTAATAATCACATGCGTTGTGTAAGCGCTGTAGCTTCTCCACTTTGAAATGTAACTTGGGCAGGAAGGCATCAGAACAGCCAGACTGGTGCATCACCCAGTCATGATTGTTTTCTATATTCATCGTACTGATGATGTAAAAAAAAACACACCCTGAAAGGAGCTTTCATATTGAGGGAACAGCTAAGTTCTGGGTTGAAGAAAAAACATTTTTATGGGAAATGCTGGGGCAAAATAAATATTCAAGGCTATCAAGTCATAAATCAGAACTGCCTGTATCCTGGAGGATCCCAGTGGTATTGAGCTACATTTCCCAGAATTCCCATGCACAGGGTGGAAAAGATTCTCATAAAAATGGATCCAACTTAATTGTTTGAACAGCTGGAATTCAATAAGCTGTTCTATTATCTATTATCTTCTCTTCAGACCAGTGTTTCTCAACCTTGACAATTTTAAGGCATGTGGACTTCAACTCCCAGAATTCCACAGCCAGCATTGCTGGCTGTGGAATTCTGGGAGTTGAAGTCCACATGCCTTAAAATTGTCAAGGTTGAGAAACACTGCTTCAGACCGAATCCTTAATAGTCTTAACACTGATCCAGCTATGACTTTGTTTTATTTCTGCTCTGAGTTTGCAAAGCAACTCTTGATTATTTTTTTTAAGGTGAGATATGCATTATTAAAATAAATACCTGATTCCGGAGAAGCTCTCCCAGGTAATTCCTTTGCACGCTTGAAGGAGAAGGCCAAAAGAAAAGAGATGTGCTAATAAAAGCCCTACCATCCCTGTCCCTTGCTGTCTCTTGCTGCTACTAACTAGACTAACAGACAAAACAAGTCACAACATACTAGTTATAAAATCATGAGGTATACAATCAACAATTTGCACTTCGCTTGTCTCGCACCCTTCATTACTATTCCAGTACAAATAGTTTGGTAAAAACAATTCCAGCCATTGTTCCCATCTTCGTATACTTTCCGTTCATGGATTGTGGAGAAAAACGATCCATTTCTTCATTCTTTACTTAGGGTTGCACGAGTCAAGATTTCTGCAGAGTCCGATTACCTGGAGGGAGGTGCGGCTTTAGGATGTGGGCTGCTCCTGTTTAGCCTTTACTGAAGTTGTTCATAGGATCTCTCCGAGCAGCAGGTGGCAGTGTTGAATCTAGCATGCATCTCCATTGTAAAATCGATCAAATTGCCTTTTGTACTGGAAGAAATCCAGAGGCACTTTTCTTTTTTTTTCCTGTAAAGATGACCTGTTACATGTTTCTTTAGTCTTTCGACAAATTCTATCTCAATCCCAATGTTGCTTAGCTCATTTCTCCATTTTAGCTTGCGGGTTGTTAACTCTTATTCTGCACTGAATTAGCGCGGATTAAAATTCAGAGAGGACAACTCACCAGAGTTCTTGTTCATTTGGATCAAGTCCCATCCATTCCATCATTCTGGCAAATTATGCTCAGAGGCAAACCTTTAACTGCAACGGGGGCTGTTTTCTAAACTTCCCTGCCCTTTCTTTACAATAATGTGTATAAAACAGCCTCTCTGATAAAATGAAAGGTTTGTGGGAGGCTTGGCAAACTTATATATGCCACTTTGAATTCCATGCGGGAAGAAAAAACGGGATATAAATATGCCAGATAAATAAAATACATTTCAGTGGTTCCTGTCGGAAACAGCAGACAAGGAAACAATGTTAGAGAGCGAAAAACAGCATCATCTGGAAATATGGCAATGCCAGTGGTCCACTTCAAAATGCAGATCGTGAGATAAATGTTCTCTGGATCTACCCAATTTGAAGCCAATGTAATGGTTTTAGGGTATAACTATTTCCCCCCCCCCATTTTTGAAACAAAAATAGCTAACATTTCAACAGGAATTTTTTTACATTTTGCCATTGGGAATTTTTGTTTTATTTTGTGCAGAGAAATCATTTTTAAAAAATGGAGGTCACAGCCCAAATAAAAAAACCAAGATCTAGAGAACTCTTTCTTAGCACGTTCAAAGGCATTTGGGATTCCTTCCTGGGACTTTTGCTCACATCAAATCCTCAGAGTGGGAGATACCATCAGCTCTGGCACAAAAGAGAGGATTGATGCTTATGAAATAAAAACCTAAAGCTCCTTTAATGGCCTGGAATTAGTTGCTTTTTTTTTTTATTCCCATGAAATGCATTTTAGTATTTGGGAGCAGTTTTTAGACATAAAACTCTATCTGAAACCTCATCATCTCTCTTAACATAAGCTTCTGACTGTGAGAATACTTTGTTTAAAACAAAGTAAAGACTTCTATCAAAATGATTACGGGCTGCCCAACAAACCCAAAACTTTCTATTGAGGTGGAAATGGACTAATTACATATTGTATCTAGATTTGTAGTTCTTACGTTGGGACATACCTTTTTGTACCTCTTTCCTTCACTGCTGAATTTAGAAAAACATGTGAAATGTCTTAGCGGTTCCAACTTTGGTTTCCATATCTGCCTGACTGCAATATCATGCATGCTATCCTTAGGATCACATCATATCACTCTTGTCTGAACTGTTATAAAAATACTGGAAGCTGTTTAGAAATCCCTAGTACCTTAATTTCACTACCTGGGAACAGAATTAATTTGATTTCTATTTATCTGCTACCTTGTTCCATTCTTTCAGACTGACGGTGCCATTGCTAAACTAGGTGAGATGTCTCCAGATGTGGTAGTGTCTCATCCATGGATAAATAAGGCGTCCTTTGCCTATCCGCCACCAAAAGACGCCATTGTATTCCTATAACTAGTGTTACTTGCTAAGCAAGCCGGGGCACTGCTCAGTGTAGACCATGGCTTGAATCTGGCAATAAAATATATGTCAAGGAGCTGCTTAGCTAAGATGAAACACAATTCAAGATCTTACAAGCACAGACCATTTTGAGGGTCAGCAATCAACACACTGGAAAAAAAACAAAAACAAGTTCAGGTGATCAAGCCAAAGAGATGATACAAGCAGATATCCAGAGTGGTGTAAGGTCGAGGTAGGAAAGTTCAGAGACCCCCAGAATCTGGGTTCATGGCAAGCTTGGGGGCTGTAGCGCAGCTATCTGGAGCACTGGGGATTGGTTCAAACAATGCTTCTATGCCTTAGAGAAGAGGGTATCTATATTGGCAAAAGTCGCCAACCATGTAGGAAAATGTGCAAGGATCCCTGGATAAGCAAAGCTTCAGTCTCAAGAATGCAATTGGTCTTTGAAGGACTCTTCTCGGTTTAGGAATCAGAAGAGAGGATTCGTGAGAGTAGCTGCTCTTTCTGCGGCAGAACCTCTTGGATCTGGACCAGCTTCTACTGACGGTTGTACTTTCTGCAGGCACTTCATTGATTCATTTTCTGCCATTTTTTTCAAAAGAGCCCCTTCAGGAGAAGCCCGTCCCCGGTTGCGCAAAATCTTTACTGCCTTCCTTGCTTATATTTTACATAATTGTTGTGCTAAGTGATATCCTTTAGAAGAACTGTCACCGTGGCTCCTCAAATCTCAGAGTCATAATTTGAGGCACAGTTCGGCGATTCACTCAAAATCGTGTTTTAGGGGGCAAATTGTGCTGACTCCACAAGACTAACTATCACAAGGCTTTCGTGATCCATATTTTTCTACTTGGAAGCAGATCTCGGTTTTCTGCAAAACAGACAACCGAGCGATTGGCCACATTTTGTCCTTAGAGGCAAACTTTGAGTTAGTCCTGCTCTGCAGTTTTTTAAAACATCCTTTGTAAATTGCATTTATTCCAACTTCGATTCAGGATGCAGTAAAACCAGGCAACATTTTGTTGGTCTAGAGGTGAATGCCAGATGACACATTTTTGTCTTTTTGTCAAAAAAGGCTTTCTAAAATGAACAAGACAGAGTGTCTCCAGTGTAGACTCAAAACCAATATATTGCTTATTCTGGAAAATGTCACAACAGTCCATACATGTAGGAAGCAACAGAACGACAGGGCATTCAAGGAGAACAAAGCCAAGAAAATTTCATCAACTCCCTGCTTTGGAATCTGTAGATCAGGTCAGTGTCAAACTAGTGGCCCGCGGGCCAGATGCATCATGCGCAGGCCACATCTACCCCAGCTCCACAAAGGCAAAAACGTCACAATACATCACGTGACGCCATCGAATTTGACACCTGTGCTGTAGATGGTTTGGTCTGGTGAAATTGTGGGGCCAAATTGGTGGCTCCAGAAATTCCATATTCAAAAATTGGTGCAGGTTAATGTTACTGAAATACGTTACTAATATATTTACACGTGCTTTTTTGAAGGGTGTGATGGGATCCCATCAAAACATCCGCTGGAAACTTGTCCTTGTAAGGGAGAAATTAAGTGCTATCGGTTTTGTTTCCCCTTAATTTTCTTCTTGAGAACTTCCCTTGTGTTTCATCCTAACTGAAGTTACAGAAGAATCCATGTTTACTTTACTTATATTATAAAACACCTAAGAAGTAAAACAGTTTCTTGGCCCTCCATTAAAATCAAGTGTGGATAGCTAAAATGAGCATTCCAATTTAAGAGCTATTTCCAAGGCTGTCTAGTATCCAGAAACTAACCAGTAGCTTTCAGGCTGCTGTCATGTCAACACTCAATCCGCCAGCTTTTACTGCTCCTATAGTCTATGGGAAATTTTTTAAAAAATAATAGTAACAGGAACAATAAAGAAATTGTGATTTTCAGTAGTATCTCCCCTGAGTATTTGCAACAAATTTTAGTAGGCACCTTCATGAAAAGCTTCTGTAATTCTCAATTTTGCTACGGGAACTGGCCGTCACTGAGAGACCAGATTGCTACATAAAACACATATTCGTACAACTAACAATCCAGCCCATGCGGGTTTACACAGAAGCAAATTCCATCAAATGTTCCATTTTTTTTTAAACAAATTAGTTGGTTTTGGATAGCAGCCAGATTGGATTAAACTGAAACAGTTAATAAATGGAGAGACTCCATACTCATCCTTCTGATAAATTCATAGGCTCTCCTATGAAACTTTGAAGAGCTTCCATGTTTGCCCAGTAAATTTCTTCTCGTTATATTTTACCTTCTGTTTGAAAATTGGTTGGTTTGGTATCTTGCCTTTCAGGCTGCAAATTGTTCCAGACACAATGAGGACAAACTGAACAAAGGGCCCATTTCAATAAGAGTGTTCTTTGCATATGCCTTGCTAAAATAGCATCAAAGATCCAGCATCTAAAACAGGAGTCTCTAAAGGAGGAGACACAATTAAATTTCTCTAAGCATGACAAAGCAAAATCATGAGTCTTAGTATTCTTTGAACTTAACAGTCAGATGCACCCTTTGGAGATCTCTCTTCTTCCGCACCTTTGGCAGATCCTCCTATCCTTCTCCAGGTACGCACAATGCAAACGAAATTGCTTTCTCCAGGATTCCAAACCCAGGATTTAAGCAGGAAGTGAAATGCTGACAGCTCCTGCCAGGTGGGAAGGTGACCGTACTGTACAAATATTGCAGAGGAATCCATAAGCACGTGGCAAGCTACATAATGTCTGAAAATGCTACATTCCTTTAAAAAAAAAAGACGTTAAGTGCCGCATTCCATTTTTTTCCCCTTTTTTGTTTCGTCTAAAGAAACACTAGGAGAAATCAAAGCTTATCCTCCAGAGATGCCAAAAGAAAACAGGGCTGAGAGGAGAAAGAAAACCTAACATGCTATTTTGAAGTGGGTTTAACGGTTGAGATCCTGCCTAAGATGTTTCCAGCATGAGAAACGATTTACTCTTTTTCACAGGCCATTTTCTTTGGGGTGATGGAACAGTCTTGAAACTGGCAATTTGTTAATCGGGGTGTTTTTTTCTTCCTCTCCTTAATACGTGTTTCTTTTCTTTCCCTTTCAATTCCTCCCCCATCACCCTTTTGGATTTCTCCTACGTTGTCCACCCCAGAGAGGGAGGATCAGACACGTCTAAAGTCACTGGAACAATTTCCTTGAAAGAAGAGGCGGAGGAGGAGAAAGGGTGATGGGAGGAAAAGACATGGAATATTTACAAACCATACTTCCAGAAGCCGTGGTAGAACAAGGCATTCTCTGTTGTTGTTGTTGTGTTGTCTTCTTTAAGGACAAGAAGGGCTTATTGAACTCTCTAGTGAAGACTGAGAAAGGCGACGAGTAAGGGGTCCGATGGTGGAGTCTGCCAACGAGGAAGTGGGAAAGAGCTTATACCAACCTGTCACTACACTGGACAGGTCCAGCTCATCTAGGACAATCTGAGCCATCCCCATGAAGCACTTGTGGTCCATGCGGCCATAGTCTCCCCAGACAATCACCTAAAGGGGAAAAGGAGGAAGAGCTGAATTGCCACGAGAATCCGAGACAGGAGAATTAGAAGACTAGAAGACCTACAGAGTCAGGTGGAAAGCAGAAGGCCTTTACCAACATCCCATAACTAACTAATCCTTGGGGTTGTTTCTATTTTTTGGCTAACACCCTGGTTCTTCATACTATTACCATAAATCATTAACAGCATAGTCCTACCTATGTTGACTCTAAACCAGTGGTTCTCAATCTTTTTAATGCCGCAACCCCCAACTGGTCGTAAGTCGAGGGCTACTCAACCGGTCGTAAGTCGAGGGCTACTCAACTGGTGCAGCACCGTTTGCAGAATGGGACTTTTGGCGGGCTCAGCAGGGCAGAGACAGCCTGGACAATTCCTATTGGCTTTTGAAAGCCAATAGAATTAGACTCTGTTCAAGAGAGTCTATTCTATTGGCTTTCAAAACCCAATAGAATAAAAGGGAGGAGCACAGTTAAGGAAAAGGGGGGGAAAAATGGCGGACTGCGTTGTTTGGCAACCCCCGTGAAATGGTCGTTCGACCCCAAATGGGGTCCCGACCCACAGGTTGAGAACCCCTGCTCTAAACTAACCTTTCCTTGAGTTCCAGAAGTTACTCTTAGGTAAAGTAGGAGCGGGTCTGTTTTGCCTCTCAAAGATATTCCTTTAAATGCATTTAGCATAAACCTTGCAGCCTTTAAAAAATGAGTTTTGCATTCTGTAATCATTTACTATCCTGGAAATGGGAAAATATGTGCTCTTGCTTAGCTGATGTGGATCCCAATTTATACACAATTAGGAGATATTAAAATATCTTTTGACGGGTAGTGCTAGCTAGGGGCTATTTAAAAGTACCCAATGGTTTGAAAATAGCCGAACATGCTTCTTCCATTCATTTAAAGATTTAGCGAATGCATCCACATAACATGACCAGGTTCAATTAGTTAATAACATTTTCCCCCCTAGTATCGGTTTTTTGTCAGTGTGCAAAACCAGAAGAAGGATCATTTCAATCGGTAAATCAAGAAGCACCCTGGTCCTGGTACCCTTTTAATATCTTACAACCATCCAACAACAAAAGGTGTCAGGATTCTACCCTTTCTGAAATCTAGAATCAGATCTGTAATTCTTGGCGTTCCCTACCTGAGCAATAAAGATCCTAAAAAGGAGGAGATGGAAAGTAAGTATATCATAAATTGCTCTTTCAACTAAAAATGAGTCAATAATTTTAGCTCATCATTTATAGAAAGTTACCTTTTATTTATTGACTTTATTTAATAATCAAATTTGCACGGTCATTCATCTCACATAAAGTGACTCTGGGTGCCATACGGCCAACCCGATGAAATCCCATTGCTCAAAATAAAAATCTTGCTTACACCAAGATCTCAATTAAGATCTCAGGAAAACATTTTCCTGATTCTCTATCGAATTACTATTTCCTCCTTCAGGAATGTGAAATCTGTGTTTCTCCGGGTTTAGCACTGAACAATCTTGATTTCTGGAAGATTTCCTTAGCAATATCTGAAAGGCCATTTGTTCTTGACTTGAACTTTGAACTCAGCATATTCCTGAAGCCAAACATCTCCATTTTTATCTAAATTGGGACTTCCAACACAAAAAAACCCCTAGATCTTAAAGTCAATAGTTGAGGCAATTCATGATAACCCTCTTCTTCAAGTATCTTCATAGCATCCAACTTCCCTTCTGGGGCCTTCAGAATCTTTTGGGGGGATTCTACAAGTTCCCCAGCTGAAACATCTTAATTCTGATGAGGACACCAGAGACCTTTTCAGAGGACAACCCAACAGAAATCTCTATGACAAACTCAATTTCATTGAGGGCCGCATCAGCATTGTGGTTGCCCTCAGGGGGCCGGGCGGGTGTGGCCAGGGTGGGTGTGGCCTACTGGGTGGGCATGGATAGAGTGGGTGTGGCCTACTGAGTGGGTGTGGCCAGCTCTACATCGTTCGCGTCAAGGGTGCCTGTGGGGGCCTGGGCAGGAATGGGACAGATCTGAGGATCTCTGGCAGAAGGGCGTGGGACCGGAGCAAGTGCCAAGGCATGGTCCACTGGAAGAGCCTCACTGTTCCTCTCAGGCCATGCGGGGGGGGGCTGGATGGTGGTGCGGACTGCCCAGAGCCCTGGGCAGTAGAGGTCAAATGCCCAGCCTGGTCCTTGAGCACCTGTGGCACCAAGCCCAGCCCCTTTTCCTCAAGGCTGCTGCTGAAGGTTCTCCTGGTTCTTCGCTGTTTCCAGACAGCCTTGTGGAGCTAAAACTGAATGTGTTTCAGCATAGATGGCCACCACAAAATTGTACATTGGCTCCCGGCTGGCCTGGGCCTGGGCCAAGGCAGAGGGGGCCGTTCCCTCACTGTTTCCAGGATGGCTTCGCGGGCCACATGAAACCACTTTGCGGGCCGCATCCGGCCCCCGGGCCTTGTGTTTGACATGTCTGTTCTACAGTAACCGTACCGATTGTCTACTTAATAGCTACCAGAATCACCTTCCCATAAAGGCCCCAGGGAAACTTGACTAGAACTTCTACTGGACCCATATAGGTTGCCTGTCTAAGCTATCTCCCATGGGGACACCAGGGGACAATGCTGTGAGGGCATCTCAGTAGGCCTGTGGCTGAATTACGGCTGTAAAATGCATATGGGCAGAAGGAGGATCCTCTTACCCTTCAAAGAGGAGGAAAGCATTCACCTGTAGCATTTTACCCTGAGGGCCTTCGTCAAACAGAAGCGCCTGCTGGTACAACGGGTCATAGTTCTTCTTGACCGTCTTGGTTTTCTTCTTGGCCAGGCAAGCCCCATTTTCCAGCAGATACACTTTAACGTAGGTGGCTGTATTGGCAGAGAGAAGGGAATAGAAACAGGGAGCTTAATCATGGCTATTCTGCCCCAGGCTGGGATAATGATGATGATGATGATGATGATGATGATGATGATGATGATAAAGTTGGAAGGGACCTTGGAGGTCATCTAGTCCAACCCCCTGCTGTGGGGGTTTTATAGGCAGCTGCGGTATTTTATAGGCAGCTGCTATGTAGAAGCTGGGTTGACGAGATCAGAAATGAGGAGGTGATAAGCCGCCTGGGAAAGCCAAGGGAAATCATCAAAACAATTAAAAAATAAAAATTAGAATATTTCGGACATGTGATGTGACACCCAGAAAAATACGGCATACTCCATTTAATCCTCCAGGGAAAGATTGAAGACAAATGAGGTCCAGGCAGAAGAAGAACATCGTGGCTTCAAAATCTAAGGGACTGGTTTGGACAAAACTCAGCAGCACTTTTTCGTGCGGCTGCTGATAAAAACAGGATCGCCAATATGATCGCCAACGTCCGATAAGGGATATAGAAGAAGAAGGAAGAAGGAGAAGGAGAAGAAGAAGAAGAAGAAGAAGAAGAAGAAGAAGAAGAAGAAGAAGAAGAAGAAGAAGAAGAAGAAGAAGAAAAAGAAGAAGAAGAAGAAGAAGAAGAAGAAGAAGAAGAAGAAGAAGAAGAAGAAGAAGAAGAAGAAGAAGAAGAAGAAGAAGAAGAAGAAGAAGAGATATTTTAAAGAACAGACATAAAGTATACAAACAACTTCCTGTATATACCAAGAATTGTCCCAGCCAGCTTTTCACTTTATCTCTACTCAGTCCTATTCCAAAGCAATTACTTACCAGGAAAAGACTTGGATCCTAGTTTGGGTATGAGGCCTCGGGCTTCTATCACTTCTACCTCTAGCTGTCCATTCCGGTCAATCATCCCAACATGGACATCACCTAGGAAAACAGCAGTAAAGTCAGCATGGACACAACTCCAGAGCTTTGTGCTGTCCACATGTGATTGTGCAAAACAAAGAAGAAAACAGTGTGTGGGGGGGGGGGAAGTATCATTTATTTTTTTAGAAGTCCCAAACAGTTTGTGTGCATCCATCTTTAACAAGCTGCTTGATTACAAGTATTCCCATGAGAAAAAAGGCCTTCTTTCAAAATTCAATTGGATTTTTTTGATATAATAAAGAATAGCTTTTTGCCCTTCACGCCAACATCTTCCCCCATTTCCATGTGTGATTGTGGTGTCTTACTCATCTCAATGTTTTGTGGTAGATCTATATTTAGAAGACTTTTTTAAGTAATGGAACCCAAGGAAATGTGATGGAGATGTTATGGTTCTCCAAATATTGCTAAATCGTACTTTCCAAGAAATCGAAGGAACATGGCCAATGGTTATAGAAAGCCTATAAATTTAACACATAAATAGAAATAAATAAATAAATTCAGTAGCACTTGGGGAATCACATATTCTTTATCCATAAGCTCTAACCAAAATGAATTACTCTCCTTAAATCAACATGAAAAATTATAATAATAATAATAATAGTAGTAAAGTTGGAAGGGACCTTGGAGGTCATCTAGTCCAACCCCCTGCTCGGGCAGGAAACCCTACACCATTTCAGACAAATGGCTGTCCAGTCTCTTCTTAAAAACTTCCAGTGTTGGAGCATTTACTGCTTCTGGAGGCAGGCTGTTCCACTGATTAATTGTTCTCACTGTAAGGAAGTTTCTCCTTAGTTCTAGGTTGCTTCTCTCCTTGATTAGTTTCCACACATTGCTTCTTGTCCTGCCTTCAGGTGCTTTGGAAAATAGCTTAATTCCCTCTTCTTTAGGGCAGCCCCTGAGATATTGGAATACTGCTATCATGTCCCCCCTTGTCCTTCTCTTCGTTAAACTAGACATACCCAATTCTCGCAACCGTTCCTTATATTTTTTAGCCTCCAGTCCCCTAATCATCTTTGTTGCTCTTCTCTGTACTCTTTCTAGAGTCTCAACATCTTTTTTACATCGTGGTGACCAAAACTGGATGCGGTATTCCAAGTGTGGCCTTACCAAGGCATTGATTGCAATTGACCTTGATCTGTTTACATCTTAAGGATAAAAGAAGGACGAATCAAAAAGAGTCCTCCTGGTAGAATATTGTGTATATCCTGAAGCAATTTTAACAACCTGAGTCCCGCTGACCTTCTGAAATTTGTAGATGGCCAAACCTGACTCACGTCAAATTTATTCAATTAGGTAGGAAGATTTTCAAGGACTTATTGTTAGACAGATTCTATTAGGACTTACAATAGCCTTTATGGTCACGAATTTCATGCAATACTTGGGGATTTGCTACAAAAGTGTATAGTATGAACCAGCGTTTCTCAACTTTGACAGAGGTGAAGATGTATGGACTTCCAACTTCCAGAATTCCCCAGCCAGATGACATCAGGAATCATGCTTACACTGAAGATTTTGTTAAATCACAATTAGATAGGTTCAAAAAAACACTCAGCCATAAAGCATGATTTCTACATTACAGGAATTATGGCTCAATATATAAACACTACACAGTCCCTCACAAAACATGAATCCAGGGAGATGGTTAATTAAGAAAGATCCACATGAGATCCTCCTCCATCAAGTAACCCTGAACCTAAAGGGCTGAGAGGGTCACCAAAGGTTCACTCACCCATTGGTGGAGTAGCGAGTGTTTGTCGCCCTACAATTTGGGCTGGTCCAAGACCATCTAGGAAGTCACTGAACTGGCTTTCAACTCCCAGCTTGGTTGTGGGGAAAATAAATCTGAAGGAAAGGGTGAGAAAGACAGTGTGTGAGAAAAAGAAGACACAGCTTGAAAATCCTTCTCCTCCTACATTTTGTCCCAGGGCATCTTTTTGCCTTTACATGAGACTTGAGTCAATAACCCAACTGAATCAAAGACATTTTCATGCATCCTGGGTTTTTTTTTGGGGGGGGGGGTCCTATCTATGAGTTAATATTATCAGGACATTTTCCTTAAAAAATATAGCACTTGTTTTTATATTCTCGGTGCAATGTCTACTCTTTATTCAGCAACTTTGTTAACCAACAGGAGGACTTACGTGCCATCGGAGCTGTTGCTGTTAGTACTTCCATCGGTTGACTCCCGACTGCCTTGACGGGTGACCCTGTTTCTCATCTCCACAGCAATCCCAGTCTCAGTGCTGCGACGAATGTTACTTCGAAGTTTCTTTAAGCCACCATCTGGGGGGGGGGGAGAAACGACATGAATAGAGGGTGAGGCAGTCCAGAGGCATCATCTCACAGCCAGGAAAGGATAGGACTTGTCCTACAATACATTCAGTGAGAGCCAAGCTGATACTGGTTAGTTTCTTTCCTGTCTACCTCTGGCCCAGGGAAAGACAATCATGGCTGTTTTATGACTCGTGGACTTCAACTCCCAGAATTCCTGAGCCAGCACGGGGGAACTATGGCCCCTTCATGACTCGTGGACTTCAACTCCCAGAATTCCTCAGCCAGCATGGGGGAACTATGGCCCCTTCATGACTGGTGGACTTCAACTCCCAGAATTCCTAAGCCAGCACGGGGGAACTATGGCCCCTTCATGACTCGAGGATTTCAACTCCCAGAATTCCTCACCCAGCCTGGCTCAGCTTGGAAACCTTTCAATTTCCCCTCAGCATGGCTGGCTGAGGAATTCTGGGAGTTGAAGTCCACGAGTCAAAAGAGCCAAGGTTGCCTACCCCTGATCTAGCTTTTGGATGGATGCAAAAGGTCCCAGTTTTCTGCGTTCTCAAGTGAAAGTAAGTCCTTTTGAGTGAAGCAGAAATGCTGATTTGGCTCTTCCCTCCCCCCCCCCCTTCGTCTCTCTTTGGAAATCAGAGATTGAATCTGAAGAGGGCGGTTATGTCTGTTTTACGGTTAGCATGCGCAGATAGTGTTATTGGGTTTCTGCACAGCCTGTGTCCCAGTAAGACACAACTCCAGAAGTCTTCTGCCTTCTGTCTGCAAGCCAACAATGAAGCAAGGATGAGTAGTCACTACCACATATTCTTACCTCTGGGAGGCTGAGCAGATTAGACCCAGAAGGAGAGAAAAGCAAATACTGTGACAGAAACAGTAGCACGCTGGGGGAATGGCTGCCCTTGGGAGCAGGACCCATAGAAACATCTCACCCCTGGGCTTCCCAAACCCAGAGACTAGCACTAATGGTCTCTGCAGGCTTCCGTATAACCTTTTTTTTAATGTTTTTGCTCCTCATGTGATGAAATACTTGTATGCAGTTGTTTTTTGTTTGTGATTTACGGTTTTGTTTGGATAGACGCCCACTCCAGTGAAATATAAATACAATAGGTGTATAAGTCATTTAGAATAAAGAACACTTGGAATACTGCATCCAGTTTTGGTCACCACGATGTAAAAAAGACGCTGAGACTCTAGAAAGAGTGCAGAGAAGAGCAACAAAGATGATCAGGGGACTGGAGGCTAAAGCATATAAGGAGTGATGATGACAGAGAGACAAGAGAAGCCAGTTGTCATTTTAAGCCCAGAAAGTCATTAATCCAGAAGCCAGGTGATATGGGTTGTACATTACAATCCATTTACAAGAGATGTTTCAAAAAAGAACTTCCTGACATTGTAAAGCGAACTGAACTTTGCCATAAAAATGCAATTGATGTCAATCATCATTATCATCCCTATGTTGCAGTTTGAGGTAAGGTAAAGAATAGAAGAACGGGATGACAGAGAAGGAGGTGGCTGGATGGAGTCACTGAAGCAGCAGGCGTGAGCTTAAATGGACTCCAGAAGATGGTAGAGGACAGAAAGGCCTGGAGGAACATTGTCCATGGGGTCGCGATGGGTCAGACACGACTTTGCAACGAACAACAACAACAAAGTGCAACTTATTCAATTTGCATAATTAGCAAATTAAAATGCATCCAGTGATAAGAGACTGGTCGGTCACATGATCCTGCGAAGTTGCAAACTCTTTCTGGCCACTAATCAGAATGAAACAGGTCACCTAGCTGCCTCCTGGTGATCAAGGTACCTGGTACACCCAAGTAGACCATCTTGCTCACCCCCAAAACAATACTATTCCAAAGCCTATTGAGTGAGTTCTGGCTCCTCCTGGCTCACACGTCACTGTCTTCATACAGTGGTGCTGACAGAAAAACACCACCTGATTTTCTCTTACACCTAGATAGGGAGGAAGAATGTTCTTCAGGGCACTGACATAAATATGACTTCTCCTGATTGTGGCTGTCAGATTGCTTTATAAAATACAAGGTGTGCTGTAAAGGCTGACATTAGCAAAGCCACAATTCACAGGCCAGACAGAATATTATCTAAACATGGAACAGGCTTCTCTGACTTCCAAGGCCAAGAAAAGAACAGCTAAAAGTCTACTGTGTAAAAAGTGGGAGAAGAGGATTAGGATTTAAGCCCTGATGCTGACATCCACCCATCCACCAGTTGCACATGGCTTAATTCCGACTGGATGTGGGAGACCCATCCAAAGCAAATCATCTATCAGCATTTAGCTCCTTGATGCATGTTTAATTTTCTGGAAAGCCAAGACTGACCTCGCCATGCCTGGTGGGTAGTCCAACATGCCAAAGACAACTTGATTTTCCCACCAATCACACTAAGAGCCAACTTCAGAATTTGCAGCAATGAACTTGGAGCAGTAAATCTGTCTCTGTTCGGAGCTTTCTCCTACTCTTGGGTCTAATTTGCATAGCTGCACTAATATCCTCCTGATCGCTCAGGAAAGCAAAGAACTTCTTTGCAGTTCTGTTTTATAGTTCAGCTATCGAGAGCATTAGAAGTGATCTTTTCTTTGGCAAAGGTGATAGGAACTCCAGTTGGCCAATCCCCTTAATGGCAAATGAGAAGGACTTTGGGAGACAAGAGGAAGATAAGGGGCATCTGAGCCTGCAGAAGGAATGAGGGCGGGGGAAATGTCTCAGGAGGGACCCTCCCTAGTATCTTGGTTTGTAAAGGTGATGGGGGGGGGGAGAGATACTTTAGACTTGCAAGATGTTGTTAATGAAACCAGTAGTTCTCAATTTTGGCAACTTGAAAAAGTGTGGACTTCCAAGTCCCAGAATTCCACAGCCAGCCATGCTTTTTCAAGTTGCCAAGGTTGAGAAATACTGATGTAATCTTACAATAAAGACAGAATTAGTACTTCTGGGTCTGCTTTTGGTCTGGACTACCTCGCAAGACTGACAATCCCCCCCCCCCCAAAATGTGCTTTGTTCTGCAAAACCAGCTTTTGGAAAAGAATGGAAGAACGGACAACAGCATTTGATTAAAGAGCGGTGCTTTTTGACTGCCTGTTCCAAAGAGATTTGGAACGGTCCCCATATTGCCATCCAGTTGTTACAGATTCACTGAGATTTAACCAACTTTCCAAAAAAGACTATTTAAAAAAAAAACCTAACAATAGCATACCTAGACTAGCCTCTGGAACAAGTGTAAGCTAGACATGACATGAGTTGTGTGTTCAAATCAGAACTTGTTTTTGCGATATTAACTCAGCTTCTGAGGTTATAATTATAGAAAGTGGGAGACTCAAACTGAGGGGTCTTTTCCAAGTCAGCAAATCCACTCTTTGCCACAGCAGAAGCAATGGCTAATTTTTAGACAGGAGAAAATTGGCAAATGAAATTACATCTTGCCAGATGGTCCCTAGGTGGCTCTTAGAATCATTCCATTAATCAGAGGGTTCAATATCAAACAAATTCCAAATGAGACTAATTCATGCAAACAATTGCACTAAACACACACACACACACACACACACAGAGAGAGAGAGAGAGAGAGAGAGAGAGAGAGAGAGAGAGAGAGAGAGAGAGAGAGAGAGAGAGAGAGAGAGAGAGAGATGGAAGGTTTTAATGACAGCCAAATTGCTAACATGAATCTACAGCTGCAAAAGACATGCAAAGTGCAAAAAGCCAGATCTCTGATATATCTGCCACATTTCTGTCTTCCAACTTTAATGTTACAAGGACTAGAAACACATAATTTTTGTAAAATGCCCAAAATCATTTAGGTGAAATGGGAAGTATAGAAATCAATAAAATCTGATTTTGCCATTTTAAAAAAAAAATGTTTGCTTTTTTTAAGGTTCTACTGTGATAACTTGGAGGCCCAGTTTGGTTGATCATTTTCTATGACTTCAACTTGCATTAAAGTCCAATGTTTTAAGAAGTAATGATCTATCCAAGGATGTTTAAGTCATTCTACAATGCATTTCGAGAGCCAGTTTGTGTAATGGTTAAGGCATCAGGCTAGAAACTAGGAGCCGGGGGTTCTAGTCCCACCTTGGATACAAAGCCAGCTGGGTGTGACCTTGTACCTCTTTCTTAGCCCTGGGAAGGAATTAGTGGCAAACCACTTCTGAAATCTTGCCAAGAAATCATGCAGAGACATGTCCAGGCATCAGGAGTTAAAAATTAACTTAAAGGCACATAGAAATCTCCCCTTTAGGCTCACAGCAATTAAAAAAAAAAACATCTAAATTAGAACCATCAGTTATCTAGAACTCACTGTGTACAACTGTGCATTGCTACCATTCCTTCCCAACCAATGCATTCTCTCAAGCAATGGTTCCCAGTCTATGATTTTCAAGGGCACAATCTTGTCAGTCTTCCACCAATCAAAGCATCCATTCCATGATCGTCAGCACCCCTTTAACACCAGCAAACCTACTCTGAGGTTTACACTCTGTATTTCGCATGCATCATACTAGCTAGCTTAGAATTAGAAATCAGTTCCCTGGAAGATCAGGCCAGATGAGTTGATTCCCCATGGCCGTTATATTTGCACACATACAGACTTGTTCCTGAGCATTCCTTAGTTAAGAATTTAGTAGGTGAAGCTGAAGTGCAGAGAAGAGCAACAAAGATTATTGGGGCACTGGAGGCTCAAACATATAAAGAACATTTGCTGGAATTGTGTGTGTCTAGTTTAATGAAAAGAAGGACTGACATGATAGCAGTCTTCCAATATCTCAAGGGTTGCCCCAAAGAAGAGGGAGTCAAGCTATTCTCCAAAGCGCCTGAAGGGAGGACAAGAAGCAATGGATGGAAACTAACCAAGGAGAGAAGCAACCTAGAACTAAGGAGAAATTTCCTGAAAGTTAGAACAATTAATCAATGGAACAACTTGCCTCAAGAAGTTGTGAATGCTCCCAGACTGAAAGTTTTTAAGAAGAGACTAGGCAGCCATTTGTCTGAAATGGTATAGGGTTTCCTGCCTGAGCAGGGGTTGGACTAGAAGACCTCCAAGGTCCCTTCTAAGTCTGTTAATCTATTCTATTCTATTCTATTCTATTCTACTCTACTCTACTCTACTCTACTCTACTCTACTCTACTCTAAACTCTACTCTACTCTATTTTTGGTTGATTTCCAAAGGCACAAGACCTTACAGGCCGTCCAGTGAGGAACACCTATGGAAGAAAGCAAGCGGAGCGATGTAGTGTTGCTAAAGAAAGCAATTGGTAATATCATTTTAGCTCCTTTCAGCACTCGCTTTCTTTCCTAATCAACACTTCACATGCGCCTTGGTGTCTCATTCACAGGTCTCCATGGCAACTCTTCCTCCTCTTGCCCCCCCCAACCCATTTCTTCTTTCTGTCCTTTTTGCAAAACCAGACTCGCTGCTTTGTCTTGCCACCACTAATACTAATTTGTGTGCCTGCATCCTGCAGCAGGTCAGTCCCCAGGGGAAGGAAAGAGACCTGGCAGAGCTCCTACAGCTCAGAGAAAGGGTGTGAGCTGCAGACTTGCAGGATCGGATACCACCCAGAGAGAGAAAGAGACATCGAGAGTGGATTTAGGCACCTTCAATTTCTGAAATCTCATCTGACTCTAAGAATCAGGAAAGACGATGGAAAGACACGAAGCATAAGGGATCAATCCGGACTCTGAAGAGAAAGGGAAGGAAGATATGGGATTCTGCTGAAAGAGAACCCTTTTATCTATTCGCTCACTCCTGGATTGTCAGGCTCCAAGAACCAAGAACAACACATGGAGTTACTTAAGAGTAGTTTCCTTTACTCTGCCCCACCTATAGACAGAATCTTGCCAGACTAAAGCAACTATTGGCATAACTACAGATTTATATTGGGAGCTGCCAGGGAGAAGACATTTTAATCCTCTTCCTATGAACAAGAAACAAGGAGGTTTCTTAATACATAATTCTTCTGCTGCCATGAAAAAAAATGGCTATAGCTTAGACAGATTTGAAAGTCAGTTTGGAAGTAAAATCCCTGGATGCTTAATATCATGTATATTCCATCTTTATTCTCATGTACTAGGTCAGTTACAAAACCTCTGGATAAGATCTATGATATCATTCAGTTCCTGCTGTGACTGTAAGCTGCAGATATTTTGAATCTGCCAATTCGATGGGCTGCGAAGGTGAGGAGGCGTCCCGTTGACATGGAGCCAGACAATAGTTTTGAACTCCCATCATCTTAAGCATTTTTTTAAAAAATAGACTATTTACTCATCTCTCCAACCTCTCAATAGGGTTGTATGTTGCCTTGTCCAAGGTGCTGAACTTCCCAAATGGAGTTGCGAGAAGATTGGGGTAGAGCTGGAAGATTAATTGCTAAGAGCCCTGGTGGAACAGAGGTTGGAATATAGTGTTGCAGGCTAACTCTGCCCAGAGTCTGGAGTTCGATCTTGACGGGGCTCAGAGATGGTAAAATGAGGACACAGATTGTTGGGGGCAATATGCTGACATTGTAAACCACCCAGAGAGTGCTGTAAGGCAGGGTTCTGCAACCTTGACAACTTTAAGACTTGTGGACTTCAGCTATGCTGGCTGAGGAATTCTGGGAGCTGAAGTCCACAAGTCTTAAAGTTGTCAAGGTTGCAGAACCCTGCTGTAAGGTGCTGTGGAGTGATATAGAAGACTAAGTGCTATTGCTTACAATGGTCTTAACATCTCTAATTATAAAAATTGAAAATATTTATTAATTTAATATAATTTTTATAATAATATTTTTTATTTCTCTTTTATTATGTCTTAACAATTCTGCTAACAGTTCTAGTGCTCCTTTGGTTTACCATTGCATTTTTCTGCATTTCTCCCCCCCCCCCCCACAATTCTTCCCTCTAGTCTAAAGCCCTGGATTTTTTTATTTGTTTAAATCGGCCTCCTCTAGTTTTTTTCAGTTACTGTGGGGGGGGGGTGCCTCTTGCTGTGATCAATAAATGCCTGCTGCAGAAAAGAGACCTGACAAATATACATCAGATAGTAAAGAACAGCTTCCTCTGTTCTTGGACGAGATAAAAAGAGAAGAAGAATTAAAGATTTCCCAGGGAACACAAGTATTCTCAGCAAATTAAGATGTTACAGCAACAGCTATCTTATTGTTGACAATAAGAAGAATGGAAAGAAAATTGAATTATGTGAGACAAATTCATTTTGAATTTGCTAATAAACCATTTAAATGGTCAATTTATAAATTACAGAAAGAAAATCATATTGAAATTACAAGAGGGAAATAGTAAACTAACCTGTAATGTGGGTATATAAAAACATTTAATCAATATTCATCTAATCAGTTATACAGAGGACATGATATTTCAGTGAAAAAGAGAGAGAAATATCTCAGAAAACAAAACCTACCAAGGATTACAGAAGTACAGAGACAAATGATGAAGTATAACAAGAAATTTCAAAAGCTATTAAAATCTGTAAGGCAGGAAAAGCGGCTGGACCAGATGGATGATTAGACCCAATTATAAATCTTTTGAGGATAAACAAAACCAGAGATTTTTCTTTTGGGAAAATGGACAAACAGAACTCTGTTTTTATATATGACAACCACAATGAGATTACAATATGTTCAAAAGTGGAAAAGTTCAAGGCAACCCACAACACAGGAATGGTTGGTGAAGACGATGGAACTTGCCAAGATGGCTAAATTGACTACCTTGATTAAAGAAAAGACAATATTAACATTTATAGGAAGCCCCTTATAGATTTTTTCAAAAAAAGTATAAAATACAAACAGCAAAAAAAAAATGGAAAAAGGAAGAGGTAGGGAAAAAACAAAAACAAGGGATGCAAACAAATGGGGGGGAAAGTTATAGAAAAAAAATAAATTCTGGTTTTCTTCAGTACAGACAGAAATCTAAAAATCAGTGACCCTTTGAACTAGTATAAACCATAACAAACAGCATTTCTATCATCATAAAAAAGTCTAATTGTTAAAACCCAAGGTGAAATTTTCATTTATTTCAGTTCCAACAAAGTTTCCAAGTAGAAACGAAGCTGGATAAAGTCTTTTGTTTATTCCAAACAATTTCACCATCTCCACCAACTCCATTAATTTTCACCATCAATTCTTGCATTGTGAATGTGTGTGAGTCCTTCCACCTGTGCATATACAGAAGCCTTGCGCTCTTGTCATGTTTAAAAACAAAGCTATATTTTTTTTCAAGCTGTATGTCCATCAAACCTAAAAGTTATACATTCCGATTAAGAATTCTCCGAATTAAAATACATATCTAATTCCAATAAGTCTTAGCTTCCTTATATGTCCACCAGAGATGATAAAAAAGCCCTTCATACTGTTTATCTTTCCAACATACATTTGACACATTCTCATACTACTTTGACCATTTATCAGGTGCTAGATGCCAGCGATACATCATCTTTTCAAAATTCTCTTTTAACTTATAATGCAGTGTAAATTTCAGTCTTTACTCCACATATTCCCCTGTTGATCAAGCGTTATGCTATAACCAAAGTTTCTCTCCCATTTGATCTTACAATCTTTAACATACTCATCTGTCGAGTGCAATAAATCAGGAAGCAAGGAAGCTTAAATGACTACAGGTTTATTGCAGCTAACACTCTCTACAACAGTGGTTCTCAACCTTTTTGATGCCACGACCCCCCAACCGGTCATAAGTCGGGGTCGAGGACTACTCAACTGGTGCAGCACCGTTTGCAGAATGGGACTTTTGGTGGGCTCAGCAGGGTAGAGACAGCCTGGACAATTCCTACTGGCTTTTGAAAGCCAATAGAATTAGACTCTATTCAAGAGAGTCTATTCTATTGGCTTTCAAAAGCCAATAGAATAAAAGGGAGTAGCACAGCTAAGGAAAAGGAGGAAAAAAATGGCGGATTGCGTTGTTTGGTGACCCCCGTGAAATGATCATTCGACCCCAAATGGGGTCCCGACCCACAGGTTGAGAACCACTGCTCTACAAGAATCTGAATTACTAACAGTCAAAACAAAATGGCGGTAGATAAGAATCAGTGGAATCCAAGGTGCGCTGGACTTAAATCTCTCGTGAGGACAAAGGGATTCAAAACTAATGACATGCTTGACCCCTCCCTCAAGCCTCAGCCTTCTCATCTCCCTACATCCCCCTCCATATTTATTTTCAACAGGAATTTATACAATTTAACAATCATGTTAAGGTTCTCCTTCAGAGAAAGTTGAGAAGTCAGAAGACATGAACCAAGTTTGTGTGGTGATCATTTCTGTTCTAAAAATGCCTCTTGGCCTTTTTTAACAGAAATTCTTTTATGGCCTCCAAACATAAAGGAATTTTGGGAGTCAATCTTACTTTATATCTATTCTAGACTTTCAAGATGGAACATAACTTATGGTTTTGATGATTAGAAAAAAAATTAGATTGCAGGAAAAGTGAGCTTTTTTGCATTCACACAGCAAGATAACTTCACAATCATACTTATATTTCTCGCAAAGGAAATAGAGAGCTTTTTTCCATTTCTTTTTATCTTTTTCTCTGCATGTTTTCCTTTTTTCTTCTCTTGTCCTTTCTTTCTTCTATATAAGTTTTTGCTACATCTTATGTTCTCTTTAAAACTTTTAATAGAAACTATATATATATATATATATATATATATATATATATATATATATATATATATATAATAGCAACTTTCTCTGTTCTTTCTTCCATGCAGTCACAATGTTTTTTTTTGTTTTGTTTAATATCCCAAACTCTTCTCCAGTATTATTATCTAGTTGAATTAGTATGGATTCTTATTATTTTCTATTTATGATTTTCCCTATTTCTTTTCTTAGCTTTTCTGAACATAATTACAACCTTTTTGAAGCATTTCAAATGCACAAGTCTAATAGGGCTCCAAATAAACTTCTTTTCAAATAGCAGCTGAGCCATAAACTGCCTAACAGAACCAGAACAAAATAATGCAAAGCGAGTCACCAAGATTATAATTGTCTCTTCATAGTGAGGAGGGGTTTTTTCCCCCTCTTGGGCACATAAATTTTCCCTCAAGCTTCCACAGCTGACAAACCTTTTTTAGTTTTGAAAGAGCATTTCCCAAACCCCTTCTTCAGTAATTCTATATAAAGATTTCTTTTGCAGATTAATAATACTAATTACGGGTAATCCTCGATTTACGACCACATTGAAGCCCAAATGTTATGTTGCTGAGTGAAATATCTGTTAAGAGGGCTTTAATTCCATTTTACGACGTTTCTTGTCACTGTTATTAATCATTGCAATTGTTAAGTTAGTAACACAGTTGTTAAATAAATCTGGCTTCCTCATTGGTTTTGCTTGCCCGAGGGTTGCAAGAAGTGATCACATGATCCAAGGATGCTGCAACTGTCATAAATATTCTATTCTATTCTATATCAACACCATAGTCAGAAGTGAAAACCCCCTCTTTGCCATGAGCACTCTTTTGCTGAAAACCAAAAGTGCCGAATGTCGGAAAAACCATCATAAAATCACATGGACGCAGGATGCTGCACATGGCTGTAAACGCAGCCGTGTTGACAAGCGCCCAATGTGCGGTCACATGACCCCAGCGAGAGGCCCAACCTTCAGAAATTTGGAGCCAGGTTGTCTGTTCCCTTTTTTAGGTAGGTGACAACTTCAAATAGTCACTACGCAACCTGTCGTAAGTCAAGGTTCATCTGTATTCCCCACACAAGAACGCATAACTACAACTTCTGTTTGCCACCCTGTCGTTCTTATTCACCCTCAAAGCCAATGCAAAGTTGGGTATCAAGACCTTCCCTTGGAACAGTGGCTGGTGGAAAGAGGAGTCAAACAGAAACCAGGATGTCACCTTTTATAAAAATACTTTAGCTTTTCATCCCATTCCTTCCAACAAGGCACCTGTCATGGTTCTGACTAATGAAACACTTCAAAGAACTTCCAGGCATGTTTATCCTAAAGCAGTGGTTCTCAACCTTTTTAATGCTGCAACCCCCAACCGATTGTAAGTCAAGGACTACTCAACTGGTGCAGCACTGTTTGCAGAATGGGACTTTTGGCGGGCTCAGCAGGGCAGAGACAGCCTGGACAATTCCTATTAGCTTTTGAAAGCCAATAGAATTAGACTCTATTCAAGAGAGTCTACTCTATTGGCTTTCAAAAGCCAATAGAATAAAAGGGAGTAGCACAGCTAAGGAAAAGGGGAAAAAAATGATTGACTGCGTTTGGCGACCCCCATGAAATGGTTGTTCGACCCCAAATGGGGTCCCGACCCACAGGTTGAGAACCACTGGCCTAAAGCCTTTATTAACAGTGTTACAAATTGATGGCACATCATAGAGGTTTATGCCAGAATCTGAATTCCTCTTGCTGGCATCTAACTTTTCTTGCTAAACCCCTCCCTTATCTTGCAGTCACAAGTCACATCTTCCAATTAGCCCAGAGGGCAGAGATTCACTTCCCTTCCTTTTCCCGGGCTTTTGTTATTTCCCCTCCCTTTTCTCTGTCATCTGAATTAACTCTAAAAATACCAGACAGTTCTGCATATTTTGTCAAAGCAAGAAGATTCAATATTAGCAGCGTTGACAGCACCTTTTTATATGAGATGTCTCTGATGCTTAACCACCATCCCAATCAAAACAAAGAGATCATCCCACATTTCAAATTGCCCAAACTCCCCAAGAATGTGATAGAAGCTCGTCCAAAACTCAAAACCAACATGGCAGAATTCTACATTCAAAACGTATCATGTACTTTTTTTGGGGTGCACAATAGGCCTTCCGTTTCTCCTAGTAAATTGTTCAGGATAGTCACGTACTTACACATCCCGTATACTTGCTCTGAGATTCATTTTATTTATGTTTTGTTTGTGCCTGCCCAGCTGAAAAAACTCTGGGCAGGTTAAGAATCAGTTAAAAATCACAAAAGCCGCAATAGAAATATTGCTCTCGGAGGTTAACTATCAAATTTTGGTGGTTACAAGAGGGACAGGATTAGCTTCCTTGGATGATCATAATTTGATCACTCTTCTGGCAAGAGATGTGCAGGTGGTGGTGGGAACACGAGCTGTCAATTAACCTTCTGATTCTGCCAAATGTCCTGGGAGAAAGCAATAGCTTTGCTGAGCAAGGTGCCAAACTAGTGTCAGTTGATCCTGATGCTCACCTCTCAGCAAGAACAGAAACACTTTCAGTGTCTGCTGGATAGAAAACAGCAGCATGGATTTTAATTTTTTTTAAGGAGAAGCATTGCACGTGGGGAAAAAGGGGCAAAATGCAAACACAGTTAAGAAAAGGACAGATAAAGTGTAGTAATAGCAATAGCACTTAGACTTTACTGCCCTCTCTAAGTGATTCACAAGGTCAGCCTGTTGCCCACCACAATCTGCATCTTGGAAGGATGGAAGGCTGAGTTAACCTCGAGCCGCTGAGCATCGAACTGCCAAACTGCAGACAGCCGGCAGTCAGCACAAATAGCCTGTAGTACTGCATTCTAACCACTGCGCCACCAGGGCTCATGGCAAAACATGACAGATTGGGCCCTTTGGACTCTGAATCCTAGCCATTGCTCCTAAGATTTGGAGGAGTCTTCTTTCTGACCCCACATGCAAAGAGTGTTCTGTTAGTGTGAAAAGGAAATACACCCTGGGAGAGGGAGGGGGGAAGGAAAACATACACACAATCACGCGGAAATTCTAATATCGTTCGTAGTTGCATTACCGTATGTCTCATCTCATTTCCAAACCAAAAAGATCAACTGCTTTGTACATGTTGCCTGCCTCCTTCCTTCCAATGACCTGTGTGATTTTTTAAAAATTATTATTACATTTGGAGCGATGAGTTTTGCATCCCTCCAATGAAAATAATGGGTACTAGCAATTGTCTGAAGGTTGAATCCTGACAGGCAAAGGTGTCTGAAGGTTGAATTGTAGCAACTGGGAAAATTTTTTTGTTAGCGTAAGACATTTCGCTGTTCATCCAAGCAGCAGTCAAAGCAAGTCAGTTAGGCAGAGAGTCATCAGAATGTACCAACTCTTGCTACAGCAATCTCAGGAGTTTCCTCTGCAAGGCATTTTGGAGATGAAACCCCTGAAGAGTTGGTACATTCCAATGACTCTCTGCCTAGCTGGCTTTGACTGATGAAACTGCTTGAATGAGCAGCAAAAAGTCTCAAGCTAACCAAAATGTGTCCAGTTGTCATGATTCAACCTTCAGATACCTTTGCCTGGATGACTGAGAGTCTTCATTGATACTACCAATTAGAAAATGAATACTGGTTCCTTATAAACTTGGCTAATATTTTGTAAGTTAGACTATTGTGAGCCTTGAGACCTTTGGGTTAGCTCATGATGGTCTTTGCACAAATCCAGAAAATGAGTTAAATCGGTAACCAGGCTAAATATGTCATCTGAATCCAGGCATTCCAATAAGCTATTTTGTGTTTTCCAAAATATCTGTCAGGCGCAAGTAACCAGGAAAAGGCGTTGAGTTCAAAGCCCTAAAAGTTTATTACGTGCAACCTATACGGAAGAATCTAATCTACTAACAGTCAAACCAAATTGGTGATAGATAAGGGTCAATGGAATTTGGGGCGGGGGAGGGGGCTGGACTTCAGTCTTTTGTGGGAGCATAGTGACTCCAATCTAATGATGCATTTGATCCTGTCTTCCAGCTCAACCTGTTCATTTCCTACGTCATCTAGGCCAAAGCTTCTGGACTGGTCTTCCTGGGAAATGTAAGGATATTTCTCTTTTCATTCAAGGCGTCCTTTTTTCTCCTCCAATGTGCTGCTGGTGGCTTTTATAGTTGATTCTGTGCTCCATTTTCAAAAGGGGCACTGTTTTTGTGGCCAGTATTGGGAGCTAGATTTAAATGTCTGCTCTCAAGCGTAATCAAGACTCAATTACCAAAAATAATTGTACTGTCATAAACCAAACAACACAATCACTGGGCATAAGCAATAACAGAAAAAAAACCTAATGAGTTTCATAACTGAGTATCTGCTGAATCTCATTGGCATTCCACTTGCAGAACCCATTGCTAATACAGGAGTTACTTCAAAGAAAAACAGCTCTGCTCCCCTAAATTTTTACCTTTAAAGGGATATGATTAGGTTTGCCTTGTAGGGGCAGAACTTAGTTGGTCTATGGCAGGGACCTGCACCTTGACAACCTTAAGACTTGTATGTTGCCCTGTCCAAGGTGCTGAACTTCCCAAATGGAGTTGCGAGAAGATTGGGGTAGAGCTGGAAGATTAATTGCCAAGAGCCCTGGTGGAACAGAGGTTGGAATGTAGTGTTGCAGGCTAACTCTGCCCAGAGTCTGGAGTTTGATCATGATGGGGCTCAAGGTTAGTAAACTGAGGACCCAGATTGTTGGGGGCAATATGCTGACATTGTAAACCACTCAGAGAGTGCTGTAAGGCAGGGTTCTGCAACCTTGACAACATTAAGACTTGTGGACTTCAGCTCCCAGAATTCCACAAGTCTTAAAGTTATCAAGGTTGCAGACCCCTGGTTTATGGGGACAAAAAGAAAGCAACGGGAGTCTGGTAGCTCCTTTTCCAGCCAACTAATTTTATTAAATGGCTTAAAGCTTTCTTGAGCTGCAGCTCATTTGATCAGATGCTTAAAGAGGCTAAATTGATGTAGGATTTAAACTGGGTGGGGGAAGGAAGGGAGGAAACGATGAGAAGAAAGGTTGCTTATACAGATGCAGGATGCATGTGAGACAGATTATAAGTGCCTTATCAATTAACAGTTACGATGTGTTCAAAACCCGTTACATTTATTGAGACTTTCTGAGATTTCCTAAAACCTTTTGATGTGAATCAAACATTCTATATTGCTCATCTTCTTTTTTTTCTGTCTTATTTTATCTAGCAGAGCGAAATGCAGGAGTCACCTTAAATTAAAAAGTTGAAAAGTTTGACATATAAATAAATAAATAAAAATTCAGGTGTATTTTGGGCATATTCCATTGGCTTTCAGAAAGGGTAGAAAGCAGGACTATGGAAAATGCTTGCGCAAGATGAGTCTACACTGCATCTTGTCCTAATTGGGTTGACGTTAGTTTACTGAGAAGACCACGGTTTGCTAGCTTTTCCTAATAAAATGCCAATGGTTTTGCTCACACAACTTGCTAAGCCAAAGCTTGAAGGAACCACACGATGGCTTGACATTACACGTGAAGCCCACCAAAGACACTCCATGTGTCAGTGCCTTCAGAGGTACCCAGATTAGCTTGGTTCCTAAGCCAAAGCCAAAGCCAAACGAAGATCTCCATGGCTGGAGTTTACATGTGCTTCCAGTTCTTGGATCAACCAATCTAAAGACCTACAGAGAGACCGGGTGACAATTGCAGAGCAGAGAATTTTTCCGGCACAAGGAAGACTCAATCAGATCGTGAAGTTTCTTACCAGGATGATTGAGCTGCATAGTACTCCTGCTCCACTGTGACAGCCCCACAATAGCTACCATCTTGGCCCCCAGGCTGGATCGCCGCTTCTTAGTGGAGGAGAGACTTGCTGAATCGGAATGGCCACCATTACTCTTCTCGATATTGTACATTTCTCCACTGATGCTGGAGCTGCGGACCACATTCCTGGCGGCAGAGTTGCTTGTCTCCCCATTCAGCATGGCCACCTGGAGGGACCTCACGGGCTGCGGACCAGCTGGGTGAAGCTGCAAAAGAAGACCAGGAGACATGAAGCAGGAGGCGTTGGTCCCTCTGTTAATAACAGAGGCAGGCACACTGCTTTGGGCTGAAAAATGATGTGATCAATACTCTCTCTATACTTTGCCCTGACCTGAAACCCTATCAACATGGGTCCAACTAATTCCCTGGAGTTATACTTGGACAACCATACGCCCAAAAGGAAAGAATGGAGACTGAATGAACTTTGTCCAGAACTGTTAGATCCAGCAATGCTTTCTTGAGGAAGGGGTTCCACCACCCACCTTCAGAGTACTGTAGGGTATGAATTTACCATCATGGTTGCACCATACATCAACCAGGAGGGTCCTGGATCTAATAAGCAAGTGGATGTCAAGCTCCAAAGAAACTTATTCTGCTTCAGCCATTGTTGTTTCTTAGCTTGCCAACAGGGGGGGAGGCGGGAGGACTGGAATGCTCATCGCAGGTGTGAGCGGTCCCTCGTAAAAATCAAGATCATCGAGAGCCGTTGGCTGGGAACTGAAGATTTTCTCATAACAAATGTCTGACACTTAATTGGGGAATGTGACCTGCACTATTAGGGGGTAAGGGAAGTTCTACCATTTAATTTACTGTCCTGGTGCCATTTTAGCCAGAGCTGTTTTTCTATTCATCAGTGCCAATATGCTGTACTCAATAAAGTTTTGCATTAGAGATTGGAATGCCTCAGCTGTGCTTATTTCATTGGGCTCATCAGTCAGAACTTTGACAGTGGAGAGACTAACAGTCGTGAATATCCTGTCCACTTCTGTAAGACTCTTTCCAGGCAACAGGAAAAGAGTAACTCAACAGAACCTGCCCAGTCAGAGCCTAGAAGAGATCCAAGTGACTTTATCCCGCAGAAGACTAGACTATTCCTCATGGAAGCTTTGTAGCTATGTTGGGAGAGGGGGAAGCAAGGGAAATGTCCCACCTTTTTATTCTTACAACTACAACCCATTTACGTTTGACTAATGCCAAGTTTTCCAGGGACTTTCCAGGCTGAGGGAGGACCTGCACCTTGGTCTATCCCAGGGGTAGGCAACCTTGGCTCTTTTGTGACTCGTGGACTTCAACTCCCAGAATTCCTGAGCTAACCATGCTGATGGGAAGGGAGAGGTTTCCAAGTTGAGCCATGCGCTCAGGAATTCTGGGAGTTGAAGTCCACAAGTCATAAAAGAGCCAAGGTTGCCTACCCCTGGTCTATCACTCCTAGTTCAACACCTGTACCACCACATCACAATGATAGTATGCCACAATAAAATAGTATACAATGGAAGATATATTTTATAAGTTTATAATAGAATTATTCTCCCCAGAATTTGAGCCTGTCTGGCAGGAAGATGTCTGTTGTTTTCTGTTCTGTTCCAAGAGGATAAAATGAACAAGAGATTGCCTGAATTTTAGAAAAGGTCAAAATGCCCATTACTGAAAATGCATCCTGGATGCTTCTGCTGGTGAATTTTCTTGTTTCGTTGTTTTTTTGTTTCATTAAAAATAATTATGGTTTATAAATGCCAGCCCTCTCTGCTTGTTAAAGTTCATGTCAGAGTGTTCTGTTTGTACAGTTGGATAACCAGTACCAACTACCAGATACAGTGAAAGCCAATCCTTGCCCTGCTGGAGAGCTAAACCATATTTAATGTTCAAAAGGGCTTTTCTAGAATGCCGGAGTAGACATAGCAAACATTCCGCACTGCTTCAGGAAGAAGTGATTTGAAATGCAAAAAAATTCAGAATGAATTCAGGGGTACCTACATTTTAACAGCTCAGTGGGTGGCAGAACACCTTCCTGGAAGTCATAATCCGTGCTACAGAATCAGTTCCTCACTTACAGACAGAATCTTGCCAAACTAAAGCAAATTACCAGCCTCATAAACTATTAGGGAGGAGCTGTCTTCATCCTCTTTCTCTCACAGAAACTATCTGAGCTGAGTTGTCTCTTGCTCCTCTGGAATGCACTCCTTCTTTCCTGGGAATCCAGACTACATTCCATCACATTGGTTGAGGAAGTATTAGGATTTAGCAAAACCTTCATCTGAAGATACTCCTCCTTCAGTCTCTGAAAAAGCAAGGAAAGACCCTTTCTAAAACCTTAAAGAAGCACCATATAGTGCCAAGACACAGATGAACTTACACAAAGAGTATGGCCACAGTAACCTGAGTTAAGCCTGGGACAGGAAGAGAAAATTAGAAATTTAAACTGGCTCCACCTTAATTCTCTTGATATTAAGAGGATGGGAGGAAAAACAATCTCAGCCTTAAGATATTCTTATTAGAAAGTTCTAGCAAACCTTGTGGAGTTGTTTTCTGACCTGGCCTACCTCAAGAGCGGAGAAAAAGGTAGCCAGGTAATCCAGCTTTGCATGAACCCAGCCAATTGCCAGCAACATCAGCAGGAGGGATCAATCATTTGACACCAGAATCCATTCATGTAGCACACTCACTTCAGACAAAATCAAGTATGACTAAAACCAGCCAAATTATGACCATGTCTTTTCCAACCAAAGGCACCAGATAGTATCACTTGCTAGGGCTAGGAAACACTCACAAAAACCGCAGAGAACTACTGCTAGTGTGAAAGAGCATTCTGTACCTGTTCAAAATTGCTTGTCTGTGTTTCTAGACATGTCTGGATAATAAAAGTATGTTCTAGGATTAAAGCCCTGGCTCAAATGAATGTCTGAATGACTTTCATATGGCATCTAGATGGACTTGACCCCCTCCTTATCAATACAATATCTGCAGCCACAAAAATGGACTTCTAGCTACACTGATTACGATCTCTTGTTTCCATAGCTGACTCAATGATTGTATCATTAAAAAAAAAGCTTAGTCCTACTATGTGGGGGAAATAGTTGTGGTGGTGGTACTTCCAAAGGCTCCCTGATGTGGTGGAATGTAGTCTGGATTCCCAAGAGGGAGGGGCTGCATTCCAGAGGACCAAGAGACAGCAAAGTGTAGTTAGTTTGGTCAGGGGAAAGACAGTTAAGAAGGCGCCTCCCTAACGATTCCCAGAGTATATCTATAGTGATATAGATTTAGCTTGGCAAGGTTTTCTGTAGAGATGAGGGACAATAAAGGAAATGGCTCAGGAGTTTATTTATTTATTTATTTATTTATGAGACTTATATACTGCTTTAAGTGCAAGCACTCTCTAAGCGGTGTACACCAGTAAGCAATGTATGTATATATTTACATTGCCCCCAACAATCTGGGTCTTCATTTTACCTACCCCGGAAGGATGGAAGGCTGAGTCAACCTTGAGCCGGTGAGATTTGAACCGCTGACCTGCTGAACACAGTCAGCTAAAGTGGCCTGCAGTACTACACTCTAACTGCTGTGCCACCTCTGCTCTTGTTAACTCTTCATGTCCTTCCTGGTCCTTGGGGCCTGACAGCTGGTAACCCCTCAAGCTTTAGCTGAAAATGATTTATTTTGTTTGTTTCTTTAAGCATTTATCAAATTTAGATAGTGCCTATCTCACTCTCAGAATGACCCTACTTTTTGTCCTACTGGTTAGTTTTTGTTTTTTTTTTCCTAGCTTTGGGGAATGAATCCTGCTAGCCGGAGTAATAAATTTGTTCCTTTCGCTAAAAGCTTTGAACTTAAAATATTATGCAAAATTAGCTAGGCAGCCTGAAACCGAAAACTAACAAGAGCTAGCATACCCAGATGACTCAATTACTGAGATAACAAACAATAACGCTGCCATAAATACATCTGCTGCAGTTTTGCTAGATCCAGAGCTTTAAAAAATGGCCCTATTTCTGGTATATTCTTCTATCATTATTTTGGAGCTGATTACATTTTCTCCAAGAAACATCTCCCCTCCCTTGAAAAGCATTTAATGTAAGTATTTACCTTCTCCAACCTTGTCCATATATTCCTTCACTGAGTTACTGCTGCTTTACTAATACCTCCATTCTCTAGAGCAGGGCTTTTCAACCAGTGGTATGGGTACCACCTGTGATACATTGGCACCTGGCAGGTGGTATGCGACCATCCTAGAAAAGTGGTAGTGGGGGAGGGGAATGAGCTGAACCGGTGGCAGCACCGCACAAGCCTGAGTGAGAGACGGCTGGAGCTGCAGGGCTGTCAGGGCTCCAGGAAGCGCCAGGATCAGCGCTTCTTCGGGGCTGTCAGGGCTCAGTGGAAGTGCCAGGATCAGCGCCAGGCTCCAGCTGGAGCTCGGCGCTGATCCTGGCGCTTCTGCTGAGCCCAGAAGAAGGGCCGATCACCTGGAATGTTGCAGCATCTCCTGGGTCTTGTGATTTACATTCAGATGCTTGGCAACTGATTCATATTTATGACAGTCACAGTGTCCCAGGGTCATGTGAAGTGACCAAAACCTGCTGCAACCACCCAGCAGACCGGGGGAATAAAAACCAACCCCCCCCACCCTACCCCCGCTGCCAATCCTCAACAGAAATGCTCACAACAATGAAAACCTTGGAGAGGAGGAAGAGCGTGGCGGGTGGGCAGGCAGGCAGGTATCTTGCTCGGCTGTGGCTTGGGGGGGACACTTTTTTCAGTACCATTGTAACTTTGAACAGTCACTAAGCGAACTTTTGTAAGCTTAGTGTACTTTATCACTTTTTTCCCTTTTTTTTTGGTCATCAAGTTTTTGACCCCTTGCTAGGCGACTGGTGGTACTCGGATGTTGCCATATCCTAAAAGTGGCAAAATGGGTGAAAAGGTTGAAAAGCCCTGCTCTAGAGCAGAGCTTCTCAACCTTGGCAGCTTGAAGATCTGTGGACTTCAACTCCTAGAACTCTGGGAGTTGAAGTCTACACGTCTCTTCAAGTTGCAAAGATGGAGAAGCTCTGCTTTAGGTCTCTTAGAACTACAATTCTAGTTGAATTCTTGTACCCCAACACAACTGGAGATCACGTGGAGGGCAAAAGCTATTCAAGAAAGATATACTGATTGCATTCACGTGGCACACTTAAATCGGGTCCATCATACTTCTGTTAGCTCAAATTACCCTCTACACGGGTAAGGTTAACCTGCATTTATTTATTTATTTTATTTTATTACTTAAGCATGTTGGGTAAAGCCAGATCTTGATTGAGAAAACATCACAAAGCAGCTCGGCCTCTCATTTTTTGGCAAGGTATGTATGTGATCAAAGGCAACTGAAGAGAAGAAAACTCACACATCATATTGCACTATTCACTTCTAATCGTAAAGCCAAAGCTGCTTTTTTTTTTTTTTCCAAAACAACACCAGCGTCATGCTACAAGTATTTTTCCAAGAGGCCTCAATATTATTAAAATGCTTGCTGGAAAACAGCAAAATAGAAAAAGCTACATTTCTATTTACAGGGCATAATTGTTATTCTGTAGATGTTCTATGAAACTTTCAGGACAAACGTTCACAAAAACCTATAACCAGTGTTTCTCAACCTCATCAACTTTCAGCTAAATGGAACGTCAACTTCCAGAATACCCCAGTGAGCTGTTGGGATTGAAAAACAGATACATATTCCTTGGAAGACCTCTCAACAACTTCCCAAGTTCCCAAGCGGAAGTCTTCCCCCTTAACTTAATGCAAGAACTGGAGCATCTTTTAAACCAGCTTTTTCGACTATTCATACTTGCACGGAGAACAGGAATGTTAAAACATGCCTTCGTCTGTCTACCTTTGCTCCTTGGATTTCCTCTGTCTGGTAACTTGGCAGTTGCAACTGGAGACCTTGAAGAGACTTTCCCCCTCCCCCCCCCCAGATTCCAAAATCAGAGTGTTTCTTGGACCATTTCTCCTTTTGGGTCAGCCTAGATCAGTGTTTCTCAACCTTGACAATTTTAAGGCATGTGGGCTTCAACTCCCAGAATTCCACAGCCAGCAATGCTGGCTGTGGAATTCTGGGAGTTGAGGTCCACATGCCTTAAAATTGTCAAGGTTGAGAAACACTGGCCTAGATCTTTCAGAACAGACATCTGATTTGGGGCATTGCCAGAAAAAGTGTGAAATGCCCAGTTGGATTACTTACTAGCTTTGGTTTTTTTTTTTTCTCCCCTTGCTATGAATAATTCAGCCTTCCAGGGTGATGGATACCTCCTTCTTCCTGAGGAAGCTAAATTATTCATTCCCAGCCACTTTGCAGCAACAGAGGGAGACGATAATGGCAACACCTGGGAAAATATTTCCAGGAACACCAGTGATAGGAAAGAGGGAGATGGGCCCACAGAGAGATGGAGGAAGTGGAGAAGAAAAAAGGAAAAGAAGAGAGGCAAAGGGGAAAAAAATCACCACTCTTGACTGTGGCACACCTTCCACCAGCTTGTCAAACTAGAACCGTACAGTGGCATTCAACAACAGAGAAGAGCAACAAAGATGATCAGGGGACTGGAGGCTAAAGCATATAAGGAACGGCTGCTGGAATTGGGTATGTCTAGTTTAACGAAGAGAAGGACGAGGGGGGACAGGATAGCAGTCTTCCAATATCTCAGGGGCTGCCCCAAAGAAGAGGGAGTCAAGCTATTCTCCAAAGCGCCTGAAAGCAGGACAAGGAGCAACGGATGGAAACTGATCAAGGAGAGAAGCAACCAAGAACTAAGGAGAAACTTCCTGACAGTGAGAACAATTAACCAATGGAACAACCTGACTCCAGAAGCGGTGAATGCTCCAACACTGGAAGTTCTTAAGAAGAGAATGGACAAGCCATTTGTCCAAAATAGTATAGGGTTTCCTGCCTGAGCAGGGGGTTGGACTAGATGACCTCCAAGTTCCCTTCCAACTTTACTATTATTATTGTTAACTATAGCTGATCAGAATGAAACAGGGAGAAACTTTTCTTCTCTTCCCTAGCAACTTCTGTGGTTTTTCTTTTAGGGAACCGGTGTTATTTTAATCTCCAAGTAGTGGCTGGGGAAATCAATCCATTTTGCCAAGCCAAGCCCAACTGTCCAAGTGAGAGATGGGTCAACTGAGTCTCAGGATACGTGAATGAAGGGCAAATATCCTTTGCATGAGTTGCTGAATCTAGTAGCAGAAGTTCAGTTGAGGGCATGAATTGTTCCCTATCTATTTTACATGAGCTTATGCAATAGACCTTTCCAGTAGCTCTGTGTTTCTCAACCTTGGCAACCTGAAGATGTGTGGACTTGAACTCCCAGAATTCTCCAGCCAGCTTGTGGGGAGTTGAAGACCATGCAACTTCAAGTTCCCAAAGCAGAATAACAAAGTTGGAAAGGACTAAGGAGTCCAATCCCCTGCTTAAGAAGGAAACCCTATACCATTTCAGACAAACAGTTGTCCAATCTCTTCTTGAAAAGCTCCACAACTTCTGGAGGCAAGTTGTTCCACTGAGTAATTGTTCTAACTGTCCATAAATTTCTCCTTAGTTCTAAGTTGGTTCTCTCCTTGAGTTCTAAGTTAGCTCTCTTGTTTGAGAAACACTGCAGTACACCTTGTATACAATATACTCCTTGACTTGTTCCATTATCCTCTCACCTGCCAACTTTCACAATATTGATGTCTCTTAAGTTACAGATTTCAACTTGAAAAGATGTGGAGCATAAGAAGACATAGACAACGGTAAGATCCAGAAAAGCAAGCTGATTTTCTACCTGTGCAAACTTGGGGGAGCGGGTCTTACTACATGCTAATGATGGAGTAAGTCCCTCACTCTCTTTCTGGCACTCTCCCTTTCTCTCTCTCTCTCTAGCTTGCATTTCTCGTTTGTCTGATGCCCTCCTCTCATCCCCATGTAGCAGGTGCAAGGACAGATGAGATCCTTTTTTAAAAAAAATTAAATATTTAGAGAAAAAATATAGACAAGGAGAGATTTTTAAAACTCATGACAAGATTAATGGCTAATGTACAAAAGAAAATTACTGTAAGAATAAGAGCTGTGGTGGTACAGGGGTTAGAATACAATATTGCATCCTGACTCTGCCGACTGCCAAGAGTTTGATCTCAAGGTTGACTCAGCCTTCCATCCTTTCAAGGTTGGTAAAATGAGGACCCAGATTGTTGGGGGCAAAATGCTGACTCTGTAAACGGCTTAGAAAGGTCTGTAAAATACTATGAAGCGGTATATAAGTCTAAGTGCTATTGCTACAGAAAACACACTCACTGAGTTACTTTTTGTGAGATGAGTAGCCATATAAATGTGATAAACAAATAGGCAAGCAAGCAAACCATGGGTCAAAAATGTCATGGAGATTACCCGTGTTCGATACATTATAAGGACTGATGAAAGTTTGAAATGCATTCTATTACTTTTGAAAGGAAAAACTAAAAATCACTATTAAGTTTTAAACCAAGGAGACATGATTAACGCAGCATAAATGGCTAACTAAAAATATAAGCTATAAGAAAATTATATCAGTACTAGAAATCTAATTCCCAATGAAGCTGAAATGGAGATCTGATAGGTAGAAAAACACAAATATTTGGGGCTGGTATAAATCGAGTCATTGAATTATCTTCCAGAAATGTTTTCTAGCAAGCTACCAAAATTGGCCGTCCTAATTAAAAGAAGAATCTATCTAGTTTTATTTCCATTTGGAAACCACATCTGAATTTTGCATTCTAAACTGGAAAAAAATGAAACTTTAATTTTACGTTTTGACGATTAGAATGATCAGTGGTTCAAACTCTTCTTTAAAACTGTTTTTTGAAAGTTGACTGAGGCTGCACAGGATCTTTCCTTCCCCTACTATTTGAGGCGAATCCTTTTTTACCTGATTGGCACCCCTTATCCGAGATAGAGAATTCATATTTTCTTCACTCGGGACATAAAATTAGAATGCCCTTTGTCACCTGCAGTGGCTCCACATTGTGGGCTAACAATCTTTTCACTTTTTCCTAAAAGGATTAGGAAAAACTATGTGGAAATGCCATCATCACCAATGCCACTCCAGCCTCAATTAAGCAGGTAAATCAGCTGTTCTAGACCAACCGACCTCTCCTGTCGGCCTTTTAAACAAAAGACTTCACTGCATTTCCAGAGGGTTAACCAGCAGCAAAATAGATTAGCGGGCACTGTTTCTGTTCTCTGAACAGAACACAAAGCCGGAGTTTCTTTCCCCACACCCGTGGCAAATGTCAAAGCAATACTTAGCACAGTGGTACAAATTAAACAGTAACACAAATAATGAGGCTGGTAACTTTTCAGCTCGCTCTCCGTTGAAAGAAGTACGTTGGTTTTCATTTAAACGTAATTGACAGTTTTTTGGCATCCATCTCTCATCCCCTGCGCTGCTCAGCCATTCAGCAAAGCTGGTTTAAAGGTACAGACAAATAGGAAGATGTGGAATAGGCCTCCTCAGCCTGAACTACCCAATTAGTCAATTTTCGTTCTCAACAACCACAACTAGCCTGGCCTGATGGGAGCTGTAATCCACACATTTGTAGACAGTCAAGCTCAACAAAGCTGTTATTAAATCATGAGGTCATCTCCTGTACAAATCGATAATAGGAAAACGTAAACCTGGTTTATACTCCATGTTAAACCATAGCTTGTTAAACAATTGCCAATTTGGTGTAGTGATTAAGGCACCAGGCTAGAAAGCAAGAGGCCATGAATTCTAGTCCCACCTGAAGCCCAAAGCCAGCTGGAGGACCTTGGGCCAGTCACTTCCTTTCAACCTTTGGAAGGACACAATGGCAAAGCACTTCCAAAAACAACTTGCTAAGAAAACTGCAGGGATTTATCCATGGCAGAAGTCAACACTGATACAAGGGCACATTTAAAAAAAAATACGAAGAAATCACACTGGTGAAAATATTAGCGGTAAGCAATGGTTTGCTGAGGAATGTACCACGGTCTAGATCAGTGATGGCAAACCTTTTAGAGACTGAGTGCCCAAACTGCAACCCAAAACCCACTTATGCATCATCGAGTGCCAGGTGGGTGTGGCCCATTGGCAGTGTGTGGCCAACTGGGTGGCCAGTGTGTGTGCCCACAGAGAGGGCTCGGAGTGTCGCCTCTGGCACCCGTGCCATAGGTTCGCCACCACTGGTCTAGATTAACCTCCCACACTAAAATATCAACAATGGTTTATAAAATAGGACGACTGAGCACAAGTAACACATTAAACCAAACCAACAAATGGAAGAAGTTAGTCCAAGCATACTGAAGACAAAAGAAGGGGACAGCAGAGGATGAGATGGTTAGATAGTGTCATTGACGCAATGAATATGAATTTGGGCAAACTCCAGAAGACAGTGGAGAATTGGGGGGGGGGTCTGGCGTGCTATGTCTATGGGGCCGTGAAGAGTCAGACACGACTTAGTGACGGAACAACAGAGTCCAAATATATTTTCATGACGTGGCAGCAATCCATGCATGACTTCCTCCATTTATACCCAGGTTTCCCTACAGCAAAAGCCTATAAAGTGGAACAGAGTGAAGGATTCTCTCAAGATCACCCATGGAACTCTGCGGTCACGTGAGACTCTGAACCTAAATTTCCTAGATCCAAACTCAACAGCTTAACATTACATGCACCTCTAGCTATACATCAACGTTTCTCAACCTTTGGTGACTGTAACATGTCTGGACTTCAGTTCCCAGAACTCCTCAGCCAGCACTGCCTTCTACATTGTTCTATAACACAGGCATCCATTGTCTGCAGCATTTTCACCGGCTGTAGTTGCAGAGGAAAAGGTAGTTATTTTAGTTTAGAAAAAGCATTGAGAATTCTCTGTTAGTAAGTCATTTATCCCATCTCAGAGCTATAGTGTCTGAAGTTCCTTACGGAGAAAAAAAGCTCTTGAGAGGATTTTAAAAAGTCCAAACCTTTTAGCAGCTTTTATACACAAAAGGGATTTTAAGCGATGAATCATTTTAAGGAGTTAGCACCAAACTAGTTAGCATTTGAACAGGGGCCTATCAGAAAATCCCTGGGTTGTAGGCAAGACTGGGAAGTTAAAAGAATATATCCAGTGTCAGAAGTAAGTCTTCATCCTGGTTCATCCAAGCTGGGAATAAATAGGCAACATGGAGACTGCTTTGGGAAGAAGATTACAGTTTATTGGAGAAGCAGAAAGATGGTCCTTGCCAGAAAGAGCAGAGGAGAAGAAAGGAGTTGAGCACATGGGCAGTAGGTTTTTATACCCCCTCTAGCCTTGTTTGGAATAGTTTCCTGTTCCTGTGGCATGAACCTTGAAGCTATTTCTGAGTGTTTTTCCAGGCCTTGATATCTGTGGTTTAATCCTATTATCATATCCTGCTTCCCAGGTGATGGGGCTCATGACTCCTAGAGTTTGGGTGGGGCAGGCAGATTTTCTCTTTGTCTTCTTGATTGCTCTGGCTTCAACTTTCTGATGGTTTTACATCTGCACTTGTATAGGGCTAGCTCTTGCTTGAGGCAGAGAGATAGATTTGGGGCCAGGTTTGGGTTCTAAAAAATCCCTTAGAGGAAAAATATATTTTTCTGCCCTTTTAATATTTCCTTCTCTGGGCTAACTTCCCTCACCAGAAAGCAGCAACAGAGATATTTTCTCTCTATACCAGGAGTATCCAAACTTGGCAACTTTAAGACCTGTGGATTTCAACTCCCAAAACTGCCCACCCAACTGGCTGGGGAATTCTGGAAATCGAAGTCCACAAGTCTTAAAGTTTCCAAGGTTGGACATCCCTGCTCTATACTGTTTTCAAGAGAACCACAGGGATGTGTGAACAATATTCCTGGAGAAAGGTAGTTTCTCCCCCCCCCCCTTGTTTTTAAGGGGAAATGAGCTTGACATGTCACACAGCTTTAGATGTGAACTTAAGAGAAGCTTCAAATACTTGAAGACATTGCTCACACCAATGTGAAAGAATTTTTCTATTGTGCAGCAATGTTCAACAAAGTAATATTAGAACGGTGTCTTTAGAGCAGTGTTTCTCAGCATCAGAATAGAGCTGGAAGGGACCTTGGAGGTCTTCCAGTCCAGCCCTATGCTTAGGCAGGAGGACCTATATCATTTCAGACAAGTGGCTGTCCAGTCTCTTCTTAAAAACCTCCAGTGATGGAGCACCCACCATTTCTGGAGGCAAGCTGTTCCACTGGTTAATTGTCCTCCCTGTTAGGAAGTTTCTCCTTAATTCCAGGTTGCTTCTCTCCTTGAGTAGTTTCCATCCATCGTTTCTTGCCTTCCCTTTTGGTGCTTTGGAAAATAAATTGATCTCCTCCTCCTTGTGGCAGCCTTTCAAATACTGGAATGCTCAACCTTGGAAAGTTGAAGATATGTGGACTTCAGCTCCCAGACTCCCCTTGCTGTTTAATCATGAGTAAAATTATTAATTATGAATTACATTTAATTACAAGCTAAATTATTATTAATCATATTAAATTACGGATGCAGTCAAAATGCAGGTTAGAAAGTGGGAATATGCATCAGCTAGGCTGCAGTGGGCGTGCATCAAAGTAAGAATTCATCCGTAGGTGATAGATCTGTGCCATGTGCTAGTGCAATGTTTCTCAACTTTGGCCACCTGAAGAGGTAGAACTTCAGTTCCCAGTATTCCATGAATTCCGGGGAATTCTGGGAGTTGAGGTCCAAACATGTTAAAGTTCACAAGACTGAGAAACATTGCTCCAGGTAGAGGGCAAGAGTTGGGAAATTCAGTCTGGTCTCAGTGAATATTTCTCCACGTAGCATCCTCTGTCCATTTTTGTGGTGTAACACTAAGCTTTTTTCCTATTTGTTCCGCACTAGATGTGCTTGATGTCAATCCCCGTCAGCTCTGGGCGGGATGACCAAGGCTGGGACACGATGGGAGTAGCAATCTGGAGGGCATCGTCTTGCGAGCAGCTAAGAGCTTATTTCAGGAATGGAGGAGGCGATGGACTCACAACCAGGGTCACAAACAGCTAACCAACTAATTTCATCCTATCGAAATGCCTGAGATTATCCCCATTGAGTAGCCTCCGTGGAACTATGGACACTTAAACAAGGCAGAGGATCGTAATGCTGGATATTATTCCTGAAACCCTCTTTAAACCACCATTTTAAACCACCATTCAGAAAACAAGCAAATGATATTTAGACCTCCCTCTGGAAAGAACAGCAGTATACTGTTATTACATTCTGTTTGCAATGATGAAAAAGAAGTGGATAATGATGATATTAAGCCCGCCTTTACATCGGTGGGAGTCACTTGGCTAGTCTTCTAAAACAAGAGAGAGAGAGAAAGGGGGGAGGGGGTGCACAGAAATATTCCTCCCTCCTCATTGCGATAGCAACATGCAGCACACAAACAATAATGCTCTAGCAACAAGAATGCAGCGCTCTGGCAGGAATGCAATGCTCTGGCAAACAAGAAATGACTTAATTGATCTCCTTGCATGATAACACTGCTATTTTCCTGCTTCCTGTCAATCCAGAAAGGTACCTGCCAAAGATTAGAACCCAGGGCATGGATCCTTTGCCTCTCCCTCCCCTCCCTCGTTCACCCAATCCTGGAGAAAGATCAACCTCTGCTACAAGAGAAGGGACAGTCTCCTTACCAAGAGACACCCAGCCGAGGAGACATGGAATCGGCTCATCCACCAGCCCTCTGCCACCGACACACCTCCCCTGCCGAAGCAGACAGACAGGCAGTGCTTTGCCCCCACGCCCAGGACTGGGATTCAGATCTTCAGGCTGATGAATCTAGTCCATCTGTAACATCAGGTTTCTTCTGGATGGCGAGAATAGGGAGAGAAGACAGGCGGGCGGGGGGGGGGGAAGTGGATGATATGGGAGACTGTCTTTGCTTAAGCATTGCCATGGTTACTTCCCTGACCCAGTTCTTGTCACACCCAAAAGCAGAGAGATGGGGAGGGGGGGCCACAGAAGTGGGGGGAAATAAGATAGACAAGAAGAATATAGTGGGCACGGGAGAAGCAGCATCCAGGAGCAAGCAAAGAAAGCCTTCTTCTCATGGTGTCTAGTGGTCCTTTTTCTGCGTTGAGGGGAAGGAATATACAGCCATCTTGCACAGTGTAGCATCCTCCAAATGTGTTGGTCTTTAGTGCCCCACCAGAGGGAATAACAAGAGGTCCCGTCAACTAATGTGGAGGGCAATTCCACAAACTGGCACGAGTAGGACCAACGTCGCCATGATATCAGGAAGATCAGCTTAGTCTGGCTTCCAGTACGAGAGACAATTTCTGGATTCAATTACAGCAGTAATAATGTAATCACAGGAGTCTTGGTCCTCAAGAGGGGAAGCCTGCCCCCTCCTCCCCCCAAATCCACAATCGGGGGAAGGATTTGATTAGGAAATAATGAAAGAGGAATAAAAGAGCCTGTGCATTTCTGAATTCTCCAGAATTCTTGGCCGTGCAAGCTGATCACCAAAAGCTGGGGATGGGGAAGAGTCAAGAAGCCCACACATCAGGCCAGATGTTTCATATTTCAGGTCAGAGCATTCAGTACCAATCAAAGAGGGTATCTGTCACTCAGGATTGAAATGAGGGGTCCTTGGTGCCCTCTGAGCTTGGCTGTTTCCTTGCGGATGTTTCATTACCCAACTAGGTAATAGCATCAGTGCTCAAGTTTCCAAGGTAACTGACGATGTTACCTATTTAGGTAATGAAACATCAGCAAAAGAACAACCAAACTCGGAGAGCAGCAAAGATTCTAGAGCACTAAGTACGATTGGTGCTGAGCTACGTCTAGAATTTGGAGCGAAGAAAACGCCTGTTGGAAGTCTGTTCTCTCCTAGAAGGACGGGAAAACTTGGCTCCGGAAAGGCTGGAGAGATGCCACTATGTCAGCCACGGGTGGGCTACGTGGACAAATTGCTTTGATTCATAAATGTGCATCTTTTAACTATGACTCCATCAGGCAGATTCCTTGGGTATGAACCAAGAATGACAGGTCAAATGCCAGAGACAGAGTTGTTGGACTGACATAACAATCTCTCAGTAACGCAAGCACACGTTGTTCCCTGCAGATGAAAAAACCGGAGCCATCTCACTCTTCTTCTGTGCTTTCTCTCCACTGCACCCCCTTTTCTTAGGCTCTTAGCATTTCACTCCATCAACTGCTAAAAGTCAATGTTGGATGCGCAGTTTGTTTTTATTCTTCCTTAAATTTAAGCTTAAAACTTTCAAAGGGAACTTGTCTGAAACACCAGGTGCCTGACACTCTGCATTCTTCCTCTGTGTTAATGAAATCAGCAACACGAAACAAAAATTGTTGTTAGTTGCAACGTCGTGTCCGACCCAGCGTGACCCCATGGACAACGTTCCTCCAGGCCTTCCTGTCCTCTACCATCTTCTGGAGTCCATTTCAGCTCACGCCTACTGCTTCAGTGACTCCATCCAGCCACCTCCTTCTCTGTCGTCCCCTTCTTCTCTTGCCCTCCATCTTTCCCAGCATTAGGCTCTTCTCCAGGGAGTCCTTCCTTCTCACTAGGTAGAAACAAAACTACTGATCTTCAATTGTATCCATGGTACAATTTTTTTTAATCAACGCACAAAATGGCTGATTTTTGCACATTGCAAAGACTTTTGGTTCTTTTAACAATAATTTACCGAACCCGCGGAAGTTTCTTGGCTTATATGAAATGTTATGATCTAAGCCGTAGTTTACAAAGCTGAGTTCACACAGAACATTAAGAACGTAGGAAAATGTTGGCGTCTTTTCAGCTTATTCAGTAAAGTGGAAAGATGTTGACTTCATTCTTGCTAATGTTCTGAACTGACCCAGTTTTCTCAGTTTGCACAATAAACATATTAAGCCATGAGGAAACTATCCATGCATAGTTCAGGTGTGTAAATGCAGCCATTAAACTTGTAACTGGTTTGGCAAACACAGCCAGCCAGCAGCCTGAAAACAACCAAAACAACTCCAAAACAAAAATCAGTGAGACACTAGTTGTGAACTTTGTTGGACAAACAAGATCTGGTAATTAAACACTCCAGTTTCTGAACTAAGTTTGGAGGCAGGACTTTTTATTGACTCTTTTTGAAAACTTATCACCACCTTTCCCCTCCATCTCTTGATAGCTGATTCAAATCCTCCATAAGCCCATTCAGAACAGGTCGCTATGAAGGACCAAGTGGTTCCACTGGACCAAAGAAACTAGCACTTATGATGTTACTTAGTTTGGGTAATGAAATGTCTGCAAGGAAACAATCATGCTCAGAGAGCACCAAGGACCCCTCGAAACAGCAGAATCGTTCCATTGTTGATTGGCTCACACAGCTATGGCCCTTAATTCTATGATCTCTTCACCCTTAATTATTCTCCATGGGTTCCTGGGAGCTAGTTGCGAATGTAAAGCTTCATGTTTGGTTATAGACAGTGACCAACCAGACTAGACGAAGATCCAATACCTGACATTCCATACAGACTAACTGGAGATACTACTGGTAAATAGATTGTCATCCAGGATATTCCTTTGGCCAGTGGTCCTCAACCTTGGCAACTTTAGGCTATGTGGACTTCTAGAATTCCTCAGCCATCAATTCTAGGAGTTGAGGTCCACACATCTTAGTCTCCAAGCCTGAGAAACACTGCTCTAGCCTAAAGACATATAGACACCCACAAGCACAGCAGAAAAACTGTTTGATGAGACTCATGCAAATCAAGTTCTACTAGGCTTAATAAGGATCTCCGTCGTTTCCTGCAGAGGCCTTGTCAAATGAAATTGAGCACTGTATGACATTTGGCTAAGGGTTGCAGATTTCTACTCCACCACTAACTATCCGGTTTGCAGTGGAGGCCGGGGAAAGAGGGTCTAATCAAGCTGTAAATTTAATGGTTTGGAGTACGTATAACTGGCAAAGACATCTATGCTATCTGCAGGCCCACCAAGACGTAGGACACTTTTTACATTGCCTCGATTCCTTATCTGCCTTCTGCAGAGCCAGGAAATGGATCTGTTTCAGGGGTATTCAGTGACTGATTAGTATTCTTGTTCGAGTGCATTGTATTGGGCTGCCATTTTTAATTGGGTTGATAAAATCACTGGTATTTAACTTTTGACAGGCTGAAATCTTGGAACCTGGCCAGTGTACAAAGGCATATAAATAATAAACTTATAATCAGTTCTGGATCCGTTTGATCTTGCAATACTGGCTGTGATTTCTGGGTTAGAAGCAATGCGTCTTGACTGTCAGCGAAGGCCTTATTTTTCTGTGCCTGCCACAATTCTGCAGAGCTTGTGACTGGCCCTCTTCTCATTTGCAAGAGTCTTTCCTTATCCCACCAGGCAGATCTTGTTGCAGGGCCTCTTTTCAACAAAACAAAGGAATGGGGTCTTTTCAGTCTAGCAGCTCCCCTTCATAGCAACATGACATGAAGAAAAATGTGGATGAGACGGTGGCACTAACTGTCTTTTCTCTGATTTTGTGTAGACTGGGAAAGAAAAAAACCTCGTGTTATTCCAGGGCCAGTAGTAGCATGGGGTGAAGCCCAGAAAGATTGTTTTCCTGTGGTTTCCGATAATCTCCGTTTTCTCAGGAAAAAAAAAAAGATAATCAAGATCTATTGCAAATAAGGATTGTGGAAAATGTCCCTCTATATAACATGGCAGATCTGACTGTGCTGTGGAAAGTTGAAAAGTCAGCTTCTTGCAACGTGTTATATGCTTAGAGCCACCCTTGAAGACTGCTCAGAAATTTCATTTACCTCGATATTCAGACATTAAATTCCACACTGGAACTACTTGCTTGATTGTGGCTCCCCATCCTCCAGGCAAATCTATTCCCAAGGTAAGTGCGAACGTTCGAAACTATTATCTTGCAATTGGCATCTACGCAAGTTGTGCAACGTGGTTTATCAAAGGATAAATGAAATCGTCGCATCTTCTTCTTGTGAAGGAACGGCCTCCACCCACCCACTTGCCACCAAGACAGCACATTTTATCAACAAACAATATAATTTCTTCCATGACTCTTTCTTCCTCCACCCAGAAAGGAAAGTAAAAAGAGAGAGAGAGAGAGAAAGAGACAGGAAGATAAAGAAAGGATATATTTCAGCAGCTAAACCGCAGTTATGATGTCCGACCAGTGGCTGACATCTCTGCAAGGAGTTTCCTTAACCTCAGGAGCAGAAAAGGCTGGGACTTCTATGAAATGGCTGATTAACCTTCCTAATCCAGTTAACAGCAGAAACAGCAGCCGGGAGCAAGGTCTGCATAGTGAGGGCACATGGAGAGAGAGGACTGGACCCTCCAGCGGGGAGATACATAAAGAAGGTGGGAGAATTTGGATGTGGGGACTAGAATAGACATTGCAATTGACCCGGCTCTCTGCCACCCGCTTGTACTCTGCAGCATCGGTTGCCCAATCACAGAGAAGAATGCAAATCAGGGAGGTTTTGAAAGCAGGGGAGGCATGCCCCCAAATTTCAAGGCGGTGGGAGGGGAAAGTAGGGAGGGGAACAGGCTACCAGTTGCTTGCTTGAGTATCACCCGTACATCAGGTGATTCCACAGTGGGCTCCGGTTGATGCCTCCCCTAATTCAGCTGATGGCACTTCCATGAGGCTGCATCCTATACTGCTGCAATAATATTTGGAGAATAGAAAAGGGGAAGGTATCAGGTTGTCTAAGCCCCCCCCCCCCGCTCTAGTGCTCAAATGGCATCTAGCTGCGCTGGGAACATGCTATGGAGCTTGGCCACAGTGCTACACCTGCCCATCATGAGTCAGATGGCTAAAGACCAAGAGAGGATAATTTTTCTCCTTTTCAGCAGAAACTCATAAAATTGGCTGATTTTATTACTGGAATGGGAAGGGTCTATTGCAGGGGTTCTCAACCTGTGGGTCGGGACCCCATTTGGGGCCGAACGACCATTTCACGGGGGTCGCCAAACAATGCAGTCCGCCATTTTTTCCCCCTTTTCCTTAGCTGTGCTACTCCCTTTGATTCTATTGGCTTTTGAAAGCCAATAGAATAGACTCTCTTGAATAGAGTCTAATTCTATTGGCTTTCAAAAGCCAATAGGAATTGTCCAGACTGTCTCTGCCCTGCTGAGCCCGCCAAAAGTCCCATTCTGCAAACGGTGCTGCACCAGTTGAGTAGTCCTCGACTTAACGACCGGTTGAGTAGTCCTCGACTTACGACTGGTTGGGGGTCGCGGCATTAAAAAGGTTGAGAACAACCTGCTTAGGAATTGCACGAACTTAAGCAGTGACTTTATAAGTCAAGAAAAGTGAAGCAGTCATATAATCAATCAACTTCAGGATATATCTATAGTTTCACATATCATGCTAACCCAAAATCAGAGAAACCCAATTTATGGCTTAGCGCAGTGCACTAAGCACATTTTCTTTTAATACATTTTTACAGGAAATACTGCTTCTAAGTTAAGTTCCAATTACCCAATCCACGTCCTGCAGAAGCTTCCATTCCTGGACATTTGCCAGATTACAACTTCCATCATTCTCCATGGTTTGTCTAGCTGGCAACCCTGAGAGGTATAATTAAATTCTTCTGGCAGGCCGTACCCAGGGCAAAACCGCGCTTCTTAATTTTTCTATTGCAGAATACCGTTCATGGTATAGATTTGGTCCTCATTTTAATACCAAAGGGCGCTGGGTTGTGACAAGCAATGAAGAAGATTAGGAGCCTAGAAGCTAAAACATATGAAGAACGGTTGCAGGAACTGGGTACGTCTAGTCTAGTGAAAAGAGAGACCAGGGGGTGACACGATAGCAGTGTTCCAATATTTAAAGGGCTGCCACAAAGAAGAGGAGGTCAACCTATTCTTCAAAGGACCAGAACACGAAGCAATGGATGGAAACTAATCAAGGATAGAAGCAACCTAGAACTAAGGAGAAACTTCTTGACAGAACAATTAATCAGTGGAACAACCTGCCTCCAGAAGCGGTGAATGCTCCAACACTGGAGGTTTTTAAGAAGAGACTGGACAGCCATTTGTCCGAAATGGTATAGGGTTTCCTGCCTGAGCAGGGGGTTGGGCTAGATGACCTGCAAGACCCTTTCCAACTTTATTATTATTATTATTATTATTATTATTATTATTATTATTATTATTATTATTACTACTACTACTACTACTACTACTACTACTACTACTACTTCCAGTTAGAACCAGCCACAAACAGCCTTTCAAAATCATCTCTCAGATTTGTGGGAATAACTTTTTTCCAAGAGGGAAAAAAAATATATCTCCAATCTTTTGAGCTTAACTTGGAGGCATCCAGGGAGGCCAAAGACCTCATTCTTCAACGGAAAACAAGATTTTCATAAACCCTTTTGCTACTTTGGTCACTAAATATGCATGAGAAAAAAAAAATTTTTTGCAGGACACGCGAGAGAACCTCCCATCTCTCTCCTTGGAAAGAATGCTTGGATGCAAGGCTTCCTTCAGATTCGGAAGAACTGGTTCGGAAAAAAAAAAAAAAGAAGAACATTTGTACAGGGGAATGGTTCTTTCCAGCCTTAACTGATTGCTGCTGTTTAGTGGATCAGATGCTCAAAGGTGTTTCCAGACCAGCAGGTATTACAGAGTTCTTTCATCTTCCTCTGCTTCATGGATTATTTATATTGGGGGATGGGGGGAGCCAGAAGTCATTGTGGGAAAATTCGGTAGGCTATGAAGAGAAGAGTTCAGCATCTGAGTTTCCCCCTCTCAAATGTTCTGAATGAGGCCAGGAAACAAAAGCTGTGCCAGGAAACACTTCTTGTAATCAGGATCACATGAATGCATTAAAAAGAAAGCACTCCAGGGGACACCTCCTTCCATAATCCGGAGGCAATTAGTGCCACTAATTGCTTCATCTCCCGATTTCTCTGGATATGCAATACTGCAACCAGTCTAGATCAATGGTAGTGTTGGGTGGAGAAGGCAGGAGATTTATTGCCGAATATCGCTAGGATTCAGGTGCTAAAAATTGACTGGCTTTACGCGCATTACCATTAACTAGGGATAAACTGCAGTCCTCGGCTTACGGTCCTTCGTTCAGCAACCATTCAAAGTTAAGATGGCGCTGTAAAAAGGTCACTTGTTTGCAATTTGAGCACTTGTCAACAGGCATGTATTAACAACCATTGCAGCATCCCGGGGTTGGGGGATCCCCCATTTGTCGGCTTACCACAAGCAAAGTCAACAGGGGAAGCCAGATTTGCTTAACAACCAGGTGATTCGCTTACCAACCAGGGCTGAAAAAAGGCGATAAAAAGAGGCACAACTCAATCAACAGTTGCATCGCTTAGTGATGGAAATTCTGGTCTCGCCTGCGGTCGTAAGGCGAGAACTATCTGTTGGCTCAGGAAACGTCCAAAGCCAAAATGCAAAATTAGTGCAAAGTTTGCATCTAATCCATGCCAAGCTGGATTTCATCTGCAGGAAAGCATAAAATACATTTAAAAAAAAAGGTTAGGCAGGTTGTATTGGGCACTGAGGAAGAGTAGAGTAGAGTAGAGTAGAGTAGAGTAGAGTAGAGTAGAGTAGAGTAGAGTAGAATGGGAATAGGAATAGGATAGTTGGAAGGGACCTTGGAGGTCTTCTAGTCCAACCCCCTGCTTAAACAGGAAACCCTATACCATTTCAGACAAGTGGTTGTCCAATCTCATCTTAAAAACCTCCAGTGTTGGAGCATTCACAACTTCTGGAGGCAAGTTGTTCTACAATGCAGAAAAAGGTCCATATCTACTCTGAGTTTCAGGTAAACCATCTACTGAAGATTCCAAAGCAATTGATGTCAGAGGTTCGGGCAAATTAGGATCCTATATAGTGGTTCACCTGTCTTATGGATGACCACGTACAGTTGACTATTTTAGGGAAGATCTTGACTTTCCTGCAAGAGTTCTCACAGTCAGAATGAACACAGTCAGGAATTTGGCAGGAATGAAAAGGAAGTACAAGTTTTCAACATACATACATACATATATATATATATATATATATATATATATATATATACATACATACATACACACACACACACACACACACACACACACACACATACATACATACATAAAACACAAAGACAAACAAAACGTGAACACCAGGAAAAATACAATACTAGAAAAATTTAATAAATTACCAAGCTTTCGTCGAAAAACTATCGACATCGTCAGGGTTCAATGCTAGTCAATGTGAGAAACCTATATAGGATTAATCAGCGCTTGCATCTGGCTCCTGGACCTCGTTACCGGTCCTAGCTGATTGGGCTGCATTCTGGACGTATCCTCAGCACCAATATTCATCCTTTTCCTACTTCCCTTTCCTATATATGCATCATTGTTCGTCCCCTCATCACAAGTTCTTAGGCTAAGCAGATTTTTCCTGGTGTTCAAGTTTTGTTTGTCTTTGTGGTATGGATATACCCAGGAATCATGTTTTTACTGATATTATTCTCACACACACACACCCAAATATATATATATATATATATGATTAGTTCTGGATTAGTCTGTTGTGTAAACCCAACAAAACTGGTTTGTAATCCAGAGATGTTGTTGCTCTGTGAGAGGTACAATCCAGTAGTACTTCTGTCTCACTTGAACAAATTGTGGTTAAATAAATCAGAGTTTTGGATATTGTGCGACCCAGATCTTGGCCTTTTTCTAGTTCCGATCATTTGTATCTGCTGAACTGGATATGTTTGCTTTGAAATAAAAGAAAGTAGCAGCACTGTATCTGGGAGATGTCATGCTACAACCCTTCTCTGGTGCTAATGAAATCAGCCACTTGGACTCACGAGATGCTCTCCCAGGGCAGCAGGTGATGTAAGCCAGCGCTGGACTAATTGCTTGTTTAGCAGAGCTTGGAAGAAGCGCTGCAAATTCCTCCTCCTCCTGCTCCTCCTCCATATACCTTGGACCGATTCCCATCATTTCCCAGCCAGCATTAATGGTAGTTGGGGAGATGGTGGGTCCTGAAGTCCAATCCCTTGTTGGACTTCATGTTGCAGAGGAACCCTTTCAGCAAACTCTGTTTTCCAAGGGACTCGTTATTTCAAAACATAGACAGGGAGCTAAGCCATGGAATCTTCCCTGTCGTTTTAGCAAAAGGGTATAACCTTCGCCAAACCTGCTCAACAGTAATCTAGCAGAATGCAATTGATTTCCGGAATACCCACTAGAAGTCTGAAAGAGGCTACAATGGTTTAGGGCTGGTAAGAAATGGAGGTAGTGACAGATTTTATCTTCCTGGGCTCCAAGATCACCCCAGATGGGGACTGCAGCCAAGAAATTAAAAGACGCTCCTGAGGAAGAAAGCTATGGCAAATCTAGACAGCATATTAAAAAGGAGAGACATCACCCTGCCAACAAAAGTATGTATAGTCCAGGCCATGGTTTTCCCAGTTGCAATGTATGGCTGTGAAAGTTGGACCATGAGAAAGGCTGAGCACCAAAGAATTCAGCCCTTTGAACTGGAGAAGACTCCTGTGAGTCCCCTGGACTGCAAGGCGATCCAACCGATCAGTCCTAGAAGAGATCAACCCCGACTGCTCTTTAGATCCTGAAGTTGAAACTCAAATACTTTGGCCACCTAATGAGAAGGAAGGACTCACTGGAGAAGAGCCTGATGCTGGGAAAGATGGAGGGCAAGAGAAGAAGGGGACGACAGAGAATGTGGTGGCTGGATGGAGTCACTGAAGCAGGAGGCGTGAGCTTAAAGGGACTCCAGAAGATGGTAGAGGACAGGAAGGCCTGGAGGAACGTTGTCCATGGGATCATGATGGGTCGGACATGACTTCACAACTAACAAAAACAGGAAAGCAACAGCTGTTCTGGACAAGCAAGTCAATATCTAAAGAGGAGTATGCAATGCAAACCTTGAGAGGGTTGCATGGCTTAAGACCCTGAACCCCGAGATTCAGATGTATACAACCCATTCTAGAACATATAAACCTCAGCCAGCAGTGCCCTGGAGAATATACAGAGGGCTTAGTCCAGGGGTCTTCAAACTTGGCCCTTTTGTGACTTGTGGACTTCAACTCCCAAAATTCTTCAGCCAGCTTGCCTGGCTAAGGAATTCTGGGAGTCGAAGTCCACAAATCATAAAAGGACCAACTCTGAAGACCCCTGACTTAGTCTCTACTAACCCTAAAATATACAGACCACTTTGTTTTCCCTACCAACCACTCTGAGAGACTAAAGCTTCCAGCACGTCTCTTTCGAGAAATCAAACCTAGAAAGACACATTCTTAGGCCAGAGATGCAACAATCCAACAAGCTCTGGAGAGGTGACAGCTCAGCCTGTTCGATCCTTGCCATGTATGCAACTGTTTGCTGGCCTTAAAGAAGGTGCCAGAGAAAGAAAGTGCCAACTAGAGCCCAGAGACCTTCCAGCATTCATTCTTGGCTCTTCCTTCCAATCCTTCCTTTCCTTCTTTCTTCCTTCTTTCTTCCTTCTTTTCTCCTTTTCTTCCTTTCTTTCCTGTTCTTTTCCTCCCTCCCTCCCTCCAGTTTGGTTTTAAGATCACAGCAACAGGGCAAACAGTTTCAGCTTGCCACCACTTAGCCCTGGCCACATATCCCCAAAGCAACTGCTACAGCCTTATTAAAGCTAATTGGAAGAGAACTTCTGGTGTTTAAAGGTAACGTGTTAACCCTTGGCTGGCCAAGCTTTGGCAAAAGAGTCTCACTGGATCCTGGACAATCCTGGTCTGTTACACCCCTCACCTTCCCTTAGAGACAAAGGCAGCTGCACGTTTCCCAGCAAATACGCTGGTTGCATCCACACACAAAAATGTTTAACCAAGTCAGTTGGAAATCTAGCAGTTGCATTTGTGCAATAGGATAAAAAAAAAAACACCATTTGATTTGATTTGGTTGTGGGGATTGTGTAAACCCACCTCCTGCTTGGTTACACATATTGGGCAAAACCATTAAAAATGGATTAATTCAGGAATCAAATTGAGTAAACATTGCCATGCCTTCATTTGTGATGATTGGTTACTGGTTGCAATTCCAGGGGCTGGTTGTTACTTTTAAAGACCTACATGGCTTATAGCCAAGTGGTTTGAAGGACCCCCTTTCCCCAATTACATCTACCTCGCCCACCAGAGTGGGTAGGCGGGATATCTCCTAATTTGAGAATTTGATCTGAATCTGGACAAGCATTTTGTAATGACAGCAGAATGCTCTATTTCTGACTGTATATTTATTTGGTTTTTCAGACTCAGTTATCCAGAGTCAGACAAATAACAGTTACAAAGCAGTCATACACGTAAAACTAGATTACACTGAACTTACAGAACCTGGGGCATTTTTTTAAAAAAAAGTTTTCAACTACTTTAAGCACAATTAAAGCACTCAACAGTGCTTAACAGTCTTGCTCCCAGCAAAGATAATGAGCAACATAAATATAACTACCGGTATCACAATTCTTATAGTCAAGACAAGAGAATTAAATGGAACGTACTGCTGGAGTTTGTGACCAGAAACAGGTGAAATCCAAGCCTTTATTTAAGACTGATCATTATCAAAAACTTAAAACCCCACTGCTGAGTTCAGGCAGTCATCCTCTCTAACCAAACTCCTGCCTTTTACTCTGAATTTTAAGTTGTTTATTGTTAAAATGGGAAAAAGGCGATTCAATATTTCATGTTGCAAATGCTGCATTAAGTACAACAATTGATCATTCCTACAGTTAGAGAAAGGAAGTGAACCTTGAAAATAAAGAGGATTTAAAGCTCCAGAATATCTAACTAGAACTGAAATATATTTAAGTTGTGCCTGATTCAGTGCCTGCAACAGCCACCCCAGGACCCAAAAATCAAATCCAGGTAAACGTTAACCAAAATTAGCAGGCAAACGCGGTAAAAGGTGTGTTACTAGCTCGGCAAACCTGTCACAAACTGATCAACTTTATTTCTTCTTAGCAAGCTGCAATCAAGGCTAACAGAATAAACTACGGCCCCACTAACTTACGCGTGAGGCTGCAATTTGCCCTCGCTCGCTCGCTTCTCTTACTGCAGCGACAAGTCCTAAAAGCCCAGTCAAGAAAAAAAGACAGAAAGAAAGAGCGAGCGGAGTTCAATTATCCGAGACGCATGCCCCCGTTTTAAGACAGCCAAGAAAGGTTCCTAAATTCTTCCCATTGCCTAGGATTGGCGCGAGGGACAAGGGCCTGAAGCGGACGCAGACGTGCAGCATTCACACGACCCTCGCGCGGCTTCAAATACGACGGGAGGCTTCCGAGCGGCGCCCAGGCAATCCGAGAGATACGGATCGCGCGAGCCAGCGGGGAACGGGAGAACGGGGGATAAACTCCGCCAGCCTTAACCGGCATTAGCCCAGCCACCCCCCCACCCCACCCCACCCCGGGCCAAGTCGTAGCCCATCACACCCCCCAGCTTAGCCTTGGCGCGCTGCGGCTGATGGGCTTGGAAGGTGGGTCCCAAGAAGGGGGATGGGCTTGGAAGGGGGGGTCCCAAGAAGGGGCCCCCAGCTTAGAAGGGGGTCCCAAGAAGGCACCTCCAGCTTAGCCTTGGCGCGCTGCGGATGATGGGCTTGGAAGGGGGGGTCCCAAGAAGGGGGATGGACTTGGAAGGGGGGGTCCCAAGAAGGGGGATGGGCTTGGAAGGGAGGTCCCAAGAAGGGGGTCCCAAGAAGGGCCCCCCAGCTTAGAAGGGGGTCCCAAGAAGGCACCCCCAGCTTTGCCTTGGCGCGCTGCGGATGATGGGCTTGGAAGGGGGGTCCCAAGAAGGCACCCCCAGCTTAGCCTTGGCGCGCTGCGGATGATGGGCTTGGAAGGGGGGAGTCCCAAGAAGGGGGATGGGCTTGGAAGGGGGGGGGGTCCCAAGAAGGCGCCCGGAGAGCTCTAGCTCTTTCAGGGCAAGGCTTCCCAGAGCTGCCGGTCCAAGCTGGTGCCAAGCCCCGAGACGGCCGGGCTGCGGACCCGGGGCGCTGCCTTCCTGGAGGGCGGCCGGAGCCGCTGACTCACCTCCCGCCGCTGGGCTCCTGCCGCCGCCGCCGGCAGCGGCGCCGAGCTGCTCCCCGCGGCCTCCTGCATCCGCCCACCCGGCGCCCTGGCCAGCCGCGGAGAAAGATGCCGCCAGGCGCCCGGCTGGGCCGCTTTAAGCGCGCGGGGTGGGGACCGGCCCTGGCCTCTCCCGCAGCCGGGGCGGCGGCCAGCCAAGCCGGGCTGGAGAAGGGCTGGGCCACGCCGGGAGGGTGGGGGACGCGCGGCGGAGGCGGGCTGCAGCTCCAGCCCCGGGTCCCCACGCGCACCTGGGGCTGCTTTCCCTCGCTGGACGGCTGGACGGAGCCCCGTTGGCGAGACTGACACGCGCCGCGTTCTTCCGCTGCTGTGTGAATGCAGGGCTGAGTCAAGGGGAGCCTGGTTCAGCCTGGCGCTGCCAAAGCAGCGCCCCCTTCCTTTTCTCCCTGGCGCAGGGAAGGTGGATCCGTGCCCGCTTGGGGCAGGTCGCCCCGGGTGAGAAAGATCCTCCTCGGGTTGTCTGAAGGCGGCTTATTAAGTCAGAAAGGTAGCCTCGTTCGTCCCGCTGCCCGTGAGGACATTCTGCTTGGGCTGGGGGCGGTGTGCAAATGCAGCCCCTCTTATTTTGGTGCCTCGGTCAACCGTCCAGGAGCTTCAATGGAGCGGGACTTCGCAGGATTTGGGAATCCAGAGATGTTGATCAGGGCATTGCCCTGCTGATTCATAGTATTTTTCTGGAGGTCCCAGAAGATGCCATCTTCCACTTGAAAGCTTCTGGGCTTCAATTTTTTTCCCTTACCAGAAAAGAATACATCTCAATCCATTTAAAAGAGAAAAAACAAAACAAAACATGGAAAACCTTTGGATTGGAAGTGTCCGGCATCCTGTCTGAAGCATTTTCCCCCTTCTGTTAGAGCAGGGGTTCTCAACCTTGGCAACTTTAAGACTTGTGGACTTCAACGCCCAGAATTCCTCAGCCAGCAAAGCTTAAAGTTGCCAAGGTTGAGAACCCCTGCCCTAGACTTTCTCAACCTTGGCAACCTGAAGATGGATGGACTTCAATTCCCAGAATTATCCTGCCAGCATATGTGGAACCAGAGAATTCTGGGACTTGAAGTCCACCCATCTTCAAGCTGCCAAGACTGAGAAACACTGCCTTAGATTATGCTGTGGATGTTAGCAACTCATGCAGGGACAACTGCTAGCACTGTTAGCAATCTCTTACTGAGAGGCAGCTGGCTGAGGAATTCTGGGCGTTGAAGTCCACAAGTCTTAAAGTTGCCAAGGTTGAGAACCCCTGTAAGGATGTCCATTTTTCAAAGAGGACCTGCAGTTTTCTTGACAAACTTTTTGGAAGCGGTTGGCTATTGTCTCCTTCCTTGGGCTGAAAGCCACCGGCTCAAGGTCACCCAGCTAGCTTGGTGCCCAAGGCAGGACTAGAACTCACAATCTCCCCGTTTCTAACCTGATGCCTTAACCCAGCGTTTCTCAACCTTCGCAACTTGAAGATGGGTGGACTTCAACTCCCAGAATTCCTCAGCTAGGCAGCCATCTTTGAGTTGCCAAGGTTGAGAAACTCTGTCTTAACCACTACAGCAAACTGTCTCTCATCCAAAGCATTTAGGAGGCTCCGAATTGCACAACAGACTTTTTAGGGTTGGCATTTTGTTTAGATACGATATCACAGACACGATGGGCTTTCAAAAAAATGAGCTTTAGAGCGGTTGTCCATTTGGGGTTCCCAGATCTCCTTCTTTGGATGCCATCTCAGAGCTTCCTACAGCGTCCAAAAGGGATGGCATGGCTTCCCGCTTATCTTCCTACAAAGGATTGTGCACACACTGAAAGAAGCTTATTAGCTTTTTTTCGAAACAGGTTTTCAAGTTAGTGATGGCTGTGACTGCAATGCTTTACCACTTTGAGACCCAAGTGTCGTGCAATGGGGTGAGCGCCCGTTTTTGCCTAGCTCCTACCCATCTAGCAGTTGGAAAGTGCAAATTCTTCTTCTTCTTGTGCCCTATCCGTTATCGGATGTTGGCGATCCTGTTTTTATCAGCAGCCGCACGAAAAAGTGCTGCTGAGTTTTGTCCAAACCAATCCCTTAGATTTTGAAGCCACGATGTTCTTCTTCTGCCTGGACCTTGTTTGCCTTCCATCTTTCCCTGGAGGATTAAATGGAGTATGCCGTATCTTTCTGGGTGTCGCATCACGTGTCCGAAATATTCTAATTTTCATTTTTTAATTGTTTTGATGATTTCCCTTGGCTTTCCCAGACGGCTTATCGCCTCCTCATTTCTGATCTCGTCAACCCAGCTTATACATAACAGCTGCCTGTAAATCCACATTTCAAATGCTTCTAGTCTCTTCAGGTGGCCTTCGGTCAGAGACCGACTCTCTACTCCATAGAGCAGGATAGAAAAAAACATAGCATCTGACAAGCCTGATTTTCAGTCTTAGGCTTATGTCGTGCAAATGTGAGTAGATAAATAAGTACCACTTTGGTGGGTAAGAAACAGCGCTCCATGACGTCATGCTGGCTAAGGACCGTAGGAACATCTCTGGACAGTGCTGGCTCAATGGCCTTAAAACGGAGATGAGCCCCACCCTGTATGTAACCGGCAACGACTAGCGGAGTAAAATCCACAGGGACTCCTTTCCTTCCTTCCAAACCAGCCCCCCAAATCTGGAAAATCAAGCCCCATCCACTAAGCAGGTACTGGAGGCTAAAACATACGAAGAATGATTGCAGGAATTGGGTATGTCTAATTTAATTGAAAATAAGGATTAGGGGTGACATGAGAGCAGTGTTCCAGTATTTGTCGGGCTGCCCACAAAGAAGAGGGGGGTCAACCTATTCTCTCAAGCACCTGAAGACAGAACAAGAAACAATGGATGGGAAGTAATCAAGCAGAGAACCAACCTAGAAAGAAGGAGAAAGTGAGATATAGAACAATTAAGCAGTAGAATGGCTTGCCTTCAGAAGTGGTGGGTGCTCCATCACTGGAGGCTTTTAAGAAGTGATTGGACAACCATTTGCCCGAAATGGTATAGGCCAGGGGTAGGCAACCTTGGCTCTTTTATGACTCGTGGACATCAACTCCCAGAATTCCTGAGCCAGCCATGCTGAGGGGAAAGGGAGAGGTTTCCATGCTGAGCCATGCTGGCTCAGGAATTCTGGGAGCTGAAGTCCACGAGTCATAAAAGAGCCGAGGTTGCTTACCCCTGGTATAGGCTCTCTTGCTTGAACAAGGGGTCGGACTACGAAACCTTCAATGTCTCGTCCAATTCTGGGTATTCTGTTACTGCAACCCAGAGGGAGTCTGTAGCCTTCTGCTAGCCAACTTTCCTCCTTGACTACAGAGCAGATGTTCCTCTGTTTAGGCAGCAAAGATTCCTGCTGCTGATCCCTGATGTAGCATTTCACAGCAATTTCTCAGTTTTAAGCATTGCCAACCATCACCAAATGGTTGCTCTCTGCCTCCACCTAGAGGCACAAAGAGAGTTGGCAGACTTTACAATCTGAGAGATCACGAGAGGACGAGTAGTTCTCATTGAGCAACTGCCTGGTTTCGTGACCATTTGCACTTACACTGGTGCCTCGGGACTCATCGTTAATTGGTTCTGGAAGGTACGATGAGTACCAAACAATTCCCGCCCCCCGTAAGGAATAATGTAGTAAGTCACAAGGCAGCCGATGCTGACAAGTTGAGCTTGTGCGTTGAATGCCAAATCAAACGATGAGGACCGGGAGAACATTTTCACGTCCAAATGAGTTGAGTAGCAAGTTCAACAACTTTCATGATGGTGATGAAACAAAGAAACAAAGTACAGAGAAGAGCAACAAAGAGGATTAAGGGACTGGAGGCTAAAACATATAAGGAACGGTTGCTGGAATTGGGTATGTCTAGTTTAACGAAGAGAAGGACGAGGGGGGACATGATAGCAGTCTTCCAGTATCTCAGGGGCTGCCACAAAGAAGAGGGAGTCAAGCTATTCTCCAAAGTGCCTGAAGGCAGGACAAGAAGCAACGGATGGAAACTAATCAAGGAGAGAAGCAACCTAGAACGAAGGAGAAACTTCCTGACAGTGAGAACAATTAACCAGCAACCAGCATCCAGAAGCGGTGAATGCTCCAACACTGGACGTTTTTAAGAAGAGACTGGACAGCCATTTGTCTGAAATGGTATAGGCCAGGGATAGGCAACCTTGGCTCTTTTATGACTCGTGGACTTCAACTTCCAGAATTCCTGAGCCAGCCATACTGAGGGGAAAGGAAGAGGTTTCCAACCTGAGCCAGGCTGGCTCAGGAATTCTGGGAGTTGAAGTCATAAAAGAGCCAAGGTTGCCTACCCCTGGCGTAGGGTTTCCTGCCTGAGCAGAGGGTTGGACTAGATGACCTCCAAGGTCCCTTCCAACTTTATTATTATTAAATGATGAAACATTAGTTCGTTTAATGACTGCAGTGTTCAGTTAACAACTGCTTCAAGAAAGAGCATAAAACAGGCACGTTCATGTGGGTGACCTGTTTTACGACCAATATAACGTATGACTTTCATCAGCAGGCTCCATTATGGTCATAAATTGAGAACTACCTATACTTGTACTGTGCAAAGCATTGCCCAGTAAGCCATTTTTGCATTTCAGTTATATAACCCAGTTATACTTTCTCTCTTTGCTGGTACTGGAAAAAAAAATTGAGATCTCCTTGTTTCAGGCATTCTATTCACCCTGCACCGTAATTATACACTTTAAAGAATTTAGCCACTGGCACCTTGTCTTTTGTAGAGTTCATAATGTATTCCTCTGGTGCGATGCCAATCCAGCAACCAAACTCTGCATTTCAAACGTGACCTATACTTAGATTTCATTGTACAGTTTGCCCCTCATCAGCTCTCGTGTACGGCTCCAGCGTTAGAGAAATACAGCATGAAATGCACACACCTTCCACTCCAGGCACGTGGATAAACACCACCCAGAAGTCCTGATATTTTTCTTGGAAGAATTACATACCAGCAGCTTTTAGTTACAGCCCTAAGGACGAAACATCAACCTTTACGAAAACCTTTACGGTCAACATGGAGAACATTTGCCTTAAAATAGAAGAGGCTAAAGAACATCTCGAACAGAAATCCATTAGCAGTGCAAAAATATTGAACACCGATGCCGTCTTCAGCTGCGGAATCTCTTCAAGGCAGAGAGATGAGCAAAAGCCGACGGAAGCGACGGATCCAGTACAGGCAGCCCTCAACTTACAGTGCTTCATTTAGGGACCGTTTGAAGTTACAAAACGGGACTGAAAAAAGCGACTTACAACCATTTTTTTTACACTTAACGACCGTTGCAGCATCCCCATGGTGATTTATATTCGGACCACCATCAGAATACCAGAAAGGCACGTTCAGACTCAGGTCAAAGTTCATGCCACAGGAACAACTCCACACAAAAGGCTCCAGAGGGTATAAAAACCCACTCCCTACATGTGTTCACTCTCTTTTCTTCCAGAGCCATCTTTCTGTCTGGCTCTCCTCTTCAATAAACTGCAACCTTCTTTCTAAAGCAGTCGCCATGTTGTTTATTCCCGGCTTGGACTGAACCATGATGTAAACTTCCTTCAACAGTGTTGTGCACATTTCCAACATAAAGTTGAAAAAAATGGGTGGAGTTTGATGGTATCACCATCTTGACTTTAAAAAAAAAATCCCTGCAGATATCCCAGATAGCCAGACAAACAGAAGGAAAGCTACCAGCTGCTCCCCTGCCAGCCATTCGTTTTTAAAGTTTTCCACAACTTGGTTAGAACTGTATTTTCTTTACTATAGTAATTACAAAGAACAGAAGATAGCAGCCAAAAACCTGCTCAGCAGGGTGGTTTTCCTCTGCTGAACTTTGCATCTTTTTAAAAGCAAATTGCAAACCACCAGATTTCAGCAACTGTCCCCCACAATAAAGGAGGTCAGCAATTCTGCAACTCTGTTCAGATGCTCAGAAGGCAGAAAACTTCACTTATGCCTCCATTGGAAGGGGCCAGGCTCCTTGATTTACAAAAAGAAAAAAAGGATGGGAATATTTTGTACTGTAAAATAGCCGTTCTTAGTACTTGTTTTTTTTTTTCTGATGAGAAGGCTGCTGGGGAGGAAAATGAAACTGAGTTCAATTGAGCTAGAGGGGGTAGATGAAAAAGAGGTGAGCAGAATCAGCTAACCTGGACAAGCAGATTCTAGAGATACACCAAGACATCTATTCAGTAGCTTCTCAGATCAGGGATGCTCAGCAAGATAGGAAATGTACATATCTGAGCATCTGTGAGAGCAGGTGCCTCTTTCTGACCACAGCGTAAGAGCTCCTATCCTGCAATGTTTGTCAACCTTGGCAACTTTAACATATGTGGACTTCAACACCCAGAATTCCTCAGCCATTGTCCAAGTCCAGTTGTTTCTAGCAGGTGGTAAGCATGGGCCCTCCTGTGGTTCTGTAAGCCCCTTTCAACAGTGCAGATACCGATGCCATCAAGATGTAGCCCATGTTACACACACTTACTTATGCAATGAAATTTCATTTTAATGTATGCCGATTAGTGTACATTCAAAGTGACAATAAAGTTTCTATTCTCTTCTCTTCAAGAATGCCCTGTTATGTAACTGCACTTAGTTCAGGTTGCCTATCAGTGGTAACACCTTCTGAGGAACTGTGAGGATGGGTCACAATGGAAGCTGATAGTACACTTGATCTTAGCCCAGTGGTTCTCAACCTGTGGGTCGGACCCCATTTGGGGTCAAATGACCATTTCAAGGGGGCCGCCAAACAACGCAGTCCGCCATTTTTTTCCCCTTTTCCTTAGCTGTGCTACTCCCTTTTATTCTATTGGCTTTTGAAAGCCAATAGAATAGACTCTCTTGAATAGAGTCTAATTCTATTGGCTTTCAAAAGCCAATAGGAATTGTCCAGGCTGTCTCTGCCCTGCTGAGCCCGCCAAAAGTCCCATTCTGCAAACGGTGCTGCACCAGTTGAGTAGTCCTCGACTTACAACCAGTTGGGGGTCAAGGCATTAAAAAGGTTGAGAACCACTGATCTTAGCCAAAAGGCCGAGAAGCGATAGAGCTGACACACACACACACACATACATGGACACTCTGAAGAAGCTGGATAAGAAGAGTATTGATGCCTTTCAACTTTAAGGTTGGAGAAGAATACCGAAGACAGCCAGTTAAACAAATGGATCAAAGAAAGCAAACTGAACCAGAGTTTTAACTCAGAGACACAAATGACCATACATAAAGACTTAGTTCTCTTGAGAAGTCCATAATGGGTGAAATGCAGAAGGGAAGAAGATGACCAGTAGCAAAGTGAATAGATCTAATTCACTGAGTTACTTCAAAAGCCAGCGTGAACCCAGGAGAAAGTCTGTTTATGTATTTACTCAAAGAACGTTGGCACTTCATCAATCTTGAGGGTGAACAGATGGTAAGATGACTGGTTATCCCCATGGGTTCACGTAATGGATTCCCTGGAGGGCACAATTACAGTTAATATGGGATGGATCAATCTTTCTAGAGGATCCTGGAAGCAGCTGGCAGAATTTCCAGAGACGCGAGGCCAAAAGTTGCCATTCTTGGGAAGCTAGGGCAGATTCTCTTTTTGAGTCCTCTTTGTTTATCTTTGGATTTCCAGCAGCTGAGTCATAATTTATCATCGCTAAAGTTTCTCTTCACTTGGAGTGTTTGCTGTTTTGTAAGTGCTGGCAGAAACTGAGTCTGAAAGCACAAAGCCGGCAGTTGTCTTGCAACCAGAGATCTTCACGGAGGTCTGAAAGGATTGTGGGTCAATACTGCTGCTTTTCCAAACGTTGATCAGTTCTTCTCCTTGGCAGATGGGCTATAACCACAGGGTCAATTGAGTTTAGGTGTTCCCAGGACATGGACGGCAAGCGAAGTGAATTTATTTTCATCTTGACTGGGTTTGTACTAGGTTGAATTGAATCTTGCCAAATTTAGTCAGTTGGATCAGTTAACGCCTTTTAGTGGATCCACATTTGATCCCTCATTGACCCAGTTTAAGCATGTTGTGGAAAAAGAGCCAAGGTGTTGCCTTGTTAGAATTTATATATATATATTTCTGATTTTCCAATTGCTTCTGGAAAATATCAACAGTGTATGCCACAATAACTTTCCTTTCTTGTTACCCTTGGCATCTGATTCTTAAAGATAGTGGCCCTTTTTCCAAAGAACGTTTCATCCAATGGGTGTTTAACCCAGTTAAATCTTTTCAGTAGTTTTTACAATACATTGTCACATTAACTGGGTTAAGATTATTCTTCTGGGAAAAAGTTCCTGCCCATTTTATTGATTAAATTTCTACAACACCTATCTTATCTGCAGTAAGTGACTATGGGTGCTTAACAGCAGCATAGAATATACACACCTGGGTAAAAGCACAGATTAAAAACAGAGTTAAGAATAAGTTAAAACCTAGAAGTTAAAAGTAAAGAATAAGTGTTCAAAAAATTCAGAAAGCTGAAAAAGTTAACAAGGCAGCAGGAATGCCTTGAAGCCACCAACCATCCCTAGGATCACATTACACTCTTAAACCCTCATGATAATTCGGCATAGGCAGGTCTTTGCATTTTTCTGGAAAACCAGAAGAGTAGGGGATCACCTCACCTTTGGGGGTAAAATGTTACAAAGCAGAGAAGCCCTCCTCCCAGATCCTGCTACTCAAAACACCTTGACCAATGGGATGCCCAACAGGGCCTCCTGCCTGACCAGGTGGGACAGGTCAATGTATTTGGGATGAGACAATTCTCCAGGTATCTTGTCCCACGACATGAGGGGCTTTAAAGTTGATGATCAACATCATGAATTGGACCTGGAAGCACAATGGTTCCCAATACTGCTTGTGCAGCAAATAACAATAACAATAGCACCTATACTTACATACCACTTCCCAGGACTTTACAGCCCTCTCTAAACGGTTTGTTGTTGTTGTTAGTTGCAAAGTCATGTCGGACCCATCGCGACCCCATGGACAACGTTACTCCAGGCCTTCCTGTCCTCCACCATCTTCTGGAGTCCCTTTAAGCTCATGCCTCCTGCTTCAGGGACTCCATCCAGCCACCTCATTCTCTGTTGTCCCCTTCTTCTATTGCCCTCAATCTTTCCCAGCATCAGGCTCTTCTCCAGTGAGTCCTTCCTTCTCATTAGGTGGCCAAAGTACTTGAGTTTCAACTTCAGGATCTGGCCTTCTAAAGAGCAGTCGGGGTCGATCTCCTCTAGGACTGACCGGTTTTGATCGCCTTGCAGTCCAGGGGACTTGCAGGAATCTTCTCCAGCACCATAGTTCAAAGGCCTCAATTCTTTGTCACTCAGCCTTTCTTATGGTCCAACTTTCACAGCCATACATTGCAACTGGGAAAACCATGGCCTTGACTATATGTACTTTTGCTGGCAGGGTGATGTCTCTGCTTTTTAGTATGCTGTCTAGATTTGCCATAGCTTTCCTCCCCAAGAGCAAGCGTCTTTTAATTTCTTGGCTGCAGTCCCTGTCTGCGGTGCTCTTGGAGCCCAGGAAGATAAAACCTGTCACTACCTCCATTTCCTCCCCATCTATTTGCTAGGAATTGAGAGGGCTGGATGTGGTGATCTGGGATTTCTTAATGTTGAGTTTCAAGCCAACTTTTGTACGCTCCTTCTTCACCTGCATGAAGAGGCTCTTTAGTTCCTCTTCACTTTCTGCCATTAGAGTGGTATCATCTGCATATCTTAGGTTGTTGATAGCTAAGCAGTTTAGAGTCAGCCTATTGCCCCCAACCATCTGGGCCCTCATCTTAGTCACTGTGGAAGGAGGGAAAACTGAGTCAAGCTTGAGCCAGCCAGAGTCCACAAGTCATAAAAGAGCCAAGGGTCCCCACCCCTGGCCTATTCGCTTAACACAGTGTTTCTCAACCTTGACAATTTTAAGGCATGTGGACTTCAACTCCCAGAATTCCACAGCCAGCATTGCTGGCTGTGGGATTCTGGGACTTGAAGTCCACATGCCTTAAAATGGTCAAGGTTGAGAAACACTGGCTTAACAGCTGCAGTGATTCACTAAAGCATGACAAGAAAAGGTTATAAAATGGGGCATGAGTCACTAAACAACCTCCATCCTTAGCAATGGAGGCTCTGGTTCCAATTTCGGTCCCAAGTGGAGGACTATCCAGTTCCATTCCTGGAGTTACTGTATGGTCACGTGTTTTCTGGTTTGCTCCTTAACTAAAGGGTCCTCCCATTTTCCAAGGCAAATGGCAAGCAAAGGAGATCAGGGCTGTGCAGCTGCTCATTCCCAGCCCAGGCTTTCGGGGGAGCCTCTTCTAGGATCTTTGCACTGGGTGGGTAAAACCCAGCAGCAACACACCGTAGTTGGCACCGTTCAACTGCTGTACACTATATCTGCGGATCCAAGTCAGCCCAAACTACACTTCCCATAATTCCGCGGGTGAACGACCTCCTCCTTGCAGGGACAAGGAAAAAAAAATAATAAATCTCGCCCTTTTGTGAACTCTCGCGGTAACCCGCGCTTCCGAGAGCATGGAGGGAGCGGCGAACGAAGTTGGAACGTCGCGCCTGCGCGTTCGCTGCAGGTCGCGAACAGAAGGGGGCGGGGCTTGCCGTTCTCCTCAGTCTCGGCCCCGCCGCCATCTTGTTTCACCGCCACTTCGCGCTCGCTCCGTTTCCCTCACATCCCCGCCCCCCCTCCCGCTCGTTTCGGTGGGAAGCGCCCGAGCTGCGGCTAAACCACTGGCACTCTCCGCTGCAGCCGAAGCGCGACGGGAGCCACGGACTCGGAACTGGACGGTGAGTTAAAGAAGGGCGAAGGGCAGCGCCACGATGGAGCGGCTGTTGGACTTCTCTTTCCCTTCCCCCTTCTCCCGTCGCCGCCATTCACCCTGCCCGTCCTCCTGATTGGTTGGAAGGCCCCCCCCGCTGTCGTTGCTGATTGGCCGCCGGCGGGGTAGACGAATGGACGGCACTATCGCTAGGCCATTGGGTAACGATGGCGGGCGGACCGTGGAGAGAACCGCGTGCAACGGAAAGAGCCTTTTTTCCCCGCCCCTTTAGCCCAAGCCTCGAGGCGCTCGTCGGAAAGGGCGTGGCTTGTGGCCGAGGGTAACTTTCCATAGAGGAGAGCAGAGAGGCCGGCAGGGTTCAGTCGGGGGCGGGGCTTAAGGGGAAAGAACCTGAATTTCTCTTGGGGTCCAAACAGTTAAGAAAGGCAGAATTCTGGCTGGGTTCTCACGTTGCCCCGGGCCGCTAATTTATGCTTGTGTGGGTATTGCAGGAGCCCTAGTTAATTCAGTAAAGCATGATTCGTTTAATCGTGGTAAGCTTTTCGTACAAACTCTGTGCCCGTACCCTCTTAAGAAGGCAAAAGTGTGGGTTTCTCATCTCGTGGCATTGCATGACTCTCGGGAAGAACTGGGGGTGTTGATCAAAACTCGTACAGACTCTGTTTCTTTTACTTCCTGCGGCTGTAGTTGGGATTAGAACAGTGTTTCTCAACCTTGACAATTTTAAGGCATGTGGACTTCAACTCCCACAAAAAAAAAAAAGAAACATTTAAACCTCTGTTTCATTGCTCCAGTTTCTGTGGTTTGTCGTTGTTAGTTGTGAAGTCGTGTCCAACCCATCGCGACCCCATGGACAACGTTCCTCCAGGCCTTCCTGTCCTCCACCATCTTCTGGAGTCCTGTTAAGCTCACGCCTCCTGCTTCAGTGACTCCATCCAGCCACCTCATTCTCTGTCGTCCCCTTCTTCTCTTGCCCTCAATCTTTCCCAGCATTAGGCTCTTCTCCAGTGAGTCCTTCCTTCTCATTAGGTGGCCAACGTGCTTGAGTTTCAACTTCAGGATCTGGCCTTCTAAAGAGCAGTCGGGGTTGATCTCCTCCAAGACTGACCAGTTTGATTGCCTTGCAGTCCAGGGGACTCGCAGGAGTCTTCTTCAGCACCAGAGTTCAAAGGCCTCCATTATTTGGCGTTTTTGTGGTTACATTCCGATTATTGAAGTGGTTTATATCATGTTTTTCTGTTGAAAAAGCAATGGTTGTTTCAGAAAATAATGCCAATTGTAACTGGCAAATACTGTAGAACTATGAATCCTGCCTTAAAGAATTGCTTCTCCAAGGAATTAAAATTTATGTTTGAAGCCCCAAACAAAGTTTGCCCTTTTTTGGCTGAGTTGGGATTTTGGTTGAAATTGATGATTTGATTTTGTTCTCTTGTTCTGAGCTCTTTACCTTATGTATTATTTTCTGCTGACTTCCACTGTTGTCTCATAGTTGTCGCTTCTTTAAATTATTAACTCTAAACTGCAACTGTTTAGTAGAAAAGTATCATTTAAGCAGTTTCCAAGCCTGTTTCCTAATGGAAAGCTGCTTTCTATTTTTGGATTTGTTGCATATCCATTTTAAGTAGCATACAATGAACAAAAAATGCTGTTTCTTTAAGAAATAATTACAACTTTTCTTAATGGATTTCCGTTGAATACATAGATCATAGGAAGAGGCAAGTCATAACGGAGAAAGACAGTTTAGTGTAGTTATAACAGCACTGGTCTAGAAACCATGAGACCATGAGTTTTAGTTGTCCTTTAGCTAGGAAAGTCAGTTTTTAAAAAGTTTTGAGCCAGTTGCGCTCACTGAGGCCAACCTACTTCCCAGTATTGTTGTGGGAAAATAAGAGATATAAATATTAATTAGGTGCCTTGAGTTATACAAAATAAAGGTGAGATGTGAATCTAAAAATAAGTCTTTAACAGAAAAATGAATTGGATTCAGAAACAAATTTGAATTTGCTTCATATATGACCTTAAGTGTGTGTCAGCTAACTTTGCAGATGTTGCATTTTAGCTCAATTCTAGTTTTTAAACACTTCTAAATATACAATTTATGCATCTACCAAGACCAAGACTATCCTAAAACAGAATTGGGTAATGTTCTGATTTCTTAATTCCCTTTGGTTTTAGCATACTGTACAGAAAGGGAGTTAAACACGTTCTCACAGATCACTTGCTTCCTTATATCTCAGGAAGGAATATATTGGATTAATAAGAAAGAAATGTGATGGAAACAATAGGACCCATTATGCCTTGCCCAATTCTTTTTCCCCCTCAAAACCAGCCCTCCTTGCTGATTGAATGTATAATCCACATCTACCAGTAAGTAGAGGCAGAGAAGAACAATATCTTTCCTGACCAGGGAGCTATGGAGTAGACCCTGAAATGTGCTCTTACATTTGTCTTACGTTTTCCTCTCCCTTACTTTAGGCATTAGTTCAAGAATTTCATAATCTAAGTCAGTGGTTCTCAACCTTTTTAATGCTGCGACCCCTAACCGGTCGTAAGTCGAGGACTACTCAACCGGTCGTAAGTCGAGGACTACTCAACCCGTCGTAAGTCGAGGACTACTCAACTGGTGCAGCACCGTTTGCAGAGTGGGACTTTTGGCGGGCTCAGCAGGGCAGAGACAGCCTGGACAATTCCTATTGGCTTTTGAAAGCCAATAGAATTAGACTCTATTTAAGAGAGTCTATTCTATTGGCTTTCAAAAGCCAATAGAATAAAAGGGAGTAGCACAGCTAAGGAAAAGGGGGGGGGGGGAATGGCAGACTGCGTTGTTTGGCGACCCCCGTGAAATGGTCGTTCGACCCCAAATGGGGTCCCGACCCACAGGTTGAGAACCACTGGTCTAAGTTAAGAGTTTCTGTTCTTTACTGAAGAAAATAATGCTTAAAATGAATAATGCACATAGTTCAGTTTGTTGGGAACATTCAAGGTGTTCCAAAATTCTTCTGGATCCATTTGTCGTGGAGAGTGATAGCCTCCCATCCTTCATCAGATGCATAGAATGCCTTAAGACATGTGGGATTTAATTTCATTTGGTGAAGTGAGGAAGAGAAGAGTGGTGAGGAAGACATGGCAGTTACATAGATGCATCTCATGAGAGCTTATGCTTAATTTTTTATTATATTTATTTAAATTTATTGGCTGCCCAACCCCAGTGGTCTCTGGGCAGCATACAGAACTAAGGAAAACATAAAACAGCTAATAACATTGACTCATGCAACCCGGACCAAAATAATCTAAGACAGCAAAAATAATAAAAGAAAATGGGCTATTTATCAAATAATAAATATCAACTCTGCCTGGAAGCGAGTTCAGCTCATATAATAGCGGTGACACATAACTCCCTCCTTGCCTTTTCTTAACACAGCTCTATACTAATTACAATTAAAACTATATGAGATTTATTTCCAATTAAACATACGTTGAGTTGTATTCTAATTCAAAAGGCTTTTCTACTTTCATGTTCATGTGTCATCTTCAGGTGGGTTCCTTCCTTTTAGTTTTTTTCCCCTTCATTCCATTCCTATCTCTCTTTCCATAAGCACTTCTCCGAATCTCTTCCAGTTCTCCATTCTTCTTTAGAGGTAAGATTACATCTTAGCTGTAGACCAGATCGCTCACTTGATATCTGTCGTTTGTTTTGCATCAAAGCAGAACAGTTTATCAGGATGGAGAAAAGACTGTGGGTGTTTGTGTAATTAATAGTGTCTTCAGACACTGTGGCACCTTTTTGAGGCGTGTGTGTGTGTGTGTGTCCAGTATCCTTTGTGTACATGGAGAGCTTTATTTTTATACTGTGGTCCAGAGCAATAAAAAGAGTTTTGCCCATAATTTTAAAGCAGGGTTTCTGATTAAAATAGGTGGACTTCAACTCCCAGAATTCTCCAGCTAGCACATTACAGTTATCTGGGGAATTCTGGGAGCTGAACTCCATCTATCTTAAGGCTGCCAAGGTTGAGAAACTTTTTGAAACCATGCCATAGCCTGGTCATACTACTTTCAAAGTTCATTCTGTCTTCCTGTGACCATTATCAGCATACAATCTTGCAAAGTGTTATGAGCCTGAAATACGTGTAAACATTACAGTTATGTAGAGAAGTGAGCACTATGGTTATCTAAATAGGCTACGGCAATACACTTTTTCAAAAGGATTTTTTCCCTTAACGATAGTGTTTTCTATCAGTAATTTTTGCAAGATTTTAAAAATAACAATAGATATTATGTAGGCAATTGTTCAGTACATCTTTACTTATTCCATTGTTCAATGAGAATTAATGCTGAATTGGACTGTTTACAGAAATATCACTACTTTCCAAATGTTTGACTGTTGTACGTCAAACTCATTTCAACTTTTTTTTTTCTTTTCTCTCTGCTATTGGAGAACTCAAAATGCTCTTTACACAAAATATAAGCTATTGTTCACATAATATCTCTCAGGATTTTAAAAGGAGGAAATGCAAAGCTCCTTTTAAAAGCTTAAGCAATTTCAAGAGAAGGCCTATGTCAGGACTTGATTAAGCACCAACAAAGGTTACAGCTAAGTGCCGATTCTGGCACAAGCAAAGAAGGACCAGGAAAGTGGGACTAGATAACAGGCAGATCAGACAGATCAGTTTGGCCGGAAAAGTGGGGATGCTGTTAACATCAGGAAGACAAGGAACATACTTGTACAATCTGCAAATAGGTCAGTTTGGCATGAGCCATGGGTAAGTGACTTGTCTTCTGGTGCTAGATCAGTGATGGCGAACCTTTTAGAGGCTGAGTGCCCAAACTGCAACCCAAAACCCACTTATGCATCGTCGAGTGCCGGGTGGGTGTGGCCCATTGGGTGGGTGTGGCTGCTGTGGTAATGGCAGACTGGGTGGAACTAAAAAGTTCAATCAATCAATTCCAACTTTGCAAGATCTTTTTTTTTTCCTGCGAGAAGTTGAAATTGACTGATTGAACCTGTTGTTGTTTTTTTTGTACATGGCAGCGGAGGCCTAAAGCAAAAAGGTTTTATAAAACCCAGCTGAAGACCTAGGACTGGGGCGATGGCGCACGTGGCCACAGAGAGGGCTCTGATGCCACCTCTGGCACCCGCGCCAAAGGTTCGTCACCACTGTGCTAGATGAAGGAAGTATCTCCTGGCTACTGTCAGGGCTTTACAACCCACACCACCTTCTTTACAGGAGCTGGTAATGCTGTCTCTTCTGTTTCAATGAAGAATTATTAAACACACACGCACACACTGAGCCAAATCAAGTTGCAGTCACCATGGAGTGCTGGAGAAAGTCTTGAATTTTCCCGACCTCTTCCGAGTCTGTAACACCTTTAGTTATGTTTGTATTGTGTCATTGTATTGTTTATTTCCACAATAAACTTTTGATCCAAAAGGTAGGGTTAAAAATGACCTTTCTCCCCACTCCAAATGTTTTGAGTTTTAGAAAACTATTTATAGACAGGTCACTGATAACATGACAAAACAGTCTCTTCAGCTACTTATTTGGAAGCGTTGCTTGGACTAGATCAGGGGTAGGCAACCTTGGCTCTTTTATGACTCGTGGACTTCAACTCCCAGAATTCCTGAGCCAGCATGGCTCAGCTTGGAAACCTCTCCCTTTCCCTTCAGCATGGCTGGCTGAGGAATTCTGGGAGTTGAAGTCCACGAGTCATAAAAGAGCCAAGGTTGCCTACCCCTGGACTAGATGTAAGCCCTCCAGCAAATCGGGTCTTTTTCAAACCTGGCAACTTTTACATGTGTGGATTTCAACTCCCAGAATTCCCTAATAACCACCAGAGCTGGCTGAGGAATTCTGGGAATTGAAGTCCACACATCTGAAGTTGCCAAGTTTAGAATTAGGTTTCTTCCCCCCCCCCAACTAGTCACACAACTGAAAAGATATCACTATCACCACCCCCTCCCCATTTTTGTGAACGATTTTCTTATATATTTGCAGTTTTCCTTGAAGCCTGGGATTCCCTGTTTCCTGATAACCTTTTGCTATTGAAATGAAGGTGTGTGTCTTGGACTGCCTTCTTAGTTATGGCACTTTCCCTTAATTTAGAACGACCTATTTGTTTGCTGCCCTTTTTGTGAACATTACAGATTGCCTTTTCAATCTTCTATTTAGGCTTAGTTATGATTTAGCTGACTTCTCAACTACAAAAGATGTTGAGGAGTTGCATAATATTTCTTCGCTAACTTAGGACCTTATTTTTGAGGGGAAACCAATAGACTCGTGATTTAGATTTAGAACAGCTTCCCTGACCTCTTGCTGAACTGGATTCCTGAAGTTTCAAAGTTAGAAAAGTTGATGCAGACTACAGGCTGTACCAATGCAGCCTCTACATTATACCAACTGATATAATAGTACGGATATTTTTTTTAAAAAAATGCAGATTTTAAAACAAAGATGAACATGAATCACCTGACTCTTCTGATGTGTTCTTTCCCCCTCAATTTTGGTTTCAAATTAGAGCCCTAGGCGATTCCTACCTTAAAAACACCTATAATCTCAGGGCGTTTTTGTGTATGAAACGTATGCGTGTTTTACGGTGTTGTTCTGAACGGGTTGAATACTTGCAATTTTGAGGTTCGCGCCCAAGCAAGGAATTCTGCATTTGGCAATACATTTAACTTCCCCCCCCCACCCCCTTTTTTGTTTTGGCTTGTAAAGGAAAAAACCTACATTTCAATCCCTCAAGAGCAGGGGGTCCTCAAACTTGGGTCACTTTTTAAGACTTCAACTCCCAGAATTCCCCAGCACTGAGGAATTCTGGGAGTTGAAGTCCACCAGTCTTAAAAAGTGGCCCAAGTTTGAGGACCCTCTGCTCAAGAGAGTTGGGAAGAGCTTTTGAGAGGAAGCCTTAAAGCCACCCCTGCGGATTTTGCCAGCCCTCTCATGGCCTGACCTCCCTCCCCCCACCTCTCCTCTATCCTTTCTCTTTCTCTCTCCTTTCATTCCATCCCTTTCCCTCTTCTTTCATTCCAACGGCCAGCCCCATCCCTTGTTCTAACCCTGCCTGGCCAATGGAAACCCAACTGTCCGGCTTGCAGTTTTTAAGCAACACAGATGTGGTTGAGAAAAAGAAAGGCCCTGGGGGGAGGAATCCCAGGAGCGCCTAAAGGCTGCTTTAAAGGGGGGGGGGAGGGAAACTGAGCATTTGCACCCCCCCCCCATTATTCGTGATGGCAAAATGAGGCTCTAAAAATGAAACCTCAGCACTCCCAAGGCTCCTGCTTCCTTTCCTTTGTTGTTAGTTGCGGAGTCCTGTCCGACCCATCGCGACCCCATGGACAGCGTTCCTCCAGGCCTTCCTGTCCTCTACCATCTTCTGGAGTCCCTTGAAGCTCATGCCTCCTGCTTCAGGGACTCCATCCAGCCACCTCATTCTCTGTCATTGTCCCCTTCTTCTCTTGCCCTCCATCTTTCCCAGCATCAGGCTCTTCTCCAGTGAGTCCTTCCTTCTCGTTAGGTGGCCAAAGTCCTTGAGTTTCAACTTCAGGATCTGGCCTTCTAAAGAGCAGTCGGGGTTGATCTCTTCTAGGACTGACCGGTTTGATCATCTTGCAGTCCAAGGGACTCGCAGGAGTCTTCTCCAGCACCAGAGTTCAAAGGCCTCCATTCTTTGGCGCTCAGCCTTTCTTAGGGTCCAACTTTCTCAGCCGTACATTGCAACTGGGAAAACCCTGGCCTGGACTATATGCACTTTTGTTGGCAGGGTGATGTCTCTGCTTTTTAGTACGCTGCCTAGATCTGCCATAGCTTTCCTCCCCAGGAGCAAGCGTCTTTTAATCTCTTGGCTGCCGCTCCCATGTGTGGTGACCTTGGAGCCCAGGAAGATAAAATCTCTCACTACCTCCATTTCTTTCCCATCCATTTGCCAGGAATTGAGAGGGACGGATGCCATGATTTTGGATTTTGGTTTTAATGTTGAGTTTCAGTTGTCTTGAATACATCCAGTAAATTCAGATCCCTAGACCTGGCCTCTTTTGGCTGCCTTTTCACCCACAGCTCTGGGTCCAATGGCAATGCTGCTAAAACCCCCCCTCCCCACCTAAAAAAATGAAACCTGCTTTAGAAAAAAAAATCCAAAAAACCCAAAATCCCAGGATCAGAAACGCCAAAGACCCCCCCCCATTTAAAAGAGGCTCTCTTCCCCCCTTTTGCTTCCCCCCCCCCCTTGGCACCCCCTGGTGACCCTGGAGCGCCTCCGCGCGAAGGAAGAGCCGCCTTTTACATAAGTTGCTCCTGGCTTGGAAGTCTCCGCGTCTGACCCCTGTTCTTCCTCTCAAGGTAACTTTAAAACAGGAAGTGTGCGGAGGGGGGGAGAGAGAGAGAGAGAGAGAGAGAGAGAGAGAGAGAGTGACGAGCGCGGCGGCCAATCCAAGCGCGGGGAAGCTGGTCGGCGAAGGCGCTGAGCCAATGAGTTGCCGGCGGAGGGGAGGTTCGTCGTCGAGCGGCAGGCTAGGTTGAACGCCTTTCCGCGTTAAAGTGGAAGGAGGCTGCACCGTGTCTCATTGGAGTCCCTGGGAGTTTTGCACCGAGGCGGGCAGGGGTCAGCTGAAAGACAAAGGAAGATGGCGAAGAGTTTGGGAGGGCAGCTGCTCAGCTTTGGGCCACGGTGGACACTCCAGAGAGCTTGGCCGGCCTCCCCTGCTGCCTTTGTTTCCTCTGCCTCCACGTCTCTCTCTCTCTCTCTCTCCCCCCCCCTCTCTTTTTGTGTGTGGGGAAGGACTAGAAATGGCTAAATGAGCCCTGTCAGAGGAGGCATAATTAGCTGCCTGTAAAAATTAACGCAATCCCTGGTAAGTTTTGGGGTTTTTTTGCATTGCTTTTGTTTTGCTTTCCTAATGGAGCAGTTACCGGAGTGGTCAACGGAATCCCAAAGTGCTGATAAGTTGAAACTGTCTTAGAAAATGGCCCCTTGGCAGTCTTAAGGGAGCACCTATCTTACCTTGCTGCCCTTGGCTTATGCTCCCTCCCTCTCTCTCTCTCTCTTTCTCCCCCATTTTAATAGCTGTGAAAACTAAGAGAAATTTGTACAGAGAGGCAAGCAGATGGTTCTTCAGCTTCCCTTTTGATTTTAGGAAAGAGAGCATTGGCAACCAGCTTGGGAAAAGGGCTGGGGTGTCAAACCAGGATGTTCCATTTCCATGCGAAGAATTTGGACTGATATATATATATATATATATATATATATATATATTTGCCCATTCGAATTAAATGCCACCTCTTGCATGTTTGACATCTGTTTCATCTGTCATTCCTTTTTCCTCCTTGTCTCCACCCACATCTCAATATTATGGAGCTTGATTGATGGGTCTGCAGGATGGGAAGGGTTCTTTCTTAAAATGTTTTAAGCAGCATGAGTCATATGCTACTTATCGCAAAGCTGATTTCCCCGTGTGATCTTTGGACCTTTGTAGTAGCTACGTTGTGTTGGGTTTGGAAGGTGGGACGGAAAGAGCTCATCTGGTCCCTTATAGTTCCATTCTAGATCTACTTTAAGTAAAAGGGAAACCTGACAAACAACTGAAGAAAAGTTTGTGTGGGATACTTGAAGACTTCTCTTCTCCTAACTTGCTGTGTCTTTTCATAAGTATAAGCCTGCTTTGGTTGTTTGTTTTTTAATTAATGATGAAGGTCACTGGAATGATCCTGATATTGAGATATCTCATCCTTTAATGGATTAAAGTGCATAAGTGTACTCTGGAATGTTTTTATAGCAAAGGACTTACCTGTTTGCCTTAAGTAAAGAGTTACACCTGAGTTCTTTACATTTTTTCCCTTCCCTTTCATCTGAGTGGAATAGTGTTGCAGTCAAAGTTGCTGAAGCAAGGCCTGCCTGTGCAAGCAAGAGTGACCTTGAAGCACAGCTTCTCTGGGTTTTAACGGTTGAAGGACGAAGTTTGTTTATGCTGTTCGGGAGCTAGTGAAAGGAAGCAGAGTTGGAACCTGGGTTACTAGTACCTGAGAAAGTCACTCTGAATAACACGAACAGCTGAAACTAAAGCCATTTTAATGAAGAGCTTTGAACTACCTTATGTCTTGTGTGCCCCACTATTATCCTTATTCTCAAAGGTTTCAAGAGGGTAGGGTATTTTAACTTCCAAAATCCAGAAAAATGACACAGGCCCTACATTTATACCTTTCTCTCATCCATAACTTTCATTTACTGGCCTTGAGCAACATTTTGAAAGCTCAGAATAGGTGATCTGTTCTTTTTCTTTGAAGTATTGTTTAATATTGCAAAATCTTTGCTGTGCTTATTAAGCACCATCACTATTTAGGAATGCCTGCTGGGAATAAGCTTCGCCAAATGCTGACTGCCAAAAGAAAGGTTTCAGTTAATAATCTATGCCTCATAGTCGTTCAAAACTGGCCTTGGCGCTCACCTGACTTGCTGAAGGGAGCAGGAAGCAGGTTCATCTTCCTTCCTCCATCTGTTCTGCTTTGTGTCAGACTGTTGTTCACTTCCTCTTTTTTCCTTTTCATTTTCAGGAAATAACACTATTGTTGGAAGCAGTCTTACAAAGAAATGCTGCACTTTTAATAGCATCTTTCAGTAAACTACTGTGAGAGCTCTAACTGTATGTTAAGGTCTCCCATTGGCCCCTGAAGCTTTGGAAAACCAAGTTATCCATTATTTTTCATAATATAAAAAATGTGTAGTGCACAGCCAGCTGAAGCTTTCTATGTGCCTCTTTGGATTAATGGGAACTGTACAAAGTCATTATTTCACTAGGTATTATGTGGTTGAGTTTCCTTTTAGATTTTACTTTTCATGTCGTTTGGTTACATCTTGAAGCTTATTTTCTTTTTCTCTTTTTATTGTGCAAGTGGTAGTTTCAGATTTGATAGGATTCATGAAATCCCATTGTGACCCATAAGGTATGCTTTCTCTCATGTAAACAGGTAAACTACCAGATTTATTAGAAAGTAGAAGATTAACTTGCCTGTACAGACAAAATACTTGATGTACACTACTGTATGATCAATATTTTAGCAACCATAGTACTTGGCTTCATAAAATGTGCTAAGTCAAAATCAAATCCATTATGCCTTTGTGCTATATGTGAACCTCCCCAGAGTTTATAAGACCTGGTTGCTTCCATCCCCTTGTTCCAGTTTTTAAAAATTGTTTACTCTATTTTCTCCTACACCATTTCTAGACATCTATGTTCATTTCTGTCAGATAGCTTGGTTTCATTAGCAACTTTTAGATATTTTATTATGGGTGTTATTACTAATGGCAAACAAGCTGGCTTGCCATACAATTTTGCTGAATTATTTTTTTGTCCCTCAGCCCAAAACCTATTTTTGATAACTACAGAGGCCCTAAACTATGTCTTCCACTTTTTCAAACAAACATCCCATGATTTTTGCTTTCATTTTATCTGTTCAGCATTCTAATTAAGATCTTACATGTGTGCTTGCATGTTGACACATTTGCATAGGCCTTGTGTAACAATATGTAAATTTTGGTTTGTTTTCATGTAGTACAGTTGTGCCTGTTGAATTGTTTTCATTTGGTTCCCTTTTCCAACTCAGTAGCTAACTTAAATTCTGTGGTTTGTTAACCATGGTTATAATTTAATATAATCTGTGAACACAACCATGATACTGGCTTGACACAGTTTAGTTAACCTCTCTTTTTTCAGAATCTTGATACATAATCTCAACTACCACTTTTGTTAGTAAATTGTGGTTTATGGATTAGTGTTATGTAAATCAGCTACTGGTAATTTGTTTTAATAAACATAAGTAAAGCCATGGTTTAGCGCACTGTGTAAAACCAGTGACTGTTCTTCAGAATCTCAGATGTTTTCCCTCCAGCTTAAATGCTTTTCTACCTTATTATGGGACAATTATTTTAGAAATAAATGAACAATCAAGATGTCTAGCTCATATTTATGATCTGGAAATGAAAGCAAACTATTGCATGCTATATAATATGTAACATAAGGATCAGAATATACAAATCTACCAATGCTTTTTTTTCTTATCCTCTTATTTGAGCAAGATTTTAACCAAAAATATTTGCAAATGTAGGTATTAGGAGTCAAATTATTGATATATAACACCAGGGGTGGTTCAAAAAAGATTTGTCCCATACACATGTGATATGTATGGAACTGTATGTTCTGTTAAGCCATAGTTTGGCATATTGTGTGAATCTAGGTATAGTTGTTCAAATACCATAATTTATGCCATTGGACATATAAACTTTTCTATAGTAGCTTAGTTAATCCTGATTGAAACATCTTGGCTTTTAAACTGGTTTATACTAATAAAATAAAATACATACTTTCCACTACCTTTAGGGCAGAGGTCCTTTTGTGCACCAGGAACAGGTTCCGTGGAGAGAGGTTTTTCCACGGACCAGAGTGTGTGTGGTTTTGTGTGCTGCCTGCATCCCACAGATGGGGCTTTGCCTGTTTGTGTGGACCAGTTGCTGGCATGCTGCGGCCCAGTACTGGTCCATGAGACTGGGGGTTGGGGATCCCTGCTTTAGGGACCATGGCTTATTAGATAACAGAATATAAATAATTATTAACAAGTTCTTAAAAGCTGAGAAAATCCACATTTGTTGAGGATGGTGCTTGGAGCATGTCCAATGCCACAGTTGCAGAAACCCAAACTTTAAGCAGAGAAAATGAATTATTTTCTATGTTTCTTAAAAGTTCTGAGGAATCCACAATTGTTTGCCTTTAAAAGGGATATTGGGTAAAAAGTGTTCTTTTTGTTGGTTCCAAATTTCCATGTACTGTTTTGTAGCTTCTCATAAAGCAATCTGCTTTTTGAATATGACTTAAAAGTCATTATGATTTGTGATCTATGGCCTTATCACTTTGCTGTCTGTATATACAATGAGAGCTTATGCACCAGAGACAATTCCTTGTATATCCAATCACACTTGGCCAATAAAGAATAAGAATAAGTGATGATGTTGGATTATATGGTTCTTGATAGAGAACAAGGATAGCTTTACAAAATGTATACAACTGGCTTCCTAATAGTTCTGTGAACTGTCTCTTCTTTGACTGGCATACAGTAAAAAAGGTATATTACAACTGCATCATAGTAAGCCACCCAGAGTCACTTTTGGTGAGATGGGCTATATAAATTTGATCAATGCATAAACAAGGAAAGAGCTTAAGGATGATAACTTTGCACTTGGAAATAGTATGAATTAACTGCCTAGCTAATAACTCAAGAATGTGATAGGCAAAATAGCAGTTCACAAGCTTGCTGTGTTTTGTAGATCCACTAAATTATTTTGTGCAGAAATCTGTGAGAAAACTCAGAAGGGAAAAGGCAAAAAAATTATCACAAAATGATATATTGTGCTGGACTTCTTCCTGTTCCAAAGTTCACTGCAATATTCCCTCTCATCTGTGTGTAGAATTATTACCCTGGGAGTGCATTTTCATGGTGTTCAATTTGGGAAGGTAGATATAAGTCTTTATCCTCGTTTCAATCACGATCCTGTGAATTCTGATTACACATTAATAAATGAGGTTTATAAACGTCGGTTGCCAAGATTCCTCGCAATTGTAATTTAGACTATGGGAAAAATTAGAACATTCTCCCTGTCTGTGTTTCCCGAAAGGATGGCAGTGTTTCATAATGGATCGTTTTTACGATATTCTTTCTTAAACTTATTATGAAATAATAAGGATTTCTACTTTCATGCTCTGCCACGGGCTTGTGATTTGTCCCATATTTGGAAAAGTGGCCATTCTTCATTTTAAATTTTACAATGTTGAAAAGTATATATTGTGCCCTTCTGCATTTTTAAGCATCCAAAGGGACTGCTTTTAAAAGTTTTGTAGCATCTTCAAAACTAAATATCCTTTAGCATCACAAAAGGTAAAGTAAAGATTGAACGAGGGACGGTTTCTGGAGACTGAAGTTTACAGTATGTCAGAATTATATCACTTTAATTGATAATACAATTATTGGCTGGGTGACTTTGGGCCAGTCACTCATTCTCAGCCCAGCTCACCTCACAGGCTGATTGTTGGAAAAATAAGAGGAAGAAGGAGTAGGTATGTTTGTTTCCTTGTGTTATTTATAAAAATAACAAACACCTAAATAAATAAATGTCAGAGCCTTCACCATAGAATCTGAAAAGGTGTGATCTGTGTTACGCTGTCTCTGTCTTCTTGAAGCTGCCTTTAATCGTGGCTCTGAAGTACAGTGGTTAACACTGACTTCTTTTTCTGCACTGATTCTGCACTTGGAAAGTAACTTGCTCCCCGAGGAAAACTTGCAAAGTACGAAAATCTAATGTAACCTAGTGACGCCTTTAACAAAATCAGCCAGAGTAAATGTTTAACTTTTAAAGTACCATTTTTAAATATGCCCTTGAACTGCTTGGTTTAAAGGCAAGCACAATAATTGATGGAAATAGCAATGCCAATGTGTTTTACTCCTCTCTTAATACATTACTTTTTAAAACCAGTAAGTGAAGCATTTTCCAAACGACTGGTGATTGAGGTGGGCCATGATGGAAAGGTCATTTCTTCTTTGGCCTGCAACTGACCCCCTTCCTTCTGGAACATGGTTGCTTGCTGGCCTTATCTGGTGTATAGCTCTATTGTTCCCTTGTCCCCTGGAAAAAAAACTTTAATAGTGGGAAAGTGTTATGTAGGGCTCCGATATTCAATTTTGTTTAATTTTGTGTGCTACAAATCATATTCTGCGCATTCTGCCTTAATTAAAATACATAGATTGTGAACACTTAGTGAGGACAAGCTAGCAAAAAAAAGAGACTTTCTGATGAGCCACAGATGTATTTATTCAATGTTATTTAATAATTCTGATACTGATCTGACAACTGGGGAGAAATGATAATTCTCGTTGACAAGAATTGTCAAATGCTGGAAGGTACTTACTCATCATATATTTCACCACAAACATATGTGGGTAGGCCTTGACAGGGGTAAGTTAAATCAGCAGTGGCTATTATTACAGCCATACAACAAACTAGTAAAGGTTCTGAGATTAAAAATAGATGTGCTGAGAACAAAGTCGATGAGTAGACGTTCTCGTAGGTACCCACGTTCTTGATGTGCTGCATTAATAGGTTGTGCCTATCGGAGTTTATTCTGGCTCTTGTTCCTAACGCAGATTCTTCAACTTCTCTGTGCGACCATGAGAACTCAGATAATTTAATCTTGTTGCCCAGAAACAAAGTTTTGTGGAAGAAAGCGTCTGATTATATTAGTAAGGTGACCGATAAGGTTGTGGATGATCTTTCAATTACAGGTAGTCCTCATTTAGCAACTGTTTCACCTCCACCTTGCCTGCTCCACCCCCACCTCGCCCCCAGCCCACCCCATCCCCCTGCCCCACCTGCCTGCAGGGCCATCCACCACCTCCACAGCCTGCCATAGATTGCCCAGGCGGCCCAGCAGCGCTATGGCAACCACACCCTCTGCCTGCGCCCTGCAGAATCAACTGCGCACAATGGCGCACGAGGGCGGAGTCTTGTCCCAGCTGCCCGGCTACCATGTCCTTGGCTGCGCTGTTCCGTGTGGGCTGCACTCAGGGCGACTCTTGGGGGGGGGCTGCTGGTGAGGTGGGGGCCGCAGGGGGGGCAGGGCTGGGGCGACGGCGCACGTGCCCACAGAGAGGGCTGTGTGTGCCGCCTCTGGCACGCATGCCATAGGTTCGCCATCAATGTTCTAGTGGCTTAAGAACTTACTTTAAGGCATGCCTGCTAAGAAATGTAGCCTTTAACTGCACTACTCCTTGGATAAAAGACTAGTGACTAAGGGGCAGAATAATAAACCAGAAACAAACTCTTTCTCGAACCTTGTTTCTTACTTGAGAATACTTGCTGCCCATAGGCTATTATTTTAGAATCCTTTCCTACCACACCTATACAAATCATATCAGTGTTTGGGAGAAGTGCCCTGTACATTTCAGTGATGTGATATGTATCCTGTGGAAAAGCAATGACAATTGAGATATGGAGTCTTTCTGAATGGATGGTTGTGTAGGTCTAAGTCAGGGGGTCCCCAACCCCAGGTCCGTGGATTGGCGCTGGGCTGCGCAAACAAGCAAAGCCCCATCTGTGAAATGCAGACAGCATGTGAAACCATGCCCCCCTCTGGAAAAAAAACTCTCTTCAAGGAACCGGTCTTTGATGCCCCAAAAGATTGGGGGTTGCTGGTCTAAGTAATACAATTATATTTTGTCTTATTTTTTGCTTTCTATGTAAGCATAGTATTTGAATTAACCAAATTAAGGTGCAAAATAGGTTTGACAAAGGGCAGAATTACTGTTAGTGAGACATTGTAGCCTAATTTTGTCCTTTAAGGCAATTGCTTTGCTGCTTGGGAGAAGAAAATTCTATGTTAATAGCTAATATAGGAAGTTTGGTTATATAACCAACTCCTGCCAGGTCAAAGCAGATTTGATGGATAGGTTCGCGCTACAAAATCCATATTGGACATTTTGACATAGGAAATAAATGGGTGCTCATTTCAGTCTGATGCTCTCAAGCATCCCGCAGGTTAATACTGCAAATAGGCTCTAACGAAAAAATGTAAATCCCTCGGTGAATTTAACGGTGGAGTGCAGAAGAAGAATCTTTAAATTAGTGGATTTCCTCTGGCTTCATTAGAATCACTTCCAATTTAGCTTATGCTGATGAATCCATGTGCAATTGCTATGAAACTCTAGCATAGTGTTTCTCAACCTTGCCAATTTTAAGGCATGTGGACTTCAACTCCCAGAATTCCACAGCCAGAAATGCTGGCTGTGGAATTCTGGGAGTTGAAATCCACATGCCTTAAAATTGTCAAGGTTGAGAAACACTGCTCTAGCACATTACTGCAGAAGGAAGGTAGGGAGATATTTTAAAGGGCTTTCAATTAATCAAAAAACCCGGCCTGTCCTCCCTTATGACGATTTACAAAGTCTTTTCATTGCATCTGGGCCTAATTAACTTTAGCAGCTAGAGCAGGGGTCCGTGGACGAGTACCGGGCTGTGGCATGCCAGCAACCGGTCCACACAAACAAGCAAAAGCCCTACCTGCGGGATGCAGGCAGCACACAGGCAGCACACGAAACCACGCACTCTCCAGTCCGTAGACGAACCTCTCTCCACGTAACTGGTCCCTGGTGACCAAAAGGTTGGGGACTTCTGTTGTGAGTTGGCTTATTTCTCATGCCTTCTACAGCAGTGTTTCTCAACCTTGACAATTTTAAGGCATGTAGACTTCAACTCCCAGAATTGAATTCTGGGAGTTGAAGTCCACATGCCTTAAAATTGTCAAGGTTGAGAAACACTGTTCTACAGTGTAAAAAATACAGATATACATTATCTTTCTTTGCTTCCTGTATCACAGTTGTCAACTAAACATATCTTTGAAAGACTTGGCTACATTTTGTGTATTTATTCTCCAGAAATCCTCAACAGCATTCCTGTTTCTGCAAGCCATGATGCTTTGCATATTAAAGAATATTCATCAAAACTTCTTTAACCTGGACACTTAGAAAATTTAACTAACTGTAGATAATTTTTTTAAAAAAAGTTAAGTATGAGGATAATTGTTGTTCATTAATGCATATAAGCAACCCAACTGCTATTAATTCTCCCATAAGATGATTTAGAAGTATTTTTTTGTTTTACACCGCATGACTCAAAATTCATGCAGTAATTGGTTCTGGACAATTTTGTTCCAAACAATAGTCTTATATTGTGGGTGGGTGTGTGGCAGGAGGTGGAGGGAGAGCAGGCCAAAATAAAATCCACCACACACAATGGATCATAAGTCAGTGGGAATCATATCCACTTATGTTAGAATTGTTCTTGGCCTTAAGCCATTTCCCATTACACCACTGCATAAAAAGATTGTAGGCATTCAAACTTTAAAATAAAGCAGTCTTTCATTTCTCTCACTCTTCTATGCAAACTCTGAATGATATGGTTAACACAGTCATTTCTAAAAGCACCTTTAGTGTTATTTTTGAAGAGAACAGTTATCAGATTTAAATTTCATTGGCTGAACCTTGTTTTTGTCTTCTTTTAGAAGCAAATAATCACTTTGATCCAGACTGTTTCTGTATAGAAGCAGACTTTCAGTTTTGCTCTTAAAAAGAATTCTGAGTTCTGCAAATGTTCTTTTTAAATAATTTGATGTTTTCTTCTCCTTTTCTAGCCCATCCTTCCTATGGGGGCCTAGTTCCCACAGAAAGTCCAGGTGTTATTAAAAACTCTTATGTTGCTCTAATCATAAACTGTATAGCAACCCTAACCAGCATCCTAGCATGTCAGAGAAAAAGGGTGTTATCTGTTTATGGAGATTCTCAGTCATCCAGGTCATGGTTATCTCAAAGGTGCTTTCTCAAAAGGCAACTGGACTTTCTTTGTTTTTCCTTGAAGGTGTTTCACTTCTCATCTAAGAAGCTTCATTGCTTAATGGTGGTAGGGGGATGGCATGATCTATCTTCCATCGCCCCCACTATCCTGCCAGAACCGATGAGGCTTCTTGAACGAGAAGCAAAACAATGAGGACAATTATCCAGTGGAACAGCTTGCCTTCAGAAATGGTGGGTGCTCCATCACTGGAGGTTTTAAAGAAGAGACCGGACAGCTATTTGTCCGAAATGGTATAAGGTTTCCTGCCTGAACGGGGTTGGACTAGATGACCTCCAAGATCCCTTTCAGCTCTATTCCATTCCATTCTATCTTCAGAGGAAAATACCCACGACTCTAGGATTACTTGCAAAGATGATGCGTTTCAGATTTTTTTCCATTGCACTTTCAGCTGTGCCTTTTGACTCTTCAGTTGTGGTACATTGGAAGAGCTCACTGTCAAGGAAGCGTTGGTCACAAATATTCCTTCGTTGAGGTAGATAGCTTGTTATTTCCCCCCCCCCCCCGTCCATCCAAACTAGAATATCATTGGTGAGGACAAAGTAGTCCTTCGACAATATTTTCTGTATGGCTACAAAGCAAGGTCAGCATTCTGCATTTTTTTGGAAAGCAAATTGTCATGTTTCTTTTAAAAATCCAGATCAGTAATGGATGATGAGCTGACATGTTTGTTGAGTGAACAACTCTTAGGTTCTACTCACCTTGTATGTTAGCAGATGTCCTTTCATGGTTAAATTTGGAGCTACAGTAATATGGGAAAGTTATAATCTTTATCAGATTAAATTTACTCTGCAATGATTATGGTAAAATATGGTTTGCTAGTTTTTGGTTCTTGGGGGAAGCACCACCATTATTTTAGCGTGTGATATGAATGAGGCAATCACCTTAAGTGATGGTATGGTGTATGCTATGTCTCATATTTTTACGTCTGTTGTTTATATAGCTGTGGTTTTTATCCATTTGTTATTTGCTTGCTGACTCACTAGTGGTGAGATGGACAGCTATACCACTTTAATAAATAAATATTGTGGTTTACTGGCTTAGGTGTCCAGTTCTTAGGCAATTACGCAATTTAGGGCCGTTCACACTCATTCACCTACCCTATTTCACAGGAGGAAACGGGGAAGAACATCCACCCATATATTTTGCAGTGAGTTCCTGAACAAAAGCAAGCAATAAATGTAACAACGTTTCCTATGCCACTACACGATAAACAAACCATTGTGTTTTGTTAAACAAGTTTGGGTTATAGTATATTTTGTGAATCCAGCTAGATAGAGTATTCGTTGTGTTGTTATGGAGAGGATCAAATAAAACCAGTCCAAAATAGTACCGATTTTTGGAGTCCTTGGTGCTCTCTGAGCTTGGTTTTCTTGCAGACGTTTCATTACCAAACTAGGTAACATCAACAGTGTTAACTGATGACCCTTTCTCCTCAAAGGTTAGCTATGTGTGCTACAGCTTTCAGCCTGCTTCCTGGATTAATATCAGTCCACATCCTTTATTAGATGTGTATGCTGCTACAATCAAACTGCTTTCAACAGTTCATACAATGTGCACTTGGAGAACTCTTTGTATGTATGTTTGCTTCTGAAGCTGCTACATTTGGCAGAAGGTTTTCCCATAATAAAAGCTGGATTTATTTGGGAATCCCTCTATCCTAATTGCTGCTAATATGGTTCCTAAAGAAAAATGAAGGCTATAAGGCTCTTACTCTTTCTCCTCTCCCCCCCCCAAAAAAAAATCCATGCTAAGAATGTTTATAATTGCTCTCAAAGGAATTAGCTTGGTGGATTTAGAATGCATTTCCATTTGATGGGGCTTCTGAATGGAAAAAGTCAAGCCCAGACCCTTACAGGGAAGTTACAAGTATCCTCTGAATCTGGATATATTTATATCCTCTGAGGTTCAATAGCCAAAATATATCTCTGTTTTGGAACGTTCACTTTAACCTGCACCAAATATCGAGAAATGTAGAATGGAACACCTGCTGCTATGAGTAGAAATGTAGGATATAAATTGAATACATAAATAAAAATAAATTATTCATATCAGGAAAAGCTGAAAAAGGAAAAAAGAAGGGAAAAGAGAAGAATCACGGACCAACCACAGTCTTTAATTAATTTTTTTATGTTTTCTTTTAGATTGTTCAGAATTTAATACTCGAAAGATAACTTCAGTTTATTGGTAATAAGATAAAAGACTGCACACCAAAGCAAAACATTGAGATTTAGGATCCTTTCTTCTATGTCCTTGTGTTTCCATAGCAGGGTTGTACAGAACTTTAGATTTGACTCCCAAGAAATTGCCTTTTTGAATACACATTTTAAAAACCATACCTTTTCCCAGGATTTCATGCCTACTATTGTTCTGTGGAGGAGCTATACAATCTTGGAAACAGATGTCATAATGAGTTGCCCAGAGCATTATAGAAAGAAATTAATTTGCAGTCAGAACTAATGCTTCAAACAGTAATATTCAAAATGCATGATGATGTAACATACACACACACACACACATATGCACACACATAACAAGTCAGTACAGGTGAACTTAGAAGTTAGGCAAACAGATTATCTGAAGGAGTCCTGCTGTGCTTAGCTGAGGATAACATCCTCATATGAAATAAGTTTAACCTCGTCTTTAAACTAATAAAAGTATCTGAATTAAATCAGTGGAGGAAGAAGTTCCTTGATAGATTATGGTAAAGAGAAATGCTTGGTAGAGAAGGATCTTCATCGCCTTGTGCAAGAAAAAGGAACATCAGGAAGTATATCTATAAAACAGTAAAAAAAAATTCTAAGAGAAAAGTTACTTCCTGGATTGATCACGTAGAGAAAATATGTCTTAAAGAATACCAAGTAGAATAGGGAATAGGAATATAATCAGACCTTACAAAATCCTTGTCCCAAACAATTGCTTTGTTCCAAGGTTTGGAATAAAATCTATGTTCTTGAGAGGGATTTGAGGAAGATCCCCTCCAGGTTTTTGCTTCGGAAGTTTTATGGAACATCTTTATTTTACTTTACAACTCGCCATGTATAACTTTTAACACAGGGGTAGGCAACCTTGGCTCTTTTATGACTCGAGGACTTCAACTCCCAGAATTCCTGAGCCAGCATGGGGAAAACTTTGCCCCCCTCATGACTCGTGGACTTCAACTCCCAGAATTCCTAAGCCAGCCATGCTGGGGGGAAAGGGAGAGGTTTCCAAGCTGAGCCAAGCTGGCTCAGGAATTCTGGGAGTTGAAGTCCACGAGTCATAAAAGAGCCAAGGTTGCCTACCCCTGTTTTAACATATACACTCCCAAACTTTATCTACACCTGCTTACATTTAATATATTACTTGGTTTCTTTCCAGTTACCATAATGTCCACGGATGGGGGTTTTGCAGGAGGCAACAGCGATGCCCAGCAATGTCTTCAGTCTTTCTGGCCTCGGGTCATGGACGAGATTCGAAACCTAACAGTGGTAAGATATTTTTTTTTCATACCATCCCACAGAGAAATTGTTTGTAGACCTCTTACTAGCTATGTCCATAAGCATTTTTCATGTTGTGCTTTTGAAGGAGAGAGAAGGCTCAGACTTTTTACAATGTTAATGACTGTAAAACTTCAAACCTTAACAATCTCCTCCATGGGTTGCTAGTTACTAGAGCAACTAGAGTGAGAAAAAAAAATCACCCTTTTCTGATTTTGCAACAAGAGAAAAATGTTTATCAGCTACCTCTTTCTACACGGAATATATTCTCTAGGTACTCCTAAGAAGGACTGGTAGTTATATTTTAATTAGAGGTATTTGAACCCTATAAAAGTCTTCCTGTCAGGACTCTAGTATCTTCAACTGAAAGCTACATATATAATCATAAAGATGGAACAATGGGGATTTCAATACAAAAAAATATCTACCTCAAATATTAAGCTTAGTAGTATAAAATATTTACTGCTGGCGCATTATTCCAATCAGGATTGTTGAAATAAGCAATTCCTTTTCCGTGAAATACTGGAAATGCAATAAGCAAACTGGTTCCTTGCTACAATGTTACAAAGCCCAATAATACTAGAAATTAATTCATTGTAGAATGGAACACATTTTGAAAACTCTAGTCCCATTTCATCCTGAGATATATATTTGTTATTAAACTTCACTAAACCATACATTTCTTCAAAAAAAATTTTTTTTAGCTGGTATTGTATACGTTAATATTCACACAAATTTTATATGTTCTTTATAAAGTTGCCAAGTTGCCGCCCCAACCATATTTAGAGTCCCAGATTGGAGCAGACTGTCCTGGAGAATATATGTGGATTAGCTGTTAACTGGAACAACTAAGTGGAATTCTTATGTCCAGAGGCAGTGTGACTTTGAGTGTTAGATGTTAAAGGATAACGGTGGGGAAAGACAGCTAACTATGGGGCCTTTGTAAAGACTTCTGTTGAAAACTGGATTGGGAACGAGGTAAGTCCTTGTCGTGTTTTATTAGGGATCTTTTATACGGGTAATCCCAAACTGACAACCAGTCATTTAACAACCATTAGACGGTTATGATGGCTGAAACCATATGTTGGCTCAGAAAGGATGTTTTACAATTCGTAAATTACTTTCAACCACCATTAAAATCCCCCCACCTGCAGTGACATGATTATGATTTGGGTGCTTGGCGACCTATTTACACTTATAGTGTAAATAGGTTATGCCAAGTGTCCTGCTCCATTCACCCAATGACCTGTGTGGTTGCTTAACAACCACAACTAGGAGAGCTGAGATTGCAGTCATTGAATGAAACAGCCATGTGGACATCTCATTAATGACCGCTCCATTCAACCACTGAGATTCTGGTTCTTGTAAATCAAGGACTACTATCTCTGTTCCAAGTTGATTGGATCATTATTCTCTGTGCTGTTGACAGATTTATGTAGGATGGGACTTTCTGCATGGTTCTGCGGGTTTCCGTCCCAGGGCTTGAATATTGAGCTCTTTGGAGGAAAAAAGACAAGAAAAGCCAAGCTAGCATCTAATTGCAAGGAAGAGAACTAAATAATATCTATTAAATCCTCCTCCGCAAAGCACTACTGGTTTTGTCAAGCTTTATTTAAAATGCTTGCATGAGGCTAAAAATAAGCAACTGGAACTTTTCAGTGTGGAAACTCTTAAGAAGATTTTCTAAGAGAATTGCATCTCCACATCATTAAATGTAGTCCAATTTAATTAAACATCATTTCCCCCCCCTTTCCAGGTAAAAGCTGCTAGGTTTAAAAAACTATATGAAATATTACATCTCAGAACCGGGCACAAAACTAGCATGCTATCAAAAAAGCTTTTGCATTTTCATGTGACGCTTGGAGCCCAGTAGAGAACATGCAAAGTAGAATTAATTACTCTGATCGCTTGGTTCCCAGAAGTTTACCACATGGAAGCTTTGAGATTTCAGCTGTTTGAGATTTCAAGAGTTTTATTCTACAAGCTTTCAGGGAAGGACAGCTTTTAAAACTTTGGGCAATTTTTATGTATGAAACAATGCACTACACTTGATTAAGTACCATCTTGAAAACCGAGCCGTAACTTTTCTGCTTAGCACTATGGAAAAAAGATATTTATCTCAAAAAGGGGGAAAAACTTCTGAAATGATGTCTTGAATTTAGATTTTGTGTATGTGTGTGTATGTTTATAATCCTGTCTTCTGCTGTAGCTGTGTGCCAAGTGATCAGCCAGAGTACAGAGGTTCAGGTTTCCTTTCATTTGCAGTGACCTTGGTGTTCATTCTGGAGCTGTGTGTAATCCATCTAAGAGAGGTGTACTTAGAGCAGTGTTTCCCAAACTTGACAATTTTAAGGCATGTGGACTTCAACTCCCAGAATTCCACAGCCAGCGTTGCTGGCTGTGGAATTCTGGGAGTTGAAGTCCACATGCCTTAAAATTGTCAAGTTTGGGAAACACTGACTTAGAGGAATACCTTATCTGAATGAGACAGGCATTCTTGGCCAGTGCTCGCAGGCTGCTGCCGCTTTGAGAATAAGGGAACACCTTGTATTTCTTAGACCAGTCATTTCCTACTTGGTCTTGTTTTAGTGTTCTCTTGCAGACTGACTTGTCTTCCCTAGAAACCCCTGCATGAGGGAGGTTTCTTGGCTGAGACCATATAGCAGTTTCCCTGCTTCCTCTCACTTGGCAATGTCTTCATAAAAATGGAAGGAGCATCCTGAAGGTCGCAGGCATCTATCTTGGGGGGGGGGGGGAATCTTGTAATTCTTCTTTCAAGTCAACATTTTTAGCTCAAGCATTCACCAGACAAGACAGGTGGGCTTCCACTCCCAAAGTTTTCCGTCACCATAGCTGTTGCTGAGGAGTTGAGTTGGTCCATATATCTGAGAAGTTCTCTGTTTGAGAGAGACTGTTCTGAACAGAAGAATCCCTGCTTAAATGTCCCAACAGCATGGAGCCACCAGATTTGGTTTGATTACTTCATCGGTGTTCTACCCTGGATTAGCAGTAACCAGAATTTGCATAATAGGAGCTTGAGGGAGTTGCTGCCACAGGATGGTGTTATTTGTAGCCTGGTGGGGTTTTGTTGTTGTTGTTGTAATTGTCGTTTGTTTCTGCTAGTGGAGCAAAGAACTTCACCCATCTCTGATTTCAGAGCCCAAGCAGAGTGCTCCGCTCAGGTGCAGATAGAGAAAACCCATTGGTGGATTCTCCATCTCCCGTACTGGAGAAGGTTCTGCCACATTTGTTTTCCTGCAGACCATAGCCTTTATGACCTTTTTTCTCCAAGTGAATTGGAAACTTTGGGAAGTACAACAACTCTTTTTGTTGTTGTTAGTTGCGAAGTCGTGTCCGACCCATCACGACCCCATGGACCACGTTCCTCCCGGCCTTCTTGTTCTCTACCATCTTCTGGAGTCCATTTAAGCTCACGCCTGCTGCTTCAGTGACTCCATCCAGCCAGTACAAAAGAACAAGGAAATGCAAATAGTTGATATTATTAAAACAGCCCTTTTAATTTCTAGGACTGGATCAAGGCTCTAGATAGTTTTTTTTTTTAAAGCCTACCTCATAGCTTGAGTTTTCTATGTCTCTTTAAAATGCCCAACACGCTAATATGATCTTCCCTACCTATTAATTTTTACGGAAGTGGTCCTCATTAAAAATGGAGATGATAAAGAACCAAGTTCTTCCTTCTGTGGCACTCTTGTATATTTTCACCGCTAGAGGTGAAGGACAAGAGTGGCTACAAATACAAGATGGGAAGACCGGCTTTTAATCCCCTCTTGCTTTTCATCTTGCTTTTCATCTTTCCTCCTGCCAAAAGAACAGGAAAAGCTGAACCTAAGCTGAGCTTCAAGTGGCAAATATCCCTCCGATCATGTTATATCCCTCACTTCAGCTATCCAGGGAATGGTTTAAAGAGGGAACTGAACTGTATTTGTATTTTGACTCTGATCTATTTATGCTACTTAACTGAGGTTTCCGCATTTTGAGTTGCCACAGTCGGAAGGAACGGGATAGCCGCATGCCAATTACCTTGGTAATTATCAACAAAAAAGCAGTTGCTTTTTCTGTGTGCCCAATATTTCCCCACAGACTTTTGGAATGGTTTTTTTTCTTCTTCTAACGTTTAGGGAAAAGTGGGCAGCATGTTATTTCTTCAAGCACGGTTGACTCTGTGGTATCAGACCTTGGGTTATGCTGCATATTTTCGTTCTGGGAAGAGAGAAAGATTGAAATTTTAAGGGCACAGATCTGTCTGTGAGACGTGAAGGTTCCTGAGCTGATACAGAGACTTGAAGGTTAATGGAGTTTACCTAATTTGGGAAAAGAATGACAAAGAATTGTCAAGAGAAGTTTGTTTAATTGGATGGTGGCCAATGTACATTTTAATAGATTTCAATGCAAAACAGACTTTGGGTTGAACTTCCATGGAAACCATTGCCAATCTATCTGGTTGTATATTTACCCAAGCGTCTCTGGAGAGTTTGATGGTGTTGCAGCAAATCATGCTGTTCTTCACAGTCCTGAGGTCTACTTGTAACAATGGATCACTAATGAAAAAGATTAGGAACAGCAGCAACACATGAGACTTCGTCATATCTAGGGAAGATTTGTGCAAGATCCTGCACCATAACAGTTGGATAGCTGCCTCATCCTTTACCGATTGCGGGTTTGGGGGAATAATGTCAGATTTCTCTTATGTTACTCTCTGCAGAAAGACTTCAGAGTTCAGGAGCTCCCATTGGCACGCATTAAGAAGATCATGAAATTAGATGAAGACGTGAAGGTAAAATTTCTGGCAACTTTTTTTTTAAAAAAATATAAACCCCTAAAATTTGTTCTAAGCCTATTTGACTTCCCTGCATGCTTCCTTGGAGGCTGTCTTTTTATTAACCTTGTGAAACCCTCAAGCTTTCTCCTTCCGTTATATATTCAAGATGGACAGTATTTAATATTTATTTGATACGTACATGGAGGGATGTGGGTCTATATATATGTTGTTCATGGTATGCTTAGGTGTGCGTCATGTATGTGTTTCACTTTGAGAGCGGGCAACTAAATTTCATTTTTGATGTGTGCCCTTGTGCCCACAGGGAAAAAAAATGACAATAAAGGTTATCTTATCTTTTCAAATTAGAAGCTAAACACAGACTGACGTGGAGTTGAACGGAAACTTAAGATGCAGCATAGGCTGCTGTGCTGATACTGGCAAGAGAGACATATTGGCAAATGAGGGTGGGCAATGGCAGCTGCGGGGTGGCGGCGATAGGTGGGGTACCAAGTGAGGATTATATTTTGGTTTGAAGAGGGCGAGTTTCCATTTTAAAGTTGTTTGTCCATTTTTTTACTTTTCCAGTTTGGTGTTCCACTTGTTTTCTGGAAAGGACTGAGCTGCTTTCTTTTTATTTCCCCCTTTTTTTTCTCTCTCTTTCTCTTCATATATATGTGTTTTTGCAATGTAGGTGAAAAGCAGTGTGGTGTGCTAAGTGGATATGCTATTGTTATATGCTATTAAAACTGGAACTATGGGCATTGTTTAAATCAGTGGTTCTTAACCTGGGCGATATTGCCCCCCAGGGGGCGATTTCATTTTTCAGGGGGCGATGGAGCAAAAAAGGGCGATGCGGGGGCAAAGGAACGAAAAGGGGGCGGTATGGGGGCGATGGAGCGAGAAGTTTTGGGGACACTTTTGAGACTTTTTCGTACAGTGAATCGCTGCATATCTGTCGTACGAAAACATCAGATCGCTCGCTATTGGTGGATTGAATTGTGTTTTCAAATGTTCCTCCAGCTAGCTTCAGTACAGAACGCCATACATATGTGAATACGCATCGCTTATCTTCATGCGCGTTGTGCAGCAGCCTCTACCCATACAGTGGCGCGCCCTTGGCCAGAATATGGGAGATATGGGGAAAAGACTGGAAATAAATTATTTGCAGTGATATGTCCTGATGACAATTTTAAAGAAAACAAAACAAGTGTTTGCATAAATTGAAGAATTATTTCCTAGGTTGTGATTGAGAGGTTATGTTGGCGGAGGGGGGCGATGACAACTTCCTCATTGGCTCAAGGGGGCGATTCGTTCAAAAAGGTTAAGAACCACTGGTTTAAATCATAACTTTGTGGCACATCTGAGAAATTGCTCAATCGAGCAGAAGCGCCACTAGTCCTTACAAGTGCTAGTGAGGTCCCCTAAGAAGTCTACAATAAGGGCATTCTTTGGTCGTTGCTGTTCCCAGCAACTGACATTCCATAGTAAACAAGTTTCTAATGGTAGCTTGCTCTTGATACTCACTTCTGAATATAAGTGAACTTCTTTTAAACCTTCTCGTGTCCATCCCACCTTGTAAAAGGCACAACGGTCTTATGTTTTAACCTGTAACAGCAAACCTAGTCCCATTTTCCTTTCTTCTCTTGCTCTCTCTCCCCCTTTCTCTCTTTCTTCCCCCCTCCCATTCTTAGTATCAAGATTAGGTTCCTCCAGGCTGACTGTAGTTCTCACAGGATGGGAATGGGGTCAGTGAAACTGACACCCTTGCAAAGGTGAAAATCCTCATTGGTTGGAGCAGGGCACTTTTCAAATTGTTCCAGTTGATAAAAACAGATTCACCTGACAGACACATTTGATAGTGGTGGGTTTTTTTGTGTTTTTTTTTACCTTGGTCTCTGTGCCCCTCTTAACTTTTCTTTGCAGATGACCTATGGTTCATTGGGATAATTTCTCCTCTTTTATGTAGATATTGAATCTGGTTACATGGACCATTGTTCAGGCTTGCAGTAGAAGCTGTAACTTCTCTTCCTCACTAGGCTAAAGATGGGAAACTGAGTGTTGTTTTTGCTCTACTCCTTTTGAGAATTGGCCAGGTTTTGTATGTAGACTTGGCTGTCTGGGAAGTAAGCTGTGTGTGAAATATTGTTCCATTTCTAACGAATTACAAATTGAATCCGGATTGATTTCAAAGGCTGCACATGTTTAATGTCTACCCTGCAGTGCAAAGCTAGAATTCTTCAAAGAGGTTCCTGAAAACAGGTTTCTTAAAATACCAGATGAGATTATTTTCACTTCCATCTTAAAACTTAAGGGATCAACGTTTAGTCCATTATTTCATTAAAAGTATTTTGTTTAAAAGGTTTTGTGACCACTTAAAAAAAATGGACAGCAGACTTTTTTTTTTTTAATGAGAATACATAAAAACTCTTTAAGATGCTTGGTGCAATCTTTGAAGGAGCTTTACTCACTTGAGAAAATGCTTCTTCGGGAAAGCATCTGAAAACAAGGTTCACCATGCTTTATAATGCCGAGTGATGGTATTATGTCCTATTTCACTGATCAAAATTCCAGGATCAAGATGTTTTTATATGACGGCATTTATTTGTTATTTGGACCGTGCTTGGGATTGTAGCCTGAGAGCAACAGGAAGTTCACTGAGGCCAGCAGTGCAGTCAAAATTAAAAGAGACATTTCCTTTTGTGAGAGAGGAAGCTGGTTAGTCTTTGCCAAAGGCTTGGAACGTGCCATGCTTGTTCTTATTCGGAAATTGTAGAGAATATTTGTAGCTTGGATTATAGATTTAGGCAGAGGTTTGTCCTCCGAGCTTGCTGCTTGGCTCCTGGACGTTTCATTACCAAACAAGGTAACAGTCACAAGACTAACCGACCACCTAGGGTGGATCTGTAACCTTGACAACTTTAAGACTTGTGGAGTGGCTGAGAAATTCTGGGAGCTGAAGTCCCCAAGTCTTAAAGTTGTCAAGACTTCTGACCTAGGACCTGATATAAATGAAGAAGACACTTCACCCCAAACTCTGCTGAAGATGTTATCCAGTTTGGTAACGAAACGTCTGGGAGCCAAGGACAAACTCTGCCTTTTACTTAGTTACTTATTTTGATATGTGCTTGTTCTTAAATGTCGAGACATGAACATTTGTCTTCTCTGTCATTTTCCTGGGCTTGAGCTGAGGCCCCAGAGGTGAAGCCCTTTCATATTTGTATCCTTGATATTTAAAAGCTTGAATTCTCTGGCTGGAAAATGGCATGTTTCAGTCCTAACATATTTGACCGGGTGGTAAAATTGGGGAATTTCAGGTAACAATTTCAATTAATCCAAAACAATCAGCAAGTCGCCTCGAACTAGCCTCTAATTCTGTCTGTTTGACCTTTTGGGGTTGCTGTGAGGACCAAAGGGATAACTTTCCCTATGTATCATTCTTGGAAGATAAAGTTTCTTATTTATAGGTTATTTCCCAAGATGTAAGTTGTAATAGCTCTCGCTTATCCCAAAGAAAGCTCTGCTCTTTTTTTGGGGTGAGGGGGGGGGAGAATACAGGGTCCCGCAATTGTCTTGTTTTACTACAGTCAGTAGGTTAAATGCACCTTCATTTCTGTAGATGATCAGCGCAGAAGCTCCTGTTCTGTTCGCCAAGGCTGCTCAGATATTCATCACGGAGTTGACACTACGAGCCTGGATACACACAGAAGACAACAAACGCAGGACTTTGCAGGTAAAACGACTGCTTACCATCCTGAAATTGTGCTGTCTTCTTTACTTTTTGCCTGCTCCTGCTTTAGGGGTGGGGGCCTAGATCAAAGCAAGACTAGATTGAAGCAAGGCTTTTACTAGTCAGTCTCGGAATGCAAATGCTTGATGATTAGCATCTCCCCTGCAAAGCCAGTTGACAGTAAAAAGCATCAAACAGGAACTTAACTCTTCTTCCTCCAGTTTCTATTTCTCGGTCTCTGCAGACACAGATCCAGCATCCCAGGGGGGGGGGGGAAGATAGAGCAGTGGTGACGAGCTATGTCTTTTTTTGAGCATTGGCTTCAGTATTCATTTAGAGGCATCTTTGAAACAAACATTGAATTGCGGGGGTATAGGGGGTTTTGGCTTTGTGTGTTTTATCGAATTTCCCGTGATGTCACAGGTTCCAACTAATGAAGCACTTCAAAGAACTTTCAGGCATGTTTCCTAAAGTCTTTATTGCAGAGCTACAGTTTTGCCGGTCACCATGATGGACGGGTTGATGCCAGAATCTGAACTTCCTTTGCTGGCATCAAGCTTTTCTTGCTAAACCCCTCCCTTCTCATGCAGTCACAGGTCACATTATCCAATTAGTGTGAAGGTCAAAAGTTTACTTCCTCTTTCTTTCCCCGGGCTTTTTTCCTCCCCCACTCTAAGCCAAGTATTAACCCAATAAATACCAGACAGTTTTGCATATTGTCAAAGCAAGAATATACAGTATTCGCAGCATTGACACGTGAATTGTTAGCAAATAGGTTTATTAGAGATTGCGAAAGTTTAATATTTTTATTTATTAATTTTTATGCCACCCATCTTAGTTTTGAATCTTGTGAGGTGTAGTCCCAACAAATCGGGAGGGCACTAGATTGGGAAAGGCAGATAGACTAACAGACTGACTGGCAATGTGGATTCCATCAGCCTAACCTTCTCTGAACAAGTTCAGGGGAAAATTCTGGAAGCCATCCAGCACGCTGCCTTCTGATTTTTATACACTTTTAATTTTGCTGCATTATATCCTGACTCACGTGCTCACTTCCTGAATGTACCTCTTCCCGTTTTTTTTTTTTTCTCCTCGCCACCTGGGCTTCCCAAACACGTTCACCACTTAGCCTGTGCTTCTTTCGGCTTATCTAACTGATTAGCTGAGCCCTGAAGCTACCCAGTTACTATTTACTCCTCTGTCCCAAAAACTTCTAGCACTTTGCAAGTCAGCAAACAATTACAGGCGGAGAGGAAAAAGCCTACATTCCAGTATGTCACCATTCCAGCACCCTTGTGCACGATTTTAGCTCAGCAGATCTTGCAAGCCAGCAAGTTGACAATCTTCCCTTTTTTCTTTCTTTTAACCAGCATACTCAAATTTGCTTCTCTTGACCTAGATTGCGAAACATATTGCAGGATGGGTGGTGTGTCAGAGGTCCAGTGCAATGTTTTTCAACTTGGCAACTTGAAGCTGTGTGGATTTCAATTCCCAGAATTCCCCAGCACGCTAAATTCTGGGAGCTGAAGTTCACGCATCTTAAAAATTGCCCAGTTTAAGAATCCCGGTCTGTTTCATGCCACAAACCTAGGATGACTTTGCTTTCCCTTATCTCTGAAGTGGGTAGGAAAAAAAGCCCTTTGTTGCTGATATTGTATCATAACTATGGGCATCACCAGCGGGCGTTTCAAATGTCCCTTGCTCCCATCTTTTGCCTTTCCCAAGAGGACTTTGCAATTTTGCAACAAGTGTTGGTACCTTGGAATAAAACAAAGGTGGGCTGTCTTAGCCCCCCCGCCTTTTGTGGCACTGTAGCCCTGTTTGCTGAAGACTGACGGCACATTTATCACACTTGAAATGAAAACTGCATAGAAATTGTTTTAACCGGCTAGAAGATGAATTAATTACAGTTAAGAGCAAAGATTTACAGTACTTGAAGTAGTCCAGGCCATCTTGCAAAGTATTAGCTGGCCACCCTAACATTGCCTATTCCTTGTATACAGGGAAAAAATGAAAATGGAGATTCTTGAGCTCCGTATTTCACACAGGAGAAAAAAGAAGCATTCAGAACTTTAATTAAAAGTAGATGAGAAGAAACGTTAGTGGCAATTTTTCGTAGTGGGTACTTTACAGCATTCATTCATTTTGGAATTATTAATGGCATCATTGGTAAGCCCTTAGACATTTTTAACTGCTTAGTAAGTGTCATGCAGATTATAAAAGATAACAGCCTCTGCTGTAGATTCACAATCTAACAACCACAATGCAGAGGCAGCAGGAAGAAGACGGCAGCATTAGAGCAGAAATGCCTTTTCCTGAGTAGAGTCAGCTTGTTTAATTTTTGAAATAGTTGCTCTTTCTGACTAGAAAGGGCAAAGCCAACTCTCTGCACACTGCAGTTGTTTCCTGCGGACGAGGGCAGATTGATCTCCCCTTTGCCATAGAAGATCCTTCACGCCTCCAGTCCTAGATCAAGGGCAGTGATCCAGTATGCTGTAGAAAAGATACATGAGTTTTAAATTACCCAGAATTACCTTGAGGTAAGGTAGGCGGCCTATAAGTTTTATAAACAAACATAACAAATCTACGTGATACAAGAACAAATCTACGTGATACAAGAAGTCCTCGACTTACTATCGTAATGAACCCTGCCCATCTCTCTCTCTCTCTCTCTCTCTCTCTCTCTCTCTCTCTCTCTCTCTCTCACACACACACACACACACACACACACAGCCCACTTTGCTTCAGGAAATGTCACCTGGTGGTAAAAGCTTGTTAAAGCCAGATTTCTCCCCCTTGTTTTATGGAGCCCATCAAATCAACGGAGAACAGTGGCCTTGTTCCATCCAACAGTGTAGACAACTTCCTGAAGCAACAAGCAATAAACATACCTAACGTGTAACTTCCCACCTGTCTCGAATGAGGTTGGGGGGGGGACGCTCTCTTCTTTAGCCTCACAACAACCTAGTAGGCTAGCTTAAGATGAGATCAGCCCAGGAATCCAGGACAATCAGGATGAAGGAGATTTAAAACCTCATTGCATTCTCCCTGGTACATGACCCACCCAGTTGTTAAGAGAATGTTTGTTAAGCAAACTGATTTTTCTCTATGGCTGATTTTGCCAAAAACGGCAGGTAAATGTCAGTTTTCAGCAAAAATATTGTCAAAAGCAGTCATGGAACCCTGCCAATAGCTGTAAATGTGGGCTCGTTTTCAAGCACCCGAAATGCAGTCACATGATCAGGGAGGGCAGCCTTCAGAATTGTGCTTTAAATGCCTCTTAGGGAGGCTGCATTAACAGAGGGATAGGATCAAGATCACGTGAAGGGTTAATACCACTTTACAAGGCCTTGGTAAGGCCACATGTGGAATACGGCATCCAGTTTTGATCACCACGATGTAAAAAAGATGTTGAGACTCTAGAAAGAGGACAGAGAAGAGCAACAAAGATGATCAGGGGACTGGAGGCTAAAGCATATAAGGAACAGTGGCTGGAATTGGGTATGTCCAATTTAATGAAGAGAAGGACGAGGGGGGACATGATAGCAGTCTTCCATTATCTCAGGGGCTGCCCCAAAGAAGAGGGAGTCAAGCTATTCTCCAAAGTGTCTGAAGGCAGGAGGAGAAGCAACGGATGGAAACTAACCAAAGAGAGAAGCAACCTAGAACTAAGAGAAACTTCCTGACAGTTAGAACAATTAACCAGTGGAACAACCTGCCTCCAGAAGTGGTGAATGGTCCAACACTGGAAGTTTTTAAGAAGAGATTAGACAACTATTTGTCTGAAATAGTACAGAGTTTCCTATCTGAGCAGGGAGTTGGACTAGATGACTCCCAAGGTCCCTTCCAACTTTACTATTATTATTATTATTATCAATCATCGCACAGTCAGCCAGATGTTCAGACTGGATTTGGCATTTTGTCTACCTATCGACTCCTTAACCAGGACATTATTATTATTATTATTATTATTATTATTATTATTATTATTATTATTATTATTATTTCAGTCGTTAAGGATTACTTGTACTAAATACAACTCACAGCGTTTCATATCTTTGGGATTGAGTAACTTTATATAATACAAAGCATTCGTATTGATTGATCTTGCAGCGCAATAAATAAAAAACCTCAGGGAACTGGGAAGTTTGAAAATAGTCTTCCTGTACGAGTTTTAGTGTACCTTCAGATTGTTAAGATTTTATGTCATCTTCATCTTCATCACCTATTATTCTCTCTGCCTTTCCTGTTAAGCTGATCAAGGCCAGTGTCAACAGCGTTCATTCAGCTAGAGTTACAGAAACCAAATGTTCCTTGTGCTTCCTTTTTTTGTTACAGAGAAATGATATTGCTATGGCCATCACGAAGTTTGATCAATTTGACTTTCTCATTGACATCGTTCCGAGGGATGAACTTAAACCTCCAAAGCGACAGGTGAGCGTGAAAGTGAATCTATGTGTGTGTGTTCTCTTTATATGTTTGCAATCTGGACTTGATTAATCCAGAAGGAACGTGCACTGTTTGCCCTTGATGATGATGTAACATGCCCAGATCTGATTAACTATAACTTTGTGATGTTATCGTGGTCAGTGGAAATTAATGAGAAGAAGAAAAAGCTTTTTTTCTTGGTTAAGACTTGTGCAAACAGATCAGCACAGTCCGAAATGTAATTTTATCCATGGAAAAGAATGTGGGGACTGTTTTTTGCAGTCGGAAAGTTCTTTCTTCTCCCAAGATGTGTAAATATTTTGTGTAAACCAAGCTAAAAGCTCAGGCTCCATCTTATTTCTGTACTGTATTATGGGACACCAGGTGGATTTATATCTTATTCCCCAGAGAAAAAGCTCCCTAGAGCAACTCATAGATCCAATAAATGCAAGAAAATTGGTGTCTTAGATTTGCAATCTAAAAAGACAGCACACCAGAGGTAAAAGATGCAGACACCAATGGAAGATTCTTGCAACGAAACGAACATTGATGGTCATAGACCATGGTCTTTTGGCCAGCTGAAATGGAAGCAGTTCAAACAAAGGAAGCACTCCAAAATTCAGGTCTATCAGCTGAACAAGGGTGTGAACCTTCTTCAGTTATCTTTCTTCTAAAAGCCATCTAATATGACACCTCTAAAGGTATAAGGATGGCCTTCTGTTCCTTCTCCATAGCTCTGCAATCTGATAAGACTAGATGAGGGTTCAGCTGCAGCAAACTAGTGAAGTGGGCTTGTGTGTATATTGTGACTTTGTTGTATATAACTCTAGTTCCCCATGGGGGCTTGCGAAGCTCGTTGTGCCGATTGTGAGCAGTGGCAGCAGCACGACGAGCCACGTGGCCTCCTGCCGCAAGTGGCAGCGGCGCGTTGCGCCACATAGCATGCAGCTGCTGAAGAACTTGGGCAGCAGCGCAACAGGGATCAGGGCGTAGGGGGCCTGGGTGCGGCGGTCCTAAATATACGACTGCCAAATATAAATATATAGGACTGTCCTAAATATAAAGCCTGCCAAACTTTACATTCTGTCTGGTGAATGGAGCTGCTTATTCCTCCAGCTCTGGCAATCCTCCTCTTTTCAGATGTTATGTAAATAACAAACATGGTTCTCTTTAGTCTGCTAGTTGAATTTAATGTAGTTTATTCTGCAGAATCCTTCGTTTTATTTTTTATTTTTTTTTTGCTCTTTTCTCAAATGTAACATGTGGTGTTGCTGCTGCTTTCGACTCAGATAATTGAATGTTTTAGGGGTTGTGTAAAGCAGCGTGAGGATGGATTTGAAAGGCTGTGTGTGCCCTCCTCCCTGCCCTGGGCTCACTACTGGGTCCTTGATTGCTTCCCCAACAGGATTCCTGTTACATAAGCAATAGCCTGTGCATGATGTCACAGGTTTCTGCCTTGTGCATAGGAACGGGACACTTTTTTTCCAACGGGTCATTTGCGACGTCTGTATTTTGCCTGGTCAAGAAAACCTTTCCCAGTTGACTGGACAAATACTAGCCAGAGATTTAATAAAGGTAACTTAACCTATGCCTCCTTGAATGGAGAATTCACACTGCTAGTGAGCTACATCTTCCCTAGAACTCCGTGTCTTCCAGGACATTTGACGTGGGAATCGGCCCACGTGTGCAAATACCATGGTTTTCTTGCACCCGAGGGACCCCATCAGGTTGGGGGAGCCTCGTTGCGAATCTATCTGGGCAGTTGTTGCCCCTGTAAACATCCTTGACTGGAAGCTGTGCAGGCGGAGAGGCTTTCAGTCGGATGTTTACAGCGGCAGGCTGCCACCATCCTCCTGAGACAGAACGGGGCCTTGGCTGACACCGGGCTAGCGAAGGTTTCGGATTTGGAATCCATTCAGTTGCTGCTTTCTGTTCAGACTAGCCTTAGAATGCAGAAGAAAATCGGACAATTAAAACCTCTGCAAATGCATCGAGTGCTCTTGTAATCTACTTCCAGAGACCTCAAGATAAGGTATGTGGTCTCTTTCCTTTGCCTCTGAGTGAAACATGCTTTCTTAGGGCATGGTGATCTACCTTTGGAAGACCTCCAGAGTGGAGTTCAGCTGATAATCAGGACTTCTTTTTTTATTATTATTATTTTTTAATTTAAAAAATTTAATTAGGAAGTGAACATGTATTAGCTTAGCAAACACCAGACAACTTGTTCGATTGGAAAAATTAACATATGTTGATGGAAAAAAATTAATTAAAAAAAAAGACTGTTAAAAGATAACCAGGACTTCTGACTCACAAGAGCAACAAACCAAGCACACTTCTCCCTCCTATGTTAGGTCACCGAAGTACAAAAATGCCTGGGAAAATTGGGGAACTAGGAGTTGGGGTTGTGGTTGCGGGAGGATGGTGGGAAGAGGAACCGGTGAGCTTTAACTATTGCCCTGAAAACAAATTCTTCAGCTGCTAAATGTACTCCAAAAATACCCAGTTCTGGAATCCTAATCATATGTCTGGCTCTTCAGCCGTTGCTTTATATTCCGGGTCTTGATGTTTACACAGAAAACCGGGTAGGTCTTTGAAGCCTGATGTTTGCCCCTGTCCTTTATCTAAGGCAGTGGTTCTCAACCTTTTTAATGCCGCGACCCCCGACCGGTCGTAAGTCGAGGACTACTCAAGTGGTGCAGCACCGTTTGCAGAATGGGACTTTTGGCGGGCTCAGCAGGGCAGAGACAGCCTGGACAATTCCTATTGGCTTTTGAAAGCCAATAGAATTAGACTCTATTCAAGAGAGTCTATTCTATTGGCTTTCAAAAGCCAATAGAATAAAAGGGAGTAGCACAGCTAAGGAAAAGGGGAAAAAAATGGCGGACTGCGTTGTTTGGCGACCCCCGTGAAATGGTCGTTCGACCCCAAAGGGGGTCCCGACCCACAGGTGGAGAACCCCTGGCCTAAGGCATTCCATGGAGAAGCCTCACCGCCCCCCGGTTTGGGGAAATTGACTTTTCAGGATTGCTGCTGAGTGAACGGTTTAGTGCCGCTGAAATACAGTCTGATGTCTACGCATCGGCTCCCACTTGTGACATTCAGTGACTCCGGAGAAGCCTCGTCCAAATATGTTATTGTCAATGTTATTCCTTGCTGGTATAGCAAGTATAAGGCTGCAATTTTTGTAGGGAGGATGTAAAAAGAACAGCGATTCTAGTACAGTGTTTGCTCTCCATGGGTTTAAATCTCCCCCTCCCCTTAAAACAAGGCAGACCTTTCCAGCTGCAGGATCAGAGAAGGGATATGTGGCTTTGCAGAAGTATCTATATAACAAATGCATTGCAGTGTCCCTCAAGGGGCCTCGCTTTGGAAGCGGGGAACTTGCAATCTTCCAGATGTTATTCAGCTGCTGTTCTTGGCCTCTCCGGCTTGGATGGCGGGGGGGGGGGGAATGGAAGGTTCCCACTCCTGCTACATGGTGTTTTTTTTTTTTTTACACTGTTCCTTCCATTAAAAATAGAATGGGCAGTTCCAAAGCGCCCTGTAATGAAAAGGGCTGACTGCAAGCGCTCGTTTCTGAACGTTCACAACAGTATACTTGAAAAGCATTGCAAATCTGTTTCTGCCACAGCAGAATGACAGTATTGTGCAGGTAACTAAGATTTAAGGTTTCTGTCTCCGGGGCAAGCTCAGCGGCGTTCGAGTTTGCCAGTAATGTAGGATTCCTAAAGGATCCAGGTGTGCCACGAAGGGCCGGGGGGAGGGAGCAAATTTCTTCAACACTGCACTGTATGAACGTTCCCAGCAGCGGGGTGGATAGCAGTGCTCTGACGTCTGTTCCACTTTCTCTCCTTGGTAAATGCCAAGACAGGCTTGCTTTGGTTTCAGAGGAGCCTTGACTACAAATATAGAACAAGCAAGGCACTGTTTTGTATCTGTCCTCCTCCTGTTGCCCCTTGGGGCCACATGTGGGAATGACTCCAGTGCTCCCCACCATCAGGTTTCAAGTGTTACTGATCTCCAGACTTCACGAGCAGATTCAAGTAATTCTCTGTGGCTTTGAATAGCTGGCATTCTTGGTTCACTAAAAAAAACAAAAACCATGCATCATTATTGATACAACAAATACGAGTCGTAAGGCCGCACTTGGAATACTGCATCCAGTTTTGGTCACCACGATGCAAAAAAGATGCTGAGACTCTAGAAAGAGTACAGAGAAGAGCAACAAAGACGATCAGGGGACTGGAGGCTAAAGCATATAAGGAAAGGCTGCTGGAATTGGGTATGTCTAGAGAAGGACGAGGGGGGACATGATAGCAGTCTTCCAATATCTGAGGGGCTGCTCCAAAGAAGAGGGAGTCAAGCTATTTTCCAAGGCACCTGAAGGCAAGACAAGAAGCAACGGATGGAAACTAATCAAGGAGAGAAGCAACCAAGAACTAAGGAGAAACTTCCTGACAGTGAGAACAATTAGCCATTGGAACAACCTGCCTCCAGAAGCGGTGAATGCTCCAACACTGGAAGTTTTTAAGAAGAGACTGGACAGCCATTTGTCTGAAATGGTGTAGGGTTCCTGCCTGAGCAGGGGGTTGGACTCGATGACCTTCAAGGTCCCTTCCAACATTATTATTATATAACAGTATTAAATAAGGTATCCATACTGAGTTAACAAAGGGAAAAAAATACAGAAGTATAAAATAAAAAAAGGAGTAGACATCCATTAAGTTTAGGTCTGCATACAGACTGACTTGAGGTCTTGAAGAAGAGGAACAGAAAGACACGTCCTTATTCCCAAGTCTTCCAGGAAGCTTTAGGTATTAATGATTCTTTTCCTTTGTGGACATTTCTATAACTTATGAAACTACCACAGACCACTTTAGCAACATTTTTAAATTAATGTTTATGTTTTGTGACTATTTTGTGTTTTTGAGATAATCCTTGGTAGCCATTTGGAGAACGCAGCGATCACAACTATAGCTACATAAAGAGAATAATGAAGAGTTTCGTATCTCTGTGATTGGTTAGATTGAAGAAACAGATTTAATGAAGACAGCTTTGATGCCTGGATGTCTTGATTTTTTTCTTTTAATTGCACCGAGTTCTACAAATATGTTGGCTCACTATGGCACTACCTTATCATGCTTTTACCATGTTTTCTGAGTCATACATTGCAGAACTCTGGATGAAAATCATATTGCAATAAAACAATTCTGTTGGGATTCCCATCTTGGCAGCCCTGGGTTGCTTCTGCTGCTTCTTGTTTTCAGCCTGTCATTCCTTAATAGACGCCCCGCTAGTCAACTTTTAGTTTGGAAACAAAATAGAGCTGCTTAAAATTGAAATAAGGAGCTTCCACATACCATCTGACTCCTTATTGCACAAAAGCATATCAAGTATCCACATTAGAAACTTGGGGAAGAAAAGTTAAAAACAGTTTCTCGCGGAGCTGTGACTTTTCAAGATGTTGAGAGCAATCTTGCAGTATTCATCTTCCCAGGAAATGAAGAGATGAAATATATAAAGAGCACTTGGATTGCTTGATATATTGGAGGTAGCAGTCACCTCTCTTCCTGTAGTTTGGAGATTGTTTTAAAAATAACCCCCTTCCAGCCATTACGTAAAGGATCTTTCTTGGTGCCCTTCAGGTGGTGTTGAAGTACATTTCCCATCTTGTGCTAGACGTAGTGATTTGTCCAATACAACCATCCATAGTTGCGTGCTGTGACCTCTAAAATCTTGAGCCTTCTACCATAGTCTAGCTCGGGTAGGCAACTGTGGCTCTTTTATGACTCGTGGACTTCAACTCCCAGAATTCCTGAGCCAGCCACGCTGAAGGGAAAGGGAGAGGTTTCCAAGCTGAGCCATGCTGGCTCAGGAATTCTGGGAGTTGAAGTCCACGAGTCATAACAAAGCCAAGGTTGCCTACCCCTGGTCTAGCTTAAGAGAGCCCGGATGGGGTTCCTGCTGGATCTTTCTCATCGCAGTTGCCTTTTTCAGGCTGAACAGAGCCTTAAACCCCCCCCCCCCAGGTCTAAGGGTGCCCTGAAAAATGCAGGAAGCCAATTATGTCAGCTTCCTCTTTTTCCAGCTTCCAAACAGGAATCTGTCCAGTGCTCACGTCTTGCAGCGACATGAATCTGGTTTTAGATGAAAAGGGAAGAGGGGCGACTCTCGTCAGCTTCCATTCTGTCTGGGCAGCGGCTTCCAACTCTACTGAAGTCAGCAAAGGATTTTCTTTCCCAGAAAGGTTTTTCTCCCCCACCCTGTAGGTCCAGGGTCAGCTGCTTTGACGCAGGCCAGTGGCTTTTCACAAGAGGTCCTTATGTGCTATGGAGGGGATTCATTTTTGGCAGCAGCGTCTCTTGGCCGTGCCCACTGACATCGTTGCTGGCAAGTGGGCCAGACAACAGTTTGGGTAGTGCTTTTGAAGCCGTGATTCATTCAGACTTAGCAGTCGTTCCAAGTGCCAGATGACTTTTTTAAAATCGTGAAAGGTTTAGGGGACGTGCTAATAAAGAAAATGACGCCTGTCTTTTGGAAAAAGTCCCAAGAAGAAAATAACCCGCTGGATTTGCTATTTAAAACCTTTGAAGATGAGAGACTTCCCCCCCCCCACACTAGATCTTAGCATCGCCTTTGAAAAATGAGTCACTAAGACTGAATTCAGTCCCAGTTAAGGTGAGCATCCTCTGTACCCTTTTATTTTTATTTTATTTTATTTTTTTGCCTCAGCCATTTTGCATAGAAGGTGGTGGAAGTTAACCTGCCAGTAGCCCTCGTGTGTGTGTGTGTTTCGCCAATTTAACCCTAACCATGTAGCAGTGCGTGTAAACATCCTACACTCTCAGCTGTGACTTTGTGGTGGCTGGGGGAAGGTTGTTTACGCCTCCTGGCATGGACTGGTCCTCTCGGAAATTGTAGCTCCTCGTTATGACTTGGGGGAACTCAAAAATGTGTCTCCAAGCTTGTCCTCTCAGCTCACCGTTTGGAGGGAGGCAGAGCACCAGAAGGGTAGGTGGGGGGAGAGGTCTTGATGGGAGAGTTTGGGCAGGCACTTAAGACGAAAAGTGCTCCTGTTATACTGCTGTAGCCGTTGTACTAAGGTGTTATCCTTACCTGTTTCTGTGCTATGACTGCATTTTATTCTTTGCCTTCGTAATTTGCCCCAAGAACCCCAAATACAGGGAGCTCTGGATTGATGACAGTTGGGACCGGGATTTCTGTTCCAAAGCAAGGCAGTTTAGCGCGTCACCCCTTGATTTTGCAACCTTTTTTTTTTTTTTTGCCACACAGCTCTTAAGTGAATCACATGGCCATTAAGCAAATCAACTTCTCCCATTGACTTTGCTTGTCAGAAGCTGGCTGGGACGGTCACAAATGATGATCATGTGTCCCTACAGCCGTCCTAAACAAATGCCAGTAGCCAAGTGCCCAGATTTTGGCTACAACCATCCTAAACGAATGCCCGGTTGCCAAGGGCCCGCATTTTGATCATGTGACTTGGGGGGAGACTGTGATGGTTGTAAATGCAAGGACTGCTCATAGGTCACTTTTTTCTTTTTCAGTGCCCTTCTAATTTGGACCAGCCGCTAAATAAATGGTTGTAAACTGAGTACCGCCTGTAGTTTTAAATCTCACTGAAGTAAGCAAATGACATTTTTCATCAGCTCGTTGGCCTCACTGTTAACAATACCTCTTTTCTTTCATTGGCCCGGAAAGCTTTTTCCCCAAAATAGCAGACCTGTTCATTTCTTGGATGCTCCTTGTCTTTCAAGAAAGGAATGGAGATTCAGCCACCAGGCCTGAATATTCTCTTAAGATGGGAGAAAGTAAAACAGAGCAGAAGAGATGGTTGATGTGCAGTGTCCCAAAAAAAAAAAAATATTAAAATATGAGTCAGAGGGGAAGCAAATCTTGACATTTGTATACCTTTAATCCTAATTTTTCCATGCCTGTTTGCATTTCTGCTGGAATCCATGTTTCAAGCTTAGTTTACTGTACCTAACCACCTTCTTCTCCATTCGGCTAGGAGGAGGTACGCCAGGCTGTGACTCCTGCAGAGCCCGTCCAGTACTATTTCACTCTGGCCCAGCAGCCAGCAGCTGTCCAAGTCCAGGGCCAGCAGACGGGCCAGCAGACAACCACATCCACCACCACAATCCAGCCCGGGCAGATTATCATCGCCCAGCCTCAGCAAGGGCAGGTTGGTATGCTGGCCTTTCACAGCTTGCACGCTGAGTTTGGGGAGCAGGTGGAAAGCGGCATCAGCTGCCCTCTGATTTGCGAAGGAGGCATGATGGGCTGAGATCAGGCAGCATGTTAAAGTTAACAAAATGCAATATGCTACATTGGGGTATCTTGCTGCATTCAAATAAAAAAAAAAAACCTCAAGGTATTGTGGCTTAATAGATAGACCAGGTTCTTCCAACGTGCTGTGGTTGCACTCCTACAATGTGCTGAATTGTAAACTACCCAGCCCTGTTTTAGGCTAGCCTTAGTGTGTTATAAGGACCGACCTCATGAGGTTGGCCAAACTGCAAAACATCTTAACTCTCATGTCAACTCCTTAGACTTGCAGATGGAAGAACTGCCCAATGAGGGCGGGGATGGGAATGGAAATATGGTCAGATTTCTCACTGCCTTCCTAAGTGAGAAGCAAAGAAAGAAGATGGCCTTTGCTGCAGAACCTATTCTCTTTCCCCGGTCATATTGACTGGGATTACATGACGTTAGAGTTCCAGCAACATCTGGCTGGCCGTATGTTGTCTGTGTTTCCTGGAGCTTAGTAGTTGGAGCAGATCCGTAGGCTGTATCTATAGGAATAACCATGCTCTCTTTGTTAATGTTGGCAGTCATTTTGGGACATGCAATCCTGGCTGCCCCTGTTTTACAAGGTCAGACTGGAGCTTCCATTTCATTTCATTCAAGTCCACCTTTGGCTGTTTGGCCACTATTATTGCTTGCCAAGGTTATTCTCAAGGGGCTAGGAAGCCACCTTGAAACACCGGAGTAAGGAACAGGATATAATTTGAATTTTTAAAAAAATGAAACGTGGGCTATCTTTTGCTTTCTAAGTATTAGCATCTGAATATATATATATATGTAGGTCTTTGGTTGTTCGGGTTTTCTCCCGCGTAAAATTGGAAGTGTCTTGGCGACATTTCGACGAAGTCCCATTCGTCATCTTCAGGCTGGTGTTTTCAGCTTCGTGCTTCGAGGAGCAAGCACGAAGCTGAAAACACCAGCCTGAAGATGACGAATGGGACTTCGTCGAAACGTCGCCAAGACACTTCCAATTTTACGCGAGAGAAAACCCGAACAACCAAAGACCTACATACAAACACCCGCGAAAACCTCAGAAAACAAATATATATATATGGGCCTTCTCTGTCTAAAAGATTGCGACGCTGAACAGAGGGGATCATTTCCACTTGCTTGTGGATTGTGAGAGCGGTCCTGGCCACGTTGCAGGACACGAGTGCAGCTGACCAATGTCTCTGAGACGTCCTCCATCTTCTCTTGTCTGCCTCTCTTCTGTCAGACCACTCCTGTGACCATGCAGGTGGGCGAAGGGCAGCAGGTCCAGATCGTTCAGGCCCAGCCACAGGGGCAGACGCAGCCGGCGCAGAGCGGGACCGCGCCCACCATGCAAGTCATGCAGCAAATCATCACCAACACGGGCGAAATCCAGCAAATACCGGTGAGGGTCAAAGTTGCTATAAAAGTTGCAGAAGCCCTGGGCTCCATTTGAGGAGAGAGTCGTGGATCACTGCAGGGATGTCCCCAAGGGAATGGTAATCCTCTCCTGCAGAAACCTCTGGATGACCAGCACTAGTCCTTTTTTTTTTTTTGCTGGCTGGTTTGGGTTCAGGTCCAATTGCGTGTGCGGGGTCTGCATCTTGACTGCCAAGTTCTAGAGCAGCGGTGTCTAGTCGTGGCGACTTCAAGACTTCTGGACTTCAGTTCCCAGAATTCCTCAGCTAGGTATTCTGAGAGTTGAAGCCCACAGGTCTTAAAGTTGCCACAGCTGGACACCTTCTCCTTTATAGAGAGAAAGCCCATTCTAAAAAGCAGCTCGTTCAAAACTTTGCTAAAGCCACCCTCCCCTCCACACTCATCAATTCGGCTTCTTGACTTTCTTTTCTCCCCCTCCTTCATTCTCATCTTAGGAAACAGTTTTGCATTACAGTCTGAGTTAACACTTTAAAGTCGCACATTCACCAGGGCCGCACAGATATTTGCAAAACATGCCATGCTTATTTTCACAATCGGGCCGGTTCTGAAGGTCTCTCTCCAAACTGACCCTTCCAGCTTTCCCACTCTTATCTTTAACAAGTGGTTTCCCAGACAGACGTTCTACGGTGGTGTGCACCAGAGCAGTAAGTCTAAGCCCTTAATGTCTGCATTGTCCGTTTTAAGTTAGTTATTCTAGTTAAAGTCTAACCAGGGCCCCTCTCTGCTTGCAAACAGCTTTTCCTCCTGCAGGCATAGTTCAGCCTCCTGCAGAAAGACAGCTGTAAAGAAGCTTTTGCTTGCAGAAAGTATGTATTTGCAACAGGGGGGGCTGCCCTTTGCCTTCAGGGACTGGTTATTTGGGGAGAAAAAAAAATCTCACACGTTAGAGAAATCAGTGGAGGGACAAGGTCCAAAAGGCTGTAATTTCTGCTCCAGGAGATTTGGAGCATCAATGACAGATTGTCTAAAAGATCTTCCCCACCTGTTCCTTGATTAAAAGATGCCGTCCTGAGCACAATATAATTGTGTTTTGTATAAATACAGCAGGGCGGGCAGGAGGTTAACTATCTCTAAATGTAGTGAGGTTGTTCTAAAACAGAGCCAAGCAAGCATTTTTTTTGGATGCTGCACTTTTTTAAAGGGCCTCAGAGATCCAACAATCACACCATAACATCACCAAAAGGGATAGATTGAGATTCCTGGCATCAGAATCATTGCCTTAAGCATACACCAGATTTTTAATGCCTCCATCTTCACTTTTTTTTTTAAATGACATTGTTTCCTTTTCTTTTTAAAATTTCATTATGTCACTGAAAATCAACCATTAGACATTGTATTTTGGTGGCACAATTCTGGGGGAGCGGGTGGGGTGGGGAGTGTCACGATGGGGCAGGGTTTGAAAAAGAAGTGTGGATACGTACACCGTGGGAGTCCTTCATTCCAGTTTCCACTTAATTTCATCCCAGAGTCTTTACATTGTTGGAAGTTGTGATTTATGGTTTTGATGAACCGCAAAAATGTACAGTGGATTATAGAAATAAAAATGAAAGGTGTGACCCAAGAGCAGTGATGGCAAACCTTTTAGAGACTGAGTGCCCAAACTGCAACCCAAAACCCACTTATGTATCATCAGGTGCCGGGTGGGCGTGGCCCATTGGGTGGGTGTTGCCCATTGGGTGGGCGTGGCTGCGGTGGTAACAGCAGACTGGGTGAGACTAAAAAGTTCAATCAGTCAATTCCAACTTTGCAAGATCTCTTTTTTTCCCATGAGAAGTTGAAATTGATTGATTGATGGACCTTTATTTTTTTATTTATTTTTTTTGCACACGGTGGCGGAGGCCTAAAGCGAAAAGGTTTTATAAAGCCCAACTGAAGGCCTAGGACTGGGGCGACGGCACACGTGCCCACAGAGAGGGCTCTGAGTGCCACGCGTGCCATAGGTTCGCCACCACGGCCCTAGAGCATCGAGTTAATTTAGATTTATACTTACAGCTGCCGTAAAAGAAAATCAGAAGCTAAGATAGCAGGAAGAAACACTTTTCTACCCCAAGGATATATGTTTATGGTTACATCTTTGGTCTTAACTATGTCATCTTCCTGTATAATCTCTCCGTGCATCTCTGGTGACCAATTCTGTGTCCTCTTTCTGCCTCCTGCTGTTTCTAGGTCCAACTTAACGCCGGCCAGCTGCAGTATATCCGCTTAGCTCAGCCTGTGTCTGGAACCCAGGTGGTCCAGGGTCAGATCCAGACGCTTGCAGCCAACACGCAACAGGTACTAGCTGACCTCCCAGATTTCTTGAGAAGAGCTGTTCAAATACCCCTGGCCTTTTGAGAAAGGAATTGATTTCTCCAGATATATATAAAACCATTGAAATCAGGAGTGGCAGAAGGTTCTGATTTGAATTTTGCTGACTATTCCCCCCCACCACCCATTTTTTTAAAAAGAAAACCTCAGTTATTTGGAGAAGTTGTATTAGCCCCTCTCCTTTGCATATGGAACAGGACAAAAAAAAAAAAAATATGGCTCAGAGCTATTGTCATAAATCTGCCCAGACACATTTTTGTTTGCTTAGCTGTGAAAAATATAAATTGTGTTTTGTTTTATAAACACTCTGTTTCAGGGGCATCTATGTGGGGTGTCAAAAAATGGAGATGCAGCTACCGCCTTGACTTTTTTGACATCCTCTCTCCCACTTGGACATCACTATTCTCAAGAAATGCCTCACATACGTTAAAAATGAGATAATTCTGTAGTATGCTAAAAGGCCTGGTGTTTGGAAGCGGGAAACTGAAATCTCTCTCCTCCTTCAAAACTTTATTCAGCTTTCTGCAAATTTAGTGAAACTTGGTTCCTTTCTCTCTCTCCCCCCCCCCCCAGGCTTTTGTTATCGGTCAGCTTTTCTGTTTGAGCCACCTGCCAGCCTTCATGTTGCCATTCTTTGTGTTCAGGCGCCGTATCTAATTTCCCCTGCTTTGCAAAACCTTTTTTAGTAACTGCTAAATGCATTCATTAAAAGCAGTACTTTTGTTTAGATCCTGGCTAAGGGTAGCCTTCACCTCTGTCAGATTTGGATGCTTCATTGCATGCAACCTGGGATTTGCCTTGATTAGTATCAAATCAGGTTGTTTTTCTCTGTCTGTCTTCCCTTTTTCCTCTTTGCCTTTCCCAACGAATACCGACAATCTACTTTCTTAAGAAGGGTGTGCCTTCAATTATATCTGTGTCCCTGTCACCCAGTTTCTACAGTCATGGAACTTCAGACCGTGTTTATTGAAGGCCATTTATTTGGAAAAGTTCACAGCCATATCTGCAAATAGGCCTGTTGCTCAGTGGACTGTCTGAATGGCTTGTGCATTGTCCCAAATTGCACCAGCAAAAAGAACACTAGTGGTCCAACACACACACACACACACACACTATATCTATCTATCTATCTATCTATCTATCTATCTATCTATCTATCTATCTATCTATCTATCTATCTATCTTCAACTTCCTTTGGAGAGATATTTTATTTCCATGGGTAGGTTAATTCATTTGGGAAATAAATAACAAAAACCACAAAGCGGTATATAAGTCTCATAAATAAATAAATAAATAAATTGCATGGCATTCACAGGAGAAAGGGCAGGCCAGAGGTTCAAGCGGTCTCTTATGTTTTGCAGTTCCTCTTTTGCATTTATTTTAAACCCCGATTTCCCTCTTGATCAGAGAATTGCAAATGTCATTCATGCATGTCTTTTCCAGATTGCACAGACAGACGTTCAACAGGGGCAGCAGCAGTTCAGCCAGTTTACCGATGGACAGGTAGATGTTTTTGCATTTGGGGCAGGGCGAAGGGATGGTTGCTGGAGCAGCTTGGCATGGTCAATTGACAGGAAGAAGCTAGAGGCATTCTTCTATGGGATGTTCACCCTATTAATTCATTCTGCTAATTTAGAACTAGCTTGGGAGTAGAGATGGTTAAACTGACTGCTCTGATTAAAGGGGGAAAAAAACCACAATTTACTTTTGTTTCTACTTGGAATCTGCTTCTGGACTTCATGCTTGAGGTGGAAAAAAATGAAACTTTGATTTTGGATTTTACTGATTCGATAGGTTTGCGGTTATAGAAAGGGTTGGTTTATACTACTACGAACAGTAAAAAGTTGAGGTTTGATGAGTAGGAAGAGAATGCCTTTTCTTTCTTTTGCCTCTTTTTCTTAAACTTTCCACCCTTATCATCTTTCCTACTATTTTCTTTTGTATTTTGGTATTTTATATTAAAAATTAATTTTTAAAAAAAGAGAAGAACTAGCATGGAGTTTCCTGTTTTGGATGCTCCCTGGCAGTTCAGGGGATTCCGATTCGAGTCGTGAGTTTTTCCCGCTTGAGGACTATTATGGAAGGTGTGTAAATGTTTTGAACTGCTGTCTCTCTGTCTAAGAGGGCGTAGGATCCACCAAAAACAGTCTCACAAGTCTCATTTTGCTTCCTCCCTCCCAGCAACTCTACCAGATCCAACAAGTGACTATGCCTGCTGGTCAAGATATCACCCAACCCATGTTCATCCAGTCCACCAATCAGACCACAGATGGACAGGCGCCGCAGGTCACAGGAGACTGATCAGCTCCAGCCAGAAGCTTTCCTGTTGCGGCGGAATTCATAGCGGCTTGATTAACGTTCTACTGATCAAGTCCAGAAGCAGCCTTTAACTAGTCCATTCCCTCCCCACGGTGTGTCTTCATTGATAGAAAGATGTTGTGATCAGCATCACATCAACTGCTTATGTTGGCTGGGAGGAGAGGATGCCACAGGAACTGACTACAATGCAATATGTGTATTTTTTATATATATATATATATATATATATATAAATTTTGAATCCTGCGTTCCTCAGTAGTTCCAAGTTGAGCATTTTATAGAGGGCTCTGCCAGGCAGGGCAACGCCTTCTCCTTTCTCTGCGGTCCGGGATGGGTTTTTTTTGTCTTTTCTGTCCTCCCGTCCATTACATTTGAAATCAAAAGATCTTTATACTGTTTCAGCCCTGACCGCGCATATCGCATTATTATCATTAAATCTGAACGTGTGTTAGCGTGTACATGTGTACATACTGTCTGTTTGTGTGTGTGTGTGTGTAAGAGAGAATGGGCAGAGGGATTCCTCTTTTTTTTTTTTTTATGTCCCAAATTCAGGTGCTGCTAACTGCAGCTTCCAAGTGTGAAATTAACAGGAAAAAACCAGAAAACCTATTTTCTAAAGACTTTAAAGTCGGCCTCAAACTATTTTGGAATGACATAAGGAGATTTGGACATGCAAATGCAACTTATTGGGTAACAGTATACAATTCAGCCGATGCATGTTTTTAAAAGATGCATGAAATGCAATAAACCTTTTGTTTTTTTTTTCCTATAGTATTCCATCTCTGTGTCTTTCTCAGCTCAGCTCACCAGTTGATCCTGATCCAGAACAGGTTCTGCTTTGCCAGATTTAGACTTGCCTAAATGCTTCAGAATCCGCCCAAGTCCTATGGATTAATATATTTTAGGTTAGTGCTCAGGTCGATCCGCTGGCCAGTGGGTAAAAACCCAGCCTCATTTTTATTCCCCTTTTCTTTGTTACCTAACTTTGGGTCACCACCAGCTGCTCCTTCACTGCATTGCAAGTTCTCTCCTGAGAGAACAATAAAAAAATCTCTTCTTGGGGGTGCATAGAAAGGGGGAATCCTTCAGAGTGAAGCAGTGGTAGCTGGTTGCTTTCATCTTTAAGAATAACTCTTAATGCCTTGAAGGGAGAATGGTGGCAACTGTCTAGAGCAGGGGTAGTCGACCTTGGCTCTTTTATGACTCGTGGACGTCAACTCCCAGAATTCCTGAGCCAGCTGTGCTGGCTCAGGAATTCTGGGAGTTGACGTCCACGAGTCATAAAAGAGCCAAGGTCGACTACCCTTGCTCTAGAACAGGGCTTTTCAACCTTTTCACCCATTGTGCCACTTTTAGGATATGGCAAGTACCATATCCTAAAGTACCACCATTCGCCTAGCAAGGTGTCAAAAACTTGATGACCAAAAAAAAAAAGGAAAAAAGTGATAAAGTACAGGTAGTCCTCGACTTACAACAGTTTGCTTAGTGACTGTTTGAAGTTATAATGGCACTGAAAAAAGTGGCCCCCAAGCCACAGCCGAGCAAGATGCCTGCCGCCCACCGGCGGTGCTCTTCCTCCTATCCGAGGTTTTCATTGTTGTGAGCATTTCTGTTGAGGATTGGCAGCGGGGGTGGGGGGGGGTGTTTGGTTTTTATTCCCCCCCCCCCGTCTGCTGGGTGGTTGCAGCAGGTTTTGGTCACTTCACATGACCCTGGAACATGGTGACCGTCATAAATACGAATCAGTTGCCAAGCATCTGAATGTAAATCACAAGACCCTGGAGATGCTGCAACATTCCAGCTGATCGGCGCTTCTTCTGGCTCAGCAGAAGCACAAGGATCAGCGCCGAGCTCCAGCTGGAGCCTGGCACTGATCCTGGCGCTTCTGCTGAACCCTGACAGCCCCGAAGAAGCCCCGATCAGCTGGAAAGCGGCACTGATCCTGGTGCTTCCACTGAGCCCTGACAGCCCCGAAGAAGCACTGATCCTGGTGCTTCCGCTGAGCCTTGACAGCCCTGCAGCTCCAGCCGTCTCTCGCTCAGGCTTGTGCGGTGCTGCCACCGGTTCAGCTCATTCCCCTCCCCCGCTACCACTTTTCTAGGATGGTCGCGTACCACCTGCCAGGTGCCCATGTACCACCGGTGGTACCCGTACCGCTGGTTGAAAAGCCCTGATCTAGAGGCTAGTTTTTCACTTCACCTCCAGCCATTTAATTAAAGTTACTTTAATAAATTGGGGGTCTTGGCAGAGGATGTTATGAACAGAGAGGTGCACTGCTGCCAGTGGGTGCACGGCCTCTCCCTACTTTACTAGGGGTTGGACAGTTGTAGCTTTAAATGCGTAGAGTTCTTCTTGCTGTGTCTTCACTGAGGGAACCCTGTGATGAACAGGGAGAAGAAAGGGTGAGGAATTCCCCACACTGGCATGTTTTTTGCAGGCATCCGGTATGTCTTGAAGGAGCTGCTTCAAGAGTTGAGGGAAAGGGGGGGCTGGTGGCCAATTGCTGCTCTTGAATAATCTTGAAAGCTACCCAAAGGACCGGCAGATTTCTGTCCCCCAACAAATTAAGAGGGACAAAACAAGGAGGCAATTTGTGATTAGCTCCAGGATTTGCATTGTGGCTTTGGTTAGACATCAGAAGGGGAAGGGGAAGGGGAAGGGGAAGGGGAAGGGGAAGGGGAAGGGGAAGGGGAAGGAAGAAGAAGAAGAAGAAGAAGAAGAAGAAGAAGAAGAAGAAGAAGAAGAAGAAGAAGAAGAAGAAGAAGAAGAAGAAGAAGAAGAAGAAGAAGAAGAAGAAGAAGAAGAAAGTTGGAAGGGACCTTGGAGGTCATCTAGTCCAACCCCCTGCTCAGGCAGGAAACCCTATACCATTTCGGATAAATGGCTGTCCAGTCTCTTCTTAAAAACTCCCAGTGTTGGAGCATTCACAACTTCTGGAGGCAGGTGGTTCCACTGGTTAATTGTTCTCACTGTCAGGAAGGTTCTCCTTCGTTCTAGGTTGCTTCTCTCCTTGATGAGTTTTCACCCGTTGCTTCTTGTCCTACCTTCAGGCGCTTTGGAGAATAGCTTGACTCCCTCTTCTTTGGGGCAGCCCCTGAGATACTGGAACACGGCTATCATGTCCCCCCTCGTCCTTAGCGTGTGACCTTAGTTAGCTGTCCTTTGTACATAAATGGTGGTTAAGCACAATGTGTGACTCTCATCATAAACCCAAGAGAATTCACTCCAAACCAGTGAGCATTTAATTGGGATTCGGTCTCATTGGATTCTTCTTTGGGTTGGGTAGGTGTGCTTTAGCATTTCCCCATAAAAGCTTAGCCTCTTCTTTGTCTGCCAGAAGCCTTTGCTATACCAAATCAACCTCTTGCGTATTTTCAGAATAATGTCAACACAACTCTCCTGCTGAACCAACCAACAGGTCTCCAGCTGTGTTTTGCAGTAAACTTGGAATAAATTCTTTCAGAAGCAATCTTGTGTGCACCACCAGAGGGCAGTAGAGTCTCTATTCTGGATCCGGGGTTTTTTTTTGTGTGTGTGTGTGTTTTGTTTCTTAGTAAGGCCTGTTGTGTTAATCTGCATCTGGTTTGTGTAACAGTCAAACTTTTGTCAGACCAATAAACAAGTTAGTAAGGGAGGATGAGCAGCTCTTTCAATAATCATGTTTCTTGCTTGCTGATCACAGGAAATTGGATTTTTTAAAATGTTGCTATGATCTTCTCTTACTTTTTTTTTTTTTTTTTAACCAGTACTTGGAATGGAAGGGTTGGCAAAAAGTCTGCCTGGATGGCCTTTCCCATAAGTTCAGAAGACTGTGCGTAGGAGAGTCCAGATTGGTTCTCTAGTAGCCGTACCTCCCACCAGCTCTGCTGTAATTGATGAGACACGTCCATAAGTAGAAATTGATGGGCTCAAAAGGATCTACGAATTCTGAAAGTTGGAGCTGTTCGTAATATTCCTAGCTGTGCTGGAGAGAATTATTCAGAATTAATAACTAGAAGAATGGGATAGGAATAATAGAATAGCTCCAAGATCCCTTCCAACTCTCTTATTCTGTGGATTCCTAGAGGAGCCCCGAAGACAGCAAAATTCAGAGAAGTAATTCATGTGGCTGGGAAAGGGTCCAACCCCCAGGGGTTTAACCAAACCGTAAATTTGAGGTGAAAGCTAACCGATGCAGAGTAAAGGGTCATAGTTATCATGGGAATATGGACTTCAGGCCTGCCTGGGATTTGAACTTTGGCACAGCTTGTAAACTGTGGCTTACAAACCGGTGCTTAAATTCACATACTGCACGACCGGTGAAGCGAGAGCAAAACCATCCACATCATACATTAGTGCAACATTTGAACTTGTCTTCTATGTTCTTTTCATTAACGGAGGTAGAGCAGACTAAATTATAAAGATTGCCTGAGTGTTGGTTGTAGAATAAATCAATGTGGAAAGCAAGATTGGAACCCATAGCAATGTGGACGTTTGTGGGGTTCGGCTGAAGAAGCACGCAACAGCACACTTAGCTTCTTTAGTGAAAACAGTAATAGCAGCTCCTCTCAATGGAGGACTTCTTCTTTTTCTCTCTTTTTGCTATTTCTTTGCATCTCTCCTTTACTTCCTACGTTTTTCCTAGTGTGTTTCAGTCTTTGTAATTATAAACTTTAATCAAACTACAGGTAGTCCTCAACTTACTTATTACCATTCTTTTAACGACAGCAACTTACCACCCTTCCTCCAGTTAAGACCATTACACCCTCTCTCTGGGCACCTGATCACAAATTGGGCACCTGGCAACCAGCTCGCATTTACAACAGTTGCGGTGTTTTGTGGTCATGTGTTCACAAACTTCCCCAAGAAAAGTCAAGCTGGGTTCCCTTAATGACCATGTGATTCATTTAACGACCGCAGTAAAATTGACATAAAATCAGGTCAAGTCACGTGATGATTCGTTTCACGACCACATCACTTAGTTGCTTAGCAACTGAAATTCCAGCTGGAATTGTCATCGGCTGAGGACTACCTGTATTATGAACAAAATAACTCAGCCTGATTTTAGGAAGATTTCATATGGAGCCCGGCTTGAATCCTCCCCCTCTGAATTCACCTGTTGGGCTTTCAGAGCTTTGATACTTCATCACAAGAGTCAGACCTTGGTTTCTCTTAGATTCCTCCTCCTCTTTCTCCTCCTCCTCCCCCTCCTCAAATGAAGCCACCTTCTTGGTTTTGACCTTGGCCCTAAATAAGTCATTGTTATATGTTATGTGTTGATGGTAGTAGATGACATACCAGCAGATGGTATATCTCCACATTCACACAGCATGTTATCCACTAAGAGTCCCCACGTGAACATTGTTCTCTTGCTTAGTTCTCTCCTGGTGTTAGGTGGGTCAATTGTAGTGAGAAGATACATTTTCTCAACTGGTGTAGGTTTGAGATATACTCCCCCAGATATACTGCTGATACTGGATCAACTTCCTCTAAATTCCTACAAGTTCTTTTCCTTCAATCAAATCTTTCAAATACAGCTACTATTGGGCCAAACAGCAACACCAGCAATAACCATGTTCTGTGTCTCTTCTGGGTTTTTTTTTCCCCTCCATTACTTGCCAATTCCCATTTCCAGAAGAGAAATGTTATATATCCTACCGCTTTAAATAGCTTTGGCAGCCATTCCCTTTCCCCTAAGGGATGCTAGGAATTGTTAGTTGGAAGGGAAGGAGCAAAAGACCACGAGCAGAGAACAGCAATGCAAAGTGTTCAGGGAAGATTTTTTTACTTTTAAAGCAACAATATTTTGAAATTGCACCAAGGAAGCGACAGTTTTTTTTTTTTCCAGTGAAGAACCACTTCTGATAACTTTGTACGTGCATCACGGCAGGTTTTGTGGCTGTGTCACAGAAGGTGGATGCCATTGCCTTCTTCTAGGATGTGGGTTTGATGTCCCAGCTTGGTGGTTTCCTTGTGGTCTCGCATCCGAGCCCTAGTCAGGCCTGGTTCTGTTTGGCTTCTGAATAGAGAGAAGATGGGCCAGTGAACTCAATGTAACGAGTTTGCTAGTTGGAATCCTACCATTGGGCTCTTTGAATTGGCTGGGCTTCTCATATCAACCAAGCCATTTGGTTTGGCTTGGCTCGCCTGGTTGTGTGAATCCACACCTTGTGATTTGTCTTGGCTTAGAGCGGTGTAAAAACCCAGCAAGAAGGAGGAGAAGGAGAAAGTGTTAATTAGAAGACAGCTTACCCTGTTTTGTGAACTTAGCAAACTCAGGCAAATGTGGTTTATTGAAGAAACCAGGAGTAAGCACTTTTTTGGCTTAGGATGGTGCAGGAACTCAAGAGTTCATCTGGACCAACTTGTGGACTTTCACAGGAATGGGAACGGTTCCATTTATGGACCATCTCCCTGTCAATAATTCCTATGGATCACTTTCTCCATTCTAGAGATTTCGTATGGACACAGTAGCTAGTTCTCCTATCAACACAATTTGTAGATAGGAAAGATACGTCATTCATTCTTTCATTTTCACTTTTTGTTTTCAGAAGAGGAGAGTGGCCATCCAATCAGGAGAAAGATAAAGGAGCAAATAGGACAAGTGATAAAGTGATGGTATTTTCTCCTGAGGTGGGTCTGGAGCTTTGATGGGTGATCCTCATTCTCCCTTCTCAGTGGCCTAGCATTTAAAAAGAGCAGCCCCCTCCCCCAAAAAGCCAGAACTATAAACAGAATTTGACCCTTATACCGTGGTAACAAGTCTCTGGATCTTGAATGTTCCTTTTCTCTTTCTAAAATGCCAGACTGCACTTTGGGTAGGAGACCCAGGTACAAAACTGGTCAAGACGTGGCTGACAAGAAGGAAGACTGGTCTTGGAACAATTTTTTTTAAAAAATGGAGTGAGAAAACAGGACTAGGAATGGAGTACAAGAAATAAATGGCTTTTCTACTCTGCTCTGGTCAGAGCCCACGTGGAATCCTGTGTCCAGTTCTGTACATCACAATTCAAAAAGGAGGGTGATAAATGGTGGAAGAGGTTCAGGGGACATAAATATGATGATGATCAGTTTGGCAATCAAGACCTATTAGGAACAGATAAAGGATCCAGATCAGAGGTTTTCAAACTTGGCCCTTTTATGACTTGTGGACTTCAACTCCCAGAATTCCTCAGCCAGTGTGCCTGGCTGCAGGAATTCTGGGAGTTGAAGTCCACAAGTCAAAAAAGGGCCAAGTTTGAAGACCCCTGATCCAGATATATCTAACTTGAGGAGAGATATGATACAGTAGAAATCTTCAAATATCTCAAAAGAGTTATCAAACCGAAGTTGACCTATTCTCTGTTGTCTCAGGAGAATGAGAACCAATCCATTACAGCAGTGTTTCTCAACCTTGACAATTTTAAGGCATGTGGACTTCAACTCCCAGAATTCTGGGAGTTGAAGTCCACATGCCTTAAAATTGTCAAGGTTGAGAAACACTGCATTACAGCTTCCTGAAAAAAAATGTATGCATGGAGAAATTTCCTGACTGTACAAGCTACCATCCAGTGGAATAGACTGTCAACGCAAAGTGACGTGTTTTCTGGATCTGGAAGTCTTCAAACGAGACTGGACAGTCCTCTCTTAGAGATGGTCTAATGAATTGAGCAGGAGTTTGAATGGATGATCTTGAAGAACTTCTTCTAACTCTCAGATTCTCAATTCTGTGAACTGCACTTGGGGGTGGGATCAAGAGAACTATTGATGCAGTGTGGAACAGAGTTACATCACAAGCATTGGGGGGGGGGTGTCAATATTTTAGAGTTTTTCACTTGGGTTTGGGGAGACAGTTGAAATTTTGTCTTCAACCCTGGTGAAACCATAATATTAGGGTCCGTGCATCAAATGATAAGAAGCTGGACGGGCAATTTTCAGCAGTCATGACCAGGAAGAAGCCTAGGAGAGAAAGAGTTGGCAATGTCTTCAGTTCTGAAGCCCCAAATTGCCCTCCTTTAAACATGTTGCCTTCTCAAGATGATGAGAAAATCATCAGAAGGTGATTTTCCTACCAGAAGACCATTTAACTGGCCGGCTGGTGAAATGCTGGCTTCTTGGTCACCCACTCCTTTCTTGCAGCAGAGGGCACACTTTGCATGATGACGTTGCCACTCAGTTAACCTGTTTCCAAAAGAATCACATGCTAATCTCCCCCCACCTCCCTGTGGAATTTAGCTCGGAGGATCAAGGTCACATCTTTTCCTATCTGGGTATTAGGTTGGCAAGCTGCCTCTTCACAAACTCAACATTTTTGACCTTGGAACTTCTACTTGCTACCGTTGCTGAATATGGAGGTTGAGTTGGGGGCAGAGGGAGAACTCTTCTCTCCTATCCTTCCCTTCCTCCTATAGTCCCTTACAGACTTTGCCACTGATTTTTGTATCTCACTGAAGAGTCTAGTACGTAGTCATTGGCGAGAGTTACCCCACCTGTACCCACAAAGCTGGCTTGTTCACCTTGTAGTTTGTGATACCTCTGGAGAAATCTTCAGAAGGAATCCAATTCCTGGACTTAAAAGTGCTCCCGAAGGATGGGCACTTTTAGGCATTCAGATTTGGAGTTAGAGATGTCCTAGACCAGGGGTGTCAAACCTTGGCAACTTTTAAGACTTGTAGACTTCAGCTTCCAGAGGAATTCTGGAAGTTGAAGTCCACAGGTCTTAAAGTTGCCAAGGTTGGACATCCCTGTCTTAGACCTTCTGAAGTTTCTGTTCTGCTTCCAGATTCTCAGACAAAGGGAAGTGTGGAGAGAAATAAGTCTGAGATGGAAACGTATCCATCTTCAGAAGGACAGGTGAATGCATATATGAGTTCCTGGAGAACAAATGGCATCACCTGTCGGTGACATTGTGTTGCCCATGATTTGTTTCAGCTCTTCAGGAGGAATGAAAGTTCAGGCTCAGCAGACAAGGGCCCAGGGAGGAGTGGACCTCTTCATGAATAAAGGGCTGTTCAGTTGCAGAGGTGCAACTGGCTCCAACTCATTGGGATTGTCTGCAGCTGAGGGCCAGGTAAGAGTCTTATAGCTCCTTAGTGTCCAGCAAGCAATGCTTGCATGCTAGGTTTCTGATAACCAAAGGGCACTCCTGGGTGTAGGGTATTAGTCTTTAGGTGTGTTCCTGGGATTTCTTTGCCTTTCACTGGATTGGGGCCCTTCTGACTGATCCCTGGGAAGTTCTGTGAGAGAGTGGACAGTTCATTGGCTTTTCTCTGCAAAGAAAGGAGAGGCTAACACGGGTAGGCAACCTTGGCTGAGCCAACATAATTCCTGAGCCAGCATGAGAGAAACTTTGGCCCCTTCATGACTCGTGGACTTCAACTCCCAAAATTCCTGAGCCAGCATGGCTCAGCTTGGAAACCTCTCCCTTTCCCCTCAGCATGGCTGGCTCAGGAATTCTGGGAGTTGAAGTCCACGAGTCATAAAAGAGCCAAGGTTGCTTACCCCTGGCCTAGGAGACCAACGTCTTAATTTCCATCACTCTAACCCAGGGCTAGGCAACCTTGGCTCTTTTATGACTCGTGGACTTCAACTCCCAGAATTCCCGAGCCAGCATGGCTCACTATGGAAACCTCTCCTTTTCCCCTCAGCATGGCTGGCTCAGGAATTCTGGGAGTTGAAGTCCACAAGTCATAAAAGAACCAAGGTTGCCTACCCCTGGGCTAACAGATGCTCTACCTCTGCTACAGCTAAGTATCCATGCTTGAATATGAATTGGAAGTGCGCCATTCAGGTTCCGAAAAATTCAAGATATGCTTATTTCAGATTTGAACATCATGGGCCCCTGTTATTTCTTCCTTGGGTTGAGCCTTCAGGATTCTTGAGTTGACCAAACCCTCAGCGGCTGCAAGAGCTCAGAATACAGGAAGTTTGGTTTACAAGGGTTTTAATGTAAAATTAATTTCTGGGCTAAATGTTGGCCCTTAACATTTGAGTAATATTCCCAGCTTAAAAATTGAGACGGACATATTACAAGTAGCTTAGGCTAGGATTCTGATAACGGAGGGGAAAGAACTAGCAATGGAAACGAATTCTTATTTAATTTGGGGTTTTAACCTATCTGTAGATATATTTTAGATGGTCTGTGGACTTGGATGGGGGGGGGAAATAATTATGTTAACCTGTCAGTCTTTTAAAGGTATTTTTTTTTGTCTTGCTGTTGATTGAATGGATTAATAAAGCACATCTATTACCCATGAGTTATTTGAAAACATTTTCGTAACAAGTTTCTTCTGTAATACATTTCATCTGTATTTTATTTCATGCGTACAAGTATCTTTTCTGGAGAAGAAATCGTTACGTTTGGCCAGATTTTCAAAAGGGCAGAAAAAGTGGAAGAATTCCTGATCTATGAAAGGGAAAGTTCTCTAAAGAAGAATAAAGAGGTCAGTCATGCCACAAACCCTCAGGGTAAAAATGGCTGCTGGGAGCTTTCCAAGGTTCTTAAGTCTAGCTTGATAAAGGCCCCATTAATATCCATTTAAACTCACCAATATCACTTGTTATTGAGACACCAGTTGGATTAGCTAAGGCTGGTTTTGATACATCTCAACTCACAAGGGGGCAGGAAAGTTAGAAGTTCCCCTGGGGAGGGGCAGTGTGATGTAATGGTTAAGGAGTTGAACGACTTCTACGAGACCATGGTTCTAATCCACTCTGATCTCATGATGCTGTTTTTAGAAAAGGATTATATAGAGAGCTCTTGAAGAGAGAATATAATCTAGTAAATCAATAAAGTAGAGGTTGTGTTTATATGATATAGTTAGCCAGGTCAGCACCTGACCTAGCAGATGCATTTGCAAAACGTGTGGAATGGGGCTATTTTAGTTCTGGTTTGCTTTTTTGTGCTTTAGAGTGTTGCCTTTAGCGATTAAAGGATTATACCAGAAGCAGGAAGACTTGAGCTCTAGTTCTGCCTTTGTCAGGTGCAAAGAATCAGGGCCATTTGTAAGGTTACAGCACACAAGAATCTGGTCAACTAAAGTTCAACACTAAATTGACATTAGATAAGGGTCAATGGAATTCAGGAGAGGTTGGACCTGTGGGAATGCAGTGATTCTAAACTAATGACATGCTTAACTCCCCCCCCCAGCTCTACCTGTTCTTCTCCTACAGCTTAGTTCAAAAGCCGATTGGATGACTTTGGGTCAATCCCTCTCTCTCTCAACCATAACATTAGGAAGAAGACAACATCAAGTCACTTCTGAAAATCTTGTCAAGAAGCTTTCATGGACATGTTGAAGAAGTTTACAAGAGTCTTGAAGGCACAATAACAAGTTGGGTTGAATCAGTCTTAGGGTTTTTTATTATTTGATTAGGTGGGGCCCTTGGTGCTCTCTGAGCTTGGTTATTTTCTTGCAGATGTTTCACCCAGCCAGGTAACATCATCAGTGTCCTTGAGGATATTCCTAGTTGGTTAATGAAACATCTTCAAGAAAACAACCAAGCTCAGACAGCACCGAGGATCACACAATTTAACCTTGAGCTACAAATAGTCTCTTCTAATGATCTGATATATTGAACAAATCTGGAAGATACGTTAATTTGATAGCTAAGCTAAAATTAAGGTGCCTTGTGCTTTCAGGTGGCGCTCTTGTCTATTTCAGCTACCTTGTGCAAAATTAGGAGCAAGTAATATCTGGGTTTTCAAGATACGTTCTGTTAACAGAACCATGTCTACCCAGTGCTATTTTCTGCAGGACCCCTGGTACCATTTCTCAACTTTTTAGTCTGGATTTGCTCAACAAGTTAAGCTAACATGTGATTGGTTATTTTGGAGATCTGTGCATCTTGTGCACAGTTAACGTAGTTCTGATGGCCAGGGTGTTGCTCTAAGTACCTGTCCAACTCTTAAGTCCAATCAACAAATAGGAAGGTGGATTTCTGCAAAGGATGGTTGCAACCTCCAGTATCAGCATATTGGGAAGAACATCTCAAGACTCATCGTGGGCCTATAGGCAGTGCTTGAAAGCAGAAAGAGTGGATGATGCAATCAGGAGCATTCATGTCTGAATAGTCAAGACGACAGTCACAGTTATGGCCTTCATCCTGCCATTTTGGAATCTCCCATAGATGTTTTAGTTGTAGGCACACTGGCAAGTGTGTAGGTAAGATGTAAACACATGCAAATATTAAAATATCGGTTGTGTTTTTCCTTGCCATTATGGTCACTTATTGTTTAAACCACCAGGTCAAAGGATGAGGGTTCAAACAATCAGGTGGACTAGCAACATCAAAGAAAAATGATGGTCCCAAGTTGATCAAAAGCATTTCTTGTGGGTTCAGGGGTGGATGGGGAGCAACTTCAGCAGTTTATCTTCTGAAGAATGGATGTTTCTTTTGTGAATAGCAAGTCCCTGAGAGGTAACTGTTTTGCATTGGTACTTACAGTGTTGGTGTTTTCAATTTCCTACACATGGACATTGCCTGCAGAAGTTGGCTTATCAATATGGCAGCCTTCCTCAGAAATCTGAATTTGCTGATCACCCATCTGACTGAAAGTCACATGGATTTAAGGCTGATTTCCTCTCTTTCCTGATTCAAAACATATTCTCTAGCCTAGACATTGCCCTCACTAAGGTCTCTTCAACAACATTCAGTGCTCTGAATTAGGATAAAGTTTCCAAGGGCAGTTCCTGGAGAATCAATGCAGGAATGTCATCTCCCAGCTAATGAAATTAAGGCAGGCCCAACCTTGCTATCAAGATCCTCAAAAAACAATTTCTTTGTTTGTAAATGAAGATAAATTTGGGAGAACCTGAGTGGTTTACTAACCTGAAGTTAAGACTCTCCTCCCAGATCTTTGCTTTCTGGAGCAATTAATATGCTAGAGGCCATTTGCATCCAAGGGCAGAGATATATAAGAGCAAACTGGAGAGGGAAGAGAAATAAAAACTGAAAGTATTCTTTAGCTTAAAAACACTGAGAGATGAAACATCTTAATCATTCAGAAGTTGGTCATTAAGGCTTAATGTTTTTGCTTTCAGCGTGCATTTAGGTACATATGATGTTAACAAATGCAAATATTATAATATCGACCCTGTTTTTCTTGGCATTGCTTTCGTTCTCTGAGGCTTAAGTAACCAGGTCAGAGGGCAGAGTCAGACATCCAGGGTAATCTTGAGCAAATTTTGTGAATTGGTAGCACCAAATACTTTGGGGTGGGGTCCTGTTAGTGTATGTTCTCCATCCAATTGATTGCAGTAAAGGTGGATTATTAAATAATGGTTTATGATTATTTAAAAGGAAGAAGAACCTGAATTTAAAAGAGAATATTTGTAGCTTAGAGAGGCACAATGGCAGAGTGTCTTAAAGGATACAAGAGAAGGTCTATACTCCAGTGGTTTGAGTCCTACTACCATGTGACGGACCCTGCCAACAAAAGTGTGTATAGTCAAGGCCATGGTTTTCCCAGTTGCGATGTACGGCTGTGAAAGATGGACCATAAGAAAGGCTGAGTGCCAAAGAATCGAGGCCTTTGAACTCTGGTGCTGGAGAAGACTCCTGCGAGTCCCCTGGACTGCAAGGCGATCAAAACCAGTCAGTCCTAGAGGAGATCAACCCTGACTGCTCTTTAGAAGGCCAGATCCTGAAGCTGAAACTCAAGTACTTTGGCCACCTAATGAGAAGGAAGGACTCCCTGGAGAAGAGCCTAATGCTGGGAAAGATGGAGGGCAAGAGAAGAAGGGGACGACAGAGAAGGAGGTGCTGGATGGAGTCACTGAAGCAGTAGGTGTGAGCTTAAAGGGACTCCAGGAAATGGTAGAGGACAGGAAGACCTGGAGGAACGTTATCCATGGGGTCGCGATGGGTCGGACACACTCCGCAACTAACAACAACAACCATGTGACAGAATAAGCGCCCGTCACTTGCCACAGTTCTTGCCAACCTAGCAGTTTGAAAGTGTGTAAATGCAAGTAGATAAATAGGTACCACCTCAGTGGGAAAGTAACGTTGCATTCTGTGTTTCCCTGCACACTTTATGCTGTGATGTGATGTCATGCTGACCAGATGACTGTGGAAACATCTTCAGACAGCACTGGCTCAATGGCTCAAAGAAACGGAGATGAGCACTGCCTCTTAAATTTGGTCAACGGAATAAAACCCACAGGGACTCGTTTACCTTTTACCTTTATCCATAGCTCAGGGTTCAAAACAGGGATCCTTGGTGTCCTCTGAGCTTGGTTGTTTACCTGCAGACATTTCATTACCCAACTAGCTGACATCATCAATGCCAGATGCTATCTAACTGGGTAGCGAAATGTCTGCAAGGAAACAACCGAGGTCAGAGAGCACCACGGAACTGAATTTAAGGCTATTTTATTTCTCTGCACAAAGGCAGAACAAGGAGAAACTCATCCATCTCAGTTTCTGTGTTCTCGCCAAGTCTAAAATGTTAAAGGTCAGATTTGGGACACGTGGTCCTCTCCAACTAGATTTTGGGCTTCTTTTCATGCAACTGAAAACTCAAGGATTCTACTTTTCTCTTTATTGTACTCTACAGGTGTCCGTAGGATAGGATCAAGTAAGTCAAGGTAGTGGCTATGAAGGTATGTGTCAACGCTGCAAATATTGTATATTCTTGCTTTTGACAATATGTAGAATTCTCTGGTAATTATGGGGTTAATACAGAGCAGAAGGGGGGTTGGGGGTAAAGTCTGGGAAAGAAAGAGGAAGAAAACATTTGACCTTCACACTAATTGGATAATGTGAGATATGACGGCTAATTTAGGGAGGGAACATGCTGATAATTTAACTGCTCAGAGGAAGAGAACTTAGATCCTAGCATCCCTCCGTTGTACCTGTGCCGACATTTTGTAACAATAAAAGACTTTTAGGAAAATACTGCCTGGAAGTTCTTTGAAATGTTTCATTAGCCAGTATGATTGAGTGATAAAAGAGCCGAGGTTGCCTGCCCTAGACAAATGGCCGTCCAATCTTTTCTTGAAAACCTCCAGCAATGGCGTGCCCACAATTTGGAGAGGAAAGTTGTTCTGTTCATTAATTGTTCTCACTGTCAGGGAATTTCTCCGGAGTTCCAGGTTGGATCCCTCTTTAACAAGCTTCCACCCATTGCTTCTTGTCCTGCCCTCAGGTGCATTAGAGAGCAAGCCAATCATCTCTGTGACAGCCCCTCAAGGACCAGGAGACAGCAATTATGTCATTTCTAATCTTTCTCTTTGTTAGGCTACACATACTTGGTTCCTTTAGCCCAGCGGTTCTCAACCTGTGGGTCGGGACCCCATTTGGGGTCGAACGACCATTTCACGGGGGTCGCCAAACAACGCAGTCCGCCATTTTTTTCCCCCTTTTCCTTAGCTGGGCTACTCCCTTTTATTCTATTGGCTTTTGAAAGCCAATAGAATAGACTCTCTTGAATAGAGTCTAATTCTATTGGCTTTCAAAAGCCAATAGGAATTGTCCAGGCTGTCTCTGCCCTGCTGAGCCCGCCAAAAGTCCCATTCTGCAAACGGTGCTGCACCAGTTGAGTAGTCCTCGACTTACGACCGGTTGAGTAGTCCTCGACTTACAACCGGTTGGGGGTCGCGGCATTAAAAAAGTTGAGAACCACTGGTTTAGCCGTTCTCTTTGGCTCTGTCACCATACAGAAATCATTCTTGGGTTGTCAATGCAAAATTAATTTATGGAATGAATTGTTACAAGGGAGCAGCTATTAGAGAGGGTAAGCCGCCGAGCAGATATGACTACACAGAATTTCCCCATCAAAGCTTAATAGAGCTGTGCATAAATGCAAAATACATCAGGGTCCAGCAAGGTAGAGAAGAACAAGGGGGGAAAGTCAGCTTAATTGAGTAAAAAGTCTTTTCTCTCTAGTGTTCCCCTTCTGTACTTACTCTTGCATAAGAATTGCACCACACTGTGACATCCTGCTTACGGCACAGGTTGCAGAAGCTGTAGAGCACCCTTCCTTTCCCCACCCTGGACTTCCAGGACCCCTGGCTACTGGCTGTGCAGCCTAAAGGATCTGGGATTTGAAATCCAGGGGGCACCAAGTTGGAGAGAGAATTAGTCAGGGGTGGAATCTTGGTCTAGGTGACTTGAGGGACCATCTTTTTCCAAGAGTTTCTACCCATCCAATTCAACAAATTGGGCATGTTGCAGATCCCATCAGCCAAATATTGCCAACTGATGGGAAATAGAAGAAGGACTTTTTTGTGCTGTAGCCTCTGCTTTGTGGACTATTCTCCTCCTGGAGATTAGAATGGGCTCAACCCTGTTAGGTTTTTGCAAAGTTTTAAAAACTTGCCTATGGTGGGGCCTGTTATTTGACTTTACTATTAGTTGATTAATCATCACGGCTGTTCCTTGTACTTATTCATTTTGTGGATGTTGTTATCATTTTAATGTCTTTTAAATTGTTTGAGTTGTTTTACAACTTCAGAACTGTTAAACCACCCAGAGTCAATTGGTTGAGTTGAATGGCTATAAAAATTGATTGATTGAATGAATGAATGAATGAATGAATGAATGAATGAATGAATCTTCCAGGTGTGTTGGGCTACAATCTCCTGAATTACCAGGAATGTGAAGAATTACAGGTTAACATACTTGGAGCATGCCAAGATAGAGGGACAGCTACAAATTTGTAATGGCTTGTAGACTTGAAGTAGACTCTCATCTGTGAATTTGTAAGTACTTGGAATTCCTGTAATTACTGACTGTCTGAACTCCTGGATGGCCAATCCAAGTAGACATCTCAGGAGCCCCATTGTCTAGCCAACTTAGCAAAACTTGTAATTGCTGTCCAACCTCTTCAGCCTGACTCCGGTTGGAGAGTCCAATCTTTTAGGTTCAAATTCAGATATTGTCATTGCTGGCATTAGCCTGAGAAACTGAAATCCAATTTTCTGCATGCTGAGCAAAGACTTTCTCTTGCATTTTTGTCACATTCAGTTGGCTGAAAAGAGAACCAAATTTCAAGGGGGGAGAAAAATCCAAGAGATATTCCCATGGGTGGAGTTAGGCATTCTTATACTTATTTAGTGAAGATGTAGCCAAGAAGATTTGTGTGTGTCTGTGTGTGTGAGAGAGGGGGGGGGGAAGGAAGAAGGAAGGAAGGAAGGAAGGAAGGAAGGAAGGAAGGAAGGAAGGAAGGAAGGAAGGAAGGAAGGAAGGAAGGAAGGAAGACTTTCATCACATAGTGTTCTCTCAGCATTTCTCTAGCTTCCTGATTTTCAATCAAATCCCAAGAGAAGACATGAAGTAGTAGTTGCTCTTTACTCTGTTGAAAGTTGAAACCATCCCATTTCCTTCCATTAACTAGAAGGCAAAAATGGCTCTGCAAACTGAGAAATATGGGTACTGTAGTCAGGGAAACCTCAAAGATATTGAAAGATAAGTTAATAAAAAATGAAGCCATCCCAACTAGCACTGTTTTCCGCTGCCTCTAAAGCCAGCTCAGAAACATCATCAATGGAAACGCAAAAGCCATCATCAGTAGGTCACTGTAAGGTTGCTTGGAATTTTCTGAATGAGTTCAGCATCATCCTTGACAGAAAGGGTCGTGCAAATAGCTGGCTAAAATAGCTGCTCTGCTGTTAGAAACAAGGAGACCAAGTTTCATGAAGTAGTTTGGAGGAGATGCTTCACTCCGTTCCTTTGTCAGCGCAAAGCAGCCCTCAAAGAAACGAACCATCCTAACTCTTGAGATCGCGGACAATACCTCAAGCCTCTTTGGAGAAGGGAAGAACCTTTTTGAAGAATTCCCAAGGCAGATTTCAGAACTGTCTTAAATCTACTTCATGCTCGTTGCACCACAAAGACAGTAGGAGCTGGTCTCTCCAGGGCTAGGAACCCATTTCTGCTTTCTTTCCAGCAGAAGATGGTGGTCCTTCGTTGGCCTTTTGGTTTTGTGTCCTGAGTCTTCTAAGGAAGATTCCAATGTTCTCTTGAGGTAACTGCCAGGAACTGTAGCCTGATTCCCAGAAGGATTATGGGCTCCGAGCTCTTGGAACGCCCTGTTCTGATTAGCTTAGACTTTGGAAAATCTCCAAAAGAAGAAAATATCTGTAGCTCAGGGTTGAACTGTGAAGTTTTTGGTACTCTCTGAGCTTGATTGTTTGCTTGTGGCTGAGATTGATTGTTTAAAGTTGTAGGTGCTCCATCACTGGAGATTTTAAAGAAGAGACTGAACAGTCATTTGTCTGTTCATATAGAGCAGGGGTAGGCAACCTTGGCTCTTTTATGATTCGTGGACTTCAACTCCCAGAATTCCTGAGCCAGCCATGCTGAGGAGAAATGGAGAGGTTTCCACGCTGAGCTGTGCTGGCTCAGGAATTCTGGGAGTGGAAGTCCACCAGTCATGAGGGGGCCATAGTTCCCCCATGCTGGCTGAGGAATTCTGGGAGTTGAAGTCCACGAGTCATAAAAGAGCCAAGGTTGCCTACCCCTATCCTAAGTCCTCCTGCTCTAAGCAGTGAGCCTTCTAGAGCAGGGGTAGGCAACCTTGGCTCTTTTAGGACTTGTGGACTTCAACTCCCAGAATTCCTGAGCCAGCCACGCTGAAGGGAAAGGGAGAGGTTTCCAAGCTGAGCCATGCTGGCTCAGGGATTCTGGGAGTTGAAGTCCACGAGTCATAAAAGAGCCAAGGTTGCCTACCTCTGCCTTAAGTAATCTCTGCTTGGAGTGGTTTTAGCATAAGGGTTAGCAACTGGCGACAAAATGCCTGAATCGGCACCCTCGCAGGCACATGCGCCATGATCCAATATCCATTTCAGCCTTTCTGGAGGGGACGTGGAGTCCTTTGGAGTCTCCCCCCCCCGCCCCTTCACCCCAGATGCCAGAAGAAAACAACCCCCCAAAACCAGCCTAGCTAGTCAATGTGGTGGGATTTATTCCCCCCCCCCCACAACTCCCATCCTCTCTGCTTTCCAAAAAGTCACTGCTTGCAGAATCCGATCTGGGAGGGTTCTTATTTTCAGTAGTCGGGTTACGCCGTTTCAACCAAGAGACCCTCCTCATCAGCAAGTTGCTCTGCACTAAGGCCAGTCTCAGAAACGGAGGCGCCACGTCTTCTCTCTTACGCTGTCTGCTGGCAAGTACATCAGAAGAACTGCAGGTTCCTCCCCCACCCCCATTATTTATTTCATTCTTTTAGCTGACAACAAGGATACATGTCCTGTAGGCATCAGCAGACCAAGTTGGATTCAGTTGCTGGTCCCAGAGAGTAGATTGAGGAGGGTAATTTGAAACCCCCAGACTGTAGGTAACCTGAAGGTTAGATGTGGGACTCGGGCATGCTGTCAAAACCAAATAAGTTTGTTTCCGCATCGGGTAGAACTTCCAACTCTTGCTCTGGAGCCTGTAGTTTGAGAGAGCTGAAAAGGTTGGGGGGAAAAGGAACCAGGAAAGAAAAGGTCCATCCATCCACATTCAGCTTGGGCCCCATTCAGTTGATTGTACCGTCCTGGCTGCTACCTTGCCTTTTTTGACCAGACCTTGCGGACACCCCAGGAACAGATAAGCAAACTGTGTCTTAGAACGGTACATTTCCCCCTGACTACTGGGAGACGGCATCATTTGCATGTTTGCCCCCAGCTCTGCAGCTTGCACGGAGGTCAAAAGAGGTGGTGGATCTATTACTTAGTGGTGGTTTTATGGGTGGTGTTTCTACAGCTTTCTGAATGCAGTGGTGCTTCTTAAGGCTGGGTACTCTGCCAGAGTCCTCCACCACCTGCTGAATAATTCACTAGCACACGGGCCTTTAATTCTCACGCTTCTTCCTTGTGGTTTGGTGAAAGCTACTCTCCTGGGTGCACTGGAGGAAGCTTAAGCCATTCTCAAAGATGATTCACTCCCCACCCACCTTGGGTTCAGTCCACACTGAGCAGAGTGGTTCTTCCATGGGAGCAGGAGAGAGCAAATTAGGATTTGTCAGTGCCAAGGCAATCTAATGGCTGACGTTATGCAACACAGTCAGGCAGCCTAAGATGTGCGTGGATGCTGATTAGTTCAATGTGATCTGGGAACTCAGCCCCTGGCTGCGTTCCATCCAACCCAGGTTTACTGAAATAACCTGAGTTGCTTACTTCCTACACTTCTGCATCACCCTTATTCTAAATTAACCAATGGGGCTACAGCCACAAAATAGCAAGCCGTGAATAAAGTAAAGGTTCTCATGTTGTACAAATGCAGAAACTAGGTGTACGATGGACCTGGTGATACGTAGATAAACTCCAGAATTATCTTCATGTACAACATGTGACCCAGGCTACTACATCAAGCCAAAATATAGATAGTCCTCAACAGAATTTCCATTGCTAAGTAAGGCAGTTAAGTATGTCCTGCCCAATTTTATGACCTTTTTTCCACAGTTGTTAAGTGAATCGTATGGCCATTAAGCAAATCCTGCTTCCTCCCAATGACTCTGTTTGTTGAAAGCTAGCTGGGAAAATTGCAAATGGAGTTTACATCATCTTGGGACACTGCAACTGTCATAAATAGATTGCCAATTGCATGAATTTTGGTCACATGATTGTGAGGATGCTGCAATAGTCCTAAGTGGTCATAAACCCCTTGTTTCAGTATGTTGTAACTTCAAACAGTTGCTAAATGAATGATTGTAATCCAGAACTACTATCAAGGTCTATCTGTATGATGTATTTGTATAGCCACAGTGTCTCGTGTGAATGCACCCACCTGAACCCTGGTTTTGGGGTTCAGTATGCTACCTGAACTTCTTAGCCTCAGGGAGAGTTGCATTAAACCTATTACCAAGGTCAGGCTAGACTGCAAGTGGTCAAGTTATTCGGCATGCCAAAAGCCCAGCTGGAGAACTCTCCAAAATGGGAGGACAAGAAACCACAATGTAATTGCAATTTATTGCCTTAATTTAGTTGGAATGTAGTGCTCCCTCCCCAGTGTGCTAGGATTGCAGCTCTAACAATTCCCAGGGCATGCTCAATTCATCTAGAGGGTGCCAAAAAGATATGTAGGCAATATACAAACCAGTGTACTGTCTGCAGGGTTAATTATGATTCAGGGGCTGCATACAAGCAATCAGACCTGAGTTTCAAAATCAAGCTATCTTGATTTTGGGTTTGCACAATAAAATGCGCAGTCTGGGGTTGCACGATAACATGACCTGAAAAATAATCAAATTGGCCAGTTTTGCACAATTTTCCAATTTACATCTTAACCTCTAGATCAATGGTTCTCAACTTGTGGGTCGGGACCCCATTTGGGGTCGAACGACCATTTCATGGGGGTCGCCAAACAACGCAGTCCGCCATTTTTTCCCCTTTTCCTTAGCTGTGCTACTCCCTTTTATTCTATTGGCTTTTGAAAGCCAATAGAATAGACTCTCTTGAATAGAGTCTAATTCTATTGGCTTTCAAAAGCCAATAGGAATTGTCCAGGCTGTCTCTGCCCTGCTGAGCCCCCCCAAAGCCCCAGTCTGCAAACCACGCTGCAAGTTGTCTGCAGCGAAGGTGAGCTGTCTGGAAGCTTCCACCCCTCCCTGCTGAGCAACTACTAAAAATGTAAGTAAAAGAGGGCCAGGGGTGGGAGGTGGGAGGCCGGCGGGCACAGGGAGGGTTGCTGGCGTGACTGGGGCCCAGCAGGTGCCTTACCTCCCTTGGGCTGGGCCAGCTGGTAGCCTAGCCAGTGGTTGGCCTGCGCCATCTCTGCCGCTTGCCAGCTACGTCTCGGCCGGCGCAGGGGGCAGCACCACGCATGCGTGGTGCTCCCAGGCAGGGAAAGTCCTCAACTTACGACAGTTGGGTAGTCCTCGACTTACAACCGGTTGGGGGTCGCAGTATTAAAAAGGCTGAGAACCACTGCTCTAGATGAAGTCTCTGCAATCATCCATTGATTTGGGGTGAGATGCCATTAGCATAGAGATAACACTCACCCAGGATGGACCACAGATGTCATGGTAACTCTGAACAGTGTTGGGAAACTCTTAAGAGACTCAATAGGAAATTCCATCAAACTGCTTTTTACTAATAAAGATCTAGGGCAGTGGTTCTCAACCTTTCTAATGCCGCGACCCCATAATACAGTTCCCCATGTTGTGGTGACCCCCAACCACTTTACATCACTGGGTGCCAGGGGCGTGGCCAAAGAAAAGGGGGAAAAAATGGCGGACAGCCTTGTTTGGCGACCCCTGTGAAATGGTCGTTCAACCCCAAATGGGGTCCCGACCCACAGGTTGAGAACCACTGATCTAGGGGCTTCCCTTGAAGGAGTTCTGGAAATCCTCTTGACTTGCACTGCTGTATTAGTAGTAGGAAGAGACCATCACTAGTCATGGGGCACTTGCCCAGCTTCAGGTGGCATGTTGGTTATTGATGTCCTTACCTGCACCAGGTTCCATTGGCAATTATCACTTCTTCTCTGATCATCACTCAGTTGGATTATAGTAACATGAGGCAGTCTTTGAGGATAATCCAGAAGCTGCAACAGGTCCAGAATAAGGGAGCTTGATGACTGATGGGGTAATTGCAGAAATTACTGCTAAATCAGTTCTGGACCCCATAGTGTGGAACTCCTTGCCCTTGAAATTTTGTGGAAAAATATCTAATTCTTGGCATTTTGCAAAGTTGTCCAAACCACCCTATATGAGGGGTTTGCCATACTAGACATCCCAGAAGGAGCAAGGAGAGTAGATGGTGAATTCTGATTGGTGCAGATTCTCTGGCTAAAGGGAAGATTGTGAGATTATCCACCTGCACTCTGTACAGCTGGTCCTAGTAAGTAGATGGCAAAAATGGAGATTTTTTGTGATCAACTCATGAGTTGAGCAGCTGAGAATTGAGGGATTTCAATCAAGCTCACAGTTGTGATGCAGCCTATATGGACATAAGGTTCATGCAAACTTCACTTTCTTAAACTATTTTGGATATAATTAATTTGCAGGTAAAGAGAGATTTTTTTTGAGCAGCAGGATAAGAGAATTCAACTCAGTGGGTCACTATTCTTTATGGATTAAAAAGAAAAAAAGGGGCATTTAAAGATTGAAAAACGTTTGGCAAAAAGCTTAACAAGAAAATTTAAAACAGATAAAGGAGACAGGTTTTTTTGAAAACAAATTGGGGTGAAAGTGTTTTTGACTAAATTGCATTTGAATAGACAAACAAGCTGGACCTTTGTGAGAATGTTTTTTTATTATTATTATTAAAGAGTGCAGTTTGAATTTTACAAAACAAAAGATAAAAGTAGTATAAGCCAGACTGTGATTTTGACTGTAATTACGAAGTGCCATTTAGGATGCCATTCAGGGCTCAGAGACATAAGGAGAGAGAAAAACAGCAATTCAAGAAAGTACATCTATTTTTCTGAAAGATATAAGATCCTTTTCAAGAATAGATATGATACAAATTCCAAAGAATTTGGCTACTACAATTTCGAGAGATATTACCAAAGACTTTTTCAGATCATAATCCTGTGAGTTTTGGTTTATAAAATGAAGACCAATTCTTTTAGACGGAGACTAAATGAAACATTGTTAGAGAAATAAGAAATTGTGGAGAACAGTAAAAATAAATAAAAATGTTTTTTTGAAAATGATTTAAATAAAGATAAGGGTATAAGAAGGGCTTGGGATGCAAGTAAAACTTTTATCACAATTTATTTTATACAACATAATGGTGAATTAAAAAAGGGGGGCCAAGAGAAAACACAAGCTGTTTTGGATAAGATAAAGCAAAAAGAAGAATTAAAGAAATGTTTAGATAAGTATTTCTCAACAAATTAAGTTTTTACAATGGCCATTATCTAATAGTATGTTAACTACAAGAGAAAATAAAATAAAAATGAACTTTGCAGAGGAAAAAACCTTTGAGCTAGCAAACAACCCAGGTCAATGGTTGACATGAATTACAAAAAGAAAAGAAAATGATATTGCAATTACAAATGGGCAGATATTAATGGACAATCTGGCCGTACCAAAAGCATTTTATCAATATTATTCTAATTTGTATAAAGCAATGACATCTCTTTAGAGAGAATTGATGGATATCCAAAGAAACAAAACTTACAAAGGATTACAGAGGAACAGAGACAGATTATGAATGGACCCATCACCATGAGGGAAGTTTCTGACGCTATAAAAAAAAAGATTAAACTAGCAAAGGTGCCTGGACCACATGGATTATCAGCTTTTTATAGCAAATGCTTTGAGGATGAACTTTTAAAACCTCTGCAAAACGGGATGAATTCTATTTTACATGAAGGAAAGATGCCAGAGACTTGGAAAGAGGCCAATGGAGGTGAAAGGGATGAAATATATAAATTGTTGACTGTTTAAAATTTTATTCAGAATTATTTAGCAAACCAAAGAACGTACGGAATAAAAATATAAAGGCCTCTTTAAATAAAGTTAACCTACTTTAGTTTGATGATACACAAAAGCAACTTTTATTTGCTCCTCTATCTGAGGTAAAAATTAAACAATTTTAAAAATGGCAAATGGTAAAACTACTTTCTTGGTAGTTTTAATCTGCTGTACATCACCAGGTTTTATTTAAAAAAATGTAAAACAAAGACTAGCAAAATTGTTGAATATTAATAGTGTGAGGAGACAGCCTTTGGGCCTAGCAACAGTGGTAAAACAACTTTATTAATCTGGGTATGAAACTTGTAGTTTTTAGCTAGCAAGATCTTGGGACATAAAAACATCAGCCCACTTCCAGATAATTGTGAAAAGGGCAAATTTTATGTGGATGATTTTTAAAAAATATGCTGGAAATAAAACTGTCGCCATCATATAATTCTGAACAGTGAAGGTGAAAAAAAGAGATGTAGAAGGACAAAAGCAAGTGCACAGAGACTAAAATTTGTGGGGCATTTTTAAAAAGAGAAGAAAGCAACTGAGGGAAAAGTGATTTATAAAATATTGCATGGCATGAGATTGGATCTTTTCCCCTCACATTTAGTTTATTTAGTTGTCCTAGGTCATGGGTCTTCAAGGTTGGCCCTTTTATGACTTATGGACTTCAACTCCCAGAATTCCTCAGCCAGGCACGCTGGCTGAGGAATTCTGGGAGTTGAAATCCACAAGTCATAAAATGGCCAAGTTTGAAGACCCATGGCCTAGTCTGTTAATATATACAGTTACAGATAGGCCTTGACTTATGACCACAATTGAGGATACATGTATGCACATATTTGTGTGTGTGTGTGTGTGTGTGTTTCACTAATTCTGTACAGTACATAAACAGGGGAGGATTTTTTTTTTGTCTCTCGGTTATCTAATTCTGCAAATTAATAGCAGATACAAGGGATTACTAAATTACAATTTCCCATCAAATCTAAAAATTATCTTCTGGAACTCACTGCCCCGAGATGTGGTGAGGACCCCAGCCTGGAGCCAAATGATTGTGTGATTCTAGATGAAGTTGCATTCCATTTATTTTTATTTTTTTAAAAAAAATGCTCAGTATTTGGAAAAGGGTCCTTCAGCCAGGAATGGTTCAGTAGCTCATATGAGACATTTAATGAACTAGCTAACCCAGTTCCTTCTGTGCATAGCTTACTGTATCTCTAAAGAGGCTGATTCTTAAATTCCCAGATCTTGATATCAGCTCCTTTGGGGAAAAAAACAACAGGAACATACAACTCCTGTTACTAGCACTCTGAAAAGAGAGACAAAATGAAAGGGCTAAAGCCCACTGGGAAGGGCCATAAAGCCACCCCGTTACTGTTTATTGTAATTTTTACAAATGCTTGTTCTGATGCATCTCTCAGCGCACATTGCAGCATTTAAGGGCAATTAACACATATGCTGCAATGGAGCTTTTTATAGGACATTTTCCTGCTGATTTATTGCCTGTATACTGTGTGTGTGTATTTTAGCTGCTCTTTTAAGGTAAAGTTCTTTTTAATTTAATTTTCAACTGCACTTTTAGAACATTGCAGGCTGCCTGGGGGGAAAAATGCATGGGGAATAAAGTGAGAAATGCGCTGAGCACGGTAAATGTTTTTATATGATGCTTTATGTGAAGACCTCATTCTCTGCTGAAGGCTCTAGTGCTGGGAAAGGGGGAAGGAAGGACAAGAAGAGAATGAAGCTCAGATATAGTGATGATGGAGGGACCATAGACAGATTTGAGGACCAAGTCAGGGACAGATTGGGGTCCTTGGTGCTCTCAGAGCTTGGTTGCGTTCTTGCAGATATTTCATTATCCAAATTAGGTAAACATCATCAGTGCTATTAAGCTGTGGGGTTCGCTCTCAGTTTATATTCTAGTGGCCCTGTCAGTGTTGGTCTTCTTTTTATTGGACACCTTCAATGAAGATCAGCAAGACATTGGCTGGAGACCTTAAACCGAGAGTTCTTTTTCTAAGCAGGGATCAGACTTGAGGACCTAAAGCTGTGTTGTTGTTGTTTTCAAACTTGGCAACTTTAAGATGCGTGGACTTCAACTCCCAGAATTCATGCTGGCTGGAGAATTCTGGGAGTTTGAAGTCCGCCCATTTTCAAGTTGTCAAGTTTGAAAAAACACCCATCTAAAGAGTGATTTCCAGTCCTGCCATTCTAAATGCAGAGTGAAAGTAATCCTTCCTTCTTCTTCTTCTTCTTCTTCTTCTTCTTCTTCTTCTTCTTCTTCTTCTTCTTCTTCTTCTTCTTCTTCTTCTTCTTCTTCTTCTTCTTCTTCTTCTTCTTCTTCTTCTTCTTCTTCTTCTTCTTCCACTTCCTCTTCTTCCTCTTCCTCTTCTTCCTCTTCCTCCTGCTCCTCCTCCTCCTCCCTCCTTCTTGCACTGATGATGTTCCCTAGCTGGGTCATGAAACGTCTGCAAGAAAACCAACAAGCTCAGAAGGCACCAAGGACCCCACAGTCCCCCTCTTCTTTCTTCTTTCTTTTCTTCTTCTTCTTCTTCTTCTTCTTCTTCTTCTTCTTCTTCTTCTTCTTCTTCTTCTTCTTCTTCTTCTTCTTCTTCTTCTTCTTCTTCTTCTTCTCCTTCTCCTTCTCCTTCTCCTCCTCCTTTCTTTTCTTTTCTTTGAAGAGCTGAAAAAGCTTCTTGGATAAATCTTCAAGGGAAAACAAAGACAGTCCAGTTGCCTCTTGAAAAAGCACCTTTGAGATGATCATGACCTGGATGACTGAGAATCTCCACAGTCATTTCTTATCCAAAAAGCATCCCTAGAAAGTCACAGAGGGCACCTTGGCCTGAACAATTCTGATCTTTGTAGCTATAAACACATCACATCATTTGAATATCTTTTCCAAAGCCTTTGCAGTTGTGTGATCAATTGCTGATCTGCGGCATATTTCTTGACTGCTTCTTTTTTCCTTTACAGGTGATGGTGGATCCTAAGGAACAGAATCTATCAGTCATTTCCTTAGCTGTTAATTCTAAGGTTGGTTGTTCTACCTGCTGTCATTAGCTTGGTCTCCTTTATACTTAATTTTAAGTCCCATTTTGTTTACTTTGTTTTGTGCCTTGCTTTCCCACACCTCATGGGTACACAAACCAGTAGCCCTCACCTTCAACAGCCCTCATCCTCATTCCAAACTTGGCAGTTAATTGTAATTAATCATGGCCAAGGAGGAAGCAATTAAATCAACTGCCTTTAATCAAAGACATTTCCTTGAATAAAATTAAGTCACATGAGTGTTTGTCTTCCCTGCCCTTACCAAAAAGACTGGAAGGGCCAGCCTGGGGCCGAAACCCGAAACCCTGGAAATGCATTTTGGAAGTTAAGAACCAAGAGACCCATCAGGCTGAGCCGAATCTTGGAACTGCAGGAAACAGGCCTACTTCAAGCAGAATGGGACAAGTTGCCATGGCCAACTCGGTGAGGAACAATTCAACAATTTAAATAAATAATAATAATAATTAATAATAATAATAATAATAATAATAATAATAATAATAATGTTGGAGGGGACCTTGGAGGTCATCTAGCCCAACCCCCTGCTCAGGCAGGAAACCCTACACCATTTCGGACAAATGTCTGTCCAGTCTCTTCTTAAAAACTTCCAGTGTTGGAGCATTCACCACTTCTGGAGGCAGGTTGTTCCACTGGTTAATTGTTCTAGCTGTCAGGAAGTTTCTCCTTGGTTCTAGGTTGCTTCTCTCCTTGATTAGTTTCCATCCCTTGCTTCTTGTCCTGCCTTCAGGTGCTTTGCTTGACTGCCTCTTCTTTTGTATTTTTATTTATTATTATTTTTTAAAATAATTTAAAAAAATGTTGTCCTTTTGGTCATTCCCGTTTCCTTTTGTCCCTCCTTGGGCGTCCTTTCTTTAATGATTCTATTCCATCATTTCTTCGATATTAGCGTCTAAGTCAGTGTTTCCCAACCTTGACAATTTTAAGGCATGTGGACTTCAACTCCCAGAATTCCAACTAGGAGTTGAAGTCCACATGCCTTAAAAATGTCAAGGTTGAGAAACACTGGTCTAAGTCTAAGTCTTGTTCCGCGGGCGAATGGTCGCGTGACGACTTGGCCCAAGGCGAATTGCCCGGGGCGAGTTGATTGCGGCGAATGGGGGCGCAGGACCGGCTGAATGAAAGAAGGAAACCCCCTCCAGGCAGGAAAAAATTGGGGGGGGGAGAAGGCCGACGTTTTGTTGGAAGGAACTTTTCCATTCTCGTTCGCGCCTGCAAGAAGAAGGCGCAGCTGAGCGCCCACGTCGGAGATTGAAAATCGCGCTTCCTTCCAGCCGCGGTTAATCAGTCGCCACCCCGGGAAGAGGAGGAGGAGGAGGAGAGAAAAAGGGGCAGCGGCAGGCGTGGCTGACTTGTTGGGCGCCCGGCCCCTTCAGCGCCGAGGGTTTGCCGCGTCGTTGGAAAGACGAGCCGGCGAGGCGGGGGTTGTGGGTGGGTGGGTGGAGAAGGGTGCCATGTGAGTCGGCGAAGCAAAAGGCAGGTGGAAAAGCCAGCAGGATGGAGAGGGGCCGAGGCAAGAGGAGGAGAAAGAGCCCGCGGCGGCGGCGGCAGAAAGTGCTCTTCCTGCTGCTGCTGCTGCCGCCACCTCTGTTTTCGCCGGCCGCGCTCTTGACGCTGCCCAGCTCTCCAAAGCGCAGCGCCCCGCGAAGCCGGCAACTCTTCTAAACTTGGGCGTAGGCGGAGAAGCAGCGCCCAGCCGAGGAAGCGGGGAGGGGGGTCCGCGTCCCTCCAGCGGCCTCTTCTCTCCCCCCCCCACCCCACGCCTCTTCCGAGTGGCTTAAAGAAGCGGCGGGGAGCGCGCCAGGTTGCTAGCCAAAAGTCCCCGCGTGCGCCCTGGGCGCATTCCGCGGCGGAGTCCCGGGCGCTGTTTGCAGCCTGAGCTCGGGCGAGCGAGCGAGCGAACTAGCGAGGCTCAACCTTCCCTCCTCCCTGCCGAGGGAAGGACAGCTCCGGAGGGCTGGCGCCAGCGGGCAGGATCGCGGCGGAGCCCCTCAGCCCTCCGGCAGCCGGGCCATGCCGGGCTGACCTGCCGCGGAACTCAGCCTTCTCCATGCCGTGAGGGCGGTCGCCTTTCCTGCCCAGCGCGATGGCCGGGGCTCCCGGCGGAGACCGCTCCGGGCTGCCTCGGTCCTCCGTCTCCGGCAGCGGCGGGAGCGGCGGAGGAGGCGGCGGAGAAGCCCAGCGCGTGGAATTCGTACCTCTGACCGCCGTGCAGACCGAGAAGATCGACGCCACCCCCGCCGGAGGCGCCGGCGGCGGCGGAGTATCCAGCCCCAGGCGTCTGGGACTGCTCGGGACACCCTTACCGGTCCCACGCGGGGGCTCTGGAGCTCGATCCGCCTCGCAGAAGCGCTACCGTCGCCTGCAGAACTGCCTCTACAACTTGCTGGAAAGACCCCGAGGCTGGGCGTTCATCTACCACGTTTTCATGTAAGTCCTGGCCTGTCTTTCCTCCTCCGGTCCAGAACTTTTGTTTCAAGGGATCCAGTCGGTCCCTGCCATCTCTTTTGGGTTGTCAGCAAATGCTTCCCCCCTCGCCCCGCGCGTCAGAGTCATCGAAACTCTTTTTGGTCTTGTCAAGAGGGCCGTGGTTAAGGAGAAGGCGTCCCCGATGCTTTTGTTCACACAACGCAGGGAACCCGCTTACTGAACAGACCCTTTTCCTAAGCCTGGTATAGTGCAACGAACCAGCCCAGCTTGTTGAGTTCGTGCCCTTGCTAAACCTTAAAGAAATCAACCAAGGTTCGTCTTAGCCAAACTTAGCCTGTGTGAATATTGTCCTTAGGTTGTTAAGTAGCCTTGCAAGAACATAGATTCCTATCTTTATCTTTCCTCTGTGTCCCTTGTCCCCATCCAAATGAAAAGTCAGATTATTCCACCATATAGTTTAAATCTTGGGAGAGGAACTTTTTTTTTTTTTGAGGGCGGAGAATGGTGGCAATTTGGACTACTATAAAGAAACATTACAACAAAAAACTTTATGCCTGTTTAATTTCACGGTTAAATGTTGAGTAAGTATATATTAAACACTCTATCTTAAGACGGTGCTCCGTCTGTCTGATGAACTGTAGAAAAGCTTGTGCAATGGTGGTTCCAAAGGTTCCCAAGACTATTGAGATGTGCTTGCCGATTGTTTCTGTTAGGTCCATATGTATTAGATTAGCTGGGCCAATCATACGTCCACACCTGTCCAATAAATCAGGCAAATAAGACAGGGCAAATTTTTGCCGGCATGCTTGGGTGTGAGTGTGGTGCCTCTGAGGCTGTCACAAGGCAGCTTTAGAAGATGCTAAACTTCTGCACTTCTGATTTGAGGATCCTTGAAATGCAGCCTTTCCTAAAAAGATGCTCACCAGGTGTGCTTGATTCACTGCTTTAGAATGTTTAGCCAAGATATCTGGAGATCATCAAACTGGACAAGGTTTATTAGCAAGGTCTCCCCCACCCCCTTCCCTCCCCAAATTGCACTTTGATAAAATCCAAAATCCATTCTGAGCACTGTAAAGGAAAGAGTAAAATGCCTGCTCCCTTTCTCTCTCCCCACTTGTCTTGGTTCCCCCCCCTCCAACTTATAAGAAGCACTAGAATCATAGCACTGGGAGGGACTTTGGAGGTCTTCTAGTCCAGCCCCCTGCCCAAAGCAAGAGTCAAAGTCTTGCTTGTTTGTTGTTGAAGCAAGATAAATCACAGTGCACGGAAAGATTGATTTCTTTTTTGTCAAAGTACATCTTCCTTTTTTTCCTCCATTCAGGACCCTTATAGATGCTTACCTGTGCCCATCCTTACCTAGATGCCCCTGGTTACTATCTTTGCTTGCATAATCTTGTATGGTGTTCCACCGAGGGTCGCTGGATACAAGATGGGTGGCAAATAAAAATTATAAATAAATAAAAATTATAAATAAGTGATGTTCCACCCCATCCTGAAGTGCTTCCTACATGCAAGCAACTACCATGGTTTTTCTACTCTGTCTAGCTAGCTGCCAAAGTGACAAGACAATTCAAGGAAGAAACTACATTTGTGTCATATAATCAGATCTAGATTGTCATCCTGGGGATGGAGAGCCCAGCTTGATAATCTGGTTTAGGAGCTTACAAATCCCTGCTGAGTGCTGGAGTCCTCATCACGGGGGACACGGTCAACCCTGGAAAATGTGGAGCCCAGAAGCATCTCTTCTTGCTGATTAAAGAGTCAAGAACTCATTGGCATAAAGATTTATTCTATATCTCTCTAAAGCTCTCGTGGCTTTTAATGGAGAAGAGTTGAGTTGGGAAGATGCCCTGTGCTTTAAGAGTTGTGTAAGTTCCAGAGAGTGACTCGGTCTGCAGCTGCGCCATGTGCTTCACCGGCTCCGTTACAAACCCACACCCTGTTTTTACTCAACATGCTAATCCAGTGGTGGTGAACCGATGGCACGCATGCCAGAGGCGGCACTCAGAGCCCTCTCTGTGGGCACGCGCGCTGCAGGTCCACTAGGCTGCCACCGCTGCCCAGAGCGGCAGCCCCACCCAGTGCAAAGGAGGCGAAGTGGCCAGCTAGCAAGCTTGAGTAGAGGTGGTAGAGCATACCCACACCCAGCAAGCCAAAGGCCACCCCGAGCAGGGAAAGCCGGATCCCCATTGGCACCATGGCCCCTCAGTCCCAGCTAGGATTGTGTGCCTCCCCCCCATCTATGCTGGGCCTCCTGCCCACCGCCCCACCCACCAGAGATCCCCTGATCTCCCCCAACCCTGCCTGGCTCCCACAGGCGTCCCCCCCAAGAGCAACATTGAGGTGGCCATGCCCACCCCAGCCACACCCATCCAGTCTGCCATGACAACTGCAGCCATGCCCACCCAGTGGGCCACGCCCCCATGCCCCACCCCCTTGAGGGCACCACAATGCTGGTGCGGCCCTGGTACTTTGCGATAAATAAGTGGTTTTTGGGTAGTGGTTTGGGCACGCGGTCTCTAAAACAGTGGTTCTCAACCTTTTTAATGCCGCGACCCCCAACCGGTCATAAGTCGAGGACTACTCAACCGGTCGTAAGTTGAGGACTACTCAACTGGTGCAGCACTGTTTGCAGAACGGGACTTTTGGCGGGCTCAGCAGGGCAGAGACAGCCTGGACAATTCCTATTCAAGAGAGTCTATTCTATTGGCTTTCAAAAGCCAATAGAATAAAAGGGAGTAGCACAGCTAAGGAAAAGGGGGGGGGGGAATGGCAGACTGCGTTGTTTGGCGACCCCCATGAAATGGTCGTTCGACCCCAAATGGGGTCCCGACCCACAGGTTGAGAACCACTACTCTGAAAGGTTTTGCCATCACTGTGCTAATCTGATTGCTCTTGACAGGTTCGCTTCTTTCTTTGTGGCTTAACCTGTGGTATGAACTCAATAGGCTGGGTTAGGTTGTGGGTCCACATTGATGAATCCAGTGGCCAAGTTAACTTGGTTGCGTTGAGATGCTCCAACTTTTTCCCCACCAAAGAACTTTCCAACAAGTTTCAGCAGATGGAAGATGGTGAAAGAAAAAAAAAAGCTACTCAGATTCTCCCACAGTGTTTCGTTTACATTTTAAAAAGTGCCTTTAAAGATGGATTTGGTCTTACATTTTGCTGCGGCCTTGTGGTTCCTGTAGCATCCCAGATGCTTTCCTATTTAATCTCCAGCTCAGAAATTTCCAGATATGTACTGTAGCTTCATAATAAAAAAAAAATATTTATCTGAAGTGCACCCACGCTGGTAGATGCAAATCTGCATAGGCTCATTTACAGCAGTCAATTTAAATTTAGACATAATTACTAGGATTTATTTAAATTTCAAGGAGATTAACCTCTAATGACCCATCCAAAATAACCTTGATCAAATTAAAATTTAGGTAATTTTGACTCCGTTGCTAACCCTTCAGTTATAGTTAATTAATTTGTAGTGAATATGAAGAAGTGCAAAAAAAAAAAAAAAAAGAACATAAAACAGTGCCTGGTAGATTCCCTCCTCCCCTGCCAAGTCTTTTCTTAAAAAATCACTACTCAAAAAATTAAATCGTTGCACCCAAATGATTTCAAAGTTTTAAACAAGCACTAATCCAAAAATTATATTGAATAGGCAGTGGGGATGAAGTTCATTTCCCATTCTGATTCCTTCCGACCTTCTCTAAAATTAAATCAGCTCGCCTTTGGTTAGTTACCTCATTCATTTTCTAGTGCTATCTCCAGAAATTGAATTTAAGATACAATAATGAGTTCAAGATTTGGTGGCTGATGGAAAGAAGCCTAGAGAGTGAGGCAGAGGAGGAAGAGGAAGGGAGGGGAGGAAGAAGACTGGAATGGGGGAAGGAAGGAAATGAAAGAAAGAAGAATGAAGGAAAGAAAAGAAAGAGAGGGAGAGAGGAAAGAAAGGTAGAAAAGAAAGAATAAGGAAGGAAAAGAAGGAAAAGAAGGAAAAGAAGGAAGGAAGGAAGGAAGGAAGGAAGGAAGGAAGGAAGGAAGGAAGGGAGAAAGAAAGGGAATTAAAAAAGGAAAGAAAGGAATAAAGGAAAGAGAAAGGGTGCAAAACAAAGAGGGAAGGGAGGGAGGAAGGAAGGAAGGAAGGAAGGAAGGAAGGAAGGAAGGAAGGAAGGAAGGAAGGAAGGAAGGAAGGAAGAGAAAAACAGGATCTATACCAGGATATATATACAAATTGTACATAAGCATTTCAATTAACCGTAGCCATACTCTGTCATCATATTTCAAGGAAACATGATTTGTTCCTAAGTTGCTAATCACATGCTCTCTGCAGACAATGATATTGGAGCCCTATGTTCTTCAAACAATGAAGAACAAATCTTTTAGTACAAAATAGGGCACTGAGAATCTGCTTTCTCTGTCCAGATACCAGTTTCCAGGCATTAGGAATATAATTCAAAAGAACTCAAACCTCTGAAAATACGACATCAAGTTTGAAAGTTGAGATAATACATGTTTCTCCCTATAGGACCAAGCAAACATATCTTTGAATAAAGCATTAATCTCATTTTATCTCCTGGTGATTTACACAAGCCTTTGCTATATAAACTCAGTGGGGTCCAAGGAATCTAAAATATTGTTTTGGGTTAAATATGATATAATCCAAGATCAACGGAATGTTTTGGCCCTGATGTTAACATCTTTTCCTAGTGTCTGGGAAAAACAGGAATCTCAGAGTCTTTATTCAGCCATTAAAGTTGCATATCAGTTTGATAAACTTGATTCGTTTTTATTCTAGTTGTTTGAGTCAGCGTGTAATGTGGAATCCAGCCCATTGAACTGGCTGCTGACTGTGCAGACCAGAAAAGGGAACAATTCAGTAACCAGGTTAAAGATGCTATGTGAACTATACAATAACTACACTTTAGAACTAAGCCTCTTAAGGGCTGGCCAGATGCATCTAGGACCTGATGCCATCACACATTTCATAATAATCATGCACTGGCACACTTGCATAATGGCATATTTTGCACAATGAGACATGTAACATCGCTGACGTTTCCTACCACTCACCCCACCCTGCTTTGGCTACCTGTACAGTGTACAGGCTGAGCGCCAAAGAATGGAGGCCTTTGAACTCTGGTGCTGGAGAAGACTCCTGCGAGTCCCTTGGACTGCAAGGTGTTCAAACTGGTCAGTCCTAGAGGAGATCAACCTCGACTGCTCTTTAGAAGGCCAGATCCTAAAGTTGAAACTCAAGTACTTTGGCCACCTAATGAGAAGGAAGGACTCACTGGAGAAGAGCCTGATGCTGGGAAAGATGGAGGGCAAGAGAAGAAGGGGACAACAGAGAATGAGGTGGCTGGATGGAGTCACTGAAGCAGGAGGCGTGAGCTTAAAGGGGCTCCAGAAGATGGTAGAGGACAGGAAGGCCTGGAAGAACATTGTCCATGAGGTCACGATGGGTCGGACACGACTTCGCAACTAACAACAACCACAGAAGTGTAATGGTATGTGAGAAAAACTTTGAGAAAAAGGGTGAAGAGATGCTGCTTACCTGCATTAGAGGCATAGAAAGAGACTCGGAGACTTCTTAACGTCTCGGGCTGTGAAGGAGACGGCGGGCAATTTATGTTTTCAGACTTGCAAGATTCTGTTAATATAGCCTTACGATAAAGTAGATGTAGCTCATCTGGTCTGTTTCTTGTCTGGTATAACTGGGAAGGCTGACATCAGTCTCGCACATCTGAAAGTAGAAATCTCCGTCTGTCTCGTCTTTATAGCCTGAGAATCTAAGGAGCTTCCTTTCTTGGTGGCTTATCTCATAAATCAGTGTTTCTCAACCTTGACAATTTTAAAGCATGTGGACTTCAACTCCCAGAATTCCACAGCCAGCAATGCTGGCTGTGGAATTCTGGGAGTTGAAGTCCACATGCCTTAAAATTGTCAAGGTTGAGAAACACTGTCATAAATGGTAATGCAGGTAGCAAGAAATCTAAGAAAAAAAACATTTCAAATCGTTCAACAAGATCCCACCTTAATGAACTCACTATAAAGAAGTTAAGGATATCCTTCCTGCATTTACAAGATTTTTTTTCTTCTCATTCAAGAAGCAAAACATCTTCAAAGAAAAACAAGAAAGTCCATTTGCCTCCTGAAAAAGCATCTTTGGGAGAAGCATAACTTGGAGGATTGAGAATCTCCAAAGACATTTACATGATTCTGTATTTTCCCCAGAATAGTATCCCATAGACCAGGGGTCTTCAAACGTGGCCCTTTTATGACTTGTGGACTTCAACTCCCAGAATTCCTCAGTGAGGCATGCATGCCTGGCTCAGGAATTCTGGGAGTTGAAGTCCACAAGTCATAAAAGGGCCAAGTTTGAAGACTCCTGGCAAAGAGCAATAATATTGGGCTAAACGAGATGATTATCTTGCCTTGGGGTAACACAGCTTCCTGTGGTCCATGTGGGACTAATCAACATCCCAGTTGAGTTTGAGCTGTAGCATCAAATGGGGAAAGGAGAAGGTTTCTACAAACCATGCCTATGTTGATCAAGTTGGATCATATCTTTTAGCAAGGACTATCAGATCATCATATCCTTTAGTAAGGATGGACAAATCTCCAATACGTTTGGTTGATAATTCTTAGAAAACATGGCCATCATGGGCAAATGTCAAAAATGGTAGATTTCTCCTTTGTAAGGGTTCTGGGTTGTTTTTCCTTGTCTTAAGCTAGGAAGGACAACCAAAGTCCTCCAGAATGGTCAAAGTCTTCATCATTTTGTTTTGTCCCCTCATCATCTGTACATAGGGACCACAAGACTATGGATGCTGCAGCCATCATATATACATGGCAGTTGCCAAGTACATGAATCTTCATCGTGGGATTGGGAAGATGCTATGATGTTCATGAGTGTGAGAACCTGTCATAAATTACTTTCTTCAGTGCCATTATAAGTTCAAATGGTTGTTAAATGAAGGGTTATAAATGGAGGACTACATACTTGTATTATACATAGCCAATTCATTTTATTTGCTGAGTTTTACACCCTGCTTTTTGGTTAGTTTGATGCCCTGAACTTTCCAGAAGATCCAGGTGGACAGCATTCTCTCCTCCAATGTCTTATTGACTACACTCTAAAGTAGATTGAGCTGGCTGGTCAAAGTCACAGCAAGCTTCTGTCTCAAGTGCATCCAATTTTGGTCACTACCACGATGTAAAAAAAAAACTCTAGAAGTTGTTGAGTGAAGAGCAACAAAGCTGATTAGGGGACTGGAGGCTGAAACATATGAAGAACGGTTGCTGGAATTGGATAGGGGTAGTTTAATGAAAAGAAGCTTCAGGAGCGACATGATAGCAGTGTTCCAATATCTAAAGGAGAAAAGTGGGTCAACCTATTCTCCAAAGCACCCGAAAGCAGAACAATTAGAAATAGATGGAAATTAATCAAGGAGAGAAGCAACCTAGAACTAAGGAGAAATTTCCTGACAGTCAGAACAATTAATCAGTGGAACTGCTTGGCTCCAGAAGTTGTGGGTGCTCCATCACTGGAAGTTTTAAAGAAGAGAGTGGACAGCCATTTGTCTGGAATGGTATAGGGGGTTCTGCTTGAGCAGAGGTTGGACTGGAAGACCTCAAAGATACCTCCCAACTCTGTTATTCTGTTAAGTTTTATTACTGAATGCTACCCTGGCATGAGGACTGTCATGACTTACAAGCTCCATTATGGTCATAAGTGGAGAGATGCCTGTAAAATAAGTGGAGTTAAGAGCCTGAAAAGGACATTTTCATTCCAATGTTGGGTATGCCATGAAGCTGCTAAGATGGTCTTAGTGAAGCTGCCATTTCTAGTTGTGCCTTCCCCTCTGGGCCATGATGCTATCAGTCAACCTTGCAGGGTGTTTCTCAAGATGTCTGAAGGGTCCTGAAGAAACCCAAAGGGCTGTTGGAATTCTTCTCCTTGCAACTTCTTGCCTGTTCCCAGAAACATCTCAGGGGGTTTGACCCCCCTTCACGGTTTGTATTCTCAGCAACTGATCAGTGGGAGATGGGGCATTTCATCCCAGACAAATGGCCGTCTGAAGTTTTGGACTGGAGACACATCACCAGAACTCTCCAAAGCACTTTTTTCAAAAGTCGATTGGACTTTTGGAAAAGTCAGTTGACTTTTGGAAAAAGCATGTTTGGCACGAAAATGACCTGGTGGATCGAGACTCTCCATAGACTAGTGTTTCTCAACCTTGACAATTTTAAGGCATGTGGACTTCAACTCCCAGAATTCCATAGCCAGCATTGCTGGCTGTGGAATTCTAGGAGTTGAAGTCCACATGCCTTAAAATTGTCAAGGTTGAGAAACACTGCCATAGACAGTCACCAGAACTCTTGTTCTAACATTGTGTTCTGTTGCTGCACCATCCCTGGGGGACAATCCCCCTCCAAAGGCAGGTTGACACAATCCTGTTGGCTTTTCAAGTGATGGATGTGTTCCTGGACCTGAGAATGATGTGGCTGGTTAGTTATCTAGATGAGTTGTATATTATGTTGCTTGTATTGTTTTTTTAAAAAAAATATTGCGAAGAGTCACCGTTGTGAGATAGGATGCCGTGTAGAACCAACAAGCAAATAAATGAGAAATAAGCAAGTAGTGAGTACTGTTGTTCTACAAAGTACCAACAAGCGTTAATGATCTGAATTAATAGCCAGGACTGGCAGAAAGGTTAGCCAGCCAAAGGGACAAGCGGCTGACTGCTGGTGGCCTCTGAGTCCCTCTGGATCTGAGGTGGGGAGACGGTCTGTACAGACCACCTTAATTTGAAGAGGTTGGAGACTGAATTGCTGCGCCCAATTGGTGTCTCTTTTCCACCTAATTAGTTAGCTCAATGTCTGTAAGCACTGCAAGCTTTGAAGAAAGCAAGAAGGCTATAAATCAAAAAGCAGGTGTTAATTGTTCTCCTGCCAGGAGGTCTTCTGCCTCCCTTTCTCTCCATCTGGTGAAAGGTGGAGGAAACTAATGTAGAAATGCAGAAGAGTCAATACAATGTGCTAATTGGGACTGGTCTTTTCTTATTAGGGGCATCTGGTGCTTGGACACTGGTTGGATTCATGCTAAGTTTTGTTTTCCATTTAAATTTAGGTCATGCTCTACTCAGTGTTTCTCAACCTTGACAATTTTAAGGCATGTGGACTTCAACTCCCAGAATTCCACAGCCAGCATTGCTGGCTGTGGAATTCTGGGAGTTGAAGTCCACATGCCTTAAAATTGTCATGGTTGAGAAACACTGCTCTAGCTGTCCCACCGTGGATTCTACATTTAGATGTTGGGATAGGCAGCACATTTTTTTAAACTGGTTTCACTGGTTTTCATAGGTGAGGAACTCAACACAATCCGTGTTTCCCCCCCCAAATTTTCAAACAGTTTTGTATCTAATCCAAATGTGCAGTCTGGAAAAATGATTTGTTGATTGCAACTGTCTAGGACAGGAAGGCTTGGAGGAACGTTGTTCATGGGGTCGCGATGGGTCGGATACGACTTCGCAACTAACAACAAGATTCTTAGTTCTCATCGTCTGTTTGGTGTGCGCTTAAAAAGATTGTTTAAAGCTAACAAATGTTAGGTTGTGTTCACACTGCATACTCCACCAGGGCAGATACAAAGTTAATGCAAGGGCATGTTTAGCACATGAACATAGAACATAATAGGGTTGGAAGGGACCTTGGAGATCTTCTAGTCCAACCCCCTGGTTAAGCAGAAGACTGTACTGTATATCATTGTGGACCAATGACTGTCCAGTCTCTTCTTAAAAACCTTCAGTGATGGAGCACCCACAACTTCTGGAGGCAAGCTGTTCCACTGGTTAATTGTTCTCACTGTCAGGAAATTTCTCAATTCGATCTAGGTTGGATTTCTTTAATGATCTTCCATCTGTTACTTTTTGTCCTGAAGTACGAAACAGAACTCTGAGCAGCTTGGGAAGTGCCGCCATAGCTAAACAATCCCAAACCCAAGAACAACAGTGGCTTGATAATCAATGAAATGGTACCGCATTCTGAAACAAACGTTACGTTAGTGCAGGGGTAGGCAACCTTGGCTCTTTTATGACTTGTGGACTTCAACTCCTAGAATTCCTGAGTCAGCCATGCTGAAGAGAAATGGAGAGGTTCCCAAGCTGAGCCATGCTGGCTCAGGGATTCTGGGAGTTGAAGTCCACGAGTCATGAAGGGAGCCATAGTTCCCCCATGCTGGCTCAGGAATTCTGGGAGTTGAAGTCCACGAGTCGTAAAAGAGCCAAGGTTGCCTACCCCTGAGTTAGTGTGTTATTTTGGGCCATTTAGAGTTGGTCAACCTTTAGGTTGTTGATCTGGTGCCTTTGCATTGTGTTAAGATCGCAGCTCCCCAAATTGTGAATCTTTCTTGTTTGTTCATATTAGAATTTTGGGAGTTGTGGCCCTAACCCAAGGAGACACTATCCTCCTGTGTTAATTCTGGCCTTTATTTTCTACAGAAAAGTCCCTGGGCTTCCTGCAGCATAGAGAGATAATGTGATGAGGTAGACAGAATGAATTGGGCTTCAGTTCTGGGAAAGGAAATGACAGTGCAGAGGAGAATCAGCCAGATCTCTGGACTGAATCAGAAAGCTGATTCAAACTGGATGATTTTGAAGCTGTCTCCACCTGTGTGGAACTGGCCTTATTCCAAAGCAACCCAGTATTACAGTGAAGTGGATCTAGATTGAACTGGGTTGACTTTCCAAAAATCAATCTGAATCGCTGACTGATTTTCCAAATCAAATCAGTTATTTGAATTGGATTTTCCCTTGTTTATCCAGGCGTCGGGCCAAAGATTACCCCTTACCTTGTTTTTGTCTTTGTCTCAAAGCAGCTGTGTTGGTGAAAGACATGGATCGGGGCAATGAGCTGGAAAAACTGTTTGCTCTCTGTCCTATATCCTTGGGTTTGAATTCCCGGCCCATATGCTGCCTTTAATGCAAAGGGAAGCAGAAATGGCAAGCACTCCTATCAAATTTTTCTAGGCTGAGTTAGAATTCTTTGTATTGTGGCATTTGAGCAAAGAAGATTCGAGATTTACCGCATTGACTTGCAAGACAGGCAGTCCTTACCTGTGGCTGAGCAAGGAGGTTGTTCAACGAGACATTCTCAATTTTACTCCATAGTTGTTAAGTGAAGTTGTTAAATGAAACCATGCTGCTATTACTGAATTTGGCTTCCCCCATTGACTTTGCTTGTTGGAAAACGAACTGGGAAGGTCACAAATGGTGATAATGTAACCATGGGATGCTGCAATTGTCGTAAATACGTGCTGGTTGCCAAGCACCTGAATTTTGAGTACATGACCATGGGCAGGGGTAGGCAACCTTGGCTCTTTTATGACTCGTGGACTTCAGCTCCCAGAATTCCTGAGCCAGCATGGCTCAGCTTGGAAACCTCACCCTTTCCCCTCAGCACGGCTGGCTTAGGAATTCTGGGAGTTGAAGTCCACAAGTCATGAAAGGGCCAAGTTTGAAGACCCCTGGTTGAAATATTTAAATATTTTTTCCTCACAGTCACATGATCAAAATTCAGGCATTTGGGCAGGGGTAGGCAACCTGGGCTCTTTTATGACTTGTGCACTTCAACTCCCAGAATTCCTGAGCCAGCATGGGGAAACTATGGCCTCCTCATGACGTACTGGGGGTTGGGGACCTTTGCTGTAGAAGTTGCATCCATCTTTTTATCCACTTGGCCTTCATTCTCTTTCAGGTTAACAGGTGTGATGAGGACATGTCCCATCTCTCTGCCAGCCAGATTCTGGGGCTTGGAAACATTCATAGGGACCCCACATTAATAAAATGCATAAAATTAATAAATTATAAAATTAATAAAATGCAGCTGCCTGTTCTATCAGCTTCACCCAAAGAATAAGAGAAGAAATAGTCCTGAACAGATTTATATTGAAGAAGTTAATGTTAGATATCTGAACCCAGACAACATGTTGTTTACTAAGCACTAAAGACTGTAATTTTAAAAAATTAATAAAACTTTTATAAAAAAGAGAGAGAGAGAAGAAATAGCCCTAGTTGTTCTCCATCAAAATGTTGACATTGGAGGTTCCATCCTCCTCTTCCCCCTTACAGCTTCTTTCCTAAAGCTTTTATATCTTTCAGAAAGTCGGAGTCCTCTCAAAGGCTGTCAATATCACTCCCGCTCAGCCTGCCTAGGAATATTTTAGCTACAAAAGGAACAGCACTCGGGGAACAACTGTATAGGTAGTTTATACAAGAGTTATTAATATGGTGCCCTCCGCATACTGCGTTATGTAAACAAAATTTGGGAAAAGAGAATCGCTCTCATCCAGGAGATCCTGGATGGCAGCAAGCAGAAAATAAGCCACATAAAGGGGCTGCTTTGTTTCCAGTGCCTGGAGGCAGTGGTGGGATTCAGCCGGTTCGCACCACTTCGGCAGAACCAGTAGCTAATTTTTTGTTGCCCAGGCCCAGAACGGACTTCCGGAAGTGGCATCCATGCAGAGAACTGGTTGTTCACGTATTTGAATCCCACCACTCCTCCCTCCCTCCTTCCCTCCCTCCCTTCCTTCCTCCCTTCCTTCCTTCCTTCCTTCCTTCCTTTGGTGGAATTCAGCCAGTTCGCACCAGTTCAGCAGACCCGGTAGCTAATTTTTTGTTGCCCAGGCCCAGAACGGACTTCCAGAAGTGGCATCCATGCAGAGAACCGGTTGTTCACGTATTTGAATCCTACCATTCACTCCTTCCTTCCTTCCTTCCTTCCTTCCTTCCTTCCTTCCTTCCTTCCTTCCTTCCTTCCTTCCTTCCTTCCTTCCTTCCTTCCTTCCTTCCTTCAGTGAGATTCAGCCAGTTTGCACTAGTTCGGCAGAACTGGTAGCTAATTTTTTGTTGCCCAGGCCCAGAATGGACTTCCGGAAGTGGCATCCATGCAGAGAACCGGTTGCTCCCATATTTGAATCCCACCACTGCCTGGAGGTACTTCCCATAGTGCAACCAGGAGAGGGTAAGTTCTAGCCCCTCTTTAGGCATCAAAGCCAATTCAGTAACGGTGGGTTTTAGTTGCACCTTATGAAAGCCAGGTGGGTGATCCTGGGACAGCCGCTTTCTCTCAGCCCACCTTACCTCAAAGAGCCTTTGTTGTGGGAGGAGGAGGGAGTATTAGATATATGTGCCACCTTGAGTTATTTATAAAAATAATCAAGCGATAGACATACATACATTGGAATAGCAATAGCACTTCGACTTATATACCGCTTCACAGTGCTTTACAGCCACCAGCACTTGATCTAACCCTGGTGTGTGCCTCCAAGAGAGGATGGGTTCTTCTCACCTGTGATGACTGTCTTCTTGGTCATTGCCTTTTTCTCAAAGCATGCTTGGCTTGGTTTATCCAGATTATTATAATATTCTGCTAGCCTAAAGGGAGAAATTCAGGCTGCCTCATGCTTCAGCGCAGTGGCGGAAAGCAGCGGGTGTCCAGCACGATGTTCTGACAATGGCATCAGCCAGGGGGCATATGATCTAGAGCAGTGGTTCTCAACCTGTGGGTCGGGACCCCATTTGGGGTCGAATGACCATTTCACGGGGGTCGCCAAACAACGCAGTCCGCCATTTTTTCCCCCTTTTCCTTAGCTGTGCTACTCTCTTTTATTCTATTGGCTTTTGAAAGCCAATAGAATAGACTCTCTTGAATAGAGTCTAATTCTATTGGCTTTCAAAAGCCAATAGGAATGGTCCAGGCTGTCTCTGCCCTGCTGAGCCCGCCAAAAGTCCCATTCTGCAAACGGTGCTGCACCAGTTGAGTAGTCCTCGACTTATGACTGGTTGGGGGTTGCAGCATTAAAAAGGTTGAGAACCACTGATCTAGAGGTTGTGCCCAGCTCCAGATTCAAACAGTGCAGAGAGAGGTAGCCAAACTCTTGAGTGTTTGCATCCCCATTTTCGAGAAGCTAAAATAAAAAGCTGCTTTGTCAGCAGGAAGCACCTTCAGAAGGGAACGTTTCCCCCACCTTCCCCCAGCAATGAAGGGGGGGGGAGGGTGATGGTGAGTGAGGATAGAGAAGGTTGGAGAGGTGCAGAGTTTGCCTGTAGTGGGTTGGTGCGTGTTTTGATAATAGCAGGATGCTTAATTATAAAGAGCCACCTGGCAGCTGGGCTGCCAAAACTATGACAAATGGTGCTCAAAATCCCTTTTGAAATAGTTATGAAAACCCTTGGGCTAGTGCCTGCTAAGGAAACGTGGTGGAATGTAATTGCCCCACTGTTGCAACTTAATAAAAGGTAGTGGATGAGCAGAGAGAGGATAGCGTAGGCCACAGGGGTGGGGGACGGAGAAAGCAGAGGTTGTCTCTCTGCGTCAGGACACGTGCTTCGCACACAAGTGATTCAGGGCTGAGCCTGTGGCATCTGCTCTTTCAAAAGGGCTTGGACAGCAGGGAAGCCACCCCACCAAGGTTTTGTGACCCTTGGATGCATAGAGCAAGAGGTTGGCCCGGTTGGTGATCTTGCAAAGAGCATCGTGTTCACATCCTGCTTGTGAACTGTGACACTGAAGATTGTAGGGTTGTGCCCAGCTGGGTTCTAGCAAGAATGTGTGTGTTGCTGGTGGCATCAAGATAGATCTGGGTTGCATCGCCCTTAAAACAAGGTGGCCTGAAAAATTCAATTCTACAATTGTTGGCTAAATTACGAAGTATGTTTGCTTCTGCTGCCTTGTGATCTGCTCATGGGGCTTCAGTGGGGAAGTAATAAATAACAGAAGATGCTGAACTCAATGGAATGTAGGCTGATTGCTTTGGATACACCAGGAGGTGTTTTTTGTCCACCTCAAAATACATCCTCCTAGCTAGCAAGGCTAGAAACTTAGAAAAGTGAACGTGAAATCTGCTCAGAATGTCAAGGAATTTTGAATTCTGTGGACAGGCTTAGAATGGGGACTTTTGGTTAGATAATATCAAAACTGCTCTGATTCTGCTAAAATTCTGATTGAACATAAAGATTTGGGTAATTCTGTCCTGTTCTTTCTCCCAGGAGCTCCGCACGGCATCTCAGCATGGCTACCTAGGTAGTGCTATGCTAAGGCAATCTTCCCACAGTTGGTGTCCTTCAGAATATGCTGGGCTAGGATCCCCTTTTCTGGGACAGCACAGTTCTTCATCTATGGGCTAGGAGTTGGGTGACCTGGTATTTGAGGGGTGCCAGGTTGGGGAAGATGGCTAAAGAAGGAGAAGTGGTGTCTCAGATTCACCAATGCTATCTTGGTGTTTGAGAAGACTTCAGCCCAGGTTTCTCCAATCATTCCTGTTTTCATTTCACCTGTTGCTTCCAAGATGATTGGAAGGTCAAAAGTCTCCTAGAAGAGTGTGGAAGAAGAGCCTAAGAAGAGATTATAACTGGAAAATGCAGTACAAAAAGGAAAAAAAAAGGTGAAGCATAAACAATACAGTTTCCTGCAATCTTTTTTTCCCAATAAACTGTTAGAATTTGATCCCTATTAGTCCAGCCAGTTAATAGGGATGTGACGGGGAGATCTTTGACCTTAAACTTTCTGACTCTTCTCCTGGATCATCAATGATAGAATAGAACAGAGTAGAGTAGAGTAGAGTAGAGTAGAGTAGAATAGAATAGAATAGAATAGAATAGAATAGAATAGAATAGAATAGAATAGAATAGAGCTGGAAGGGACCTTGGAGGTCTTCTAGTCCAGCCCCCTGTCCAAGCAGGAGAACCTATATCATCTCAGACAGGTAAATGTCCAGTCTCTTCTTAAAAACCTCCAGTGATGGAGCGCCATGATTTCTGGAGGCAAGCTGTTCCACTGGCTGATTGCCCTCACTGTCAGGAAGTTTCTCCTTAATTCCAGGTTGCTTCTCTCCTTGGTCAGTTTCCACCCTTTGTTTCTTGTCCTTCCCTCTGGTGCTTTGGAGAATAATTTGACCCCCTCTTCTTTGTGGCGGCACCTCAAATACTGGAACACTGCTATCATGTCATCCCTACTTCTTCTTTTCCTTAGACTAGCCAGAGCCAAATCCCTTAGCCATTCTTCGTATGTTTTAGTCTCCAGGCCCCTGATCATCTTAGTTCCTCTCCTACCTTCCTTTCAATATGTCTGTAGAAACTTGGCCAGGAAAAGCTTCTCAAGGGGCTCTCATTGTAAGAGGAAACCCTTGTTGGTGTAGGGGAGCTGAACAAAGTTATGCCCGAGGTTTCCAAAATTTCTCATTGCCCAGTGCACTTAATGTCTCAGAAGTTCTTTTCACGATGTTTCTGGTTTTCTTTTTTCTTTTCTTTCCAAAAAGAGGATTTAAAAAAAAAATGCCCTTAAACTTGCCTTTAAAACTTCTTTTAATAAGGATTGAAGAAAATTCACCTGGTGCTGTAAAACCTGCTAAGATCTTGAGTTCTTCTCTCGGTTTACGCACGAAGCAAATTAGGTGATTTTGAGCCAGTCACGCTCTTTCAGAAGAGGGCAACGACAAACCACGAACCTCTTTCAAAACTCTTTCCAAGGAAACTGGTCTAGTCAACTGCAGGACAGAAAACCCAGAAACAACCAGGCTTTAGCTGTTGCATAAACCCAACCACCATGTACACGTTGATCAATCTGAAAGAAGCCAATTGTCACTTTTTTTTTTTTCCTGCCTCTCTGTTCAACTTAGCCTCCCCATCCCTTGCCAGAGCATTGAAAGGTATGTAACTGTGGGAAAGAAACCTCGGACCAAACAAGCAGACAAATCTTGTGCTTGTGTTGAGTGTCTATAGCAGGTTTTTTTTTCCCCCTCAACCTTAGCAACTTGAAGATGTGTGGAGTTCAAACTCCCAGAATTCCCAGAGTGGCTGGGAAATTCTGGGACTTGAAATCTATACATCTTCAGGTTGCCAAGGTTGAGAAACACTGGTCTATAGGAAATGCATCCATAAAAGTATACCGGAGGAACGAGAGTGTATCAATTACAGAGCATTAATCACAGTGGAAACATCTCCGTACTTTGTCTAATCATGGCTTTTCCTTTGCTGGCCAACAACCCTGGTTGCCGAGTGCCAAAGAATTTCATCTTTGTTTTTCTCCATCTTTAAAGATACAGCTTCATCGCTAGATAGAAGGATGTGTTACTTCCAACACCGGTTCACTTTCCACCCCCTCTGCACTTTGGAGAATTGATATATTTGTGTTCTCCCAGTCTTCATACCTTCTGGCTGTTCTGGATTTCAACTCTCCTAACCGTGTCCAGATCCACTTCAGTGGGAGGGACAGGAATCGCTTTTATTTTGGGGGATGGAGGCTTACCATTGGAGAGATAAGCAGTCATTTTCTGATATTTCTACTGAATGGTGTGTACCACTCTTTCTCTGTGCGTCTGGACCTGTGTTTGTGTGTGGGTATACACGTGCATATTTGCGTTGATAGGCAGGACAAGAATTCATGAGTGGAAGCTTAGCAGTGAACTAATTGGGAGAACTATTGGCCTCTTGAAATTGTAGGTGCTCCATCACTCAAGGTTTTCAAGAAAAGATTGGACAACCATCTGTCCAGAAGATATCTGCACAGGGAAGAAGGTTGAACTAGAACATCCTAGAACTCTAGGATCTAATATTCTCTCTCTCTCTCTTTCTCTCCCTCTCCCTCCCTCCCTCCCTCCCTCCCTCCCCCCCTCTCTCTCTCTCTTTCTCTCTCTCTCTCTCTCTCAGACACACAGGGTAGATTACCTGCAGAGTAGATGAATTTTCACTTCTTATTTTGAGAAAGGGCAAGTTCCCCAGAGGCTTTTGACCTAAGTGTTACAAAAACTTCATCAGTGCCCTCAGCACTGGTATAATTCGCCTTGCTCTTTGATGGATGGGGTGGGCACCAGCAAAAAGTCACGCAGGAGGCTCGTCATGAAATATTTACATCAGTTTGCAGTCACCCTGGAGAGTTTTATTGACTTTTGCTGGCTCTTTCAAGCTAGGTTCTGTCAGGAGATATTGTCAGATGATGGATGGAGGGGACATGCAGCTGTAGCTCAACTAGGGAAGGGTAGGGTAATTTATCTACTATATACATAAAATACATTAATACCCTCTCAACTTTTCCTGTCTCAAAATCCCCAAGACCCAAGGGATGGCTTTAGTTCACTATGGGCAGAGGGATGCTGTTTCCAGCTTTTCTTCCTGTTTGGCTTTGAATTGTCTGCTGACCCCCATGTGATGGTGAGAGCCACCCTATATTCTTTGCACATGTACCACAATGTTGGAGTAGCCACTCCCAGATGATTGGATAGCACAATCCATGGGGTTCTTTGGAGTGGTGTTATTAGTATGAGGTCAGCTGAGAACGAATTCTTGAAGGCCTTCTAGGCTAGTCTAGGTTGGACAGGCTGAGTCCTCCTAAATCTGTGCCAGATTCAGCTTGAAATGCCCTTTCCTTGCTTGCCTCCATCAGGGTGCCTCCACCACTGTCAAGGTGGTGTCTCACTGTCTCACACCACTAGAGATGACATGATAGCAGGGTTCCAATATCTCAGGGGCTGCCACAAAGAAGAGGGAGTCAAGCTATTGTCCAAAGCATCTGAAGGCAGGACAAGAAGTGATGGATGGAAACTAATCAAGGAGAGAAGCAACCTAGAACTAAGGAGAAACTTCCTGACAGTGAGAACAATTAACCAATGGAACAACCTGCCTCCAGAAGCGGTGAATGCTCCAACACTGGAAGTTCTTAAGAAGAGACTGGACAGCCATTTGTCCGAAATAGTATAGGGTTTCCTGCCTGAGCAGGGGGTTGGACTAGATGGCAGGACAAGAAATAATGGGTGGAAGTTTGTTAAAGAGAGATCCCACTTAGAACTAAGGAGAACTTTCCTGACAGTGGGAACCATTTATCAATGGAATAGCTGGCCTCTCAGAATTGTGGGTGCTCCATTGCTGTAGATTTTCAAGATTAGGCTAGACAACAATTTGACCAGGATGGTATGAGGTCTCCTGCTTTGAGCAAGGAGGTGGACTAGGAGACCTCTGAGGTCCCTCCCAGCCCTATGATTCTATATTCTATTCTCTTTCTGTTCCTCCCCGATGCTCTATCTTAGAGCTGAGTTTGTGCATGAAATCTAGCTAGACAAAAGTAGGATTTGGTCATTGGGCTTTCATTGTGAGAAATCTGGTCATCACCGTATGTATTATCTGATCCAGACCATCTTATTGAGCCAGAAGATGGCTTATTTGTATAGACATAGTCTGTTACATGACCATAGTGACTGTGGGGCTTTTTAAACCCTGGGTTTAGGGGTTTTGTGTGTTCTATGGACAAAAGTGGGCATTAGCTATTTACCACTTTCACTTCTTAAAAATATCCATTGTTGGGTAGCCCAAAGATGACCTTACTGTATATAAACAAAGATGATGGTCCTTCTTTGAAGCTTCTATTTAAAAATAAAATAGGTCGAGCTGGTAGGCCAGAAGGCAAGAGAGAGAGAGAGAGAGAGAGAGAGAGAGAGAGAGAGAGAGAGAGAGAGAGAGAGTATCTATAGCACCATGGGAAAATTAGCTTGCCTTCCCATGGCTTACAAGAAAACAGAACATCCCGTTGAGCCTTTCTTCTGGCTGAGTGAAACGGACATGAACTTTCTGCTTAATTTAATAAAAACTTAATATCATAATCCCTCGGACATAATAGATGACTTCTATCTTGTCGAGGTTTTCCTCTCCAGATTTGCAGTGTTTTCCTCCGCTTAACAGCCTGGGATTTCCATCTATAGCAGTGGTTCTCAACCTTTTTAATGCCGCGACCCCCAACCGGTCGTAAGTTGAGGACTACTCAACCGGTCGTAAGTTGAGGACTACTCAACTGGTGCAGCACCGTTTGCAGAATGGGACTTTTGGCGGGCTCAGCAGGGCAGAGACAGCCTGGACAATTCCTATTGGCTTTTGAAAGCCAATAGAATTAGACTCTATTCAAGAGAGTCTATTCTATTGGCTTTCAAAAGCCAATAGAATAAAAGGGAGTAGCACAGCTAAGGAAAAGGGGGAAAAAATGGCGGACTGCGTTGTTTGGCGACCCCCGTGAAATGGTCGTTCGACCCCAAATGGGGTCCCGACCCACAGGTTGAGAACCACTGATCTATAGATATGATCCTTCTTCCAGATACAAGAAATTAAGGAATATCATAATTGCAGAAGGTTATGCCCGGGGCAGTTCTGTAGCTTGGATTAATGTTTGGATCTAATTGCTCCAAAGTTAACAGAGTATTATAAAATCTGGCCTGTTGGACTGTAAGATAGTAAGGCTGGAGTTGGGCCTACAGCCAGCCTTCCCAGGGGACTGCAGATTTGCAGGTTTGCCTTGGCATTTGCAGTGCTGAGATAGTCAGGCCTGGAGTGTAACACACGGGCAAGGAAAACAACAGCTCCCAGCCCTTGCCATGGTTACCCATGAAAACAAGTGCTGCTCCACCAGTGGGGAGGGTATTTATATCCAGGACATGGGTGGATTTATAAGACACGCTGTTTATACAAGCGGCAAGCAGCCCTTCCAATTCTCATAGGACTTGAGTGTTGACTTAAGAGGCAGCCAAGAAATCCCTACCCCCTTCGCTTGGGAATGTCAAAGGTGAATATGGGTTGGGTTTGGACCAAAGAACATGAATCCAAATGCTGGCAAAGCTGATCTTCTTCTGGGGGGTTTATTTGAGGAATAAGGAGAGTGGGGTGGGGGACAGGGACACTGAAGTGATAGGTCTTGCAAGCCAGGGGTTGGGCAGCTGAGTGAGCTCTATCTTCTAGTCTTATGGTTCTAGATTCCTGAAGAACTCTAAGGAAGTCCTAACCGTTCAATGTCCATTGCATTCCATTTTTAGGCATGTCCAGCACCGCCAGCTGGTTTGTCCTTTGACACTTCCATATTACTGCTCCGAGTTCGGAGAGGCAGCTACACACATGCCTAGTGATGCCTCTGTAATTGCTATGACAGAGAGATGACTGAAGATGTCTTCAAAGGAATTTCAGCCTATTTCTGTCAGATCCCTACTTTTGTTGATGGAACTTCTTATGAGCTCCTTTATGAGATCTCACTGGATCGCAGCTTGAAAATCTACGAGGCCTCAGTATAATGTGGGTTCTCTCTAAGAAATGTTAGACTTAGATGAGAAGGAATTTTAAATTCAGCTCCAGGTTTCACATATACGCAGAGGGTGATGTTTTTGTTTTACCCAATTAGGTCTTGGAGAAAAGTTTTGATGGAGTTCCTGTAATACAGCTTGACAAAGAGCCTGGTTGGCACATTTGAGTCCATTAGAACAATTTTCTTCTCCATTACATGCTGCTCCTGTGTAATTTGGAATTCTTATTTGATTTATGTAAGCAGGAAATTTTTTAATGCCGTAGATCTTCACTTTTGGTGGACATCAAATTTCGAACAGTGCTCCACGTTTTGGTTTTGTTTCCAAGAGAGCTTGAAAGAGCTTTTCCAAAGCCAGAGCTTTAAAAAGTGTTACCATTCCTGCACCAGTTCTTAATTTTACTTCCTTGCTTCAGAAATCTTTAGCTTCACCCAACACATTAAAAAAACTTTAACTAAGATGGTCACTTCTGACATTCTCTATGTTTTGGAGGCTAAAGTTTGGGGCCTTCCCCCACCCCCCATTGGGTAGCAAGTTTTTTTAATTAAAAAAAAATTGTTAGGGAAAAAAGAGGAACTTCAGCCAAACAAAACATCCCTTCTTTTGAGCAAGGCTAACTCAGTGATAGAAATGTACCAAAACAGGATTACCAATTTGATGGTTGATTGATTGAGACAGCTTCTTTTTTTCCCTTCGGACATTTTTTCCTAATGTGTTCCTATGTTTTGCAATCTCCTTGACAATTATTCATCTGGTGACTTATTTAACTTTGCTTAAGGTCTTATGACTTGTTTCTGGGTAGTCATATTTGGGTATCTTTTTTTTTTTCCTCTTCTCCATTGCCTAATTTACCAGAATTGTTTGGTGCAACAGGTTTTCTCTTGGCTTGATATGCAATACATTTGTTTCTGTTTTTCACCTGCAGACAATACATCCCATACTATACTATAATTACCGTACATTAAAAAGACAGCCAGCATGCTTGCTGTCTAAACTTTACGTTCCATGTTCTGTTAAGAGAAAGTTATAAAGTTCTGCTACAAAGCTACATAAATAAACCATATTAGTGTTATGCCCTGTTGCAAAAGAGAAAAACACAGCAGCCCAGCTTTGATGAGGGCTTATCTTGAGAGGCCTGTTCTGATGTGTAGATATGCTGACCTGGCAAATGATGATGGGAATTGAAATCCACTATCTCCAGAAAACATCATTTAAAAAAATCCTGGCCAAGTGATTAGTGAAACATTATTCATTTCTCTATTATCATTATATCATGGTCACAGTATGTGTCCACGATCTTTTGAAAAGCCAGAATCAAAGAAGGACCCAGATTGTTGGGGGCAATGGACTAATCCTGTAAACATTTAGAGAGGGCTGTAAAGCACTGTGAAGCAGTATATAAGTTTAAGCGCTATTGCTATTGCTATATGCAGTTCTTTTAACTGTTCATTGGAGAATTTAGCCTTTGAACTTGTGCATTTGCTCTTTGTACTGTTTCCAGTTCTTCGGCAACTTTCTAGATGACCCAAATAGGAAACATTAACCCAGGTGTGATCTGGCTACTGCAATACAGAGGAAAACAATCACTTCCCACGTTATCAACATTCTGCCTCTGTTAAAGCAATCCAAAACTATGTTGGCTCCTTTGGGAGATGCAACACACTACTGGTTCATATCGAATCTGTAATCTACCAGGACCCCCAGATCCTTTCAACAAGAACTACCATTGATAGGACTCTAACAAATGAGTGACAACTGAATATTGTCAAGATTTAGCTATGTTTACGAAGCATGAATGACGCTGGAAGGAAGGCAGAATTCAAACAAATGAATTTGTGGTTGTAAGTATTGATTGAAAGCTTACCTCTCTTTTTAGTGCAGCCACATCTTTTTTATTATTATTTTTATCCCCACCTCAGAGACAGCCCTGCCTGAGATTTAACCTCTTTATTCATTCCGTTCTCTTTCCTTCCATTTAGCTGCCCATTGTTGCATGTGCCTTTTTGCTAAGCAGCTTAGAACTGCTTTGGATAAAGGGTGTAAAGGTAGTGTGTGTTAGCCCAGAAGTTAATATTACCAGTAATAATAAAAAGAAGACAGCAATCAAGAGCAAATACGGCCTTTGCAAAGAAGCTGAGGAAATGGTGGACCACCAGGTAAGCCTGCTGCAAGAAGATCACACAGACTGATTACAACGGGGGTGTTAAACTCGCAACGACATGTGACGTGTCACGACGTATTGCGACTTTTTTTGCCCTTGCCGGCAATGGGGCGGGCACAGTTTCACTATGGTGCATCTGGCCCATGGGCCGGCAGTTTGACACCCCTGGACTATAAGCAACAGCATGACAAAGTAGCAACAAGGGTGCACTGGAAGACCAGCAAGAAATACCATTTGCCTGCAAGCAAAAACTGGTGGGATCATAAAATAGACAAAGTTATAGAAAAATGAAGAAGACAAAGTGCTCTGCGACTTTAGAATTCAAACAGATAAGCACTCGCCACATAACACCCCAGACTTAACAATTGTCAATAAGAAAGACAAAGAAGTCTGAATTGTGGACATGGCAGTATCTGGAGGTAACAGAACAAAAGAGAAAAAACCCAGAGAAGATAGCAAAATACAAAGAGCTGTAAGTAGAAGTAAAATGACTGTGTCAAAAAACAAAAAAGAAGAAGAAAAGCAGAGCAAAGATAATACTTATGGTAATAGGTGCCTGGGGTGCAATCCCAAAACAACTGGAGCACCACTTGAACACTATTGGCACTGACAAAATCACCGCCAGTTAATTTCAACAGGCAGCTTTACTTGGAACAGCTTACATCCTGCGACAATGGCTTTAATATCATCAAATAAGAACATTCTGCCTAGCCCAGATCTTTGGGAAGAATTTGATTGGTGAACAGAAATGCCCTCCATCCAGTCTAAACATCTTTCTGACTGTGCAACGAACCATAAAAAAAGTCAGCTATTATTTTAGACATTAATGCCTATCAAATGATCTAGTTAAGAGCATTCCTCCTCCCTCCCCCCCCATGCTTTTCTTGGGATGCTAATCCCATTTGGAGAGTCTAAAGCAAAAGCAGAAAAACAGGCAGGCGCCCAACCTGAGCATAAGCATGTCATAAAGAAGTCATACTAAAGTGCCCTCTTGGGAACTGCTCACAGTTCTTGGAAATACTTGAAGAAAGGAGCCCTTTTGTAGCTCACTGATGCTCCAGATTTCTGCTGCTACATCGCTTAGCTGCATAATTTTGCAAACAACATCGCTGTCTAACAGCTCCAATTCAGCACTTTCTGGATCTGAGCTAAGAGAACTTGTTCACACTGGTTTTGGCAGGGGAAGGCTGGGGGGGGGGGGAGAGAGAGAAGAAGGGTGACTGGTGCTACGAAGCAATAAACAAAAACGAAATGAGTAAAGTTGGCCATCTCCCACTCTGACCATCTTCTGTGCAGTTCCTGTATTTTTTGTTTGAGGAAGAGCTTGTGAATTCTCCTTCGGGTTGACTCTCGGCAAAATTCAGGGATCAAGAGGTCTAGAGTTGGGAAGCGTTTTTAGACCTTTCTCTGGATGGTTCTCAGATGTCTTGGTTATTGTTGAGGACAAAATGGCATGTTGGAACTTATTCTCTCCTTAGCTGGAATAATAGCATTACTCCTGGAAATGTTCAGAGAGGGAATGGTCTCTCCCATGCACCCTCCTTGACCTGTGCCATGACCCCCATGTGCCTTCCCCAATCTGCATAGTACAGTCCATCTTGCACACCAATGCAGCCCCAGCTACCCCTTCCCTGGTTTGTTTGTTTTTTTAAAAATATATTTTATTGGTTTTTTTAATTTTAACAAAGAGTACTTAAGACACACCGTGGTGTTTGGGTAAACAAACATCCCAAAATAAAAACATACATAAACAGCTCAACTTAGTACATTCACTGTCATCTCTCTATTTCCCTCAAATAACATAATAGATTAAATATATTCCATTTCTAGCTTAAATTTCTATTACTACTAAACCTGTTTTAAAACTTTATCAATTTACAATTACCATAATCAAATATTGTTTTACATCAGCAAATTATCACTTCACGTATCTCTTCCAAATATATTCAAACGCTTAATCTCTTTCATCCCTCTTTTATCACCAATCTCATTTATTTCTTCTTCCAATAATAACTTAGTTAAAAAAAAAACAATGTTACACCTTAATTCATTTCAATTCATTACACAAACTTCAAATTCCATCCAATTAATTATCATAGCTTATCAAATCATATTATTATACACAAAAATCTCCTAGTTAATTAAACACTTCAAAGTTCCAGTCTAAAAACTCAACGGTTTGTTTGACCACCCCTTGGACACCCTCATGCACATGACCCACACGGCCCCCCACATGCCCTCTCTGACTTGCACAACACTTCCAAGGCACTCCCAAGGACCCCCAGACACCCTTACCAACCCATGCTGCCCCCATACCTTTCCCAACCCATGCAGTGTCTCTTACACGCCTCCACAATCCCCACACAACCTTTTTGACCTGGGCCACCCCTCCCATGCTACCCTAACCACACAGCACCACTCACCTACTCCAAGAACCCTTCCCAACTCACACCATTCATCCGTGTGACCTCCCAGAGCTATGCAGCATCTCTTGTGCACACCCACACAGGCTTCTTGACCTGAATGGCACCTCTTGTGCACCCACACATAACTTTCCCAGTTCACAGCTGGCAGGAATTTGAGGGAGGGAGAGAGGGAGAGAGGGAGGAAGGAAGGAAGGAAATAAAGATTTCTAATGCATACTGTCAGCTTTTCACAAGGAAACTCAATGGGGAAGCCAACAGGAAATCAGAAGTTGCTCTGGCTCCCACTGATTTTTTTTTTTTTTTTCAGTCAATTTTGTGGTCATTCCGTTGGTCTGTTTAGGTAAGGAAACATCTCTGAAATGATGATCCCATGGAGCACAGGCTGTCTAGTTAATTTTAACATTAGCTTGTTTGTTTCCCGAGCCTTACTGTGTGGTGTGAAACCAGCCCATTTACTTAGCCCTAATGTTTTATTAGGTCAGTGGTTTAAAAATATACAGGGATTAAAAATGTACCACACAACAGCACAGTCAAATGGGTGAGATAAAATACTTTGCTTAATCGATGGTTCAGTGGATTGCATGGGCACAGAAAAGAGGCTAAATACCTGAGCAGATGAAAGGTCTTGGGTGAAGTGCCGCCCATTTAGTGCAAACACACCCAATTTAACCGTGGGGTTATTTCCAACATTTGTTGCTTCTTGGAAATAATTTCGAAAGCAGATTCTCTTTCAGCGTATTTGAAACAGGGAAGAAAAAGTGTAAGAGAATTAAGTGTAAGAGAATTAAGTGATTGGGACCCAGGAAAAGTGATTATTTCCTGGGTCCCAATGAAGAGATAAAACACTGCACTTGAGTTGATGGGCTGTTCTAACCATCTCTGTTATCGGTGTTCCACCATCTTCTTGGCTGAGTCAATGGTACCACTGATAATGTCACTTCCATCTTTCTAATAAATTATATTGGAAGCTGGAATAGCCTTTAAACTTATTGAAGGAGAGCAGTGGAGCACAAGGGTCTTTTGGGGAAAGACTGGGTGAGTCACCAGGGATAAAGTTTGATCTTACTTTTTGGAGTCATTAAAATGCACGCTAAATGTCACTTGACTCTGACTTTCTAACACTTCGACTACTACTGTAAATTACATAATCATGCCAGTTTGTTTCTCCATGTTGCTGACCTTGGCTGATCTCAGGCATTTAACTTTGGTTGCCATGGTTAGTCCAGGGATGGGTAACTGGTTGAAATTTCAGAGCTTCAAGCTAGAATGGAAAGTTAAGAAGGAAAAAAAAATCTTGGAAGAAAACTAAGATAAATTGATTTCCTAGAACTGCCAAGACACCCATCCACCCACCTGGGTATGCTCCTATAATTTCTAGAATTTGTGTACCTTGAAGGAGACATTATTATTTTTTTTATCCTGGATGAAAATCTGTCTCTTTTCAAGATTTTATAGAACCAGGAGCTGCTCTTTTGAAAAACAAATGGATGTTCTGAATAGAGGCTGATGGTCCGGAGCAGTGTTTCTCAACCATGGCGACTCTAAGATATAATAATAATAATGTTAATAATAAAGTTAATAGTAATGTTAGTAATAATAATAATAATAATAATAATGATGTTGGAAGGGACCTTGGAGGTCATTGAGTCCAACCCCCTGCTCAGGCAGGAAACCCTATACCATTTCGGACAAATGGCTGTCCAGTCTCTTCTTAAAAACTTCCAGTGTTGGAGCATTCACCACTTCTGGAGGCAGGTTGTTCCACTGGTTAATTGTTCTAGCTGTCAGGAAGTTTCTCCTTGGTTCTAGGTTGCTTCTCTCCTTGATTAGTTTCCATCCGTTGCTTCTTGTCCTGCCTTCAGATGCTTTGGAAAATAGCTTGACTCCCTCTTCTTTGGGGCAGCCCCTGAGATATTGGAACACTGCTGTCATGTCCCCCCTCATCCTTCTCTTCATTAAACTAGACATACCCAATTCCAGCAGCCTTTCCTTATATGTTTTAGCCTCCGGTCCCCTGATCATCTTTGTGGACTTCAACTCCCAGAATTCCCCAGCCAGCGTGTCTGGCTGCAGAGTTCTGAGAATTAAAGTCCACACATCTTAAGAGTTACTAAGGTTGAGAAATGTCAGTCTAGGGACCAGCTGAACTATCTCAGGACTTGAGATAGGGGAGGTTGGGATGGAGGAGCTGAAAGGATTAGAAAGGAGATGGGCGTTTCCTTGTATCTGATCTAAATCTAGTCCTATCCACTGAGAGGAGATCTCAATGATCAGAATCACAAGCTGAAGATAATTCAGGAGAGACTTTTTGTAGTGAATTAATAGTGATCATTTCCTGGGTCCCAATGAAGAGATAAAACACTGCCACTTGAGTTGATGGGCTGTTCTAACCATCTCTGTTATCGGTGTTCCACCATCTCCATGGCTGAGTCCATGGTACCATTGATAATCTCTTCAAATGTCACTTCCATGTTTCTAATAAATTATAGTGGAAGCTGGAATACCCTTTAAACTTATTGAAGGAGAACAGTGGAGCACAAGGGTCTTTTGGGGAAAGTCTGGGTGAGTCACCAAGGATAAAACTTGATCTTACTTTTTGGAGTCATTAAAATTAAGGAAATGCTTAATCTGCAGAAAAAAATATATACGCTGATAGCCAAATTTGTAGAACTGTGGTGCCCAATGAACTAAAGTCTAAAATTCTAGACAGTTGAATTTCTGCTAGATACGTGACTGATTTTCTTAGCCTTTTAATGCATTTCCGTAGACGTACTTGGATGTCATCTGCCAAAGTCTCAGATTGCATCTGCCCAAATTGAAGTAGTAATTTGGAATTGTTATTTGACTAGCTCAGTTCAGTTCAGCTCATGTGAATCAGTTGTAAAAGTTTTCCTAACTGCTAAGCACAGCAAAGCAGCGATCTGGCATTTTTCACGGTCCATGAACAGAAGCCAGCTGCATCCAAACTCAGCTCACCACAAATTATGGGACATCTCTCTACTCAGCCTTTGAAAACACAGCAGCAGCACAATTTCGGGGGGCAAAGGATCTCCCCACCTCCTCAAAGGCATTTGCTGATGCCAGCCCAGAAGCTCCAGGACTGAGTGCCTGGAGAACAGGAGGAAAGGTGACCCTCCTCCCTCCATGGTGGGAAACCAGCTCTGTTCAGAAGCTGTTGTTGCCCTAACACAAATAACACCTTGTTTGGTCTGTCAAGAGTTGTGCTCAGAAAGTATCATTCCTTTCTTTGCTAAGACCAAGGAAGAAGATCGAGCGATAAGTAATTCTTATTAGGGATTTAGTACCCAGAACATTGGAGAACGTGGCAAAATGTGGGGCTAAAGCATGATTAATAACTAACAAGAACCAAGCACAACCAGTAACGACATAAAAGTTGTGGAGCCTCCCTCCCTCCCTCCCTCTCTCCTTCCATTCCATTCCATTCCTTCCTTCCTTCCTCCCTCCCTCGCTTCCTCCTTCCCTCCATCCCTTCCTCCCTCCCACCCTCTCTCCTTCCATTCCATTCCATTCCATTCCGTTCTATTCCTCCCTCTGTCCCTCCCTTCCTTCCTTCCTTCCTTCCTTCCTTCCTTCCTTCCTTCCTTCCTTCCTTCCTTCCTTCCTTCCTTCCTTCCTTCCTTCCTTCCCTTCCTCTCTCCTGAAAGCTGAATCCTGCATACAATGGCAATGGAAAAACAAGGATGTCTTATTTAAGCACTTTGCCCTCAGGCTAAGCTGAAGTTGCGTACAGTTTCTGTTTTACTGCTTCTAATATTACAGCACAGGACTCATCATGACAGACAACATAGAAAAGTTGTTGGGTCCACATTCAGAAGTCTATAAATTCTGCAACCTCAAAAGGAATCCTCCGTTATGGATTGCTCCATAGCACAATCCATAGAAACAGCCTTTGCGCAATCTGTATTAATGACTACCAGAAAGAGAATAAAAATGCATTACGCCCATAAAACTGAAATATCATGTGTAGCATTAAAGCCAGGAGCTGCCCCAGAGTTTGACATAAGACGGATCGCTACAGTAATGTTTTAAATGAATAAATCAACAAATAAATAAATACAATTGGAATGAAATAACTGCTGCAGTTAGAATCTTTGAGAACATTGAGATGGTTGGAAAAGGCACACGCTGCTCTATTTGCTCTGTTCCCAGCTGCAAACGGAGATTAAACTTATAACTGGCACCTTCTCGATCACAGTCTCCAGACTCTATCAATGAAGGCGGTACTGTGTATTCAGTGTTTGCAGAGTAAATAAAGACTCCCGGTTTTGCTACGGAATAAGTTTCACAGCTTGGTTGTGTCATGCAATGACATTCCCTTGCCATATATGGAGATCTCCTAGCCCAGATACTGGCCTGCCAGCAGAAGAGATGCATGCATAGCATTCAGTGGTTCACAGAGCAGTGACTGGCTTCCTTTACCCCTGAGCTGAGAGGCAGGTAGATGGAAGGAGGCTGGACGTGCCCTTTTCTCGTCGTACTGTATTTCTGCAACCACGAGGGCTAGGCTCTTAGTTTGCTCTGGATGAGGACCTAAGAATCTGTGCCAGCCCTTCTCCAAAGAAACAGTGGGAAACATGCAGTGAATTGCAGCAGGCGCCTTGCGTTGTGAGGGACATGTTCACACGGAATCAAAACATTTATGGGTAGTGGATTTTTGTGCTTGGCTATCTTCAGGAGCCAGGCAGAGCTGCCCACATCTTTAGTTGTGGAGCGGTAACCGCTTGGTTGCTTTCCCTCCTTCCTTTCAGAATTGCCCAAGTTTTCAGTTTTGATAATTTTCACTCGGGCGTTGACGACATGGGGCTTAGAGCTGATCTGATTAAAGGTTTACGTGAAATCCTTGTCCTTTCTTCAGTCTAACTATAAATGGTAGTCTCACCCAGACTTTGCTTTGGTATGTCTGGGTGGGTGAGTGTTTTTTAAAAATCTCCAAATGATGCCAGATTTTTTTTTTTTTCTTAAGATGCTTGTGTGGTAAGGGGGCTCAGCGGTTAAAGACATCGAACCTGTTAGGTCAAAAGCTGACAGCCTGGCGTTCAGACCCAAGTGCTGTGCGATGGGATGAGCTCCTGTTACTTGCCTGAGCGCTTGCCAGCCGAGCAGTTCGAAAGCAGGCAAATGCAAGTAGATAAATAGGTACCACTTGGGTGGAAAGGTAAAAGTGTCCCGTGTGCCCTGGCGTATAGCCTTGCTGATCACATGACCCTGGAAAATGTCTTCAGATAATGCTGGCTCCCTTGGCCAAGAAACAGAGATGGACAAACTGGCAGAGAAACCTTTATCTTTACCTGGTCTTGTGATGTCGTCTTCTTGTTGTTGTTGGTTGCAAAGTCGTGTCTGACCCATTGCAACCCCATGGACAACATTCCTCCAAGCCTTCCAGTCCTCTACCCTCTTTTGGAGTCCATTTAAGCTCAGGCCTATTGCTTCAGTGACTCCATCCAGCCACCTCAATTCTCTGTCGTCCCCTTCTTCTATTGCCTTCAATCTGCACCAGCATCAGGCTCTTCTCCAGTGAGTCCTTCCTTCTCCTTAGGTGGCCAAAGTACTTGAATTACAACTTCAGGATCTGGCCTTCTAAAGAGCAGTCGGGGTTGATCTCCTCTAGGACTGATCGGTTTGATTGCCTTGCAGTCCAGGGGACTTGTAGGAGTCTTCTCCAGACCTTCTCCAGGTCTTCAAAGGTCTCAATTCTTTGGCGCTTAGCCTTTCTTATGGTCAAACTTTCACAGCCATACATTGCAACTGGGAAATGTCTAAGATGTCTAAGAGTGCTCAAATCTTGGATGTTCTATGCCTTTCTTTCTGAAAGCTGCTCTTCCCAGTGTTGGCTGATGGGAAGAGGGGGAGGGGGGAACAAAGAAAAAATTTTTTAGGCCCAGATGGAAGAACCATTGAGTTTGACATCCTTCAGTGACCTAAGAGTGCTCCTAGCTTTCTTCCAACTCTTGTGATGGTTCTGCTCTCACTGGTGTCCACCCTGATGGAGACTCAGAGCCAAAGCACTATGCTATTGGCATCCTGGCTTGCTCTTTGTCCTCAGATCGATTGCATGCATCCGTGAAGATCCAAATTCTTCTTAAGCTCTCCCAACGTCCAAGTTGCTTTCGATAACCCAGGATTTGCCGGGGCTATAATTCTTAGCTTGTCTGCTGCTAATGCTGGGTTAAGCAAAGCTAATCAGAGCACATAAAATAACCATTCTCTAGGAAGCTCTCTCCTTTTTATTTTAAGCCATCAGAATTGCTTGCTTTGTTTTGCTTCTTTGACTGCCAGTCACCTCCCTAGTTTTGGAGAGGAGAAAATTCTATTTTCTTCCTCATTAGTCAATACCTAGAATGCTATATCTGGGTCAGGACAATGTACATTATGGGCAGCATGGAATAGCAGAATGACTTTGGAGGAGGACATTTAAGGTGGCCTGGTACATGCTAAACACATCTTGGAGAGGAAGGCCAATGGGAGGACGGAGAGACTGTATGCTGGATACCAAAGAGAGGGCAGTTAAAAAGAACTGAGTCATGTTTTCTGATGGGTTGAAGGGGATGAGGCAATGTATGGTTCAGTGATATGTGAGCCTTATGTGCTTAGCATGTCAAAAATTAGGAAAATGCGTAACTTAACTCTGCTGGCATGTCACCGCCCCACCCTCAAACAAAAGAAAAACAATTATTTTGTTATTAGTTGCGAAGTCGTGTCCGACCCATCATGACCTCATGGACAATGTTCCTTCAGGCCTTCCTGTCCTCTACCATCTTCTGGAGTCCATTTAAGCTCACGCCTACTGCTTCAGTGACTCCATCCAGCCACCTCGTTCTCTGTCGTCCCCTTCTTCTCTTGCCCTCCATGTTTCCCAGCATTAGGCTCTTCTCCAGTGAGTCCTTCCTTCTCATTAGGTGGTCAATATACTTGAGTTTCAACTTCAGGGTCTGGCCTTCCAAAGAGCAGTCAGGGTTGATCTCCCCTAGGACTGACCGGTTTGATCGCCTTGCAGTCCAGGGGACTCGCAGGGGTCTTCTCCAGCACCAGAGTTCAAAGGCCTCCATTCTTTGGCGCTCAGCCTTTCTTATGGTCCAACTTTCACAGCCATACATCGGAACTGGGAAAACCATGGCCTTGACTATACGTACTTTTGTTGGCAGGGTGATGTCTCTGCTTTTTAGAATTATTTACATATTCATTTATTATTTTTTTAAGAAATCCAATCCAGTCCACTCATGGGTGCTGCTAGGTATTATATAAAGACACATCGAATAATTGCAAAAATGAAATACAAGTAAAACAAACTTATGTTCAGAGGGTTTGAAGGGCATGCAAAAGCCTGTCGTTCCCCCCCCCCCCCGTGTGACTTCCAGAGGTCCAGGGGCGATGTGGGAGCACATCCCCTTGTTGTGTGGCCTCCTCAGCTTCTGAAAATGTGCAAGAACAGGGCCTGCTTTTGAGAATAGGTGCTGTCAGGTATTGGTGAATGCTGGTGTGTCACCCAAAACTTCATGGTGTGTCATCTTTGACATGCATGTCATAGGTTGTTGTCATTGGTGTAGTGATCTAGGTCAGTGTTTGTCAGACTCAGCAACTTTATCATGTTGTGGACTTCTCCCTGTCCACTTTCCCCTGCAGCTGCTGTCTGCCTACCTGAGGTGTCTGTCTCTGGAGGTTTCATCGCTTCTCACATCCCCATCCTGCCTTTGAGTTCTTGTTTCAAAAGGGTTAAGAGCAGAAATGCTGAATGGGAAGATGGCAGGGTGCTCTTTAATAATTCAGCAGGCCAGCAAGTCCTGCATTGCTAAGGGGAGCATTAAGCTGTCCAGGAGTTTCAGCCAAGCAGCTCTTCCCATAGTGATGAGGCAGTGCAATTACTATCCCTCCTTCTCCATCAGTGGAAACTGTCCTCATGAATGCTAGAGACAAGAGATAAGAGAGGGGGAAGCGTGAACCAACAAACTCAACCCCTTCTTCACCCAAAGTCATGTAGATTTTGGAAGAGAGAGAGAGGGAAGGAGGGAGAGAGAGATAGACCTACAGTCTTCTAGGATGCTTTCATGCCTATGTGACTGGTTGGGGAATTTTGAGAATTGAAGTCCACACTTATTAAACTTGTTGGTTGAGAAACACTGTTTGGGATGCATGGCTTCTTCTGACAGGATTATCAGTCTCTTGAGAATTTGACAGTAGTTCTGTCAGAAAAACAAAAAAATCAATATACTTGTGTCAAATAACCCTTTCCCCAGCTCCTGCAAAGAAAACATCTGTCTCAATGATTGTAAATGCCAAGAATAAGAATAGAATAGAATAGAATAGAATAGAATAGAATCTTTATTGATTTAGTCATTTGATCATATTAAAGGAAGAGCTGAGCTGAAATATAATCAGGGGATCCTGTATCATTGTGTTCTCTTTGCTTTTACACTCTAGATTAAGAGCTTCTTCCCCCCCCCACCACCACCACCACTCCATTCCAGATTGGTGTGTGTAGGCAGTGGTGGGATTCAGCTGGTTTGCACCACTTCGGGCAGAACTGGTAGCTAATTTTTTGTTGCCCAGCCCAGAACGGACTTCCAGAAGTGCCATCCACACAGAGAACTGGTTGTTCACATATTTGAATCCCACCACTGTGTGTAGGTGTATCTCACATGTTTTCCCTGCTTTGCTAACTCACCCTCAACTCAGAAACACTCACAGAGAGAGGCCTGATATATCTGGATACCAAAATGCAAAGTTCTTGGCTGACAGATCTATCGATCTCCTGACTGTTCAATATTCTAGTGTAAAGGAAAAAAGACTTGCTGTCCAGTCTCTCTTACAGCCAAAGCCAACAGGGCCAGAGAGACACAATGTCCAGAAACTGGATGGACCACTTGGAGTTAAGTAGATCATCGTCTCTGACAGTAACATCCCAGATTCATCTCTGAGCCCTCACAGAAAGTTTTGGGCCTAAAGAAGACGGAAAATGCCACTTCCAAACTAGATCAGCTAAATACTTCTTTTTAGGTCACCAGGATGATGTAGAGGTGCGATCTTGAGGATCTTCAAATATGGCTGACAAACCATCCTTGGGTTGTGACAAGCAAGGTCTGAGGAAGAGTCTTATGGTTGGTTGTGAAGGCTAACTCAAGGCAAGATGTAAGACCACCTCAGTTTACCCAGATATGCTGGTTGAGAATGATGGGAGCTTATTATGTGTAGGAATTGTTGGCTTCTTAAAGCCATATTCTTTGCATCTTCTGCTGACAGAACAAGTAGGAGAAGAAGGCCTTATACAAGCATGGGTCTTCCTGCCATTATAGCGGAAGAATAACCAATATGCAAACATTCTACCAATTTTACTCTTGAGTCATCAAGGATTAGAAGACCTTGCCTGAAACTGTACGCTTGAAGAAGGCTCCTAAGATTGGAACTCAACTGAGTTTTTGACCTAAATCAGAGCAGTCTTTCTGCTGTGTGCGCAAAATAGTAGGAATCATGAACTAACTGGAAAACTCTTGATATTTTGCTTTTGTTATTAACGTGATGGCTTTGCTCTTTATATTTAGAAGACAGTAACAAAGCTACAGTATTATCTTTAACACACACTCTCCAAAACACACAAGCGGGCAGGCTCATATAGTCCCCAGGAATTGAGATTGACTCCAGGGAGATGTTATCTTGGTCTTAGGTAGCATCTGAAACTTTACACGGATATCTTTTTTTTCCTCTTTTTGATGTGGTTTGGAGGAATGTGAAGTTCCTGACAATGCAAGGAGCCCCCGTGTGAAAAAAAATAGGCAGCCATAAAAGGCAACTTTTGCTCAGGCGATGCTCATCCCGGTGGAAAAACTTTCTAATTTACTTCTTTATCCTTTGGTTTCAGATGATGTCATTGTTGTTTACTGCTGGGAATTAGGTCTTGGTCTAGGCACGCAGATAGGTCTGAGAGAAGGACGGAGACAGGTTGAATATTGCTAAACCCCTCCCTCCATCCACTGCCTCTCTCCTCCCCATGTTAGCACAGAGCTATTCCTTAAAGTTAGAAAGGAATAGATTTCTCTGCATTGGAGTTTTCCAACCTGTCATCTTGTAGGAATCTCAAATTCAACTCCCATTGCCCACGGTCATATCACAGCCCTGCTGGTTGAGGGGGGGAAAAGTTGTACTTCTTCTAAATTGGAGAAAACTGGGAGAACCATGACATGGACCATTCCCCAAGGTGGAAGGATGCTGATTCTACTGACAGCTTCCTTCTTTGGCTTATTTTTAGCTTTTAGTTTGTTTGTCTCCTGCATACAAACCATAACCCTAAATGATTTTGACAGGGTAGAGAAATATCTGAAAATTAAATAGTGGAATGTGACAGAAATATTCAAAGTTCTTAATTTAAGAAAAAGAAGTCAAATGCACGGGCACAGGACATGGATGCCCATCTTGGTCATTGTATATATGGAAAGGTCTTAGATTTAGAGGGCCTCCTTTCAACCTGGCCTCCTTCAGATGTTGAGATGTTGAGATGTCACTCCTGAACTGCCATTGGCTGTGTTGGGTCTGAATATTGTGATAGTGATAACTCCAGACTTTTCTATGATGCTATCTACCTGTCGCTATGGGATCGATTCAGCTACAGTGGCAATGAATGCCCCATTGGAAGACCTGAAAGACCAAGTTAGGGACAGGTCCCCATGGAGAAAACCTATTTATCCGGTTGCTAAGAGTCAGCGCTGACCTGATGGCGCATAATCAATCAATCAGTCTGATGGAGAAAGTCAGCTCAGGATGTTTGCCCAGAGGTTCCTGGAGACAGTAAGGCTGAAGGGGATGGCGTTGTGCTTACAGCCAGACAAGGAATTCTGCAGATGGCGAAGGAAGTGATCTGACCAGGCGCATGATGGTTCTCCACTAGCCAGCAATGAGCTCTGAAAAACTAAGGAGTTGCTATTTGAAGAAGTGTTTTATATTCCTACTTGGCTTGGTTGGTTTTATGTCTCCACGACTCTGGTTACTGCTGATTTGATTGTAAGTCCTTAGGTCAGCAAGGAAAAAAAAAGAGAAAGAGAGAAATTAATTACCTCAGCCAGGAGCCCTCCCCCCCTCCCCTCCCTCCTTCTGGAGGAGCATCGAAAGCCACTCTTTCTGTCTGCCCCTCATTTATCTTCAGCAACCTAAGGATGCCCAGCTATTTTTTAGAGAAAACTTTGCTGCATTCACACAACAGCCTTAAACATGGATCAATTACAACCGCACTCGCTACACTTCACAACATTTTGATATCAATAGCACTTATAGACCTCTCCATAGTGGTTTATAGCCCTCTCTAAGCGGTTTACAGAGTCAGCATATTGTCCCCCCAAATCGGGGTCCTCATTTTACTCACCTCGGAAGGATGGAAGGCTGAGTCAACCTTGACTCCCCCCATCAGGATCGAACTCCTGGCTGTGGGTGGAGTTTGCCTGCAATACTGCATTCTAACTGCTGCGCCACCACAGCTCTTAATCACTTAATCTTGATCCACTTAAGAGTATTAACCTTGGGTTGTTTTACAACTTTGGTCATGCTATTAGTTCACCACTTAGTGTGCCCTGCAACTCCAGATAATATTCCAAGAAAAAAATGCAACTGCCACACAAACATAATGTGAAGCCTTCATCGTGGGCAATGCTGGTGTAATCTGGGCCAGTTAAAGTTTCTGAGTAGTCTTCAAGGACAGTTCCAATCTAGAAGGCACTGCAATAGTTGCAGAAATCTTAGCTGTCAATTGGTACAAAAGATCCACTTTGAGTAATGCTTTGGATGTTTGCCAGGACTGAAACCCATTTGTTGATTTTCTTTCTTTCTTTCTTTCTTTCTTTCTTTCTTTCTTTCTTTCTTTCTTTCTTTCTTTCCTTCCTTCCTTCCTTCCTTCCTTCCTTCCTTCCCTCTCTTTCTTCTTTCTCTCTCTCTCTCTTCTTTCTTTCTTTCTTTCTTTCTTTCTTTCTTTCTTTCTTTCTTTCTTTCTTTCTTTCTTTCTTTCTTTCTTTCTTTCTTTCTTTCTTTCTTTCCTCCAGACAGTCCAGTCCAAGCCAGGGTTGCTTGCTTTATATGCTGCCCATCTTGCTGTTGAGTGTCTATCAAATTCCTGTTGCAATGAATGGGTCCCATTTGATTGATCCAAAAAACAGCCAAAACAACAACCCTCAAAACCAACAACCACTTCCTGCATGCAGGAAGAAAACACACACACAAGTTACAAAAATAAACCAGAAACAAAAATAAGAGCAAATAAAAGGGGGGGGGAATAAAAGAATAAATAAACAAATGCTTATAACTGGGGATTTAGTGTATCTATAATTAAGAATACATATTAATCATCAACATTAAATAAATTTGTCCAAAATCACATTTGTGCCGATGCGGACAATCTATTAAGGAAAACCTTTTAAATTTATGAAATAAATGGTGTCCAAATTTAACTAACTCTATTTTTCATTACGGGATTTTTCATATGTTTTTATTGCTGAATTTAGTTTCCTGCCAATATAATTTCCCATCATTTAGAACACATTTCATCCAGAGGCCATCTGGCTTCTTAAATTAGAAACTGAATAAAATTTTATGCAGATTTTTTTTCTATTGTAGAATATATATGCATTAATCCTGCTGGGCGATTCCTTTTCAAAGGCTGTTTTGTGTGATTTCTTCAAAATATATATAAACAAATGATTAAAAACAAAAACATGGCTAATTGTACATTGCCACTCAAATGAAAATATGTGCTATTTGGCCAACCCAATCTAGAAAAACTACTCATTTAATATAATGAAAATTTAATGAACTAGAATGTCATTGGTGAATGATTACTATTATCTATTGATGATTCACTGAAATGGATTGAAAAAGAATTCCTTGCCAGAAAGAGGTCTGTTGAGATTCATCAAAACTGAAGACTTCAAGACTTCCCAGACAAACTTTGTAACTGATTAAAAAAAACCCAGTTTGTATATAAAATTGATGAGCTTGCTTTACCATAACAAGAATTGAATTAGCTGTTTGCCTCTTAGTATATTCTGGTAGATTTCTAAATGCTGGTGAGAGAGTGATAAAGTACTTGGCTGATGTAATAATAATAATAATAATAATAATAATAATAATAATAATAATAATAATAGTAGTAGTAGTAGTAGTAGTAGTAGTAATACCATCAAACATCCACATCTGCCTATCCCAGGTCCTGGGTAAGGATAGGTAGACAAAATGCCAAATCCAGTCTGAACATCTGGCTGACTGTGCAATGATCCATAATAATAATGATAATAAAAAAGTTGGAAGGGACCTTGGAGGTCATCGAGTCCAACCCCCTGCTCAGGCAGGAAACCCTACACCATTTCGGACAAATGGCTGTCCAGTCTCTTCTTAAAAACTTCCAGTGTTGGAGCATTCACCACTTCTGGAGGCAGGTTGTTCCACTGGTTAATTGTTCTAACTGTCAGGAAGTTTCTCCTTAGTTCTAGGTTGCTTCTCTCTTTGATTAGTTTCCATCCGTTACTTCTTCTCCTGCCTTCAGGTGCCTTGGAGAATTAGCTTGACTCCCTCTTCTTTGGGGCAGCCCCTGAGATATTGGAACACTGCTATCCTGTCCCCCCTCGTCCTTCTCTTCGTTAAACTAGACATACCCAATTCCAGCAACCGTTCCTCATATGTTTTAGCCTCCAGTCCCCTAATCATCTTTGTAACTTTCCTTTGAATAAACCTCCATCTCCTAACTTTAATATTCATCTGGGGAATTCTGGGAGTTGAAGTCCACAAGTCATAAAAGGCCAAGTTTGAAGACTCCTGGCAAAGAGCAACAATATTGGGCTAAATGAGATGATCATCTTGCCTTGGGGTAACACAGCTTCCTGTGGTCCATGTGGGACTAATCAATATCCCAGTTGAGTTTGAGCTGTAGCATCAAATGGGGAAAGGAGAAGGTTTCTACAAACCATGCCTATGTTGATCAAGCTGGATCATATCTTTTAGCAAGGATTATCAGGTCGTCATATGCTTTAGTAAGGATGGACAAATCTCCAATACGTTTGGCTGATGATTCTTAGAAAACACGGCCAACATGGGCAAATGTCAAAAAATGCTAGATTTCTCCTTTGTAAGGGTTCTGGGTTGTTTTTCCTTGTCTTAAGCTAGGAAGGACAACCAAAGTCCTCCAGAATGGTCAAAGTCTTCAGCATTGTGTTGTCCCCTCATCATCTATAAAAAAAAAATATGCCCAATTTTAATGCACGCATGTAGTTAGCGTTATTACTGATAAGTCTATAAGGCAGGCTGGTGACCTGGGAGATGGATGGTCTTTGTAAGCCGTTATGCAAGCTTCTGGCCTAATCTTTCCATGTTCCATATTTAGAATTGCTGAATCAGGGGGAAAATATATTTTTGCACACATCTCATTTCTTTGTCTTCAGCAATCTTTGTTTTCTCTTTTATTCCTTTCGCCACTAATTGTGCCAAAGATACTTTTCTGTTTTAAGGACACCTGGGTAATAAAGCAAGCGAGCACTTTCACAGGGCTTTCCTTTGACACATCAAATTAGTCCAGTTTGGGATATTACCGCCCCCCCTTTTTTTTGAGCAAAAGGCTTTATTCAGATGGCATGGAACTGTGCACCTTTATGATTAATTGTTCTAAGAGACTGATGGGGGAGGTATTCAGTGTACGGAATCAAATAATGCCATTTTCTAGTATGTAGCATAAGGGGGGGGGGAATGCAAGTGATCTGGACTGCCACAACCCCACAATGTTGGCAGCAGCCCACAACTATGAGTTGGCTCCTATCTCAATCCATGTCTGGAGTGCCTTTGTTTTTTATATATAGCATTTCTATTTTGCCTTTTATGAGATGGCTACAGAAAGGCTGAGGGCTTAAAATACTAAAATGCAAAAGCTGGAAGGGGGGGAGAGGAAGCATCTCTACTAAAGGACAAAATAAAAATGGCAGAACAGTAAAGACAGTGATTTTAATTGCAAATAAGTGTTCTCGTAGAAGGCAGTTATAAATATCTCTGTGCCATTAAGAGCCATGAGTTGCTGGAAGAATACGATGGATGCTGGGCAGCATTGAAAAGACATTGGTGATGGATGAGGATGACAGCAGTTGCAATCTTAAATGAAAAGACACAGACCAGGCAATTCAAGCTACCTTTGGTGCTGTTAGGAACTAATCAATGGCCTGGGGATTCACAATGTAATAATAATAAAAAAGCAGGTGGGTTGGATAGAAGACCTCCACAGTCCCTTCCAACTCTGGTTTTCTGTAAGTTCTATATAAGTCAAGATTTCTACCCTGGGATTTGGCATAGCTCAGTTGTGGCAAACCTATGGCACGGGTGCCAGAGGCGGCACTCAGAGCCCTCTTTGTGGGCACGGGCGCTGTTGCCCCAGTCCTAGGCCTTCAGCTGAGTTTTATAAAACCTTTTCGCTTTAGGCCTCCGCCACCGTGTGCAAAAAAAAAAAAAAAAAAAAGGTTCAATCAATCAGTCAATTTCAACTTCTCATGGGGAAAAAAAAGATCTTGCAAAGTTGGAATTGATTGATTGAACTTTTTAGTCCCACCGAGTCTGCCGTTACCACTGCAGCCACGCCCACCCAATGGGCCACACTCACCCAATGGGCCACACCCACCTGGCACCCGACAATGCATAAGTGGGTTTTGGGTTGCAGTTTGGGCACTCAGTCTCTAAAAGATTCGCCATCACTGGCATGGCTAATTCAGATTTTTTGGAGAACAAGCATTTGATAGAAGTGGGTGGGAAATAACAGAGGATGTAGCTGGAGAAATTTTTTTTTTTTATTTCTTAGTGAAAGTGATAAGTTGGAATACAAAATGGATTCATTTGATTAAGGTTAAATCTATCTATCTATCTATCTATCTATCTATCTATCTATCTATCTATCTATCTATCTATCTATCTATCTATCTATCTATCTATCTTCTTGTTGTTTTTCTGGTAGCCCTAAAAGAGTTTTGCTGGTTAGGGCTGAATAATATGTTTTTACAATTGTTTTGATTGATAAGAGATGGATGAAGGGAATTTTTTAAATTAAAAAACTAGAGAAGGTGTTAAGCTACCGAGATCGTTTAATATTTGTCTGAATGGAGGAGAAAATTATTTTTTTAAATATATTTTCTCTTATTCTTTTTTTCTTTTTCTCTGCACTTTTCCCTTAATTTTCTTTGCTTTTTAAACTCTTCTTACTTTGTGTTAGTGTTCTAATCATTTACCTTTAAAGTTTACAAATACCTTGTACTGGTAAACTTTAACAAAATTATTATTTTAAAAAGTGTTCTAATTCCACAATCTCTGTCCTTTCGTCTCTTCTTGTCCATCTTAGAAGTTTTTGCAGTCTCTGTTTCCACATCCTGCTAAAGGCGTGGAGGTTTCTCCTGGCTGCCTTTTCCTGCCTTTCATCGGGATCCCCCCTTCTTTCCTTTGTCCAAAAGAAATGCAAAGACACTGATCTATTTTGCTTGACGGCAGGTTTTCTCAGCTTTTAGAAACAACCAGTATCGACAGAATTGAAATCCGGTGGGTTTGAATTTCAGGCATGGCCTTTTCCGACTCAGCATGAAATGAGTTTCAAATCTCTTTTTTCAGCACCTTTCGGCCTGGGCTTCAGTTTCCAACTTGGTGCAAGATGCCTTCCACAGGCGCCAAAGTATCTGACTCACATTTCTTTAGTATTTCCAACAAAATGAATGCTGCTGCCTGGTTTTGTTTATACTGTACTGTTAGAGGAAGGAAGGAAGGAAGGAAGGAAGGAAGGAAGGAAGGAAGGAAGGAAGGAAGGAAGGAAGGAAGGAAGGAAGGAAGGAAGGAACAACCTGCCTCCAGAAGTGGTGAATGCTCCAACACTGGACGTTTTCAAGAACAGCCACTGGACAGCCATTTGTCTGAAATGGTATAGGGTTTCCTGCCTGAGCAGGGGGTTGGACTCGATGACCTCTAAGGTCCCTTCCAATTATTATTATTATTATTATTATTATTATTATTATTATTATTATTATTATGGAAGGGAGGGGGAGAGGGAAGGAGAGAGGAAGGAAGAAAAAGAAAGAAGGAAGGAGGAAGGAAAAGAAGGAAGGAATAAGGGAAGGACAAAGAAAGGGAGGAAGGGAGGGAGGAAGAAAGAAAGAATGAAAGAGGAAGGAAGAAAAAGAAGAAGAAAGAACTAAAGAAAGAAAGAGAGAGATACAGAGAGAAAGAAAGAAAGAAAGAAAGACAGATAGACAGAAAGACAGAAAGAAAGAAAGAAAGAGAAAGAAAGACAGAAAGAAAGAAAGAAAGAAAGAAAGAAAGAAAGAAAGAAAGAAAGAAAGAAAGAAAGAAAGAAAGAAAGAGCTAGGTCCTCCTGACATTTTCCATACCATAACTTGAAACACTCAAATATTTCTTTAACATTCCAAATATGATTCAAAACCAAAAAGCTTTTGGGTCCAGTCATGGGGAGGAATGTTGTTTTTCCTTATTCTTTAAAATTATTAAATGCTTTAAAAAAAGAAATCAAAGCAGTTAACTGTAACAAAGAGATAGAACCAACAATAACTCACCTAATCAATTGAAGCTAGTAAAATAGCCAGCAGACAGGCTGGAAAGCTCAACAAATGAGTCATTAAAAACATACCTCAGCTCAGAAAAGATTCATACGGCAGATTTGAAACGGTGAAAAGTTTATTATCTGGGGGGGGGGAAATGTTGGAAGGGGTTTCCCAAGTTGCTCAAAGTTTGCATTCACACTTAATTTGGTTCCTGCAATTAGCCTTCCTTCTGGATTTGCTGAGTACTTGGAAAATCAACCAACCAGATAAGGTGGATTCTCTCAACATGCTGAATCAGAAAATGAAAAGATTAAGCCAAGATGAAAACTGATCTAGTTTAGTATTTGTAAAATCCTCTGCCAGACGTAAAGACTCAGGATGATTTGTAAGGTTACAGCACATAAGATTTATTCAAGTTTACACACAAGACTCTAGTCAACTAACAACCAACGCTAAACTGGTGCTTAATAAGGCTCAACAAATTTTTAAGGGGGAGCTGGATTAGACTCTGTTGTGACAATGCAAGGATTCTAAACTTAGGTTCTCCTGCTTGAGCGGGCGATTGGACTAAATCAGTGGTTCTCAACCTGTGGGTCGGGACCCCATTTGGGGTCGAACGACCATTTCACAGGGGTCGCCAAACAACGCAGTCCACCATTTTTTCCCCCTTTTCCTTAGCTGTGCTACTCCCTTTTATTCTATTGGCTTTTGAAAGCCAATAGGAATTGTCCAGGCTGTCTCTGCCCCGCTGAGCCCGCCAAAAGCCCCATTCTGCAAACGGTGCTGTACCAGTTGAGTAGTCCTCGACTTACGACCGGTTGAGTAGTCCTCGACTTACGACCGGTTGGGGGGTCACGGCATTAAAAAGATTGAGAACCACTGGACTAGAAGATCTCCAAGGTCCCTTCTAGCTCTATTCTATTCTATCCTTTCCATGTAATTCCCCTAGGGACCATTTGTAACAAGCAGACTGAAAATGCCATTGTCAATGATCCTCTTTCCAGCAGTTTGTGGATTTTTTTTTTTTAAAAAAATAGCTAACGGCCACTACCGGATCTTTACTTACAATGGAGGAATGGTTGGTGAAGTTGACAGAATTTGCAGAGATGGAAAAAAAATTGACTTGTTGATTAAGGAAAAGACAATAGCTACATTTGTTAGTGACTGGAAACACTTTATGGATTTTTGTTGTTGTTGAAAATGGAAAAAAATGGACTTATGATTGATGGGAGACGTGATATAAACTTAGGAAGAGAGAAAATATAAATGTATTTATAACTACTATCTAGTTGGAAGTCACTCCTTCATATTTTTTTCTTTCTTTTTTCTATTTTTTCTTTATTACTTTCTTATCACTTTTTGCAAATTTGTATTATTTTTACTTTTCAAAAAACTTCTTTAATAGTAGTCATTGCAGCATCTTTGCAGTGCTTTGATTGTATGTTGCATGTTTCGCTTTCACTTTTCTGCCCTTCTGGTCATCAGTATTTGCCTGATAAAGTACATTTCACAGCTCTGGTGTGGGTTTCCTCAAGCATGACCTTCATCTATCTCTGTTTCTCCAAACTTGTCAACTTTAAGATGTGTGGACTGCAGCTCCCAAAATTCCCAGGGGGAAGAATTCTGGGAGTTGAAGTCCACACATTTTAAAAGTTGCCAAGTTTGAAAAACACTGATCATTCTAGACCAAGTTCAGTCATGGAGCTCCTCTCTCTCAGCCTAGCCATCCTACTTGGCCACATTAAGTTGTCCTATTCTGCACCGAGATGGCTATCCATCTGTCTGAATCCATTCAATAAAGGGAAGTCTGTTCCATGTCTGGGGATATGGTTCTCTTATCCAAAAGATCTTACTCCCCACCCCCTAGCATTTAATTAGATATCCCTTTCTGGAACTTCAAGATTGGCATTCCAAATTCTGTGCTCCTGGGATGTTAAAAAAGAGGTTGAAGCATTATCGTTCAAGTAATTTATCTATGGAAAATCCCTTCAAGTAATTTATCTATGGAAAGTCCTAGCATTAAGGCAAACCATGCCCAATTCCACAGCTCCCGATCTTCTCTATAGCTGTTGCATTTTTTTTCAGTATCTTTCAAAAAACGCAGTGTCCAGAATTGGACAAGTACTCAAGACGGGAGCCAACAAATGCCAAATAAAGTAGAGCTAATCCATCTTACAAGCATATTTTTGTTATTACAGTCTAAAACTGACATCTTTTTGCAGCCGGGTTACATTCCTGATTCACATTCAGCCCTCGATCAAATGCACTTGTAATGTTCTATTTGTGCATAACTAGCGTCCAGCTGTAGTTGTGGGTTTGACTTCTTCCTCCAAGTGAAGATGTTTGCATTTGTGTCTCCCAAGTTTCACTTTGCTGTTTTCAGGACATTTCCATAACCTCTTCAGATCCTTTGGAGTTTTGTTTTTGTTTTTTCCAATTATGGGTTGGGATCCCCAGAGGATCATGAGAAGCCTTGAGGGCAGAATCACATTTTTTTTTTAAAAAAAAAAATCAGCTTTGCGCAGTTTGAGTGGGAACACTGGCCTAACTCACTGCAAGATTTGATTCTCAAACAAGTTGTGGTACTAGAAAGTCTTGTGTTCACATAACACAAGAATTCTTGGGGTTTCTGGCTTGGGCTAACCCATGTTCTCCTCCTTTTTGTTCTTCCAGATTTATCCTGGTCTTCAGCTGTCTGATTTTATCTGTGTTTTCAACTATTCCCGAGCATCACACATTTGCCAATGAGTATCTCTTCATCCTGGTAAGGGAGCGCTCCTCTTTCTTTCTTCAGCAGCCTTCTGGGATTTTTCTCCTTATGTTGTTTGGTTAAAGCCAGACTGAGTCATCTGAGGTTCCACATGTTCTGAGAAACCAGCCATTGTCTCAGCCTGTTGGTTGAATGGTGGTTCTTTGAGCATTGCATGGCAAGTGACTCATATGCATTTTGCTTTCGTAACTGAGCTTTACAGTTTAGTGCATTGTGAACCCAACTTCTCTGTAGGTAAGTATGGGGAGAGAAGTTCTTATAGTCATTGTTTTTGATTGCTACAGAAGGGATGAGATTGGGCAAGTTTCTCAACTTCAGCTGCTTTAAAATGTATGGATTTCTTTACTCCCGGAATTCCCCAGCCAGCATATCCACAATTGTAAAGCCGCTGAGGTTGACAAACACTGATTGAACCATTGAAATATTTACATATAAAATATAAACTTCTAATATATATATATATATATATATATATATATATATATATATATATATATATATATATATAGTAGGTCTTTGGTTGTTCGGGTTTTCTCCCACGTAAAATTGGAAGTGTCTTGGCGACGTTTCGACGAAGTCCCATTCGTCATCTTCAGGCTGGTGTTTTCAGCTTCGTGCTTCGAGCAGCAATGTGTGGTCTTAGCTGTTTCTTCCTTTTAACTGCCAGTGGGGGTATGAACTGATGGGAGCTTGGCTGTGTTCTGATTGGGTGGAGGTGTGTTCTGAAGTTGTCTCAACTTCATGTTCTGTTTGGTTGTGCTCTAGTCTGAGTTGCAGAGGGGTTTAAGATTTTGGGCTGCCTTGTATCGCGATGCCTTCTTCATGGAGGGTGTCAGTTTGCTTCCTTTAAAGTGGCTAATGATGCATCTGGCTTAAAGTCTAGCCACTTTAAAGCCCTCCAATCCATACATGAAGCACTGCATATCCAAAACAATCTGTGAGCACAACCAAACAGAAACCAGCCAATGAGGTTCAGAGCACAGCCACAAACACTCAGAACACACCTCCACCCAATCAGAACACACCAAGCTCCCACCCAATCAGTTCATACCCCCACTGGCAGTTAAAAGGAAGAAACAGCTAAGACCACACATGTGAAAACACCAGCCTGAAGATGATAATGGGACTTCGTCGAAACGTCGCCAAGACATATTTTACGCGGGAGAAAACCCGAACAACCAAAGACCTACATACCTGTATATATATATATATATATATATATATATATATATATATATACACACATACATATACATATACATATATAAATAATAAATACTACATAATACTACATATATATGTGTGTGTGTGTGTGTGTGTGTGTGTGTGTGTATAGGTTTTCGCGGGTGTTTGTATGTAGGTCTTTGGTTATTCGGGTTTTCTCCCACATAAAATTGGAAGTGTCTTGGCGACGTTTCGACGAAGCCCCATTCGTCATCTTCAGGCTGGTGTTTTCAGCTTCGTGCTTCGAGGAGCACAAAACTGAAAACACCAGCCTGAAGATGACGAATGGGACTTTGTCGAAACGTCGCCAAGACACTTCCAATTTTACGCAGGAGAAAACCCGAATAACCAAAGACATATATATATATATATATATATATATATATATATATATATATATATATATATATATATGTGTGTGTGTGTGTGTGTGTGTGTGTGTGTGTGTAGTATTTATTTATTTTGCTGGAGTGGCTCTGTTGAGCTAACACGACAGTAAAAACAGTCAATAAAAAGGATCATTAAAAATTTTAAAAGCCCAGACATACCATCGCCTTGTCAAGCCATATCATAGCCTCTTCCAAGATGGGTGCATTTAGCATCCTAGCCTGAAGGCCTGAGGGAAAAGCAGGTTTTTAATGCTGTATAAAAGGCCAGCAGAGCTAGGACAAAATGAACCTCTGGAGACTAGAGGTATCAGTTCCAAATCATTCAGTTTCAAATAACCTGTCATCCTTCTTCAGGTAAACCAGACAGGAAACGGACACAATGAGCTAATTCAGTGTTATTGTAAGGCTACATTAACAGAATCTTACCGGTCCGAAAGCACGCATCTCCTGCCATCTCTTTCACAGCCAGAGAAATTAGCAAGGTTCTTTTCTGGATTTCTTTTTTCGGGCCGTTATGCAGCTGTGGGCTCCTTCGCTCTTATTTGACAGCTCCCTAGAGAATCTCCCTTCTCCTTCTCCCAAGGTCTTTTCCACATACCATTACACCATTATTCCAAAGAGTATTTCTGCAATGCATCATTACTGTTAAGAGTAGACTTTTTCCCTTTCGTATGGCATTATTTTAAGAATTTTTAAACACAAATTAAAATAAAAAAAGCGACTGTAGCTATGATATCCACAAAAATGGACAAAGCTTCACACTGTCAAGGCTCTATCTTGACTTTTTTTGGCCATACCCTGCTGGGGTATGGACACTCTGGAAGCTAAAGCAGAAATAGCCACAGAAGCTATTGACTGGAGGGAGGGGTAGTCTTGCAGGGGTTACCTAGGCTTTTTTGTGATGCAAACTCTGAATGAATGCATACGAGAGCTTGTCCCTTTCTCCAGTGGAAGCACCACTTTCCTGATGGATTTTGGACCATCTGGGACTGAGGACCTCTCCATTGTGAGGTCCTCTCTTTAAGAAATGAAAGAAGATCTTCTCAAACTGGGGCAATCCCGCTAGGTGGTGACAGAGAGAGCTTGGAGTTGATAAGAGACTCTACCAAACTCCTAGAAATTCCAGCCAAAAGACTTGGCTGGCCTTGGAAAAAGAAAGAGATCCTGAATGGTCACTCATTGGAACTCCTTGAGAACATTGGATGAACTCAGTTATTCCATCGCCCATCTCCTTGGCCTCTAAAATGCTTCCTGAGACACCGATTTAACCTGAAGAGTTTGGTTTGCAGGATGCCTATTCTGCTGCTAAAATCAGATGCTAAGCTTGACTTCTGGTAACTTTAGGGACTGATCTGTGCAGTACTTGAGTTTCAACGTCAGGATCTGGCCTTCTAAAGAGCAGTCGGGGTTGATCTCCTCTAGGACTGACCGGTTTGGTTGCCTTGCAGTCTAGGGGACTAGCGGGAATCTTCTCCAGCACCGTAGTTCAAAGGCCTCAATTCTTTGGCGCTCAGCCTTTCTTAGGGTCCAACTTTTGCAACCATACATTGCAACTGGGAAAACCATGGCCTTGACTATACACAGTTTTGTTGACAGGGTGATGTTTCTGCTTTTTAGTATGCTGTCTAGATTTGCCTAGTGCATTGAATTTCGATCACGTAACCACAGGGATGCTGAGATGCTTACAACTCTGGGAATTGGTCATAATTCATTTTGTCCCCCAATGCCGTCATCACTTCAAATGCTCACTGAAGAAATGGTCGTAAGTCAAGGACTACCTGTACAGCATTTGGGAAGGACGAGATAACCCTTTTCCGCTCCAGTGCAGCCACCCCCCCTTGCTATTAGCCCCAAAAAGGAAATCTCCCATTGACACTAATGAAAGGTTATGGCTGGGATTAATAGCTGTGTGTGGGAGAAAGTTAAAAGGGAAAGACTGATTTGGCAAGACTGGGGGGGGGGGAGGAAACCTCTGTCCTCACGTGTTGCAGCCCCTGGCAGAAAAGGCATACTTTGTGGCAGAAGGAGAGGAATATAACTGTTTATTAGATTTTTTAATTATTGATTTATTTCTCTAGTATCAAAGGGATGCCTGGCGTGTTTGTCAGAAAGCAGCAGTTTAAGGGGCACGCTCCAACTGACCGATTAAAGACAGCGAGAGTTTGAGTTTGGGCTTGTTTGCAGATAGATTTAAGAAGCTCCTGCAGAAATGAGAATTTTAAAGCCCCTGCAAGGAAAAGCAGCAAGGGCAATGAGGTGGTACTGATTGGGGAAGGAGAACTCCTCAGAGAGGAGTTAGTTGGATGATGAAGCTGGAAAAGTGAACATAATTGGCGGGGAGGCGCCAGGAAAAACAGAGAGATGGATGAAGGGACGGGAGGAAGCTCGGTCTGCAATAAAGGGACCAGGAACTGGGATAAGGTTTTAAGGAGGAGGCACTGCCAAGCAGGCAGAGGAAGGACACCAGATGGACCTGTCAGGGTTAGAAGGTGAAGAGACCAGCGAGGAGACAAGGGATGATCCACGAAGACAGGAGTCAGAGTTCAACAATAAATTAATAATAATAATAATCCCTGCAGCGTTCAGAAACACTCAGTGAAGCCTTCCCTGTTCGAAATAGGATGATCTCTTACTATGTCTTGGGAAGGGAAGAAGGACAGTCCTGTTTCATAGAAGGGACAGGCTGGAAGAAGAAAGACAAATAATTTGAACGTTTCAGCCATCAGCACAACTTGCTTGTTTTCATCTGCATAGGGAAAAAAAAACAAGTGACAGTTGGAAGGAAGGAAGGAAGGAAGGAAAGAAGGAAGGAAGGAAGGAGGGAGGGAAGAAAGGAAATGAAGGAAGGAAGGAAGGAAGGAAGAAAGGAAAGAAGGAAGGAAAGAAGGAAGGAGGGAAATAAGGAAGGAGGGAGGGAGGGAAGAAAGGAAGGAAGGAAAGAAGGAAGGAAGGAGGGAGGGAAGAAAGGAAATGAAGGAAGGAAGGAAGGAAGAAAAGAAAGAAGGAAGGAAGGAAAGAAGGAAGGAGGGAGGGAAGAAAGGAAGGAAGGAAGGAAGGGAAGGAAGGAAGGAAGGAAGGAAAAAAGGAGGAAGGCAAATCTCAGAAAGAAAGATATCTCTCTTTTTTAGCAACTTTCCCCCAAACTCTCAAAAAGAGCTGACGCTGGTTTTCTTCTAACTGAGATGAAAACTAAATTAAGAAGGTCCGTGTGACTTTCCCATAGTAAGCAAAATAGGTACCTGTTTGTACAAAAATAGAGAGGGAGGTGACAAGGAGGCCACAGCTGACACTGCAGGAAAACAGGCCTTTTCTGATTCATGCAAAGAGGGATGTGGCGAGACCAGTTGGGGGGCAAGACTGCAGGCCCAGTTTTTTGCTTTTCCCATTGGACCAGGAATGATGGACATTTGTGCCAGAGCCCGCCATCCAGGAGAAAAGCCGCTGGTGGAGCCCTTACTTTGAATGCAGCTTCAGGTAGGGCTGGGAAGATGGCGCCATTAAGAATAAAAACAATAAGAAGCATCTGCTGTTCAAAATAATCAGATGATGCACATACAGAAAGAATCAAATATGGTAATAATCAAATCGTAGTGTTAACCTGTGATAAAAAACTGAGGAATAAATAGAAACACGTTAAGAGATTTTAAAAAAGATGCCAGACTAGCCCGAGAGATGGAAGATTGCAGAATCAGTTTCTGGATTTAGCGCATCAATTTAACGCTGTCATCAAAAGGATTGATTGATTGATTGACCCTCATTTAGAATCCACCCCCCATCATCCTTAAACACAGACTGTATTAGCTAACCAGATAAGAAAGAGAACTCAGGAACAAGAGAGTTGATCCCTCAGGTGTGGTGGATTCTCCTTCAACTCTGTTGCCTTCTCCTGTTCCCACCACCCCACTTCTCTCCAATGTTCTCTTCCCCACCTTAAATGGTCACTTTTTGTCTCATCGGACCTGAATTATCCATCCTTTGTAGCCTCCCATTTACCCCGAGCAGTTTACCTGAGTAATTTCCCAGGGATTCAAGGCAAGGCAAAACCTCATAATCGGCCGACCAGTTGGTATTAGCCCCAGGCAACTTCTGAAAAGGCCACGTCAGGAATTATTGTTCCCCAGGGAACGTGGCACCCAAGGCAGGCTTTGCATGCCAGGTTTTCTCCTGACGTGTCCCCAAAATGTCTGTTCAAAAGTGAATTTATAGCAGCAACATGAAATGCCACCCTTTGTTCCATAGATGTCTTTGCTGAGGTCCTGCCTTTGTGTGGAGAGGATCAATGGGGTTGCAATGAGCACATTTATATTTAGCAAACAGTTCCTTATGCTATCCTGCCCTTTTGGAGTCTTCATTTCTGATTGTGGCCTCTATGCGGTCCGGTCAAAATGCTGGGTCATTAACACCACGGTTGCAACTATAAAAAAGAAGAAGAGAAAGGAAAAGAGTTCCTTGACAAGAAGAACAGAATTTTATCTGACCTTTCCTGTGACAAGTTTTTCCAAGTCAGTGGAAATTCAGATTGCTGAATGTCTTTGGAAACGGGCAAATGAGTTGTGAAATTCACAGGTTGTCCTTGTGGTTTATTCGACCTAGCCTTTAATATTCAAAGGTAGAATATCTTTCCCCTTTATCTTTTTAGTTCGTTTTATTTGCCACCTTTAAAATGCAGAAAATATTTCCAAAAGGAAAAGAAAGGGACGAAGAGGTGGAGGGACGAGGAGAAAAGTTAAAAAGAAAACAGCAAAAACATAATGTTGGGTATGGGAAATTATTCTGCCTAATGTTTCAAGACAAAACCTTGAGCACACCGAACAATATTGATTCGTCTTTGTGCTACATCAATGCAGAGTCAGTTTGTAAGCAAAAAGTGACCCTGTTATTAGCCATCCTGGATATTAAATCTGAGCTCACGCTGTCATCCCGACATTGAACAATAAGCCCATTGTTGCCCCCAATTAAATGCTCAAGTCTTCATACAGTGATACATCCATAAGTCTTCCCCTCACAATTTGAAAGTATGCCCACATCTTTAAAGGTATTGATCTTTTTTTGACCAGCTGAACTCACTGATGGATTTTGAATCGAAACAGGGCAATGTTGGGATAGACCCATCTCCTAGGAGTAAGTCTTCTGTCAGCCATTTTACACTTTCAGTAATGAGGAGGTTGCGCAGTGGGAGAAAGAGTCACAGACTGGACAACTTGCATGTGTAATGTATCTTAGTCCACAGAAGGAGGGAGGGCACCGGAAGCTTTTTAGAAGGGACTCTCTCTATTTTTCCAGAGAGAGTAAAAGGAAAGGATGAGAGAAATGTGTTCAGTCTCTTGTTGCAACTCTGCAATAAAGATAGGGCTAGGGATCTTTGTGGTGCTTCTTGTCCGGACTGCCTCAAAGGGCCAACAGGTCGACAGCCAGGCCTTTAAAAAGTTCTCATGAGGATAATGTGGGGGACAAAAAACCTTTTGTTTGAATTATTCTCTTATGATCATAAGAAACATTCTGAACATTCTATAACAATATTTGCCACTGGTTTGTTAATACGGGACAGTCCAGTTCTTTGTTCCAGAATTCTTGCAAATAATCTCTTAGTAATATTTTTTATATATATTAAAGTATACTGCCGATTGAAGAAACTATCTACCATCTATCTATCTCTCCCACAGATCTATCTATCTATCTATCTATCTATCTATCTATCTATCTATCTATCTATCTATCTATCTATCTATCTATCTATCTATCCATCCATCCATCATCCATCTTCTATCTATCTATCTATCTATCTATCATCCATCCATCATCCATCTTTTATTTATCTGTCTGTCTGTCTGTCCGTCCATCCATCCATCCATCCATCCATCCAACCATTATCCATCATCTATCTATCTATCTATCTATCTGTCTGTCTGTCTGTCTGTCTGTCTGTCTGTCTGTCTGTCTGTCTGTCTGTCTGTCTGACCGTCTGTCCATCCATCCATCCATCCATCATCCATCATCGTCTGTCTATCTATCTATCTATCTATCTATCTATCTATCTATCTATCTATCTATCTATCTATCTATCTATCTATCTATCTATCTATCTATCTACATGCTGTTCCTGCTGCACAGTTCTTGTTCTAAAGTCCTTCAAGTAAATTGGGGTTTTTGTGACCACTCTTTCTGCTCGCCCTCCGTGCATAAAACCTCATGTTGGATTTTTCTGCCCTTCTTTTCTCCTTGTAGGAATTTGTCATGATTGTTGTTTTTGGAGTGGAATACATTGTCCGTATCTGGTCGGCAGGCTGCTGCTGTCGTTATCGAGGATGGCAAGGTCGCTTCCGGTTTGCCCGCAAACCTTTTTGTGTCATCGGTAAGCACCTGATGGGGATGGGGAGGCGTGTCAGAAGGATTCTTGTTGTGCCCCATCATTATTGGGGGGAAGAGGAGGAACAAGAATGGGAAAAGTTCCATTATCCTGTACTCCAGACAGCTGTGACATCTATCATTTGTAGTTGTAGATTTATATTGGTTACATTCACACAACACATGGAGTTGTCCTATTTTCTGGATACGTTCAATGCATTGAACCATATATTGATAAACACAACCCCTAAACAGAGACTACAGCTTGGTGTTTAGATAATTAGCATGATGACTTCCAGGTACATGAGATGACCTCTAGACTGATGACTTCAAAGTTTGTAAGATTTCAATTCCAGTCATTTGAAAAAGTTGCTTGTGTTTAAATTCAGCAACACCAAGAAAGCCCATCTGCAGACTTTCTTGTCTGCTCACCAGATATATAAGCTATATCACTTAATTCTCCCTCACTCAAAGTCATCTGAACTATGTAGTTCATGGAATTTATATAACCTCAAGCAGGCATCTGACAAGGGTTCCCTTTTTCCATCTGAGTAACAGATGAAAGCACTTGGGCAAATTGGTCTGCATAGGAACTAAATGGGGTTGGATCTATTTAGGACTTGGCTAGGACAGGACCAGGGAATATTAGGGCTGAAGGCTAGGCAAAGATGTTGAGGAAAACTTGCTGGAAGACAGCAATGGAAAACCACTTCTGAACTGTCACCAAAACACTGACATAGCTTATCCATGAATCTTCCAGGAAGATGTGCTTGAAGGAGAATTGACTAGGTTACCAGGATGAAATACCACGTTCTCTTTAAATCAGAGAAAGTAGGTGGGACAGGACTGGTAGTGGGATATTCTTGGGGCCAAGTTGGGAAGACACCTTCGGCCCATTGTTGTGGTCATCAGAAAAGTCTGGATGCCAGAAACACACCTGGTCCCCTAAGATCAAGTGAATGATCTTCTTCTCAAGCCTGGGACAAACCTGGGCTTGTCCTTCTGATAGTTAGGTGCATAATCGTTAAGAAAAGGCTTAATTATTTCTACCCAGCCATTGACGAGATTTTAAAAGACTGGATGTTTTTGTTGTGCAAAAAACCTTGATGTAATCTCAGATAGCTCTACTCTGTGATATGGTTATAGAGATGGTGCCTTTCATCTCCTAGCTGCCATTTTTTCCTCTCCTGATTAGCCATGGTTCTCTGGATACCCAGAGGCTATTTCAGACCACAGTTGTTTTTGACTGTTGACTTTGAACCCTTGACTGACACTTTAAGTCTACCCAGCTAATATATGTTTTAAGGTTCCCTAGGGATTTGAGAAATAGCCAAATGGCACAGAAGAGCAACCTCGTATTGTGGAGAACATCATATATTTCATCTGATTCTGTAATTCAAAGGCACGTTTTTCTCCACTTCCATAGGGGACAACAAGTCTAAAGGGGTGCTTGATCCAAGGGTGACTTTTAGTTCTTCTTTGAAGTTGGTTTCGTTGCTTTGCACCCGAGGAACTGATGTCTGTGCAATGCAGCCATCAAGCTACTGCTTAGACCACAGGTTGTAAGTTGCCTTCTCTTTCCTTTCTCCTCCTGTGCTTCAGATTTCATCGTCTTTATTGCTTCTCTGGCCGTCATTGCAGCTGGCACCCAGGGGAACATCTTTGCTACCTCGGCCCTACGCAGCATGCGCTTCCTGCAGATCTTACGCATGGTGCGCATGGACCGCCGTGGCGGTACTTGGAAGCTTCTTGGCTCAGTGGTCTATGCCCATAGCAAGGTGAGTCCTGGAGGCAGGTCAGCCCAAGCAAGGCACAGGAATCTGCTCTCAGAGATGGGAATAAAGACACCTGCTTTTTTCTTCTGTTTCTATTTTGGGAGAGGGAATTGCAGGGAATTGAAGTAACCGAATACACATTATGAAAGAGCAGGAGAAAAAAAGATTTCAACCTCTGCATGCATATGGACCAGATTCTTCTTGGCTGTAGAAGCTGACCTTTGTAGAATAAGGATAGGATAGGATAGGATAGGATAGGATAGGATAGGATAGGATAGGATAGGATAGGATAGGATAGGATAGGATAGGATAGAAATAAGAATAGAATAGAATAGAATAGAATGGAATGGAATGGAATGGAAGAATGGAATGGAATGGAACAGAATAGAATAAGAATAGAATAGAATTAGAACAGCATTAGAATAGAATAGAATTAGAACAGAACAGAATAAGAATAGAATAGAATAGAATAGAATAGAATAGAATAGAATAGAATAGAATAGAATGGAATAGAATAAAATAGAACAGAATAGAATAAGAATAGAATAGAATTAGAATAGAATAGAAATAAGAATAGAATAGAATAGAATAGAATGGAATGGAATAGAATAGAATAGAACAGAATAAGAATAGGATAGAATTAGAATAGAACAGAATTAGAACAGAATTAGAACAGAACAGAACAGAATAGAATAGAATAGAATAGAATTAGAATAGAATAGAATAGAATAGAATAGAAAGTTTTTTGTCCCTTTGAATGTTCACTAATCGGCATACATTAAAATGAAATTTTGTTGCCTACAGCTCTCAAAGAGTCACCACCTCTGATGTACCCTACGTAAATATGACAAAAATAAATAAATAAATACATAATTATACATATACCCATATATAATATATGACATAGAGAAACAACACGGCCCAGTTCAGGTTATGTATCCACGTGCATGGCGAGAAAAACGAATCTTGCAAGTTTACCAGACGGATGGCAGACGGAGCAAAGCTATTACTGTGTAGTCCTTCTCAGAACCAGATTGCTTTTTCTGTGCAGTGATGTGACTTAATTTGCTCCATCCGGGTCCTGATTTTGCAAGACAGCACCAAGTTCCTGAGAGGAAATTGTTGAAATTTCCTGGAGGTACCTCTAACAAGGTCCTGCCTTCTTCTAAGAAAGCAGCTTTCAATTTAACTCTCTTCCCCAACTATCCCCCTCCCCAACCCAATGCTGTGTGGTGGAAAATATTGAGGGGTGCCCTGGGACCAAGAAAAGATGGGCAGGCAGTTATTGCGGCACCTTGAGAAAGCGCAACTGGAAAACCTGGAGCGAACAGGGATTGTGCAAGTGTTGTGCAGCTCTGAAAGGCTTTCTCCGTAAGTGTGGCATTCTCTACAAAGTGGAAGCAATTAGAAAGGGACAGATGAAAGTATAGTGAGTAACATTACATCACGCCAGGGAAACCTTGCAATTCTCAAATGCCCCAGGGAATCAGCAGATGTGTGTTCGTGTGTTGGTGTTGGTGTGTGTCTCTGTGGTAATACGAGAAGGTTCCATGATTCAGGCAGATGGTGCTTTTTTTTTTTCCTGATAAAGTGACCTTTCTTGGCATTTTATTTAGCCCCGTGTCATCAATCCCATATTAGCATGAGGGATGAAAGGGGTCCATTAATTGGCATTCATGTCCGATTCTCAACTTTGCCTAGCTGTCTAATCACCCTGTCACTTCTACTTGCATCCTATCTACCTGCAAATGCATGCACAAGCCAGGTGCTTTCCCACAGTGTAGGAAAATAGAGACTAAATGGGGTTTATTAGCTCCCTTGTCCCCTCAGCTTTCAGGTATGCAGACCGAACCTAAATGAAGCTTTTGCCTTCTCCTTAGCTATTCCAGTAGGCCAGGCTGGTGGAGAGTTGAAACTGGTCAACAGGACCAGAAACATTCAAATCCATCCACAGCTTGGAAGAGCAACTTGCCTTACCGGGGTGATGCTACTGGATAACATTGGAAGAAGGAGAACTATATATTCTGTTTTGGTGCGATGGTAGTCGTTAGTTAGGTTTCTGTCTTCTCTCTTTGATTTTGTTTGCTGAAAACTATTTTTCTCTGGTGGATTCCGGCAGGAGCTGATCACAGCATGGTACATTGGGTTCCTTGTCCTTATCTTTTCCTCTTTCCTGGTTTACCTGGTGGAAAAAGATGCCAATGATGATTTTCTCACCTATGCAGACTCCCTGTGGTGGGGTACGGTAAGTGTGCCTCCCCCTTTTTTAAAAAAAAACTCCCCCCCCCCCGTTTTGTTTTGTTTTTGCTAAGCAAGAGGAAGAACTGAAAGCCTAAGAACAAACTGACATGGGAATGAATAATAGAAAGCCACCAAAACATCAGGATTGGCATAGGATTGATTCAGGGCTATCCAGAGACCCTGTATGAACTGGATATCTGTGTCCCTATTTGGGACCTCCAGCTGTGTTGGAACGGAACTCCTGGAGATGCCTCCAATGCTAAGTTGGTATCCCAACTCGTCAGTAGAACATCAAGTTGGGAATGGCTGATCTTCAAGATATGGACACATGATAGGTAGCTACACTGGGAAACAAACTGTGTAAACTGAAAGGTTGTAACCCAACCAGAAACTAGTACTGTCGTTACCTAATAGGAAGAGAAACAGTGTATCTCCTTTGTAAAATAGTTTTCTTTTTTCTGTCAAGAACCCTGTGCCATGGAGGCAGTGGTGGGATTCAGCCAGTCCACACTGGTTTGGTAGAACCAGTAGCTAAATTTTGTTGAGTTCAGAGAACCGGCTGAACCCATGCTGCTTCTGGAAGTCTGTTCTAGGCCTCAGAGACCTGGAGGAGGTCTCTCAGGCCTAGAATGGTCCATTGGAAATGCATGGATGTCACTTCTGGAAGTCTGTTTTAGGCCTGATGGAGGCCTCCGAGGCCTAGAACAGCCCAGTGGAAGTGCGTGGCTGTCACTTCCGGAAGTCCATTCTAGACCTGGTGGAGGCCTCTGAGGTCTAGAACAGCCCATCGGAAGTGCGTTGATGTCACTTCTGGAAGTCTGTTCTAGACCTCGGAGGCCTGGAGGAGGCCTCCCAGGCCTAGAACGGCCTGACGGAAGTGCGTGGATGTCACTTCCAGAAGACCGTTCTAGGCCTCAGAGGCCCAGGCCTGCATTCACGCAGAGAACCGGATGTTAAGGTATTTGAATCCCACCATTGCATGCAGGTATATTTTTTATACAGATAAATAAATTGGGACAAGAATCAGGAGCAGTGGATTTTGCTGTTGGCCTAGAGGGATGGAAGATGCCAGGAAAGAAATGGTCACGGTATCAACCAATCAATAATATTGATTTGGACACTGACCAGCAAAAGTTAAAAGGAACAAAAACATACAATAGTTTACTAAGTAGCAGAATGAATCACAAAATATAGCATTTACTCACTCCTCTATTACTGTGTTAATACAGTTGTTACCTTCAGTGATAAATCGAAAACATAAGTATAAAATAAAAATAAAATTGCTCCTAGAAGCACGAAGCCGAAAACACCAGCCTGAAGATGACGAATGAGACTTCGTCGAAACGTCGCCAAGACACTTCCAATTTTACGTGGGAGAAAACCCGAATAACCAAAGACCTACATACAAACACCCGTGTAAACCTCAGAAAATAAAAATAAAAACTATATATCCCCTATAATTTATTAGTTAAGATGTCCTGAACCCAAGGTAATATTTAAAACAAAGATGAATATGTCTTTGACCAGTTATATCTTGCTTTCATTGCAGCAACACCAAATTTAGCTACTGCACCTGTAATGAAGGCTGAAGGAGACGGTTCCTATAAAATTTATCTGGCATCTCCTTCTGTGATTTCAGATCACACTCACCACTATCGGCTATGGGGACAAGGTTCCAAAAACATGGCTGGGCCGGGTGCTGACAGCCTGCTTCGCCTTGCTGGGAATCTCCTTCTTTGCCCTTCCTGCGGTGAGTCCCCCAGGAAAAACAAGAACCCCAAACTCCTTAGGGAACTAGTATTCTCCTAGGCCAGATTCAGGGCAGTAGATTGGCTGTGAATTGTGACAGAGAACATGGGCATCTAGATCCAAGTTCTCATTCAACCACGAAATCTCACTAGGTAATTTCTGGCCCATCTGTCAGGTGCAAGAAACTGGAATAATTTCCTGAATTAAGCCAAAGCAATTTCTTTATTGTTGATCACCCATATTACAAGAATCTGGTCAGACTGGCTACATTCCCTTGGGAACCAGTAGATAAGGCTTCATTATTAGACCGATCTAGGATGTTTCCTCCAAGGGAGCAAATCTATGTGACGTGCTTCTTTATGTCCGGCTCTCCTTTAGTTAGTAATTCCACCACCCCATCAGTCTCAGTTATAATCAACTCACAAAGGTGGTTTGGGGATAAAAATGAGCTGTGATCTGACTCACACAATCCTGAGCTGGTCAGAGAAAAGTAGAAAGACTCTCTTAGAATGCATGACTACATGAACGCATGTGTGTAATGGTCTGTCTCCTTAATCTCTTTCTGGGATATTTTAAAAACTTTTTAATATCCTTGGGGTTTTCAAGAATTCTGCCACTCAAGTAGTAACCAAGTTAGACCCAACTTAGTTTTTTTTTTTTGAGATCAGCCTAAGATAGTTTTCTCAATAATGTCCAGTTCTTGGAGATTGCCAGGACACGTCCCTGCAATTTTCTTGGCAAGGTTTTTTTTTTTAAATGGTTTGCCCTTGTCTCCTTCCAAGGGTTGAGAGAAAGTGACTTGCCCAAGGTCACCCAACTGGTTTTGTGTATAAGGCAGGTCTAAAACTCACAGTCTCCCAGTTTCTAGCCTGGTGCCTTCATTATGGTACCAAAGTGGCTCTCTCCAAGCTAGCTAGCTGCTGATAATTATCTGTAGTTTCTGTCTTTTTTCACAAAAAGGAGGAGAAAAAGAATTGCACAGTTGTGGGCTTGTTGTCCCTTTGAACTGGCTATCTGGAAGGTCTTTAAGCCACTGAGAAGATGCTGAAATATTGGGACTTTCTTTGGTTTAGACCAGTGGTTCTCAGCCTGTGGGTTGGGACCCCATTTGGGGTCAAATGACCATTTCACGGGGGTCGGCAAACAACGCAGTCTGCCATTTTATTTTCCCCTTTTCCTTAGCTGTGCTACTCCCTTTTATTCTATTGGCTTTTGAAAGCCAGTAGAATAGACTCTCTTGAATAGAGTCTAATTCTATTGGCTTTCAAAACCCAATAGGAATTGTCCAGGCTGTCTCTGCCCTGCTAAGCCTGCCAAAAGTCCCATTCTGCAAACGATGCTGCACCAGTTGAATAGTCCTCGACTTATGACCGGTTGAGTAGTCCTCGACTTATGACCGGTTGGGGGTTGCGGCATTAAAAAGGCATTTTGGTCTCTCCCCATCCTAGATAGTTGGCTTTTTCCTCAACAAATAGTACAACTTCTCCAATTTCTTAGACCTTCCTTTTAGTTGGAACTTAAGTGCTGTTCTGGAAGGGTCCTGATGCTGTTTGTCTTTTCACACAGGGAATTCTAGGCTCAGGGTTTGCTCTCAAAGTCCAAGAGCAACATCGACAAAAGCATTTTGAGAAGAGAAGGACACCTGCAGCAAATTTGATCCAGGTGAGTAAAAAAGAAATATCCTGGATTTTTTTCTTTTTCTTTTCCTCCCGCCTTCCTGCTTAAAGAATGTGACCAATGCTAGAAGCCAAGGAATGTTTGAATACGTTTCTGCACACGGCGGCGGAGGCCTAAAGCGAAAAGGTTTTATAAAACCCAGCTGAAGGCCTAGGACTAGTGCAAAGGTGTGCGTGCCCACAGAGAGGGCTCTGAGTGCCGCCTCTGGCACCCGTGCCATAGGTTCGCCATCACGGAAGAAAGAAAGCAGTGCAAGAAGGAAAGAGGAAAAAAAAGTGATGGCTTCGGACTTTTCTTCAGGGCAGTAGAATAAAAAGATCTATTACAATGAGAATAAAAGGACAGGTACTATACATATAAAAATGTGCCATAAATAAAAAAATACACTAAAACATAATCTATTGCTGTTAAGGTAAATCATAAAATCCAATAAAATTGAATAAAACTGTGGGGTTTTATTTATTATTTCTTTCTTTCTACCCAACTTTATTATTTTTATAAATAACTCAAGGCGTATCCAACGGACCTTCCTCCTCCTAATTTTTCGTTCCCGAAATCTCATTACTTTATCTGAGATTTTTTTTTTCTAATGTGGCAATTGAAGAGGCATTGCTAATCCACAACTCAATCATTATCTGGAGTTTTCCAATGTTGCATAATTATTGTTTTGGCTGCTGCGAAAAATTCAAGAGATAATAAGGTCTTTATTTTTAAGTGTATAGTTTGGTCCTGTAACAAAGTTTAATAAACTTAACTCCGGAGAGCGTTCAATTCTTTGCTTAGTGAAGAAATTTATCTTTGCAAAAAAAATCATCAAGGAGATATCACACGACCATCACAAATTAAAAAAAAAAACTGGGTTGTTTTTTTTTTTGACAACCTTTCCAAGCATTTGCAAGAATAATTGCAAAGCGTACTGTTCTACTGCTGAGCAAGTAAATTTCTAAAAAATCCTTGGAAGTCTTCCTGACCCCCTGCCTTCCTCCAAACGTAGCTGAGATTCTGAGTTAGCAGTTTGCTTCTTCTTCTTCTTTTTTCTTAAAAAAAAAAAATATTAAGAGAACATTTTACGTAAGATTTAGAAAGCTATGGAAACATAAAAAAGAAAGTAGAAAAAAAGAAAGATATAAAAGAACAAAAGAACAAGGGGCAATAACCAAAGAAAAAGAAAGATAACTAAAGAAGTGACTTCCAATCTTCTTTACAACTGTTACAAAATTGTGCATCATGGTTCTTTCCCCCCCCCATAAACAAACGTTTTCATCAATAAATCCCAAAGTCGCCAATTCTTTTTTGTCCAGTTTCAGCAGAAAAAGTCCATAAAGGGTTTCCAGTTGTCTCTAAAAGTAACTGTTGTTCACTCCTTAGTCAAACAAGCAAACATTTTGCTTTTTCTGTTCGCTCTGCCACAATCCATTGTTCCATTATGAGCACTTCTGTATTCTTCTATCTTTGAATTGTGCTTTGTGCAGTTCAGGGTAGATATAACACACACACACATACCCCAGCCCCATCCTAAGCCATGACCTCCTTTCCAGTCCAACTTCCTTTTCCAGCCACAAGCACGAGTCCAAATCTTCTTTTCTGGCATCGTTGGCCGTGCACTTTATGTTGCAGAATCACGTCTGATCCAGCAACATTCTGCCCTGCTGTCTGGATTGGTTCCTTTGCTATTGTGGTCAGAAAGATGAAGCTTCTGACACCACGTTATCTCTGTGGTCCAGAGGATCCGTGCAACAAAAGGTCTCTTTCTCGCAGCCTTGCCCTGCCATTCAACTCCTGGGCTGAGAGGCCTCCAACAACAGCTGGAAATGGATGGTGGGCAAGACAAAAAGGATGCACGCAGTTGTTTTGGCACACAAAACTATCTTGGAGACACAGCTCTGGCCTCCTCTTTCCTGAATGAGGATGCTGTCCTCTTCCCATCTGATACCCCTGGTCAATTCACACAGCCTTCTTTTCCAGAGCAAATGAAAGGTCAGGATACGTCTGCCTGCGCTTTCTCCTTGATAATTAATCTCTAATGGAGTTTCTCCCCACCTTCTCTTAGTCACCCAGAAAAAGCTTAGCAGGAACATCTCCACGTTTAGAGCTGCTGTGATTTGAGCGTTCTTGAGAGAGAGGGAGAGAGAGAAGATCTCCAGACATTCCTAGTACTAATCCTATAGGTGGAGCACCCCAAGCCCGATCCTCTCCACGGCTCTTGTTTTGGTGAGTGCGGAGATGTTCAAAGAAATGAAGCAGGCATGGCCGCTCTTGGCGGTTGGGGAAGATGCGGGTTGTAGGGCAAACCTTCAGGAGATGCACCAACTTTACCCATCTCGCTGATGAAACCTACTTAAAAAGGGGCGTTGTATTCGAGTCCAACTCAGAAAACACAGGAATTGACAAGGTCAGGCGGGTGTTGTCAAACTCAAGGGAAAAAGCTTGCCTCCTCTTTTAACCAATGTGGACCCTGCATCACATTTTGTGGATTTCTGACTTGGAAATATGCAACCTGGTGAATATTTCTCCCTTCATTACAGGACTTCTCCGAGCAATTTCCTTTCCCTTCCTGGTATTTAACTTGGTTTCACATATATACTGACACCCAATCTAGCCAATGGATGCCAAGTTCTCTCTTACTATGTTTTGGTGTGGCAGTTCCTACCGTAGCCATAGCCCCAGATTTACAGTGACAACATTAGGATGAAGATCAGCCTGGTTAATTCACCAAAAGTGGGATACTGATTAGAAGAACGGGGTAGGGGGCAGGGGGGGGACACAACCAGAGCACCAGAACCCTGGTTCATGAAGATGGTCATGTGTTCACTAGGTCTATATGATGAGCGGCAACACTACACCATTTCTGTTTGATTTTTTAAGTGCCAGTTCACAATTTCCTACAGCTCTCTTCTCAGCCCCAGCTTCTCTGTACTGACAGGAAAACCAGCAAAGGGAACTATAGCAATATTTAATTCTGATGTTCTTAAAGTATATATTCAGGGCCATGAAACTGGATTCTGCCATTGCTTTAAGCTATCGTACCTTTTTGAAATTTGTCATGGTTATGGGTTGTATTTTTGTCATCTTTACTTATGTGATTTCTTCGTAAAATTCCCTTTGTGATTTGTTTAAGGATGATGGTGGCTGATGATGACAAAAAGCAGCTCATTGGGAAAAATACTGCTTATATTTTATAGATGGGGTTAGAGTTTGGCAAGCGAAAGCAATTATGCTTGCATTTGAAGCTTTCATCTTTTAATTAAATTCTTTTTAATCTCTTCCTTCAAGTTCTGACTTTCCAGTTGTCTTTGGCTGTGCTGTGCATAGGACCTTGTTCCTTGGATTGTCTGAGCCTCTTTCAGCAGGGAGATGCATCAAACCAGGAATGCAAGGGGTGGGATTGGGGGTCCACCATCCAAGGCACTCTACTTATTGGTTTCATTAAGGCTGGGTGGAGACAGTAGGGGAAGCCTTCTTAAGCTGGTCCAGCTCTGACCTCTCTCTCTCTCTCTTCTCCTGTCCTTCCTCCTTGACATAGGCTGCTTGGCGCCTCTACTCCACAGACGTCAACCGATCCTACCTGACTGCTACCTGGTGTTACTATGACAGCATGCTTCCCTCTTTTAGGTATGTGTGAAGTTACATTGGGGGCTTGGAGGGATGGCAATTGGAGCGGGGGGGAGGGAGGTGTTCCTTGGGAGCCCTGACCAAGGAAACGGAAAGAGGAAGTTGATGGAAATTGCAACGAGATGGACCAAAGTAGGGAAAACATATCAGAGAGAACCCAACGTGTGTGAGTAATGGGTAGGGCTAAATATGCCTCTTCTGCCTACTCTGACTGCTGCCACATTTCCAGGGAAATGCGTGAGTCACTTTATGGGAGAACAGGGCGAAGAAATCAATGGGGATTATATGGTGGCCTGGCATCTATTCCGTGGCAGTTTGTGGATATTTAGTGCCTAATATTCTCGTGTTGGCTCAAGGTGAGTGTCAGGCAGCTTTAGCAGTTGCCCACAATGAAGAATGCTAGATTCTCTCAGAGTCTCATTAATTTTCGGAAAGGAAAGCTGGATTAGATTACAGAATCGTGGAAAATGGATGCATGTGTCCTTTAGCTTCTTTGATCGGCTTTCTGACTACCTTTTGATGCAGGGGACATGTTGTTTCCTGCTTGCCAGATAGAGAAGTACCTTCCATCTGGCCTACTTTGATAAATCAGTCTTATCCAATCCAGTGTTTTAATCCCATCCATCAGGAGAAGGTGGTAGAACAATTATGCATCATTGCAGGACAGTACTTGGCCATGGTGAAAGGACTAACCAGTGAGGCTGATGCTTAGTAGACCACTTCCTCTGAACATGTTTGCTGGGTTTTGAATGTTCAGTTTCCATGCCCTCTTCATAAGGCATCATAATTCCATCCACATCTTTCATAACGTGTGATGTTTCCTCCACTCAAATTGGGCTCCAGGATCTTCTAGGTGGTGGAAGCTGCAATGGAGACTAATGGAGAGGTATGAGGATAGAAGCTGGGCTATTAATGGGGGCATGATTCTAGACCTTTGCGTACATGTAGACACGCATGGGGTCACATGCATATATACATGCAGGGTAGAAATGTTATTGTTAAGCATAAATTGTTCGGTCAAAAAGCTGCCCTTTTGCAAGACTTACTTTGACCAGTTTTTCATTGTCTCAAGGAAAGGCCTATGGCAGCCCCCGGGGGTCTCTGCGTCTTATTTTTCTAAATGCATAACCCACTTTTCTAATGTTTAGTACACAAGAGGGTTTTCAGTTGTCTTCATCCGAGAACAAGATGAAAATACAAAGGAGACAACTTCTGTGGAATCAAGCGATCATCTTCAAAAAACCAAAGCAAAATTAAAGACCAAACGGGCAGAAGCAGCACAAAACAACTATTAAAAATGATGATTTGAGGGGGGGGGGAATTGAGGCTTGTACATGCAAAAGCAACTAGCACTGAGTGGGCACACTTGGGGATTTCAATGAGACCTTGAGGAGCACCGAAAGGCATCTGTGGGGAGTCTAACAACTGCAAAATGGCTGATGCAGCATCACGATGGAATAGAATGTGTGCATACCACCCCTACTATCTTGCAGGTGGTGATGCTCCTCCCACGGTCATCCTTGCCTTAACATTTATATTTAATTGGGGGGTTGGTTTAGCACCTCCCAGACAGAGAGTACTAATTGACTTTGAGAACATTATATGCAGGAGGCTGATCTCACCAAAAGGACACCAAATCATGTCCTCCCCCAAAGGTGGGACTTCAACCCCACTTGACCAGTTCATTCCTACTAGAATTGGAACCCACAATTACTTAAACTCATGGCTGTGTCCTTTATATAATAAGGGGAAACCTGTATTTGGAGGGTATGAGTGTCCACCCAGGGAGAAATAAAAATGTCAAGATGGCCTCTGCCTGTAAAAAGGGGTGGGTGCCCGAATCATCGCAGGCATGACAGACATCTTGACGTTAGATCCTCCTCCGAAACCAGGAGAAGGAGATAGAAAGGAAGACGGAAGGGGGAAAGTAAGTGAGAAAAAAAATGTGGTAACAAGGACCAAAAAATGACAAGTTTTTATAGCTCATGATTGGACGCTTTTGGCACATGGCCCTTCCCATGGCCCTTTTTAATAAACAAGGAGACCAGGACGATGACACCCTTGATTAACTTCCATACACTTCCATGCCACCACAACTACACTGTGAGGCTAGACCAGGGGTAGGCAACCTTGGCTCTTTTATGACCCGTGGACTTCAACTCCCAGAATTCCTGAGCCAGCATGGCTCAGCTTGGAAACCTCTTCCTTTCCCCTCAGCATGGCTGGCTCAGGAATTCTGGGAGTTGAAGTCCACGAGTCATAAAAGAGCCAAGGTTGCCTACCCCTGGGCTAGGTGAATCACAAATTGTATTAGGCAGTGTAATAAGGGAAGAGAAGATTTACAGGGGATTTATTATCCCTGGCTACACCTTTCCCTGGTGTGGAAAGATGGTTTAAAAGAAGAATCGGCATTCAGAAGGCTTGTGCTGTCATTTCGGTTTTCTTCCAGTTTCAAAATATTTGACTTTTTTTAGGGGAGAGACATTTAAAAAACAAATACGGCGCGAAACATCTTTGCCTCAAGAGCTTCTGTCTGAATGTGACATAAGATAGGCTTGGAAGCTGGATTGTGAAGCTTTTTGAATTGCAATGCTGAATGCAGTGCAAATTCTGGTGGATTTGGTCAAATTTGTTGGAAAACTTAATATATTTTTATTTCTGGAAAACTATAGTTTCTGCACTAAGGAGAAAGAATAAATTATGCAAAACCTGCCTCCTTTATGATGGTTAATATGGCATAAGTGGAAGCTTCCAAAAATTAACCTTTGCCAAACTTCAGAGAGAAGAAATTCCATCTTTCCCTGTTCAAGGATTTGGGTCATTGCTTTGCAAGCCATCTTTCTTTCTCTCTACCCCCCCCCCCCGCCCAATATAAAGGATAGTCCAGAGCATCTGGCCATGGTTTGGAGACCTATTTTTTATTTTCTTCCTTCATGGACAAACCACTGATCTGGAGTAGTGATGTGTTAGTGATGAACTATGGTCTCCACCCCAGTTTCACTGATCCAAATAGGAAGTCTTATGAGTTGGAGGTTCTATTGTGTCCTCAGTAGAGAAGCATTATTGTGAAAGAGGAAGACCCTCCTAGCTTTGCTTCAAATTACCTTCTACTTGGCCCATCAGTGCAGATAATTTTAGAGCTTAACGGTAACGCTCTGAAAGTCAATACTAGCAACTTTAGAACTGGGGTTTAGGCTTATAAGCAAAGACCACTATCCATCTGCCGTAATTCTTAGAAGATCACTTTTTGGCTGTACCCTTTATATTCAAGGCGTATTGGCTGTCCAGTGTTCTTTGATTCTGACTCCTAAATTCAGATTCAGCTTGGCCATAGAGTTAGATTTGGAGGAGATCTTATTAGCCCTCTTGTTGCTGTTGAGTATAGTGAATCTAAAGAGTTGTATCAATAGAAAATAATATTTGTAGCTCAGGGTTGAACTGTAGGGTCCTTGGTGCTCTCTGACATGTAGGACAAATAGGCAGAAGATTAACCGAGTGCATCCATAAACACCAACTAGCAGTCAGAAGACATGATGAATACTCCTTAATTGCACAACATATGAACAGACTTCACCATAATTTCAACTGTGAAACTGAGCATCCTAAACCAAACTAAGTCCAAAAATGCTGGAGAATTTCTGGAAACCTGGTACTTAGACAAAGCAGCCATTAACAGGCACATTGAGATAAACATCTACGTACCACTCAAAAAAAGACAAAAAACAATAAAAAAAACCTTACCAGCAATCAACACATAGATAAATAGATATTAACACCAAGATTAACAGTAGACCAACAATGGAGAAGTAAACAATATCCCAGTCAAGAAAATACCAACTCAAACAAATAGTCAAACAAGATACAACAGCCTAGTCAAGGAGCCACCAAGAATATTCCCACCAATTCTGAAAGGGCAAACCACTTGTATATAAAGAGAAGGCAAAACTCACTCCCTTCTAGCACTGATGATGTTACCTAGTTGAATAATGGAACATCTACAAGAAAGCAATCAAGTTTGGAGAGTACCAAGGAGCCCACAATCTAGAATTGGTAGAACAATTCAGCACTCCATCTTCTGCTTGAAGACCTCCAACGAGGAAGAAGTTCCATGTGATTAGTTCCATATCAAATTGCTATTATTTTCCAAACAAAAGTCCAATATGGAAGTCTGACCAGCACTAGCTTTTCATCCCTTTTGACTTGCTTCTTCTTTTTGCAAACCTTTTGGACTAATTTCAGTTGCTATGTATTCTTATTGTATGCTTACCTGCCCTTGGGAGACGTATAGGGAATAAGTTTCATAGCCATTCAATCATGTTTAATCACTGAACACTATCAAGGGTGAACAACCCATGGGGCATTGTTTAGCACTGAAGACTGAATATGTCAATTAATGGTAAGATTCAGTGATTGGTACTGTTGCTTTAAATGCAGTTTAAATGCAATGGAGATCCAGTCAGCAGGGCCTTAGCTGCTTTTCTGCTCCACCCTCCATAGACTTACAGATTGTAGCTGAATGAAATGTTCTACAGATCTGAAGAAGAACCCCTGGTTTGTGCACTCAAAATAAAATTACGATAATCCGTGATGACGTTTTCACCTGCCCTCCCAAAATTGGAACTCATGCTCATAAATTAGTGTTCCTACAACACACTTAACCGAATTACTTACACATTTGGTTTCATGTGCTAAGCTTAGACCCTTTGATCACTCATTTTTTGTGGCTTAATGTATTTTATGAATGTAAGCCATTTGGCTGATGTGTAGTTCCACATATTCCACAAACTAAGAAATGGACTGATTTCTTAGTTGGATTTGGAGTTAGATTAAACATGTGTGAACGAAGGCCAGTGTAACTCATCAGCCATGCGCCCCAATTCTATAAACAACACCAATCAATTTAGTCTATCCAGATAAGTCAATCAAGAAAACAAAACAATTAGGTGATCCATATTCTTTTCTCCTATGGAGAAAAACAAGGTGCTCCATAAAGAATTTATGGGCAGTGGTCCACAAATGTGTTTGTCTTAATTTTGTTAAATTTCTGCTAGGTTTTTCATTGCTTCTCCTTCCTGCTTTCTCTCTCTCTCTCTCTCTTTTTCTTTTAATCCCCTTCTATTTTCAAGACTTTCCTTGACATTCTTCTACTTTTTTGCTTGCTTGCTTGTTTTGCCCCCTCTCTCTGCCATTTGAAAGCTTTTAATTCCTTCATGTTTTTATTTGAACCCAACCCTAGAGAACTGGTCCTTATGTTTGACCACTTGCACCGAGCTCGCAACGGAGGGCTTAGGATCTCTGAGGTGAGGAAATTCCCTGATGGAGCTCCACCGTCGTATCACTCCTTCACCTCTGGCCTGAAAGCCTCCACTCCTCCTTTTTACACAGGAGAAAGGTAGGGTTGATGCCACCTCCTTGCACGTTTTCGTGCCCCTGGTGTGTCTCATGCCCTTCTCTCTCTCTCTTTCTCTCTGGTGTGTGGACTCTGTCTTGTGCTGCTGCTCCCTCTGGTTTTACTCCTTTGTTTGTTTCTACATGTGGTACAAGTTGAGTTGGTTTCATCTGGGTTCCTCTTTAGCCCTTGAAAGAAAGGCACAACCGTGCACGGTTCTTTATCTCCCTCTTCAGACTGGAGGCCATCATTACACCCCTCCACCTGTGGACCATGTTCATAGTTGCATTTTCAAGGGAGGAATTTAGGTGGTGCCGCCAAAAGCATTAACCCAACACACCCAATGTCGTGGCTAACCCAGGATCTCATTTTCTAGCAGGACTTGTGGCAAAACATTTTCAGCACCAGTTTCTTTCCAGAAAGAGGGTCAGTATGGCTGGGTCTGGACGGTTTCCACCTTCCAAGTCTCCTTTGCAGTCCACCTCATTTCATCATCTTTTCTCTCTCTCCTCCTCTCTGCCTCCCTTGATTCCTATTTCTCTGTCCATCTTCTCATCACTTCTCCATTTCCTATTCATTTCCGGAAGCTGGATAGAAGAAGAAGCTCCGTCACCCAAGTGTTTGCGTCTAAGGTAACCCTTCCCTTTAAAATGGTGGTGTCTGCTTTTATTCCCTCGTCAAAGAGAGGGAGGCAGCGGGACGGTAGGTTTTCCTACAAGAGGTGCTGGTAGGGGGAATATCCTGGCATTCTGGGAAGGAAAAAGGAGAAACAGCACTGAAAGTGGAACTATCACAGATTGACCAAGGGAATTGTTTGCTACATCAATGCTTAGAGACAAGAGAGGTAGATTTCCCAGGAAACCAGGGGCCACTTTTTGCAGTGATTCCTTAGTTCCTCAAGCGGTACGTGTTCTGGCGTCACCAGAAGTGGAAAGTGGAAATGGAAAGACCAGACATCTCAGTCAGGGATGTGGGGAAGGGTATGCTTTCTCTCTTCACTTCTCCAAGTAGGGGAAAAAAAGTCTCCACCAAGTTGCTTTTTCTTGAAGGACTAGGGTTTTTAAGGGCGAAAGCTTGTCTTAAGCCTCCATAAGGTTTAAACATTATTTATTTTATTTTGATGTATAGGTCTGCCCAATTTGCAAGAAACAATATAATTAATATAATACAAGGATTTTGGAATGTGAAAACAGCAGGGCAACAATAATAACAAAAGCAACGGTAACAACCGAAGTAACAATCATGGGCAACCAAACTCAACCTACATATCTCATTCAAGGTCTTACACTCTCTAACAGTACAACCCGCAGGTTGGCCCAATGTTAGGCTGTTAGACCTTGGAAGAACGACAGAGGGTCAGGTTTTGTCCCCTAAATTTCTCCCAAATTCCTCTCCTCAAACTAAGTTTAAAAGTCACTTTGGGCATTCCAGAGGTATTCTAGGACCTATAAAAAAGAATATTGTTTGCTTGCAGACTATGGAAATGGTGATTCGGGCTCAAAGTGTCACTCAGTAGCCTGGAAGGTACTGCTTTGTAGACCAAGACAACAAGTTCTATTTTCTCTCTGGAAAAACTTGCAATGACCACACCATAGCTTGTCCTCCTAGCATGGACCCAAGCTGATACATTTCACCAATCATCCTGTTGGTGCAGTCAGATGAACATCTTAGGTTGGTGAGGGTACCTCCTCTCCATGGGAATTGTCTTCCAGGACTATTTTGATTTGGGCAACAGGCTTTCAAAGTAGGGTGACCTCTTACACCTGACTCAGAAACTTAGATCAACCTGAATAGCAGCTCCCCATCAGTGGTGGTATGGAAGTCCCATAAGAAAGTGGAAATGAGAGGTGCTTCTCTGTTGCTCCCTAGCATTAGCTCTCCCAGCACCTATCATCTGTGGTCCTAAGGCTTCTGAGACTCTTCCAGAAGAGCAATGAACTTATGTTCAGAAAGAAGCCTGAAGAAAAGTTGACAGGTCTAGGGAATGGTTACCCACTGAAGCAACAGAGAGACATCTTGTTTGCCCACTCCCTGTGCAGAAGACCTGTTAAATTCATATTACAAAGCCGCCAAGTCTCCCAGCTGAAGACTAGTTGTAAGCTGTAATAAAAGCAATTGGGACCGACAGTGAGATCAGCAAATTTTATTCTATTTTGGTTTCCCTCGCAGTCAAGAGGAAGACCCTTTAATGGAGGTGTTGGGAAGAGCTATCAATAGATAAGAAGAACATGAGCAATCTGACCTTCTTAGCCATATGTCCATTTCCATATCTGAACTACACTGGTCATTGTTTAAACCAAGTGTCCCTCTAGCAAGCTCTGGTGATGGCAGCTTGTTTCATGGAGGTCAAGTGACTCGTCCATATCGGGGATGGGATTGGAAATCACAGTGAATTTTGGGGTGCCCTGAGTGAGGTGTTCTGTGGATGATGCTCTCACAACATTCATCAAGTCCTGTTGGCCTCAGCATGGCTTTCGCCTCTGTCCTTCCCCTTACTAACCTTTTCCCCTCTCTTCCTTCCTTTTTCCTTCTTGTCTTCTCTTCCCCTTCTTCTTTTTGTTCTTGTTTTTTTTGTGTGTGTTTTCCTTCTCCTCTCTCTAGCCAGCTCTTTAGTAGTAAAAGGAATTTCTTTCGGATTCCCACCGGCTGGAAACCGAGGTACCAAGGCTTTGGATCTGCTGTCCAGGAGATGTTTGGGGACTTGTCTTGATGTTCATATTCTATTTGCATTACGGTTGTCCCATTGATTCAAACCCTCCCCTTTTTAGTATCAGAGAGGGCATGCTGCAACAGTCATGTGCAATGGAGAAATGCATGGGGATGTCCTTCCTTCCCATTTGCTATGATGCCCTTCCAGGGTGGGAGATATGTTTGCTCTCCTGAAAAAAAAAAAAAAGGTATGTCTCCAGTGCAGCTTTCGAGCAAGAGTCAAAACAAATGCACAAATGGATTCAACATGGACCACACAGGAATGGGAGATAAAGAAACCAGGGACCCTTATTGCTACTTAATACTTCTTCAATTGTTCCTTTATTCTAAAACCTTCTGTTCTTTTCTCTTCTTCATCCTTGCCCCAACCACCCAAGCCACATTATGCTGACCTCTGATGACCCTAAGAGAATAGCTGGATTAATTAAAAGAAATCAAAACACTTCGACATGCGATAGATTTCTTAGGATGTTTAAAATATAGGACAAGAGAATTTATCCAGGTTTCCAAAGCAACCAACATTGAGATGATTTTAAAGGGTTCTATGTTCCTTGAGTCTTGGGGATTGAACCTAATGGAAAATGGTACCTGATGGTTGAAGGTTTAGTCTAATATGGAATGCAATTAATCATTTTGGGCCGAGAGAGTAATCTGGGGGCCACCATTATGACACATTATACCTTTGCAGTATTACTCCATTTCAACCTTGCTTCAGTTTATTTTGGGAGTTTTTGTGTTTCTCTCCGATTCTGATCTCAAATCAGAAAGATTGGTTTACTCAGGTTCTACTTTAAATAAAAGTGTAAAGCTGTGCTGGAGATTTACCTTCTTGTAGCTGCGTGATTATATTCTGGGTCTGGAATAACTCTTAGGGCCAGTGGTAGCCACTTGGAAACACGAATGCATGAAGATGTAGAGATTCTATTAGTAGAGTGATTCCACTTCATACAGATGGACAGATTTTGATTTGAGATTTGGATGCAATCCATGAAAACCTTGGTTGGATAACCTAGCAATTCTAGAAAGACTTAGATTTAGACCATTGGTTTGTCAGATTGAACTATAGAAGGTGTACAATTGATGGTGTACAATTTCATGCCCTTTTTCTTCTGTCCGTGACATTAAGACTTGGTGATTGTCATGGAAGTAATCTCACCCAAACAATGTCCAGCTGAAGAAGGAATCCGAATGTGTTGGGAATTTTACCCTAGGGCTGGCCCTGAAGTTATTCCAGTTTTCTTAATTGAGCTGCATGGGGGAAAGACTAAAGGAACAGGGGGAATTCTGGAGATTGAAACCTGGCCGTTGGAACAATCTCCAATCCAAGGTGGAAAAACCAGGGTCCTCCGCCCTTCCTGGAAAAAGGAAACTCACCTGAGAATGCAGAGTTGCTTTGAAGTTCCTCAAGAAAATCAACACCGATGACCATGTTGCCCAGTAAGAAAGCCCCAAAAGAGCTGTCAATTTTCCTGTGGATGATCTCAACGGTGCATTCTTGCAAGATGGTGAGAAATTATCAGGTCAATGATCAGTGCTCTGCTTTCACTGTTGGTGCCCCCCAGAGTGATCTTTCACAAGGCCTCCAGCCATTGTGCGAGGACATCCTTACAAGTTAGATAACCAACTATCAGCCTGTGGTTCTTTTTTAAAAAAAAGTCTTCACTCCTCTTTTGGGGAGTCTGTGCTGGGCCGTGTTTGTGGCCAGAGACCAGTGTTGTTGCTGCTGCCTTATTTTTCACAACTTGCTTCAGGTCTGCCCAGGTCTGCTCAGACCTTCACATGGCTAAAGTAGCAAAAGCAAGCCAGGCATGTGGGCAGCTTTAGGTAGCTTTAGAATGCAGGAATGCATCTTCTGGAATTATGAAAGCTGCTGCAGCATGACAAAAGTATTTTTGGGGAGTGAGGAAAATAATTCCCAAGAATCAATCCATCGGCTCCTGAACTGAAATAGAGTCACCTCTGTAAAGCAAGTGTAGCAGTTCAGTTCTTCTTGTTAATTTCTCTTTTTGAAGTGCTAATGCATTTTCCCCAAAGTTGCTATCCTCCAAATCTCTTCTACTACAGTCCTTCACCCCTAAACCATTGGTTGTGGGCCACTGTAGTCCAACGCAGCTGGATGAAGCCAAGTTGGGGGAACAACCCATGAAAGGTATCCAATAAAAGCCTGGTGCTTGTTGGAGGGTTGATCAGAAAATGTTGCTTGGGTGGTACTTGGGAACGGGAAGGGACTTCTGAAATATCAACTATTTCCTTAAGCTCAAGTCATACCTGCAGCTTAAAACCCCATTGCAAACAGGATATTTTGTTGGACAAAATATGGAGAAAAAGGCCGCTTCTGATTCCTTGCTTGGCCAGCTGAGCAGGGAGAATTATGCCCATTAATGGCTCTTAAGATAACTAACCAAGGTTTTTTGTGGTGAGGGTGGTGCCTTTGAGCCAAGATTGACTCCTAGCAGTTGCCTGGACAAGTCCCTGCAATTATCTTGGCAAGATCTCAGAAGTGGTTTCCATTGCATCCTTTCTTAGAGCTGAGTGAGTGGGACTGGCTCAAGATCATCCAGTTACTGTTGTGCCTAAGGTGAGACTAGAACTCTTGGTCTCTAGACCGATGCATTCACTGCTACACCAACTGGCTCTCTGAGCCACGTTTGGCAACTGGCATTTCTGTATGCCAATTTTATCTTGCTTTCATTTCACCAGTCACAGACCCTTGCTGAAAAGAGGAATCAACTTCCTGGATTTTGCAGTTCTATAAATCTGGAGGCATTTCTTCATGCTCTGGGCTACAGATGGTCTTGAGGTCCTCAATGCGGTGATTTTTTTTTTTTTTTACACTAGGCATGGATGGGGCAACCTTTCCTGCTTCTTTGGATGCCTCTTCAATCCAGTAAGAACGGTTTCATCTCCTTTGGATCACAGATAATTCTACATCGGGGCTAAGTTGACATTGCACAACTTTCCACGTCCACAAAATCAGGGGCTTCTGATTTTGCCAGTTCTCTGGAGCTATAGGGAACAGTTTGCCATGAATGGTAAAATCCTGTCCTTCCTCCTTCTCAGATGCTGGGATTTCCCCACCCCTGACACATTCACACGAAGACACTGGTCTACTGTGTCAATCCCTTTTCCTCATCCCACCGCTGTAGATTTTTGATTCTTCTCATTTGTTGACCAATCCGCATTTTAAAGCTATGCTTTTTCTCTCTGCCAAAAGGAATGATGGTAAGCAAAAAGCAAACAGAAAAAGGGAGATGATAGCCACTAGATTTTGTTTCTGGAACCTTCCAGTTGGAAGCAGAACTGTCCAACTCAAGAGGAAGAGAAAGATAAATGTGCACAGGCTGGGGGTTAATGACAGTGATATGAAGGTTTGCCTGTGTTCTAGGTGCAACGGTCCACCCAGAACTTTGATTTTATTATTATGGCCACTTTTATGATCATACCTGGTGGATACCCTTGATGAAGGCATGAACACAAAGTGCTATACAATGCATGCTTGAAGCTGAGTGGGACAGAGACAATGGTTGCGAGCAAGGGACTGTAATTTATATTTTGCTTAGGCATGTGGGAAATAGTTAGCAAATAAATTTAAAACTGGGGTCAGAAATACCCTTTTCTGCTTGGGTGGGAAGAAAAAGAATCTGATGCTGAAGTCAGATTCTTGGCCAAACCTTTGCTGGGTCTGTTAGGCCAAATGCCATTTGGATCTGTGGAGTTCTCTCTTTGCTTCTGATACTCCTCTTGAGCAGAACTCACAGGCCAGCCTTGAGAAGGAGAAGCAATTTGGTGTTTTCCTGTGATTTACAGTTCAGTTCTGGAGCCCTTGCCCAAAAAGACATCGTCTGGAGATGGCATATCATAAAGATGTCCCACCTCATACAATTTGGCTGTGGCTACTAAACAGGCTGCTATTGGTTAGGTTTAACTTGGTTAATTTTCCAGTGACCTAGGGTTGTGGTATGAACCCAAGTGGTTTGGTTAGTTAAACAAATTCATAAAGCTGGATGCTCTGTTAGAGCAAAGGTTTTGATGGTTCTTGAGAGTGCAAAACCACCTCAGTTGAGTTAGTGAAAGTTAGCCAACGTTAAAGTTAGCTAAAGTTAGCCACTGAAATATATGTTAATTTTGATTAGAATTAACTATGGTTAGATGGTTAGATGTCTGCAATGCTGTGATTGAAGTCCCTCCTTTTAAAAAAAAAATCATTTCACATTTCAAAAAGGGACAGGACTTTATTTGTACTGATATGGCTGTGATCTTGACATTTTTGACCCCTCCTCCATCCCTCTTGAACTTGCGTGAACCAAAATATTTACTTACCTAACAGTTGCAAGTGATATGCATATAGAAAGGACACAGGGCTTCAATCACATGCTTCTAGCTGCCATCTTGACTTTTTTAGCTCTGAATCCTCCTGGCTACTTTGAAGAAATAAGCAAATTGGGGGCAAGCATAGGATCCGTGGTGCTCTCTGAGTTTGGTTGTTTTCTTACAGACATTTCATTACCCAACTGGATAAGATCATAACCTAGGAGGCACTGCCAAGAACATTATTATTATTAATAATAATGATGATGATGATAAAGTTGGAAGAGGCCTTGGAGGTCATCTAGTCCAACCCCCTGCTCAGGCAGGAAACCCTACACCATTTCGGACAAAGGGCTGTCCAGTCTCTTCTTAAAAACTTCCAGTGTTGGAGCATTCACCGCTTCTGGAGGCAGATTGTTCCACTGGTTAATTGTTCTCACTGTCAGGAAATTTCTCCTTAGTTCTAGGTTGCTTCTCTCCTGGATCAGTTTCCATCCGTTGCGTCTTGTCCTGCCTCCAGGCGCTTTGGAGAATAGCTTGACTCCCTCTTCTTTGGGGCAGCCCCGGAGATACTGGAACGCTGCTATCATGTCCCCCCTCGAGAAGAGGCTAGACAGACACTTGTCTGAAATGGTATAGGTTCTCCTGCTTAAGCAGGGGGCTGGACTAGAAGACCTCCAAGGTCCCTTCCAGTTCTGTTCTACTCTACTCTATTCTATTCTACTCTACTCTACTCTACCCTACCCTACCCTACCCTACCCTACCCTACCCTACCCTACCCTACCCTACCCTACCCTACCCTACCCTACCCTACTCTACTCTACTCTACTCTACTCTATTCTATTCTATTCTATTCTATTCTATTCTATTCTATTCTATTCTATTCTATTCTATTCTATTCTACATAGATAGATAGCAAACCCCAGTCTCTTCTAGCAAAAGAAAGCTAGCACTGATGAGGTTACCTATTCAGGTAATGAAATGTCATCAAGAAAACAACCAAGCTCAGAGAGCATCAAGGACCACAGTTCAACCCTGAGCTACACTGTATTCTCTTCTATTGGGTCAAATATCTTGTTAGGAAGGAAGGAGAAGTATTATCTGGGGGGAAATGGCTTCTTCCTTCCATAGCCCCCTTTGCTTGGGCTGTAGGCCTTCCCTTACTATCAAAGCAGATGTTCTTGGTTTATTGGCCAAAACATTATCTTAAATAAAACTCTCATTTTAGCCAGCTCATCTTGCGTTGAACTGGCTGAGCTTCCAAACATCTCCTCTGCAGGCATCCCTGGTCTTGTTGTGTCTTTCAGTCTCTTTCATCTTTTGATTGTTCTAACGTTTCATGTTTGGTTTGTTTGCTTGTTTCCTTTTCAATCTTTATTGTAAGTATTTTGGAAAGGGCTCCGGACTATGAATGGGGTTGTGGCATGAGCTAGTTTGGGCCCCTTTCCTCTCATTTCTTTAACTGAAATCAGCTGCTTGACTTGTGATCCAGCCTGTAGACCTTACAAATGGATAATGAACACACTGCACCAAAGGTCATAAATTCTACAATGAGGTGGGTGCTGCAGAGAGCTTGGTGTGGATTTGCACTAAGACTTTTTTTTAAATCTTTTTTTTTAAATCTTTTATTGAGACTGTTTATTTTAATCTTTTCCAGAAAACTAGTGCATCAGGGAAAGCCTTAGCTTCCTTATATGCTTGTTTTCTATCCCCAAAGACAAATTGGTAGTGGGAGAGATATACGTCATTTAACAACCCTTGGCCCCTCAATTGGAAGAGGAATCATTGGGCACATCTCCAGAAAAAACAAAACCAAGGTCCCTAGCTTAATCCCCCAAGATTCCTCCAAGAGGATCAGGTCCACATACTCTCAGATCTGCCACCACTTAAATCTCTAAGTAGAAACCATCCTTGGCTCCATTTGTTGAGAAAAATATAGTTTTAATAGAAGTCAAGTGTACGGCAATAATGCATATCCAGAACTGAGAATCATGCACCAAAATCCCTAAATTCAACTTTTCCCTTCCTTAACTGCCTCCCATTGCTGACCCCTCTTCCCCCCATGACCTATCAGGTTCAACCAAGATGTTTTCAGAACAGTCACTTCAAGCATTGGTTGGTATGTAGCTGTCTTCCTCTCCCAACTGATTGACCTTGAAGCAGTGTGCTGGGCCAGTATAACTCTGACCAAAGCATATAGTAGCTTAAGTACTATTTTAGAACTTTTAGCGTTTAAAGGGTTAAACACTGTTTCCTTAAGAGATGGCTTATGGGTAATGTAGTTTTAGCTCTTCAGTGAATCCTATATTTATCAAGTCAGTGGGAGGGGCTACTAAGTTCATCACAGGATATCCTGGCTATGTGCTAGCTTGTGAAAGAAATGCCTTTGTGTAAAACTAGCATGGGGAAGCATGCAGGAACATTGTCTACAACCATGCTAAAGCTGATATGAAGGAATTACTGTTTTTATCTACGTAAAATGGACCAATGTACACATCCGGATGCATCTTCAGAAAGTAAGTTCTGCTAAGAATTCCTGGAATAAATATTTGTTTTATAACCATTTTTCATTGGTAAAAACAGTAAAACGTTCTCACATAGTACTTAAACTAATATATGCTCTGGCCAGAGTTATACTGGTCCAGCACAAGCAGCATCTCAGGGCGATACAGAAGTCAGATTCATTTCCCCTCAATCATTTCCCCTCCTGGCTACTCTCCCCAGAGTTCTGTTTTGTTCAAAACAGAACTCTGGGGAGAGTAAAACAGAAGCAAAACAGAAGCAAGTGTGAGGTAGCAGCTGATGCGCATACGACAATATTGCCCGTTTATACAGAAAAAAATATATCGCAGGATAGAAGCTCTCATCGACCAAAGCAGTGGTGGCGAACCTATGGCATGGGTGCCAGAGGTGGCACTCAGAGCCCTCTCTGTGGGCACGCATGCCGTCGCCCCAGTCCTAGGCCTTCAGCTGGGTTTTATAAAACCTTTTCGCTTTAGGCCTCTGCCGCCGTGTATAAAAAAAAAGGTTCAATCAATCAATCAATTTCAACTTCTCGTGGGGAAAAAAAAGATCTTGCAAAGTTGGAATTGATTGATTGAACTTTTTAGTCCCACCCAGTCTGCCGTTACCACTGCAACCGTGCCCACCCAATGGGCCACACCCACCCAATGGGCCACACCCACCCGGTACTCGACGATACATAAGTGGGTTTTGGATTGCAGTTTGGGCACTCGGTCTCTAAAAGATTCGCCATCACTGGACTAAAGTATCATTTAAAATTTGAACGCTGATCTGATAAAATACTTAGCTATTTTATTCCAAATGGTTAAACCACGTTTGGAGACTGAACTTTCCTTCTGATTCTCATCCGTATGTAGGGGTTGCTACATAAAGACCTCAAATTGCGACCATTCAAAATTGTGGCAGACTCCATGGAGCTCCTTACAACCTGGATTTAAAGTTCCAATAATGCCCCTCCCCCCTGCAGTTGTGGGATGGCATTTTGAACCCTTGGCATCTTCCTTTATGGCCATTTGCAGGACCCCACAGTTATGTGACTGTGATTTATGATGTTCCCCCCCCCGCTGGAAATTGGCATTTTCTTTCAATTTCCAGCAAAAAACGCCCCATTGTAAACAATAGATCACTTAATGAACTGTTGTGCTCATTTAATAACATGGTGGTGCAGTGGTTAGAGTGCAATACCGCAGGCTACTTCTGCTGACTGCCGGCAGTTTGGCAGTTCGAGTCTCACCAGCTCAAGGTTGACTCAGCCTTCCATCCTTCCGAGGTTGGTAAAATGAGGACCCAGATTGTTGGGGGCGATAAGATGACTCCTTAAACCGCTTAGAGAGGGCTGTAAAGCACTGTGAAGCGGTATATAAGTCTAAGTGCTATTGCTAAGATTCACTTAATGACTGGCTCAAAATGTCATAAAAACAGGCACATCATGTGGTGACCCTCTTAACAACCAGTATGGCTTATAATTGAATTCTGGGCTCAGTTACAGTTGTAAGTTGAGGACTGTCTGAACTGGATAGGATTTCAGGGACAATGACCCTGCCTTGATCAAAGGAAAGCCCACAATCCAAACTGTAACCTGTTCAAAGGGTGAGCAGAGGAGGGCAGCAGATTTGAGTCTAGGGCCCCTTTCAGCTATTGCTTTGCATCCTCCCCAATTCACATGTTCCCCAGTTGACTTCCACTCTACACCCTTTCCAGCAATAAAATGGGACTCAAAGACCGCATCCGAGTGAGCAATTCTCAGAAGCAAGGCAGTCGGGGGAAGCAGCATCTGGTGCCTCCACTCCACCGGTCCCCCAGTACAGAGAATGTCAATGAAGGCATCAGCCCCACCAAGGTCCAGAAGAGCTGGAGCTTCAATGACAGGACAAAGTTCCGGGCCTCATTGAGGCTGAAGCCTCGGACGCCAGTGGACGGTAAATTTTGGAAGCAGCCAAAGCTGGAGGTTGGAAATTTTCATTTGGTTTTCATTCATAGTAGCTGATCTTAAGAGGAAATCAGCCAAGCTTGCTAAGAACTATTTCTATTTATTCCATCTCTTCTCATGTTCCTGAAGAGTTCAAAACATGTGGTAGATTTACTATTTGGTATATTTTATTTAATACTTTCTTAAGTTTATATTCCACACATTTCCCCTAGGACAGTGCTTTCCAACCTCAGCAACTTTAAGATGTGCGGAATTCAAGTCTCAGAATTTCCCAGCTGAGGAGATCTGAGTGTTGAAGTCCAGACATCTTGAAATGACTAAAGGATAGTCCTTCCACCAAGTCATGTTTCCATCCACAGCTGATGGTCCTGCAGAGGAAAGCAGCGAGGAGAAGACCTATCAATGTGACTTGACTTTTGAAGACATCATGCCTGCTGTAAAGACCTTGATCCGAGCAGTCAGGTGAGAGTTGTAAAGTTGGAATCAAAGCCAAGAACTCCAGTTTTGGGTCCACAAGGTGGCTTCCAGAGAAAACTTCCTTTAGTTTGAGGCATCTGGTCCTCTCAAATCAAAGTCTCAGCATTTGGGATTGCACAGCCAAATAGAGTAGACTTTTTGCAGCCCAGATGTTGCTCTCAAGAGAATTTGAGATTAAAGAAATTGAAATGAAAGCCACTCACAGTTGGCTTTAAGGGAAGAAAGGGAAATGTCTCATGGCTGAATATATACTTTTCCTTGGAGAAATCCCTGCAAACTAAGAGGAAGATTCCAGTAAGAAAAGGATGACAATGAAATTCACCAGTAGAAGATGTAATGGTCTCTCTTTTGTTCCTTGAAGTTGTTTGATCCATGAGATGGGTTGCCCTATGCCCATCTGTCCTTCAAGGCATTTTTGGTAGCCTATCAGCTTCCGTTGGGAGAATGCTCCACCAGTAACTAAAGACTTAGGCTATAGATGGAGTGGGTACCTGTTTCAGCTCTGATTGCTGCCACCACTGTATTCAGGTCAGCCCCAGAACAGCTCTTAAAAATTGTGCCTGCTTTTCTTCAAGTAGGAGAAACTTTAAGTAGGAGAGCCCAACAAATTCTATGTTCTGTGTTGACACTGATGCAATTTTTGCCTTGTGGGCCTTTAAAATGGAGAACAAAGTGGTTGGGTGATTATAACTGAATCATTTAGTTAACATCTTAGGTTTTGCTGTGGTCTTTGTTGAATTTCAGTTGAAGTGGTTGACTCTAAATATGAAAGTCTATTTGTTCTATAGCAGAGGTAGTCAACCTTGGCTCTTTTATGACTCGTGGACTTCAACTCCCAAAATTCCTGAGCCAGCTAAGCTGGCTCAGGAATTCTGGGATTTGAAGTCCACGAGTCATAAAAGAGCCAAGGTTGACTACCCCTGTTCTATAGGCTCAGAATTATGGGTGATTAAATCTGTGGACGCTGCGTTTGGAGAAGACTGGGCCATAGCATCTCCTGCTTTCAGGATGCATTTTTGGCAACTATGATTAAGGAGTTCCCTCCCCACCAGCAGTTCTGAAGAGCACTTACTAAATGGGAGTATGCCATGCAAGGTTACCCGGAGCAGTAAAAGATTACCTAGATCTCTCCTCCAGACTTTGGTGCCTTTCATTTTAACTTTTTTTTTTTTTAAAAAAAGCATGTTTTCTTGCAGAATTCTTAAATTCCTGGTAGCCAAAAGAAAGTTCAAGGAGACCCTGAGACCATATGATGTTAAGGATGTGATTGAGCAATACTCAGCTGGCCACCTGGATATGCTTGGCAGAATCAAAAGTCTCCAGACACGGTGAGGACAAAGATGGGAGCTCAATGGAGCTCGGGGTTATTGTCCCAGCAACTTGAAAAGCCGAAACTTGTGCCGCTAGTGGTGGCAAGACCTCAACCATGTTCAGAAACAACTACAGCAGAGGCCCCCCACCTGTGGGGCACCAGGTACCGGTTCTATGGAGAGAGGTTTTTCCGCGGACCGGAGGGAGGCGTGGTTTCATGTGTTGCCTGCATAATGCAGATGGGGCTTCGCTTGTTTGCGGGGCCTGGTTGCTGGCGTGCTACGGTCCAGTGCTGGTCCACGGACCAGGGGTTGGGGGCCCCTGAACTACAGTTTTGGCCAGCATTGGTTGAGTTGGACTTAGAAGACTTGAGTTTCTTTCATACAGCTATGATGCTGCTGCAGACAAGATACTATGAGAGACTGGAAGAGTCCCGATGACAAAGATGGTCAACATCTGCACAACCACTTGGGCAGGAAAGCAAAAGCAGTTGGTCCTTGCCCATCTTCTGCTATTAGAGACTTAGGTTTCAGGAGAACTGTTGCAATTATTTTTAAGCAGAAATGTTGGGGATATACAGTTCTAGAGTATATTAAAATTAGGAAGTGAAGGAAACCTCTAATTTTTAGACAGAAAAAAACTCTTTCAGGTGGAATTTTCAGAGGGGGACCTTGCCTTGATCTAGTTCTCCAAGTGAGCCTCATTTTGTTTCACCTGATGTTCTCTCCCCTGCATCTCTCTCTTCACTCTTTCCAGTGTGGATCAGATTGTGGGCCGGGGAGGTATCACCATGGATAAGAAGACACGGGAGAAAGGGGAAAAAGCACCATTGGAGGTTGACCTGGTGGATGAACTCAGTATGATGGGCCGAGTGGTAAAGGTGGAAAAGCAGGTGAGGCCTGGCCTGGAGGGAAAGTGGGGAGAGGGAGGTGGGCTCCTTATACATGATGTGATCAGGCCACTGCTTGGATCTTCTATTTCATCTCTCTGATTATTAGATTTCCACCCCCCCTTTTGTCTAAAATCTCTTGGTGGTATTCCTAACATGCATTCCTTCATTTTTTCCTCCCTTTAAAATGAGTTGAGTTGAAAGTGGGTGATTTATCCCCCAGGGAGATTCCATAGCTAAGGATGGAACTTGAACTTGGCCTTCCCCAATTCTAGTTCAACCCCTTAAAGCATGGTGAGCATCTGTGGAGGTAATCTCAAAGTGACATCAAGCGCACAATGACATTTTCATGCAGATGGCATATATCGAGTAATCTGCATTGTGTGCATCATTATTTCATGTCATATGTGACTTCGCTGTGACTTCCACTAGAGGCTTTCCTTTCTCTCTCTCTCTCTCTCTCTCTCTCTCTCTCTCTCTCTCTCTCTCTCTCTCTCTCTCTCTCTCTCTCTCTCTCTTCCTCTCTCCCTCCCTCCCTCCCTCCCTCTCTCTCTAGGTTGAGTCTATTGAGCACAAGCTGGACTTGTTGCTAGGCATTTACTCCCAGTGCCTACGGAAGGGTTCCATCAACTCCATTAGTTTGACCGCTATACCAGTTCACACTGAGGAACGGGACATCACCTCTGACTATCATAGTCCTGTGGACCATGAAGACATCTCTGTCTCTGCTCAGACCCTGAACATCTCCCGATCGGCTAGCACCAACATTGACTAACATGGCCTCCCCAGACTAGCTGTGTAACAGCAACACACCAGCTACATGCAGGGAGGAGAGGCTGGGAGGGAATCTTTCCTTCGAAGGAGGACTTGGGAGACAATTCCTGACTACTCTTACGGAGCGTGCTCAACTCAGCCGAAACCTTCTCCAGCCTCACCCTGTTGGTCTTTCCTCATCAGATTCATCGCCTTTGCACCAGAACGATCACCTCAACTATACTTGAAGTCTTCCAATTGGAGGCAAAGCCACTAGCACCAGAGCATTTAGAGCAAATGTAGACAAACGGTGGTCCCAGCACCCATCAGTTGTCAGTCGTAACTTCGACAGTGCTTCTGGGCTTCCTACGGTGGCCGTGATAGAATGTAAAAGTCAGCCAGCAGCTTTCTCTGTTGGGAGACAAGTCTTGTTAGTCTGACAAAATGGGCAGAGGAATCTGTCTTTAGCCTCTCAGCCTCCTGTAGACATCTGCCATGGTTCCCAGTTAACTCCAGCGTTTTCAGGTGCCTCCAGGCTTACCGAATAATTCAATTCTCTTTTGAAAAAGAGCAGCCAAGATGAAATGGCCACTTTGGACTCTTGAGTCATTGTGATGGCCAACTCATCAAGGAAAACCATGCAAATGGTGACAGCCATGGAATGACAGCCACCGACTCTGGACTTTGACTTCACTGGGCAACCAGGTTGGAGATGCTTTTTTTTTCAGCTATGCAAAAGCTAGGTTATTCTTTTCTTCAAGCCGTGCTCGGCAAGGGACGTTGCAACTTGACTGAATGTGGTTTCTTGCCTTTGCATCTAGAAGCAATTAATGACTGGCAATGCCTAACCCTACTCTTGGCAGCCTTGAAGCACCTTTCTACTTCTCTTTTAGCTCCCCATTCCACCAGGTAGCAGGCATTGCTTTATGGCCCCTGGGTTCATGAGCACAGAGTGGAACCTGCCATGTAATGGAAACATGGCCAGGGGGAGATGGGCATCACTATATGCAACTATTCTTGAATATGCAACCTGAAACCAATCTTCAGCAGCGGTTAAGGTGCCTTCTCTGCCTAGGAAGTAAGCAGGGATTGGGGACCCTTTGGCGCTCTTCAGGAGCACCTTTGAAGGAAACCCAGTTTAGGTAGCCAAGAGTAGAATGGGGCCTGGTGTTCTCAGGGGGAATTTTATCAGCTTGCCGTCTCTGGGGGGAGAGTTGAATTTTGCTCTCTCCCAGGGAATTGCGTGTGTGTGTTTGTGTGTGTGTGTGTGTGTGTGTGTGTGTGAGTTTCCCATTTGTTCAACAGCAGTGAATTAAGGTAGAGCTTGGCTCAGGTCCTATACACTTGTAGAATTATCAGCGCTCTGATGTAGCTTTTGAGTAGACCTCAAGCAGAGGTCCTCCAATGGGTTTGGACGGTGATTCTAATCTTGACTGCTTGGGCTTGAAATGAAAAGCTTTGGAAATTTAACCTATCTGGGGTCATTAGGTTGGGGGACCATTGCTTTAGACTGCAATTCCCTACCAGCTGTGAGCACACCCCTTCTATTGCTAACAGAAGACCCTTGGATTATTATTTCCATCCAGGGTTTCTCTGGAGACATTCCCCCGTGCAGTCCTTCTAGGATAACGTTCTTCAAACCTTATCAAATGTAAGATCTGCACTTCAGCTTGCAGAATTCAACAGCCAGTCATGCTGGCTGGAGAATTCTGGGAGTTGAAGTCCACACAACGTAGAGTAGCTAAGGTTGAGGGACATATGAAGCACCATTATTCCAATCGTTCCATTATTCCACCTGCCTCTCTGGTGATACACATCAGGTCTCACCTTCCTCCTTGCCCTTCTACATTAGTTTTAATTTCTGCAGCTTTCATGCTGTACTTTGGTCTTGAGAAAGATCAATGACACAAGCAGAACCTTCTTGACACATTCTACGTTTGGGAGCCCAGCATTTGAAAAACAGAAAACTCTTAGGTTTACATTGAACACGGTGTGATATGTATGAGTAGATCAACAGCCAGGATTGTCTGTGACTTCTTTGTTGAGTCTCTACTCTTGCTCCTGGGACCGAGTGTGGTTACGGTTTTCTTCCCAAAGGTCATTCACTTGGACTTTTTTAAACCACAGACCCATCCCCGAACAAGTTCTAAGTCCAAACAGTCCCTTCCTTCCAGTTCTTTTGCTTGGGTCTCTGATTAGCTACCGAAATCTGCTCCTGGGTGGGTTGTCTGGTTAACTTCAAACAAGAGAACCAACAGAAGTCCTGTTTTTCTATTGAATGTCTTCATTTGTCATTCCCACCTTTATGATTGCTGCATAGAAACTGGCTTTCCAATTGTATTGAGCTATAGCTCGCATGGCAGCTGGCTGGGCATTATGGGAATGGTGATAGAACACATCTGGAGGGTGTCTGGTGGGAGAAGGCTAACCTACTGGGAGAGAACAGAATGAAATCTGGAAGACTTTCCCATATTCTCAGAGCTAGCTCCACCAACACCGTGGTGGGTGAGTTGTCCCATAGAACATGCCCAGCTTCCATTTCACACCTCCTTTAGGCTGCATGTCCGAAGTCCCCCACTTGCCCAACTGCACCTTCACTTTGCATGTCCATGCATGTGTCTTGAAGAAATGGTGAGAGCTGTTCCCAGCTTTTCCCCCATCAAACTATGACTCTTCTCCTCTCTCTCAATGCACTGAACACACCCTCCTTGGAGAGCACTCCCAAGTCTTCATCCAGGATGGTCATCTCTAGAAATAGGGGAGGGGCTGCATGGTGAAGGGCAATAAGGGAAAGGAAGGGAGCAGGGGATGGCTTTGACAGCCAAAGACAATAAAGTGGGCCTCGGGGTAGTTTTCCTAATAAATTTTGTTTCTGAGACAATGCATAGTTACCTCACTTTATTAACTTATTAACTTATTTGTTTCATTAAAATTTTCAGTAGATGGCTGCCTGTGTGTCTCATTACTTCTTTGCTCTCGGGAGATTCCATGGGACCTGTGTTGGGAGAAATGAATCTCGGGGAAAGGATGGTCCTTTAACTTTTCTAGAGTGAAGGGAAGGGCCGGAGAAGAAGAGGTGTCCTCTCTGACTTGCTGTTACAAGGCTGAGGAAGTTGTCTGGGAAGGAAAGACACGATGTTTGGGTGGCAAAACAAAAAGTTTCTTCTTCTTCTTCTTCTTCTTCTTCTTCTTCTTCTTCTTCTTCTTCTTCTTCTTCTTCTTCTTCTTCTTCTTCTTCTTCTTCTTCTTCTTCTTCTTCTTCTTCTTCTTCTTCTTTCTTCTTCCTCCTCCTCCTCCTTCTTCTTCTTCTTCTTCTTCTTCTTCTTCTTCTTCTTCTTCTTCTCTTCTTCTTCTTTTCTTCTCTTCTTCTTCTTCTTCTTCCTTCTTCTTCTTCTTCTTCTTCTTCTTCTTCTTCTTCTTCTTCTTCTCCTCCTCCTCCGCCTCCTCCTCCTCCTTCTCCTCCTCCTCCTCTTCTTCTTCTTCTCTTCTTCTTCTTCTTTCTTCTTCTTTCTTCTTCTTTCTTCTCCTCCTCCTCCTCCTCCTCCTCCTACCTCCTCCCTCAGTTCTTCTTCTTCCTCTTCTTCTTCTTCTGCTTCTTTCCTTCTTCTTCTTCTTCTTCTTCTTCTTCTCTTCTTCTTCTTCTTCTTCTTCTTCTTCTTCTTCCCCTCCTCCTCCTCCTCCTCCTCCTCCTCCTCCTCCTCCTCCTCCTCCTCCTTCTTCTTCTTTCAAAATAAATAGAGGGTTACTTGACAAAGATCTGAGCGGGACGTAATACAGTTCTGCCAAAACGCCTATCAGTTTGGGTGTGTGTTTCATTGGCTCACATTGTGCTCACATCTTGTTTAACCAGGACAGACAAAGACCCAATAGCAACATTTATAGCTAACATGTGTAGCTTGGTTAATGCTAACTTTGGCTATCTTCAATGAACCCAGGGTATTTGGTTTATGTTTATATTGTACAAATATCTAACAACCTATGAGGATGTAAGTTACTCTGGCTAAAGCCTCCCTCTCCATATATTATATTCTAATATATGGAGAGGGAGGCTTTAGCCAGAGTAACTTACACCCTCATTCCTTCTTGACATTATTGCAGTACCTCAAAGAGTTCTACATGGGGCTGCCCCTGAAGACTATAAAATATAAAAAGGGGGGGGGGGGAGGAACAGCCAGCATGTTGGTGGATGGGAATCTCTTTAGCACAGCTACCAATATTGTGGGTGCTGCGTTGTTTGCCAATAGGGGCTGTTTAGTACCTAAAAGTCTTTGACAAGGGATGGTCTTGCTACCCTAGTCAAAATACCCAGATAGCAAACTCCTCCCATACTGGCTGGGGAATTCTGGGAGGTGAAATCTAAAGACCTGAAAGTTGCTAAGTTTGAAAAACGCTGGTCTACCATATATATAACCTATTTATTTTCCCATTAGGTTTTACTTCTTATGTAGACCATCTCCCCTGCCCGCCCTCTTAGCTGTTATGTGAATCCCGCCAATAAAAGGTTCCTTTCAGTTTAGCAAAAGTAAATAAAGGTTGTTCCTTTTCATTGCCTCTAAGAGGAGCTATTGCTTTTCTAAACTCTGTTTTTAAACACACCGGGCAAAGACAAAAGGAACACACACACACACACACACACACACACACACACACACACACACACACAAACACACGGGGGGGGGGGGAGAGTAATATATACTTTGCAAAAATAGGTTTGGTATCTTTTTCATGTCTTGTTCTCTTCTTCTCTACTGAGTGATCCCAGGCATCCTAATTTGAGATTTAGGAATTTCTGGCAAACAAATGGGAACATCTTTTTTTTTTTTCCCAAGGTGAAATGAAGTGCATTTCTTATTGGTGTGAAAAAGGCTTTTAGCCTCGTGAGAAGCTCAGTTCCTTTCTCCACTCAGGGCTTGTAGTACTTTCATAGATACCCCAAGCCATGGGTGGAATTATACAAATTACTGTATATCATTGGCACCGTGAAGGTTGTATTGACATCATTGCGCGCGGTTGTCCTTTGGGCACCTTTTAATTTTATTATTTAATTTTAGTATTTATTTAAATTAACTGGCTTTTCCACTTGCTGCGGGAAATGTCTGAAACTAGGGAACATACCCTATAAAAATATGGTTTTTTTTAAAATCTTTATAAGCAACACGAATGATCCTGATGCGAGGACCGTTCCCCTGTTTTCTCTCTTACTTACTGAGCTGTAGGAGTTGGTTTGTGACAGTTACTAATTATGGAATGTTTTAAGGGTATAAAATTTGCAATAAAACTATTGACAGCCCTGCGGTAATGGTAAAATAACGAGGGGGGGGGATTACTGGGGATAAAGCGGTTTATCAGCAAAAGAGCAGACTTCCCCTTGGTTCAACAATAAAAGCTCAAATAACAGGTGATTAGCACAACACTTATTTTATGTTATTCTTGTTTTATTATATTTAATTATTTCATTATTATTTTATTATCTCTCAAAGCCAGGTTTTCAAAGACTGCCTTCCATCCTATACAGTATTCCAAAGGAAAAAGGAGAAAAAAAAGCATTTTGCTAAAGTGTTCCATTTCTTTCACCACCATCCATACCAGTGTTTCTCAACCTTGACAATTTTAAGGCATGTGGACTTCAACTCCCAGAATTCCACAGCCAGCAATGCATACACTTGACTGGGACTTCTGCCTACCTTTTCTGCTCTGCCCCTCCCTCTCTTTTGGGACTTTTCTGACAGGAGGACTCAAATTGTTTACCCCCAGTGGTTTCTATATTGGTCCAGCCAGGTGTTTCATCACCCACATTGCCCTTGGGCAAGCTTCATTCTGCAAACAAGGCCAGAGAGAGCTGTGCACGTCCCTTGGGGATGTTTTATCAGAGGAAATATTTCACGGAAGCTCAGTGTGGATTCTGCAGTGAAGGAAATAATGACGCTAGACCTGCAAGAACAACAACAGCAGCTAAATGGACCCAAATAAACCATGAACCATATGAAGCTCAGGCATGGTACTGGTTGCCCTTGACTTATAACTTATAATTCATGTAAATCATGCCAATCATTAAGCTAGTCACCACATGATTGCACCTGATTTTATGACTTTTTTGGAGCAATCATTAAGCAAATGTTATGGTCATTAAGCAAATCTCTTCCACATAACAGGCAATTCTCCCCCCCCCCCCCCGGAAACCAGAAGTCCAGCAAAAAAATTGTGGGGATATGACAATTGCTGAGCACCCAAAATGCAATCATGTGACCTGAGGGGGGAAGGAGCAGCTGTCAGAACTTGGAATACTGGTCATAAGTACCTTGTTTTGGATCCATCAGAACTTTGAGTGGTCACTAAGCCTGCATGTCTTTGGGTTCATCACTTTGTCTCAGTTCAAGAAAAAGGACCCACCGACGTCCCAAGGTTACATTGTCCAGTAAAACAAGGGGAGGAGAGAAAAAACATGTCTCTCTTCTTTACATTACTGTAAGAAAGGCAGGCTAAAGTGCTAGCACAATTTTTTTTAAAAAGAATAAAGACATAAACATCACTAAAATGAAGAGTAGAGTGCAATGCATTTTTGCTTCGATTTTGCTGGCAAATACAGGAAATGCTGGGACAAATGTCTTTGGGGAATTCCTACAGAAAACATCTCTATGTTAAAAATAGACAAGAGTGGAATTGACAAGAAAGTAATCTGCAAATACCACAGGGGTTACTAAAATTCTACTGACTTACTGATTCGAACATTTGATAACTATGGTTTCCATCTCATATGTCCTCTCTTAGTGAAAGCTCATTCAGTGTTGGGATGTTTCTATTTCAGTGCAACAGAAACCATTCAAAAAACTAAGAATGCAGAATAGACACAATGTTAATAAGATAAGACAATTTATCAAAGAGATAGCGCCAGCTCAAAGGAACAAGAAAATATTCTAAAGTGAAACTGAAACCAGACCAAACCTGAAAAGGAAAATGGAAGTTCTACAGAAGTTAATTGGGACCAAAGAATTGTGCAAAGACCTACAGTTTAGATAAAAGGTAATAAATGGTCAAGCATGAAGAAAAGATAAAAAACAAATCAATGGATAAAAAAGCAGATAAAAACATTTTCATAGATGGCTGAAGAAATTAGTAAGAAGGACTGTCTCAATCTTGGCAAATTGCAGATACATGCTGGCTAGGAAATTCTGGGAGTTGCCCATGCATCTTAAAGTTGCCAGGGTTGAGATATATATATATATCACTGAAAGCTAGAATCATATTTCTTGGAGATATTTTGGTTGAAAAGTATTGCTGCCTCTGATGTATCCTTCCATTGTCCAACGTTGTGCTTCTATTCATTCTATAGTATTTGTCCCATCTAGGACTGATAATAACACCTAATCTTAGTGATTGTCACTGTTATTTATATCATTGTTATATTAATTTTATGCTTATGTAGTTTTATTCCTTTTTTTGGCTGCTTTTTTTTATTCCTTTGGATCCGTGTTGACTCTGGGTGACTGTTGGACCAGTCCCTGCAGTTTTCTTGGCAAGATTTTGGAAGTGGATCACCATTGTTTTTTTCTTCCCAGGGCTGAGAAAGAGGGACTAGCCCAAAGTCACCCAGTTGGCTTCTTGCCTAAAGCAAGACTAGAACTCCCAGTCTCCTGATTTCTAGGCTGGTGGCTTTGCCACTACACCAAACTGACTCCCTATTATGCTTACTTTTTAGCCTTACCCACAATCATATAAAACAATCAGACAAAAAAAGGGAGGAGCCCCCAGTGGCTTAATAGTCAGAGGAAGACACTTGCCCTCATGGACTAGAACAGGGAGGCAACCTTGGCTCTTTTATGACTGGTGGACTTCAACTCCCAGAATTCCTGAGCCAGCCATGCTGAGGGGAAAGGGGGAGGTTTCCAAGCTGAGCCATGCCGGCTCAGGAATTCTGGGAGTTGAAGTCCACGAGTCCTAAAAGAGCCAAGGTTGCCTACCCCTGGACTAGAAAATTAAAAGTGGCAGTGGGAGGTATGTACTTTTAGACTTGCAAGATTGATATCGGCCCTGCTAAACAGGAAACACAGTTAGAGGAGCTAATCCTACTTTATTGTAAGGCTGCATTAACAGAACCTCACATATCTGAAGGTACAAACTTCCCACTGGCACTTTTAATTACTTGACCCATTAGATAAGGTCCTTCCTCAGTTTCTCCCTCTGGCCTTTTAGCCACTGGGGGCTCCTGCCTCTCTTATTTAATTGTTCCCTTGTCTCCCAAGGTCATCCTCACATACCATTACAATATCCCTGTGCCAACGTCCAGGCTCTCACCCATCCTTCCCCCCCCTTCTCAAGAAGTCACATTCACGCACTCACTCCATGGGCTTTGGCTTCAGAAGCATCTCAAGAAAATGTGCATCGGGACAAAGTCGGTTTTGTGCGACCATTCTGGGCAGACGTGAGTTTCCTCTGGTTAGCCAGGAGAAGAACAGGGCTGTTGTTTGACGGGAGTTCAGAGCTTCTGTCTGTGAATGCCTGAACTATTTGGGGGCGTCTTTGGGACCATGGGAGGAGGGGGAGGGGCAGTCACTGGGTCCATCTTTGGTCGACAGAAAGATGCCACGGAGGGGGAAAACCATTTCCCCTATCCCGTTCGACACAAAATGCACATCATTTGAAGAGCTGACAAAAGAGAACACGGGTAGTCCTCAACTTATGATCAGAGTTGAGCCCAAAATTTCTGTTGCTACGTGAGAAATTTGTTAAGCGAGTTTTGCCCCATTTTATGACTCTTTTTCTGCCTTTGTTAAGTGAATCACTGGAGGTGTTAAGTTAATAACATGGTTGTTGAGTGAATCTGGCTTTGCTTATTGAAAAGTTGCAAAAAGTGATCACGTGACCTCTAAAGCTAATGACTGTATATAGTCATCTAAAGTGCAATGATATCCCATAGAGGATTTGAACCTCATAAAATAAGATTGAGCCATGTATATCTGATGAGTTCCAGTGAAGAGGAAATACTATTTCCTAATGATCAGTGTAAGAAGAAGGACAATGTGGTTAAGAAGCTTATATTTGGAACTCGTGAAAACCTAATCATGGTCCTTTCAATCCAAGCACGATCAATTCAGTGGGGAACGTTTCCAAGCACATTAATTTCTGCTCCATCTCTCTTCACAAGTAATGATTCAGTCTAGGTTTTGCAAGATGCTTTCAGTCATTATTTACTGTAGATATAATCTAAGAGAGGGCTTGGTCCTTGCAGCACATTGCCTGATAAGACCACTTACAATGATCAATATGCAATTCCTGAGCCTTTATTTTTCCTTCTTTGCTTTCTGTATGTTTTTATTGTAGCTCTCAGAAATTGTGTTCTGCTTGCGTGTGTGCCTTCCTAACAATATAGTGGTGCAAAGTGTGTGATAGCAATAAGTGCACGACAACCACTTGTGGGACAAATATAATTTGACTACACTCCCCCGAAAAACTTGGACTGGCATTTAATTCTGGACATATGTTTGGGCAGTGTTTTTCCATGTTATCACCTAACCTATGCAAGTGTTGGATACTTATGATTACTTCCTCCCTCAGTTATATAAAGCTGGTCCTAAAAATGGCATTGGAAGAATTGTCTTTGTCAAAGGAACTGCAGAAATCAACAACGGAATTTAATTTGACATCCCTGCGGCTGTTGCTTTAGTGTCCTTCCAAGCTTTCCAACGGCCTCGTCCTTAAAAAAGGTCACCATCATGAGTAATGTTTATACTATTTTGATTGAACTCTAATCCGCAAGGTTCCTTTTTCTTCACAGGAAAAATGGGAAGATGTAGAAGCAGCAATCCCACCGCCTTGGAAGAAGACAAGGCGTTGGCTTGTCTTTCAGGAAGGTCTCACCACTTGGAGACTAACATCCGCAGCTCACGTATTTTTGATGGTAACTGAGAGCGGATGGGAAGTCTTTCGCCTCTTGTGCTTTTCATGGACCTCTGGGGAAAAGCAAAACTCCCCTCTGGCAATAAGGACATTTCTTCCTGGAATTAGCCTTAGCCATTGTCATGCAGGCAAGATAAATTCTCTCTGGTCACTCTCAAGCCAGTCCAACATTCAGAAGTTCTTCCCATCAAAGAGTCAACTTCTTGGGACAACGGTGCTCCAGACTCTAAGGTCTGACTTGCCAATGTTGGGAAAACACACACACACACACACACACACACACACACACACACACACACATCAAAATGACGCAGCAGTTAAAGAGGGAGACAGCCCATGCTTGAGTCCTGAGTGCTGTGCAACGGGATAAGCTCCTGTTCCTTGCTCCAGCTGCTGTCTACCAGCAGTTTGAACGCATGCAAATGCGAGTAGATTAATAGATACCACATCGGTGGGAAGATGCATCTCCATGCATCTTTGGCATATAGCCATGCTGGACATATGACTACAGAAAATGTCTTTGGACAACGCTGGCTCTCCCGGCTAAGAAATGGGGATGAGCACCATGCCCTAGAGTTGGACACGACTGGACAGAGAAACCTTTACCTTTATATCCAAGCACTCCCAGTTTGCATTTTCAGTTGAAATCAGAAGTGGACAACAGAAAGCTTGGTCATCAGGAAATACTCTAGGACTTGAAATCAATGCACCTAGAACATGTCCAAAAATAGGAAACCCCGTTGAGAGATTCCCCTGGACTTCGTCAAATTTCAACACGTTTTCAACTATTCTCCAACCCCTCCACTTCTGATACCATATTTGACACTGACATATGGTTGATAGGAAGGCAGGATTGTCCCACATTGTCTTTTTAAAAATAGTTTCAGACTGCTCACGTGAAACTGTGGCTGACTATTCAAACTTTCCAGGAATTCTGGGCTCAGCCCTGCTACAACATGTTCGTAGGTCAAAAATGAATGTAAAAAATGCTTCTTTGATAAGAGTATCCATGGAGGAGATGGGGCATCACAGTACAGCTCATTCTGAACAGCAGAAGGCGGTTTCTGTTTGCACTTGACATTTTGTAAACCACTAGGAAGGTGCCTTGAGAAGGTTTTGCAGGACCAACAGGTTAAAAAAACAACCGGGTTACAGAGGTTAATTATTCACAAGGCACAGACTTGGCACAGAGAACAAAGAAGGAAGAAATCAAGGCCCATTTTGGTATCTCCATTTTTCACCCCACCCCATCCTCCTTGTTCTTGCAGATAAGCGTGTCTAAGAGGCACTTACCCTTCAGCGATGAGTCATATTTCCTAGCATTCTGTACATTTTTTTTGCTCTAACAACAAGTCATTCTGGTGAATATTTAACTCTCCCTGGAATTCTCAGCTGGAAATTAAGATCAAGAGTTCTTTGATAGCAAAAGCAAAGATGAAACCCGGTCTAAGTCTTACACCCCAATCGGTCCATGGTAGGATATTTCACCTTTTTCCTGACACGGTTAAGCTGAGGGAGAGTTCTCGCTTGGACCAGCACTTTCTGGGTTAAAAGAATGGCCTTCCTGTATAACTTTCCTGTTTTCAGGAAACAATGGCTGAAATTATTTCAAAGCTGGGGATGGGGGGGGGGGACAGGAATTATTCTATTATAGGAGCAAGTAATTTACCTGTAGGCAGATTTGCAGAATAAGATATTGGGGCTCTTTGAAAAATGGCCTGATTAGAGAGGAATCTTCTACAGGGAGTCCTCGACTTACAACCACAAAAATGGGTCCAGAATTTCCATTGCTAAGCAAGACACTTGTTAAGAGAGTTTTGCCTCTTGTTTTATGACCTTTCTTGCTACAGTTCTTAAGTGAATCCCTGTGTTAGTTAGTAACACACCTGTTAAGTGAATCTGGCTTCCCCATTGACTTTGCTTGTCTGGGGGGGTCAAGAAAGAGAATCACATGACCCTGGGGCACTGCAACCGTCACAAGTACCAGTCAGTTGCCAAGCATCCAGACTTTGATATGTGCCCTTGGGATGCTGCAATGGTTGTGTGAAAAATGTCACAGGTCTCTTTTTTTTAGAGCCATTGTAACTTTGTTGTTGTTGTTAGTTGTGAAGTCGTGTCCGACCCATCATGACTCCATGGACAATGTTCCTCCAGGCCTTCCTGTCCTCTACCATCTTCTGGACTCCATTTAAGCTCACACCTACTGCTTCAGTGACTCCATCCAGCAACCTCCTTCTCTGTCGTCCCCTTCTTCTCTTGCCCTCCATCTTTCCCAGCATCAGGCTCTTCTTCAGTGAGTCCTTCCTTCTCATTAGGTGGCCAAAGGACTTGAGTTTCAACTTCAGGATCTGGCCTTCTAAAGAGCAGTCGGGGTTGATCTCTTCTAGGACTGACCGGTTTGGATGTAAGTTGAAACTACCAGTATTTCTAAAAGAGTAATAAAACGGGCCTACAGACACCTGCAGAAGACAAGACAAGCTGGTATAGATACTCCCCATATAACAACATTTCATGATGCTTCTTTTTCCCCAGCTTGCTCTCACCTTTTGAGGACAAGTGAGTGTCCTCCCCAGTAAAGCTTTGGCCTCCTACCATCCAGCTGTTCATTTCCCAAGATGTCCATGAGGCCTCTGGAGAACATCTGTGTAAATAAAAATAGAGCTGGAAGCTGAAGTTTCAATATCTTTTTTCTTTGAAAAATCATGAAGTATTAATACCACTCTTCAATGCCTTGGTAAGGCCACACTTGGAATCCTGCATCCAGTTTTGGTCACCACGATGTAAAAAAGATGTTGAGACTCTAGAAAGAGTACAGAGAAGAGCAACAAAGATGATCAGAGGACTGGAGGCTAAAAACATATAAGGAACGGTTGCTAGAATTGGGTATGTCTAGTTTAACGAAGAGAAGGACAAGGGGGACATGATAGCAGTATTCCAATATCTCAGGGCTGCCATAAAGAAGAGGGAATCAAGCTATTTTCCAAAGCACCTGAAGGCAGGACAAGAAGCAAGGGTGGAAACTAACCAAGGAGAGAAGCAACCTAGAACTAAGGAGAAACTTCCTGACAGTGAGAACAATTAATCAGTGGAACAGCTTGCCTCCAGAAGCAGTAAATGCTCCAACACTGGAAGTTTTTAAGAAGAGACTGGACAGCCATTTGTCCGAAATGGTGTGGGTTTCCTGCCCGAGCAGGGGGTTGGACTAGATGACCTCCAAGGTCCCTTCCAACTTTACTACTACTATTATTATTATTATCTTCTAAACCAGTCAGCCAGGTAGAGCAGAGGAAGCTTAGTTAGCTAGGAGTGCACGGATATCCTGTGTTAGACCTCGTCTGCTTTATGCCAGAGAACATTTTTAACATTTCAAAAGCAAGCTTGTGCATCACTGGCTGATTGCCTGATTATCTTTCTAAGCCACCCAATGAATAAACTCTCTTGGAATCATGATGTCTGATTTTTTTATATTATTATTGAAGAAAAGGACAACATTATGAAAATATCAAAGCAGAATAAATAGTTTTGGGGCGGGGCAAACCATAGAATGTATGCTGCCTTCTGGTGTGATGCAAATTGCCCGCTGGAAATGGAGCTGGGTCTGAAACAATGAAGGAGGGGCGTGTTTTTCGCCTGGCAAAAGAAAAAAGAAAATAAGGTGGGTACCTACCAGCCATGCCATCTCGCTGAGAAAGCAGCTAAGCCAGCATTCTTCCGCTTTGGAGGCTTCCTTTGAGGCACTCAACAAATGTTTTGTTAAGCATCTTCCCTGTAGCGTGAAAGGCAGACAAGGCTCCAGCAAAGAGTGTGGCTGGTTAAATAAACAGGAGTGAAAAGATGAAGGGGAATAAAGTTTGGAAGAGAGCCAGGATGACAGTCTATTAAAGTGACGGTCAAAAACAAGAGGCGGATGTCCTTCACAATTCGCGTGGGCAACTAACGGCCCTTTGCAATGAACACATCCAAGGAGACTCTCTCTTGGCCAAGGAGTGGAAGCCTAACCTATCAGTGGCAATGTTGCATTTTTTCTGTGGGATCCCTGGAGTTCTCTCAGCTCGGTTCTTTTCTCGCAGCACTGATGAGATTACCTAGTTCTGTTCTCGGGCACTGTAGAGGATAAATCCACACAATCTTGCCCGTGACAAAGTGACAAAGATGATTAAGGGTCTAAAGGCTAAGACATATGAAGAACAATTGGGAATGTCTAGTCCAGGGGTCCCCAACCTCCGATCTGTGGACCTGCACCAGGCCGTGGCATGCCAGCAACCAGGCCACGCAAACAAACAAAGCCCCATCCACGGGATGCAGGCAGAACACAACACCATGCCCCCTCCGGTCCACGGAAAAATCTTTCTCCGTGGAACCAGTCCCTGGTACCCCAAAGGTTGGGGGCCTCTGGTCTAGTCTACGATGAGCAGGACTAGGGTGACATGATAGCAGTCTTCCAATGTCTAAGGGGCTGTCACAAGAAAGAGAGGGTCAAGCTATTCTCCAAAACACCTGAGCGCAGGTCAAGAAGTAACGGGTAGAAGTTCATTAAAGAGAGATCCAACCTAGGACTAAGGAGAAATTTCCTGACAGTGGGAACAATTAATCACCATTTACCTCCAGACGTTGCGGCTGCTCCATCACTGGACGTTTTAAAGAAGAGACTGGACAGCTATTTGTCTGGAATTGCATAGGATCTCTTACTTGGGCAAGAGCTTGGACTTCCAAGATCCCTTCCATCTCTGTTACTCTGTATTGTGTATGACAATCCTTGGTCTCCCACAGAAGCCCAGGAGAAAGATATTCAGAGAACATGGGGTAGAGATGGACAGCATATGACAAAGTGTAAATTGTGAGGTAAACTGTAATGTCCCGTGCAAGTACATTGGGGTGGAGGTGACTTGCAATGTCACAATACCTGTTTTTATCAGTTTTGGGTCATTGTGGTTTGTACCTGGTGACTCAGGATATGGAGCCTGCATGATTGATCAATTTACCATCCCATGTATTGGAGAATCCAGAAAATGGGTTAATTCAGGAAGCAATTCCTCTATATTGTAAAGTCAGCCAGTGGAAAATACACAAAGGGTTATCTGACTGCATTTTTCAGCCACTTCTGACTTTTGTGTTCTGCATTTTCTTTCTTTGTCTGGCAAGAGAGAGCGAGGAAGGGAAGTGGAAGGAGAGAGACAGTATTTGCTTCAGTAGCGTTTGTTCGGACCTGACCTCAGGCGTTGACTCAGGGATGCTGTTTTGCATTTTCCAAGGCTCACCAGCCCAGGATAAGGCTGGTCCATCATGATTTAGTCATAACGGGTGGCTTCCTCTGCCCTTTTCTTAGAAGACGGTCCCTCAGCTCTTTACAAAAGCTGGCTTTCAGTTCTCCTTAATTTCTCCTTCGTAATGCAAAAGTGACAGTTGTGCTATTGTGCAACAAGAACATTGTTGCAATAGGAGCTTCACATTTACAATTGTGCAATGGGACATTGGCAGGTCTATCCCAGGCCACGCAGAGGAAATAGCTGTGATTGTTGAAAGAGACTAGAGCAGAGGTGTCCCACCTTGGCAACTTTAAGACTTGTGAACTTCAATTCCCAGAATCCTATACTGGCTGGCGAATTCTGGGAGTTGAATTCCACAAGTCTTAAAGTTGCCAAGGTTCCCTCCCCCCCCCCCTGATTTAAATGATGACTTTCTAACCATTTTGCCATTTTCTTTGACCAGCCAATAACCTGAGGGACCCCAAACACCTCCAGAGCTGGCCCTGATCCAGAGCATTTGAACTTTTAACCACAAGGAGTCCCTTTCTATGTTTCCAAGGAAGCACTGCAGCTTTTCTTCTGGTGTATTGTGAGAATCTGGCTCTTTTTGTTTGGCTCTTGTGGGACTATTTCTATGCTGGGAATTCTGGGAGTTGAAGTCCCCAAATCTTAAGGCTGCCAAGACTGGACACCCCTGGAATAGAGTGCAATGAGGCAGATGAACAGTAGGCCACACAGAGTCTGCCCATTACAGTCATAAGTCACGATAGTTGTAAAGCAGATCACCCCTGTGACCAACCCAATTTTACAACCTTGTAAAAGTGGTGCTCCAGTTGTTTTGGGATTGTACCCAAGGAGCCTATTACTATTACTAATAAATAATTTTATAATAATTTTATAATAATTTTAGTAAAAATTCTGGGAGTTGAAGTCCACATGCCTTAAAATTGTCAAGGTTGAGAAACTAGCACATAAACCTGCCCAGTTATATTCCGAATCCTTAAAATCTCTTATATACAAGGGCTCCTCTAAGATATTCTTTTCACCAAAATAATGCAAATTCTCACAATTTAGTATTGATTCTGCTGGCCATTTATCTAAACAAGTGAGGATAAAATGTTCTAAGTGCATCCACGTGCCATTGATCTGACGGTCTTACTCAACCTCCCTCTAAAATGAGAGATACCATAGTGCATGAATCAGAAAGAAGACAAACGACTCTTACTATTCAGCCCCAAAAGTGCAGCCAAATCACGCTCCTAATTCAAACCCATAACCTCCACATTACTCATGGCCAGAAAGACCTTTTATTCAATAGTGTTCAATTCTTGCACCATTCAAAAGAGCTTTAAAAGAACATTGTAAAGCTCAGGTTTATTGGCTGCTTCCACAAATCTTTATTGTAGTTTGGCTTCCATCCTTTCAGGAATAAATATTTCCAGAAAAGAGATTCCTAGAGACTCAGAATAAATTTTTCTTGGCTTTGAACTTGCACGTACAGGTTACCCCAAACCATCCTTTCCAGACGAAGCATGTTTTCCTTCGTCATTCAGAAAAGTGTTCTTCTGCTATCTAAACTTTGGATTAAAAAAAAAAAAAGTAGTCCAAGCTCTGGCCAGTTTTGTTGTTGTTAGTAGCAAAGTTGCGTCCGACTGATCATGACCCCATGGACAACGTTCCTCCAGGCCATCCTGTCCTCTACCATCTTCTGGAGTCCCTTTAAGCTCACACCTACTGTTTCAGGGACTCCATCCAGCCACCTCATTCTCTGTCGTCCCCTTCTTCTATTGCCCTCCATCTTTCCCAGCATCAGGCTCTTCTCCAGTGAGTCCTTCCTTCTCATTAGGTGGCCAAAGTACTTGAGTTTCAACTTCAGGATCTGGCCTTCTAAAGAGCAGTCAGGGTTGATCTTCTCTGGGACTGACTGGTTGGATTGTCTTGCAGTCCAGGGGACTCGCAGGAGTCTTCTCCAGCCCCAGAGTTCAAAGGCCTCCATTCTTTGGCGCTCAGCCTTTCTTATGGCCCAACTTTCACAGCCATACATTGCAACTGGGAAAACCATGGCCTTGACTATATGTACTTTTGTTGGCAGGGTGATGTCTCTGCTTTTTAGTATGCTGTCTAGATTTGCCATAGCTTTCCTCCCCAGGAGCAAGCGTCTTTTGATTTCTTGGCTGCAGTCCCCATCTGCAGTGATCTTGGAACCCAGGAAGATAAAATCTATCACTACCTCCATTTCTTCCCCATCTACTTGCCAGGAATTGAGAGGGTTTTCTTTTCCTATTCCAACCAGCCTGAACCAGCAACCATCAGCCTGTCTGACTTCCCTTCAACTTCCTGAGGTCACTGTTGGCAGCCTGCCTGTAGATTTTAATTTTAAATGGCACTAATGCCCGGTCTCCGTGCGCGAGGTTTGCACTTGCATTCACACCGTCAGGCATTGTGTCATTCTGACTTGGCATAGAGTGTCCTCTAGGACGGCACGTGGTGTGCAGCTTTTCAGCAAAATGAGGGTGTGACTACTAGGCGGGGGAATCCTTCCTTTAAAACATCGCTTTGTGGAAGAAATCTGGCCTTGAAACATAGATACTGCCTCTGAATTCTGCTGGGGACAATGGAAATTTGAGCAGAATTGGATTATCTCAGGGGACTTCAGACTTGGCCCTTTTATGACTTGTGGACTTCAACTCCCAGAATTCCTCAGCCAGGCATGCTGGCTGAGGAATTCTGGGAGTTGAAGTCCACAAGTTATAAAAGGGCCAAGTTTGAAGACCCCTATATTATCTTGTACCTCCCCCCCAAAAAAACAGGTGAAAAGCAACTGAAATTAGCAGTCTGTTTGTCTGTCTGTCTGTCTCTCTCTCTCTCTCTCTCTCAGTCCTTCAGACTGCACCCCACCCACATTTTTTCACTTTTACATCTGAGAATCCACTTGGACCATTCAGTGAAGCAGGTAAAAAGAGAACACGGAGCTTAAGGGTTTTTCCAACTTTTTTTTTCTGGTTAACTTGAGTTATACTGTTTCCAAACATGGAGGTTCCATTGAACGGTGCAACTAATGCCTATTCACCCATCACATCTCCAGGAATGAATTTCTGTCTGCTTCCTAATCCCCTTACCACCCTACCTTAAAAGACATTTTCATCTTGGGAAGATCCCTTCTTGAAAATATTAAGTCCAGATCTAAAAAGTGACTTAACCAGCTGGAGAAGAGAAGCCCATCCCTTAATCTATTTAATCGAGTTACTGAATTCACCACCATGTAGAGAGGGAGAATGGATTTACGAAAGATGGGGAAGAGTTTCAAGACGTGCAAACGTTGGCAGGAAGGCTAGGAATAGTGTGTGGTCTCTTAACAGAAGGAAAAGTTTGTTGAATGAAGCAAAAATGCCCGTGAAAAGAATTTGCTCAGTGGAAGTCAGAGTTGGGTCTGCCAAGAGCTAATAGGTGTTTCCTTTGCTCCCTGTTTACCACTCCTCAACTCTGCCCACAAAATATTTCATTTGCTCAGCTAGTCCAGCATGTGGAATGCAGCAGTGAGGGCAGTTATGGGCTTGCCTCAGTGTGTCCATGAAACACACTGCTTTGGTTGCCAGGTTACTTCTGGTTGAGATTTACTACCTGGAAAAGCCCCTACATGGCACAGGGCCCATTGACTTTCAGGATGGCTCCCACAGCGCACTCTGGGTTCCTTTGATTATTCCTTAAGCCAGGGGTGTCAAACTCAATTTCATTGAGGGCCGCATCAGCATTGCGGTTGCCCTGCGGGGGTGTGTGTGGCCAGAGTGGGTGCAGCCTACTGGGTGGGCGTGGATGGAGTGGGTGTGGCCTACTGGGTGGGCATGACCAGTTCTACATCATTCGCGTCAAGGGTGCCTGTGGGGGCCTGGGCAGGACAGATCTGAGGGTCTCTGGCAGAAAGGGGTGGGACCAGGGCAAGTACCAAGGCGTGGTCTACCAGGGCAAGTGCCAAGATGGCCACCACAAAATTGTACATTAGCTCCCGGCCAGCCTGGGCCAGGGCCAAGGCAGCGGGAGCCGTTCCCTCACTGTTTCCAGGATGGCTTCACGGGCCACATGAAACCACTTTGTGGGCTGCATCCGGCCCCCGGGCCTTGTGTTTGACATGTCTGCCTTAAGCTTTCAATTAAACCATATCCTTCATCAGAATCCCAGCAGGGCACCTTCTCTGCAGCAACCCTTGCACTCTGGAACAAGGTTCCCCCACCCCCAAGATCCAGATGGGCATCTCCCTGCTGTTATTTACAAGTGCCAAGAAGACCGGGCTCTTCCCCTTGGCTTTGGGAAGGAACAGTGGCACCCTTTGCTTCATTGTCCTTGCCGTTTTCTACCAGTCGTGCTGCAATTTATTGTTGTAAACTGTCTGGAGTCACTGGCCCTATACATTTTCTTAAATAAATACATTGCTTTATTTTGATTATTAGGCGCTGTCCAGAGTCATTAGGAGTTAAGCAGTATATAGGATATATATGCATGTTTGGTCTAGTGCAGGGGTCCCCAATCCCTGGGCCGCAGCCAGCTTACACAAATGCAGCGGCGCACATGAGCGCATATGCCTGCTGCTTGCACGGAACCATCCCCCCTCCCTTCCAATACTTGAGGGGCTGCCCCAAAGAAGAGGGAGTCAAGCTATTCTCCAAAGCGCCTGAAGGCAAGACAAGCAACGGATGGAAACTCATCCAGGAGAGAAGCAACCTAGGAGAAACTTCCTGACAGTTAGAACAACTAACCAGTAGAACGACCTGCCTTCAGAAGCGGTGAGTGCTCCAACATGGAAGTTTTTAAGAAGAGACTGGACAGCCATTTGTCTGAAATGTGATAGGGTTTCCTGCCTGAGCAGGGGGTTGGACTAGATGACCTCCAAGGCCCCTTCAAACTCTACTATTACTGCTGCTACTGCTGCTGTTCTTCTTCTTCTTCTTCTTCTTCTTCTTCTTCTTCTTCTTCTTCTTCTTCTTCTTCTTCTTCTTCTTCATCATCATCATCATAGCTGTCAGCCAGATGTTGTTGTTGTTGTTGTTGTTGTTGTTGTTGTTGTTGTTGTTGTTGTTGTTATTATTATTATTATTATTATTATTATTATTATTATTGCCATTGGGGAGGTTCACGCGATGCTCCTTCCACTTGTAGAACGTCCACAAGATACGCAGGGACTATAAAAACCGTTGCGGTCGCCATCCTGACTTTTGTGACCGTCTCCTCAGCAGCAGCTTAACGCAGCTGCAGCGGTTTCCAGGAGGAGCCGAAGTTGCAGAGCGGCTGCTTCGAGCGGCTTGCAGCGGGCGAGGCTGGCCCCGAGCCGCCCTCCGGCAGGAGCCTCGGATTCGTCCACTGGATCCCAGGAGCGAGCCCAGTCAGCCTGCCTATCCGCCCGCCAGCCCTACCTGACTCCCTCGCTCGGGGCTCCGGAGTAGGCAGGAAGGGAGGGCCCGAGGGAGGGGAGGTGGGCTGGGAGTCCCCGGCTCCATATAAGGACGAGGGCCGGGACGGCGAGGGGAGAGGGACGCGCGCCTGCGACGCCTGACTTTGGCCCGAGCAGAGGCGGAGAGACCGGCCGCTCCGTTTGCGCAAAGGCGCGCCAGGTAGAAGCGTTTCCGCGGGGCAAAATTCTCTCTCTCTCTCTTTCCCTCCCTCCCTCCTTCCCTCTTCCCACTTCACTTTCTTTCCTTGTCGCCTTCTCCACCTGGCTTCCTCTGAGGCTTACAGGCAGGTTAGGGTCGGGGGGCCGGGGATGATGGGCAATGCAGTCCCAGGAGCCGGGAGGAAGAGGAAGGCAGGGCGCCCCAGATTTTGGGTGGGGGTGGCACCCGCTGATGCTCCCCGCTTCGAAAGGTGAGAAGGACATCGCCCTCCCAGAGATGTCAAGTCGTCTTTTGGGTCGGCATCTTCTTACCCACTTCCCAATCCAAAAGGAGAACTCCTTTGCAAGGAGAGCGGTGTTAATTTACCTGGGAAGAGGGGGAAAAAAAAGAACCGAGGCGTGTCTGACAGCACCGTTTCCCCCCCCCCCCAGATACATTTTATTAAAAGGCACAAACTTTTAGGAACTGCCCCTCGCAGAGGCATCTGGTGAAGCGAGCAGAGAGCCGATGCGTTTTTTAATAAAATGAGGAAAGGTGCTTCCATTGCAAAGTTTTCTGATTGGGACTCCCCCACCCCCAAAGCTGAAATCTCTGTTCCTTCCTGAGCTTTGAAGGTGTGGTCTCTTGGCTGGAGTCAAGCATGCCTAACCACGCCACTTTAAAGAAACAAAACAGCCCCCCCCCCAAAAAAAAACTACTTTTGCTTTTTTTTCCCCCTGCCATATGCCAAGCTTGGGGAATATGAACTGTTTGGGTTTTTTTTTTTTTTTTTTTTGAGATAGCTGCACGCCTTGTGTGAACTCCAGCAATTTGGATGGTTCGGGTGATTCTCCTTCCAGAAAATGGGTTAATTCAGAAAGCAGGTGAAGGGCAGTGTGTGAACACAGCCCTGGTGTTTGATCAAGCGGCACTGGCTTAAGTGGGCACAGCAGGTGATTAAAATGCAGAACAGGCAAGAAAGAATGCAGTGCTACTTCTTGCCAGCGCAATATTGGAAAAGGCGTTTCTACAAGAATAAAAATGAGAGGTTATTGGAACTCTCTGAGCTTGCTTGCTTTCTTGCAGACGTTTCATTATACCCAAACTAGGTAGTGGATGATGTTACATAGTTTGGGTAACCAAACATCTGCAAGCTCAGAGAGTTGCAATAACCTCTCATTTCAACCTTGAGCAACACATATTCTCCATTATTGATTAAAAATGCCTCGTGCATTTCTTTAAGACTCAGGAGTACTGAAATAAAAGGATGGATTGATTGAGCAGTCCACTAATCAGCCCTAGATGATGATGGACTTGATTTTTATCCCCTTTCTGCCAGAGGAAGCTTGTCAAGCTCTAAAAAAAAAAAAAAGGTTAGGAAAACCATTTTGGAAAGAATACCTTTACCTTTCTCCCAAGGTGACAGACGTGGCATGCAAAGCATTTTAGAAGGGCATTGCTCCATTTTATAGACAATTTTCCCAGTGCTATTCTGAAGCTTCAGAATTTTATTATTATTGTTATTATTTTAAAAAATCCATATTAGTTAAGCATTCAAGTAGAGTTGTACTCTGAGCACTGAGACTGATTGGCACGTATTCAGCTTAGAACGTGCGGCTGAGGTTTGCGTTTGGGTGGCTGTCCAGGCATGGATTTCCTTCATCCGGTGTAACTGGGTGGGGCGGCAACAGACCTTTTGACTAGATGGTCACTAACGCAGCTTTTACAACTCTACAAACCGTCCTTGGGTTACCAGAGGGATCTGGGATCTAGTAGATTAGGAATGTCTTCTGGGATCGTTGCATACCCCTGGCGCCCCTGTCCAAAGGCTTCTGAAATGAGATGAAAGAAAGAAGCTTGGACACACCTCTGAAGCTAGAGAGACCCCACAGTTCACACAGCTGTTCAGGGCAGATAAGGCACATGTGTGTAAAAGCAAGCCTGCCTTGGACTTTGCTGGAAGAGGTCAGGGAGCAAAGTTAATCAAAAATGAAACTCGAAGCTCAGTGGGACAGCCTCGCATCCCGGAAGACCGAGTGAAAGGTGCACGGGAAAAGACAGAGGAAATTCCTTCCTTGGCTTTTGACCTCCGGCTCCTTCCTTTGGAGTTGGTGGCCAGCGCTGCTGCTGCTGCTGCTGCTTTTGGAAATGATGATCTGCTGCATTGCTGCAGGCTGAGATCATCCAAAAGATCTTCATTCCTGGAGAGGTGAAGGTTTGGGAGAGTTGCAATAAGCTTCCAAAGGGCGGGAGAGGTTTCCCTGGCAAAGGGGTGGAGATGGTGGCACATGATGTCCGAAGCAGGGAACAGAGCAGGGATTTTAAGGCCCCAATTTTCTTCTGTAGGAACCCCCCCCCTTGCGGGTTTATTTGGGAGTTCTAGGTTTGTATTTTCCCCCTTTTTGATTAGTTCACACGCACAAGAGAAAAAACTTCCAGAGAAGAAGCTATATATGTGTAGTGTTAGCGTCTAGCTCCCTGGGAAGAAAAAGTGAAAACCATTTGACATTGGCTGGGTTTCCACAACTTGACAGACCAGGTGAAAACAGGATTGAGTAGTCTGGGGCTCAGGGTGTTGTGAGACCCCTGGCCTTATTTCAGCATGTTGTGTGAAGCAGATCATCTTTGGCTCGTAGAGCAGATAAATGAGCTGGATAACCTCTAGGCGTCCCTCAATCATAGTCCTGGTATAGTTGAAGAAGATATTGTAGCATCCTGGGATTCTTCTCATCCCCACTTAGCAAAGAATCAGAGTTGGGGCCTGCCCACTTAGTATTGGCAGGACAATAGGAGCAGAGGGTCCAACCCCCAACCCATCTCTGCCTTTAAGTTTACCTGAAATAATTCACCACAGACTGACTGCTCGGTTGAGCTTTGGACCAGCCAAAGTGGGAAAATGTCACTTGTGAAGTGCAGCAAGGAAAGATGTGGATGTGGCTGTGGCAATGTGGACATGGGGTGGCCCTTAACCAAATCTCCTTTGCAGACTAAAGTGAGAAACTGAAGGAGCCTAAGAGTCATGGAATTAACTTGCTTCTGAGTCTCCACTGATGTGGGATGGTTATCCTTTCCCCTCCCAATTCAAGTGAGCTCTTTCAGGTCGAGAGTTCAAACTTTTTGCTTGCTTTTCTCCATTCTGGGTGGCCATGTAAACAGGACAATGTCCCGGACACAATCTTTGCTCCTGAGAGCTGGCTAGGAAGGCTGTGCTCAGGAGACACGGTGGGGCCAGCAATAGACATGACAATGTAACAGAAATTATTTAGGCCAGATTTGGAATTTTATAGGTAAAACACTCACAAACACTTACCCATGCTAAGGTGCTACAAAAGGGCAGGACAAGCGACTCCAAGAGGGACTTGAAGAATATTTGGAAAGAAGCAAAGTTATTCTTGACCTCAACTCCTGGTGTCTTCATGCGCTGTTGGGAAACTCCCAGTCAGGCAAAGAGGAGGGATCAAACAGGGAGTTAGTCTTGAGTTGTTGCATAGCAGCAAGAGGCTTAGGATTGATACCCCCTAAGTTCCATGGGTCCTTATCTGTTTATTCCCAAGACAGGGCAAGTAATCTGGAGTGATTCATATTATAGTTGGGTACAATAAAGCTGAACCCTTCAGATTTGGATCTGGGTGCTTGTTTCTGACATGGACACCTTCATGTAGTTTTGATGACTGTAGTACACAAGGGATGGGCTAGTGCTATCTTCCAGGTACTTAGTTCCCCTATTATCCTGGGATTTCTAATTCAAGTGAAAACCAGGGGTAGAGGAAAGAGGAAATGGCCTTGAGGGACAGGAGGAAAAATCACTACCAAGACATTGTCCAGATAAAAGAAACCTGAGTTTGAACAGGAATGTAACCTAAGGAAGCACCTCACACAAGACCCTTCCTAATTCTCACAAAAATAAAGGGGAAGGGAGGGGAAAGCACGTTCAGACAGAAAGATTCTGTTCCTATAGTTTTACAGCAAAAGTAGTTCTGACCTGCATGATAGTGAATTTCTAGTCCAGTGTTTCCCAAACTTGACCATTTTAAGGCATGTTCTAGTCTGATCTATCTTGAAGGATTTACCTCAGGTTGTATGTGATTATAGTTAGCAAAATTCCTAGCTTAGGAAAATGTTCGGTCTCTGATGACCCAGTTTTGTTGTTAGTTGCAAAGTCGTGTCCGACCCATCGTGGCCCCATGGACAATGTTCCTCTAGGCCTTCCTTTCCTCTACCATCTCCTGGACTCCATTTAAGCTCACGCCTGTTGCTTCAGGAAAAATCAATGTTTCTCCTAGTGCTTTCCAGCATACCGATGGTGCAATTCATCTCCTTCCAATGGGAGTCTGTTCTTAGCAGACCGGGCTAGGTGGAAAGGAGACGTTGTGCTATGTGATTCCAGATGTATTTGTCTCCTCTCTCCAGAACCTCTGAGATTCAGTCGCTCAGAAGGACACCATGAAAAGCTGGATTCTTCTGTGCACCTTGCTGTTCCTGGGCGAGACTCTTCCTGCCCGGGTGCATCGTACGCGGAGGGAACTGGCACCCGGATTGCACGAACAGGGGATACGGGATGCAGAAGGCTCGTACTGTGGCCGGCAGGATGCGTGTTGTCGCGGGAGGGATGATGCCTGCACCATCCCCTACTTTGATACCCTTTGCTACTGTGACCTCTTCTGCAACCGAACCATCTCTGACTGTTGCCCTGATTTTTGGGAATACTGTTTGGGCATTCAACCACCGTATTCACAGCAGAAAGGTAAGCCGTGGATCTGAAGTTACATCTGATTTGAAGGACTTGCAGGAAATGCCTGCTGAATTAGAATCAGGGCTGGTTTAGGCCAACTGAGCCCAGCCCAACAATGGCGCCCTTTGGCCCTTCCATTGGTTAACTGACCAGATGCTAAGATTCATTCAGTAAGGATGTGCTTAGGATACCAAGAGAAAGGGGCACCATAGATTTCCCCCCCAGTTATCATGCCTTTATTTCTTTCACTGGGTGGGGAGGAGGAGGAGGAGGAGGAGGAGGAGGAAGAAGAAGAAGACTGTGGGGTCTTTGGTGTTCCCTGACCCTGGCTGTTTTGTTGCAGACGTTTCATTACCCAACTAGGTAACATCATCAGTGCTAGAAGGGAGTGGGGTTTGCTCTCTGTTTATATATAACAGATTTGCTCTTTCAGTGTGGTTTTCTTCTTGGTAGTGTCTACCAAGAAGAAACTTGGAAAGCACCAAGAATTCCACAATTTCACTTCAAAATACTTTTCGCCCTCTGTGTGTGTGTGTACTTTTTTTTAGAAGTTTTCTTTTTGCCTTTTTGTTTTCTTTTGGCTTTTTTTAAGGGTCCATAGTGGTTTTTTCCCCCCCTGCGATAGTAATATAGCAATATAGCTTTGTATTTATTTATTATTTCAACTTTTAAGGCCTCGTACTTGGGAACAATTCTAGGTGGCTCACTAAGGATTGAAAATAAATAACACATCCGTTAAAAGACAATGAGAGAAACTGACGTGTGGGGGGGGGGAAAGGGCATCGCAACTATTATTTAATTGATACGTAATATGACAGACTGGTCACTCGTTTTTGTTTAAGAAGTGTTAACCGCTAGGATTTTAAACCTTCATAAATACATTTTAAAAACTCAGCAGTGTGAATGTATGGTCGTATTGTTGCTTGTTGAAATCCATAGGGGTTTCCAACCCGCCCACATTTCAGAGGTCATTCCTGGGTTTATGAAACAGCCTTTCAAGCAGTCCTGCCATGGATACAGTCACTTCTCTGCAGCAGCCTCATCTCCTGCCTTGGCCCCCAATAAGGAAAATGTGATTTTCTTCCTTCAGTACAATAGCTGCCTTTTCTCTGGACCTCTTATGGAGAGGCTGGAAGAGATGCCCTCAGCAATCTGCCTTTTCTCTAAACCCAGGATATTAACCCAAACGCTGCTTTGAGCCACCGTCTGGGTTGTTTTTATGGAGCTGGGATTCAGAAAAGGAGGAAGAGGTAGGGCAAAAAGCAGAATTCTATACAGGTACCATCTTTTCCATCCAAGCTGCATTCTTGTTAGAATGCACTGAGGACCAAAATTGTTGCGGGCGATATCCTGACTCCTTAAACCGCTTAGAGAGGGCTGTAAAGCATTGTGAAGTGATATATAAGTCTAAGTCAGTGGTTCTCAAGCTTTTTAATGCCGCGACCCCCAACCGGTCGTAAGTCGAGGACTACTCAACTGGTGCAGCACCGTTTGCAGAATGGGACTTTTGGCGGGCTCAGCAGGGCAGAGACAGCCGGACAGCAGGGCTTTTAGAAGCTACATTCTGGACAATTCCTATTGGCTTTTGAAAGCCAATAGAATTAGACTCTATTCAAGAGAGTCTATTCTATTGGCTTTCGAAAGCCAATAGAATAAAAGGGAGTAGCACAGCTAAGGAAAAGGGGGAAAAAATGGCGGACTGAGTTGTTTGGCAACCCCCGTCAAATGGTCGTTTGACCCCAAATGGGGTCCCGACCCACAGGTTGAGAACCACTGGTCTAAGTGCTATTGCTATCAAACAACAACATCTGTTTAGCCCAGGCCTTTGGGAAGCACTCAGTAGGTGGATAAAAAAGCCTGATCCAATCTAAACATCTGACTGACTTTGCGACAAACCATAATAAGTTATTAGGTAAAGAAATCCCGCAGGTAAAGAAATGCCTGTCTGGTCTACCACTGCCTTTCTGAGAGCTTTAATCCCAAAAGCTATGCCAGGGACTTTTAAAATTAAATTGGATTTGAATATTCTCTGATTGACAGGTCTCCTGTTCCATGCAGCTGAGGGCTCAACGCAACTTTTCACGTTTTCAAGACTCAACATTTAACTTTCAAAATGGGTTCTGGGCAGAAGTCTTGGATAAAATCAAACTTTCCCCTCTTCAGACCCATTTCCACCCAACCTTGTTGAATAATGGTGGGGGTTTAAATACAGTTTAACTTCTACAAGTTTCCACCACCCTTTGGAGAGGTTAAAAGCCAGGCATTTGTCTGATCCATGTATATTTATAAGGGAGTGGGGTCCTGAAACTATAAGTAATTGTGCAGATGAAAAAGGGAGTGGGAGAGAGCAACTGCAGGGCACATATTTGTGAATGTATTGTGTTCTCTTGCACGTGTAAAAACACAACAGTTCTTTAACTGCCTGCAAATAAAACAACAAAACATTTCCAGGGAAGATGTTACGGGATTTGTAGCCTCTGATTTATTGAAAAGTACTCAAGCAAAACATAATAATGTTGTACGCTGTCTAGAATCACTTTCCATGAGATGCGGACGTATAAATTTGATTAATAAAATAAAGTGCACAGTAAAAGTAATTGCACCTTTCTTTTTTCCACTCCTCAAATGAGAAACTGATGCTCAGCCTTGTCAACCTCAGTTGTCCTCTCTCTTCCTCTCTTCTCTCTCTCTCTCCTGTACCATATTCTTAAAAGTTCAAGCTGCGTGGTTGTAATTCTAAAGGTTTTGGCGCTGCTCCATCTCACCTCTCATCTCTTTTGCAGGCTTTCCCAACCTGGCTCCTTCCAGATGTGTTTGCAACCCCTGGAATGTCCAGGGCCTGTGGGTGGGAATCCTGGGAGGGATAGCTCAAAGAGGGTCTGGAGGCTGCCACCTGGGCAAATACCATTCTAAGGAACAGTGCATTCCAGACGCAGAGGGGAGAGATTGCCTGCCAAAGGCGAACGTCTCCAATCTCTTATTTGCCCTGAATGAAAGATCACCCCATAAGCCAGGTGTTCTGCAAGCTATCGTATCATAGGCCTTCAGGACAAACTGTGGTGGCCTCACTTGCATTGTGACGTCATGGCAAAAGTCATCCAGTTGGTGTAATCTGCATTCCAGCTGATGTCAACAACATGATACATGCCATTTGTGCCATTACATCAGTGGTTCTCAACCTTTTTAACGCCGTGACCCCCAACCGGTCGTAAGTCGAGGACTACTCAACCGGTTGTAAGTCGAGGACTACTCAACGGTTGTAAGTCGAGGACTACTCGTGCAGCACCATTTGCAGAATGGGACTTTTGGCGGGCTTAGCAAGGCAGAGACAGCCTGGACAATTCCTATTGGCTTTTGAAAGCCAATCGAATTAGACTCTATTCAAGAGAGTCTATTCTATTGGCTTTCAAAAGCCAATAGAATAAAAGGGAGTAGCACAGCTAAGGAAAAGGGGGGGGGGGGAAATGGCGGACTGCGTTGTTTGGCGACCCCCGTGAAATGGGTGTTCGACCCCAAATGGGGTCCCGACCCACAGGTTGAGAACCACTGCATTACATGATGCATGTGATGCCACTGGCTTTTCCTCTTTTCACACACCCGTGATTTTGGTTAATCACAAAACAAGGTCTTTGCCGCCACTTCAAAAATGTAATCTAAATCAGGGTGTCCAGCCCTGACAACTTTAAGACTTGTGGGCTCCAACCCCTAGTACACCCTAGCCAGCATGGCTGACTGGGGGATTCTGGGAGTTGAAGTCCATAAGTCTTAACGTTGCGAAGGTTGGACACTCCTGATCTAAACGCTGAGCCATCTTACAATACATAGAGCTCTGTAGACTAACCCTTTTTGTTCTGGCATTTTTTCTCCCCCAGACTGCATTCGCAATGGTGTCAAGTTCCACCCTGGAGCAACTTACCGGGATAATTGCAACCTCTGGTAAGACTTGGGTTTTGGGATCTCAGTCTATTTCTTCTATCAGTTTTGCTCTGTCATATAGGATGCTGCACCTGTGGTAAATACACACTGGTTGCCAAGTGCTGAATTTTGATCAGTGAGTGCAGAGTCACTGTGATGGTTGTAAGCACAACAACTGGTTGTAAGTCACTTTTTCCAGTGCTGTTGTAACTTTGGATGGTTGCTAAACAAATGGAACTAAGTCAAGGATTACCTGTAGTCTCACAAGAGCCAAAAAAAAAAAAAAGGAGCCAGACTCTCACAATACACCAGAAGAAAAGCTGCAGTGCTTCCTTGGAAACATAGAAAGGGACTCCTTGTGGTTAAAACTTCAAATGCTCTGGATCAGGGCCAGCTCTGGAGGTGTTTGGGGTCCCCCAGGTCAAAGAAAATGGCAAAAATGGTTAGAAAGTCATCATTTAAATCGGGGAGGGGGGGATCTTGGCAACTTTAAGACTTGTGGAATTCAGCTCCCAGAATTAGCCAGCTAGCATGGATGTTAAGAATGGGAACATTTAAATCAGAGGTGTCCAACCTTGGTGACTTTAAGACTTGTGGAGTACAACTCCCAGCCAGTATAAAATTCTCGGAGCTGAAGTCCACCTTTTCTTAAAGTCGCCAAGGTTGGACATCCCTGATTTAAATGTCCCCATTCCTAATCCCCTATCATGCCTCAGGGTTATGTGATGCTGGATGCTCTGGAAAATTTAACATAGTAGCTTCCCACCTCTCAGTCAAATAAGGGTTGAGGAGATGTGACAAATCTGGTTTATCCTACAAGGACTTTTCTCAGCCCAACATTTGTTCAGGGAAACCAGGTTCTAACCTTGGGCTTGTTGTGGGTTAATGGATCGATATGCGGTCCCAAGATTCTAATCTGAATCCCTTCCAGAGGTATTGGACTACACCACCATTCAGGGACTCTGCTGGCTGAAGAATAATGGGCGTTGTAACTCAATACACCTGGAAAATACTGTGTGTAGCAAGGACAGTCCTATCAAAATCGGGGCGATGCCCGTGAGTTTGAAGTGCTGCAGAGTTGCCAGTCTCTACAGAATAGATCTGGAAGTTGTGCTCTGAGAATTCCCCACCAACTCTTAAGGGTGGGGATTCTGGGTATTGTAGTTCCCCAGTATTTTTTTAAAAAAAGACAAAATGAAGGCAGGGCGCATCGCCTCGTCTCTTTTTCCATTCTTTTCATTCTCCCGTTTCTCCAACTCTCATCCCACCCTTGTTTCCACTGCCTTCCCCCTCCAAAATGAGCTTAGAGGTCCTATAAAAGGAATGAAGGCCAAGAGGCCAATGGCTGCCTTCAGGGTCTAGGGCAGGGTGTTCTTCCAAGTAGGGCTTGTGGGTCTGTTTATGATTGGGGACAAAGGGGAGAAACTTTGGAATGGAGAGGAATTTGAACTATGTGCGTTTCCAAGTGCCCGGGGGCTCCTGTCTACTCTGAGCCACACGGATACACGGAACAAAACTGGGCATGTCAGCCTTGAAACTGGAGTTTTAGCTGCGATCCTTCTCGTTCCCACCGGCTGCCTTCACACAACCTGCTCATTACTGTTCCTGGAGGAACCAGTTTCTGGGTTTAGCCAACATGCTGATCCCTAAGCTAAGGAACAGCCAGGATTCACAGTCCCACTGAGCCGCATTTAAAAAAAACATACACACAAAAAAAACCAATCCAAGTGAAAACTAACTAGGTTTCAGAAACTGAATCACAGCTAGATTATTCACTGCCCCAGTTCAGAGAGTTGTGCGAAGGCAACCGTAGACTAAAGTGGATGCAATGGAAACAGCAATCTTACTTTCTCAACAATCACTTCCGAAAAGGTGGGATGATTCTTTCAAAATTCACTCTACAATGCCTTGGTAAGGCCACACTTGGAATACTGCATCCAGTTTTGGTCACCACGATGTAAAAAAGATGTTGAGACTCTAGAAAGAGTACAGAGAAGAGCAACAAAGATGATTAGGGGACTGGAGGCTAAAACATATAAGGAACGGTTGCTAGAATTGGGTATGTCTAGTTTAACGAAGAGAAGGACAAGGGGGGACATGATAGCAGTATTCCAATATCCAGGGGCTGCCATAAAGAAGAGGGAATTAAGCTATTTTCCAAAGCACCTGAAGGCAGGACAAGAAGCAACGGGTGGAAACTAATCAAGGAGAGAAGCAACCAAGAACTAAGGAGAAACTTCCTGACAGTGAGAACAATTAATCAGTGGAACAGCTTGCCTCCAGAAGCAGTAAATGCTCCAACACTGGAAGTTTTTAAGAAGAGACTGGACAGCCATTTGTCCGAAATGGTTTAGGGTTTCCTGCCCGAGCAGGGGGTTGGACTAGATGACCTCCAAGGTCCCTTCCAACTTTACTACTATTACTATTACTAAAATGACGGGAGACAATTCCTTGCTGGTTCAGTTTGAGGCTGTCCTTAGAAGCAGGTGTCAGGAGGGTTCGGATCTGCAAGTCAGAAGCTCAGCCAGCCAGCTGGCCCAGCTGGACGGCCTCTTGATCCTGAGAAGCACCTTCAGAAAGTCTGGTTTCCAGCTGGCCTTTTCTTAAAGGACTTCCCATCTTGGGTTGCTTCCAGAAACGGGCCTCTCCAAGCACCATCACTCAAAAATGTATGAGCTGCTTTTGCTAAGGCAGCCCATAAAAGGAGAAATGTTTGCTGTCACTGGAGGGTTAGGGAGAGGGGGGGGGGATTTTTGGACCGAAAGAAAATGCCAGGCATTGCACGAAGGGCAGCTAATACTGCTTGTGGCTGCCTGTCAAGGAGGCAAACATTTCTTAATCGGTGTTTCTTAACCTCCTATGAAAGGGACTGTTATATTCCACACAGCCAAGGTGGCTGCTTAAATGCAGCTCCATCCCCCAGATGCACAACTGTCATTCCCAATCGTTGCCCCTCTCAGATGTGTTGGATCGTGACTTCCATTCTCAGCCAGCCAAGCCAAATTTGGACAGCATCGTTCCAAGGCAGGCGGACGTAGAAGATATTTATATCACGTCAGAATTTCCACGCCGTTATTCTGTAAAAGACATTACTACGCCAATAAAAAGAGAATAGCTTTGTCGCTTGAAATGGGGGGCGCTTGGTGCTCTCTGAGCTTGGTTGTTTTCGGGCAGAGGTTTCATTACCCAGACTAACACTGCCAGCACTGATGGTGTCACCTAGTTGGGTAAGGAAACGTCTGCAAGAAAACAGCCAAGCTCAGAGGCACCAAGGACTGCTCATTCCTGCACATCCTGGTGATGGCCGTGAACTTGGAATGCTTTGAGAGGGGCAGGGTTAAATTCACGGAGGAAAAGGCCCATTAAAGGCTTTCAAGTTTCAACGGTACTTCCAGGTTGGAGTTACTTTTCCTCTATAGCAGGGGTAGTTAACCTTGGCTCTTTTATGACTCGTGGACTTCAACTCCCAACTAAGCTGGCTCAGGAATTCTGGGAGTTGAAGTCCACGAGTCATAAAAGAGCCAAGGTTAACTACCCCTGCTCTATAGTATCACCTCCCAAAAACATATGATTGCCACGGGAATAAATTTCTAAATTAGTAGATACCTTAGTCTGCTCCAGTAGAACTTTGCTTATTATCTTACTGCGTGTGTGTGTGTGTGTGTGTGTGTGTGTGTGTGTGTGTGTGTGTACATGCGCCTTGGAGTCAGTGCTGATCTTGGCAATTGCCTGGACAGATCTCTGCAGTAGTTTGCCATTGCCTTCTTTCTAGGGTGAGAGAGTGGAATAGAGGTCACCCAGCTGGCTTTCATGGCTAAGACAGGACTAGAATTCACAGTCTCCTGGTTTCTATTCTGGTGCCTTAACCACTAGACTAAACTGGCTCTCTTTTCCAGCTCTGCTCCCCAGCTAATACCTTCCTCTAATAGGTTTAAGCTGTGCAAGTCCAAACTAAACGAGGCTTCAAAACTAGAAGTCCATTCTGGGCCTGGGCAACAAAAAATTAGTTAACGGTTCTGCTGAACTGGTGCGAACTGGCTGAATCCCACCACTAGTTTACTCCTGCTAGGAAGCTACTAGGGGAAAGCACGCCAAAACATCACCTGGGAACACGAAGCACAGTGATTTTAACTTGGGGCATGGTGAAACTGATGAAAGAATTATGAAATTGACTAGATCCCCTTGTGCTATCTAAGGGCTAGTGCAGGGGTAGGCAACCTTGGCTCTTTTATGACTCGTGGACTTTAACTCCCAGAATTCCTAAGCCAGCCATGCTGAGGGGAAAGGGAGAGGTTTCCATGCTGAGCCCTGCTGGCTGAGGAATTCTGGGAGTTGAAGTCCACGAGTCATGAAGGGGCCATAGTTCCCCCATGCTGGCTGAGGAATTCTGGGAGTTGAAGTCCACGAGTCATAAAAGAGCCAAGGTTGCCTACCCCTGGGCTAGTGAATGTCCAATTAGCTGAGCTTGGTGGATCCCTAAAAACCAAGGAGGGTTCAAAGACCTTGGAAGAACGTGGATGGAAGCCTCTCAAGGATTGTTAAGGCTGCATGCTGGAAGTCAGAACACTTCCTGAGAGAAAGCAATGGCTGACCTATTCTGTACGGCTGCCAAGAAAACTACCTCACTCAATTCATGATGTCACCAGGAATTGTACTTGACTAGAAGGAGACTTTGAATGGCAAAACACGAGGAGAAGATGGGAAGGAAGGGTGCTCCTGTCTCCACTTCTCTCAAGAGATTATTGATGGACAGGAAAGGGCTGATGTCATTTTTTCCCTTTTTAGTAACTTACATCAAACACATAGGAATAAAGAGGAATGTTGCAGCTTGTGTGTGTCCTTATACATGTCTGACCCAGAACGTTGGCCTGAAAAGCTTGCAGCAGCTCCTGCAAGCCAATGCAGTCATCCTTTCTAACTCCAATTATTTCTCCTGCTGTTAAACCTTTGCACTCCCGTTCTTGCCCAAGTAGCTTTTTCTGCAGTGTATTTGCTAACTGAGCACATGGACAGAGTCACTCAGGAAACAAACACACAAAAGAGGTTTTAGAGCAATTCATAATTAGGACTTTATTTCTTGCACAGCAATTCAAGGTCTGCCCTCAAAACGGGGGGTGGAGTTGAGATCCAATGTGGAACGGGCTTTTAAAAATATCCATTTATTTTTTAAAAATATTCCCCCCCCCCATAAAAGATTAAAAAATAATTCATTCTAGCTGATCCCTCCTCACACTCCCCATACCTCCTTCATGCTTCTTGGTTCGGTTTCCTGGAAACAAATAGCAGGAGATTATTTGATTACTGTTAGATGGCCTCACCAAATGGTGCAGGAATCTCCAAGCTCTAGGAATGTTGTGGGGCATTCTGGATACTTGCCAGATCACACATGGTCCCTGAGTTGTGACTTTTGTATTATTGGTCTAAATATGCTGGCTGGGGGATTCTGGGAGTTGAGGTCTTAAAGTTGTCAAGCTTGAAGAACGCTTGTTTAAGTAGTCCAAAAGTTGGTTCTTTTCTACCTTTTTTATGGTATGGGGTTTGATTTCACTCAACCCCCATAAGAAGATCAGTGTCAACCCAGGCAGCTGCTTTGCACAATATGCTAGATTTGGTTGGTTGGTTTTAATCTTGAACAGTTCAGTCTCATCATGGTAAAGGTGTTTTTACACCAATCACCCTCCTTCTCAGTCTGATGTGTGCAAAGCCAGAGAATGGGTTAATCTGGTAATCAGGACAAGAGTGTGAATGCAGCCAATGGAAAAAGTCAGATGAAAATCTGTTCTGTATAACATGTAGTTTGGCACAAAGTCTTGGCTTTCTCTCAGTCTGGCCTCACTGCCCACCTTCTTTTTTTCCTTTCCTTTCCTTTCCTTTCCTTTCCTTTCCTTTCCTTTCCTTTCCTTTCCTTTCCTTTCCTTTCCTTTCCTTTCCTTTCCTTCCCTTCCCTTCCCTCCCCTCCCCTCCCCTTTCCTTCTTTCCTTTCCTTTCCTTTCCTTTCCTTTCCTTTCCTTTCCTTTCCTTTCCTTTCCTTTCCTTTCCTTTCCTTTCCTTCCCTTCCCTCCCCTCCCCTCCCCTCCCCTTTCCTTCTTTCCTTTCCTTTCCTTTCCTTTCCTTTCCTTTCCTTTCCTTTCCTTTCCTTTCCTTTCCTTTCCTTTCCTTCCCTTCCCTTCCCTTCCCTTCCCTATCCTAGCCTAGCCTAGCCTAGCCTAGCCTAGCCTATCCCCACTCTTTGAGACTTTTCCCATCTCAGACTGCTCTGTTCTCCTATCACGACTCACTTGAAACACCAGGAATAGGCTTACCTGATGCTTCCAAACCAGCAGGTCAAAATCACATCAGCCAGATATGCGGAAAATCCTCAATTTACAACCATTCATTTACCGATGAGTTGAAATTACAACAGCACTGAAAAAGTGACTTCCAATTGCTCCTTGCACTTACAACCATCTTAGCATCCCCACGGTCACGTGATCAAAATTTGGGCCCTTGGCAACTGGCCTCTATTTATGATGGTTGCAGCATCGTGTGTTCATCATTGGCAACCTTCCCAGGCAACGTTCAACAAGCAAAGTCAATGGGGCAAATCACATTTGCTTAAGAACAGCAGCGATTTGCTTCAAAAACTGTGCCAAGGAAGGTTGTAAAATTGGGCACACCTGATTTAACAACCCCCCTTGTTTAGCAATGGAAATGGTGGTCCCCATTTTGGCCCTAAACTGAGGATGACATCATTGCAGATCTCAGAACTGAGTTTGTGATTAACTCAGTCTCCTTTTGAGTCTGTAGTGATCTTTTCTGTGTCCTTTCTCCGTAGTACTTGCAACGGACACGGCAAATGGGAGTGTGAAAGCCACGTCTGCCTTATCAGTGGGGACATGATCGATGCCGTCAACAGAGGGAATTATGGGTAAGAACAAAATTTCTTGAGTTGACGGAGCATGGGCTGAATTGAAGAATTGGGGTCACCTCCAGATACTGTAGTGGACCAATTCAAAATAAAAACTCTGCGGGTATTTGCAAAAACCGTCACTGTGAACAACGGCTCTTGTTTTCTGAAGCAGCTGCAACAAATCAGCTGCCTTAGATTAAAGTTCCCCAGCCTTTCTGGCTTTGTGGACCAGCGTGGTGGTGGTGGTGGGAGAAGGGATGGTTCTACGTGAGCCCATGCGCATGTAGCTCCATTTGCTGCTCACGCCAATGGAGCATGTGTGCTTGTGTTTGTGTGCATGTGTTTGCCCACTGGTCGTGCAAGTAGGGATGCGTACATGCACGCACTCATCGCCGTTTCTGTGGCCCGGTTGCAAACACCTCCTGGCCCACTAGTGGGCTGTGGCCCAGAGGTTGGGGACCCCTGCCTTAGATGCTTAACCCATTCACAAGTTCAGGCTCCAGGAAGAGTTGGGCTTTTGCTTTCCATTCTGAGCTAATTTGCAACTGGGGAAGAGGAAACTAAATTCATCCCACAACAGACCCAAAAGCCACAGCCTGAGATGGAAGTATTGCTAGGGCTGAGTATACTTAGCAAAGCCAAGCGTTGTCTTTTTAGCAGATTGTCTTCTTTCTTTCTTTAGCTGGAGAGCTTCCAACTACAGCCAGTTCTGGGGGATGTCACTGGAAGAAGGGATTCGGTACCGTCTTGGTACCATCAAGCCTCCGACCTCTGTCATGAATATGAATGAGCTTCAAGTAAGGGCATTTCTCATTTTATTTATTTATTTGTTTTATTTATTTATTTATGAGACTTATATACCGCTTTAAGTGCAAGCACTCTCTCAGCGGTGTACACCAGTAAGCAATGTGTGTATATATATATATATTATATATATATATATATATATAATATTGCTGATCGAGGCACGAAGCTGAAAGCACCAGCCTGAAGATGACGAATGGGACTTCGTCGAAACGTCGCCAAGACACTTCCAAACTTTACGTGGAGAGAAAACCCGAACAACCAAAGACCTACATACAAATACCCGCGAAAAACCTCAGAAAAAATATTATATATATATATATATATATAGATATATATATATATATATATATATATATTTACATTGCCCCCAACAATCTGGGTCCTCATTTTACCTACCCCGGAAGGATGGAAGGCTGAGTCAACCTTGAGCTGGTGAGATTTGAACCGCTGACCTGCTGAACACAGTCAGCTAAAGAGGCCTGCAGTACTGCACTCTAACTGCTGCGCCACCTCGGCTCTTTTGTTAGATTACTCTGCTTTTGAGACTCCAATTTGAGCTGCATTCTGCTATGAAGTCACAGGGGTCCTTTATGCAACTACTAGGGCTCAGCCCCATTCCAGCCATCCCCAATGCCATAAAGCAGCAACGGCGAGCCTTTTAGAGACCAAGTGCCCAAACCACAACCCAAAACCCATTTATTTATTGCAGAGTGCCAGGGCCGCATCAGCATTGTGGTGCCCTTGGGGGGCATAGGGGTGTGGCCCACTGGGTGGGCATGGCTGCGGTTGTCATGGCAGACTGGTGGGCATGGCTGCGGTGGGCATGGCCACCTCGACATTGCTCATAGGGGAGACACCTGTGGGGCCAGGCAGGGTTGGGGGAGATCCAGGGGGTCTCTGGCAGGTGGGGCGGTGGACAGGAGGCCCAGCATAGATGGGAGAGAGGCACGCAATCCTAGCTGGGACTGGGGGGCCATGACGCCGATGGGGATCCAGCTTTCCCTGCTCGGGGTGGCCTTTGGCTTGCTGGGCGTGGGCGTGTTCTACCACCTCTACTCGAGCTTGCTAACTGGCTGCTTTGCCTCCTTTGTGCTGGGTGGGGCTGCCCCTCTGGGTGGTGGCAGCCTAATAGACCTGCGCAAGCTGCTGGCAGCAGTAGCATGCATGCCCACAGAGAGGGCTCTGAGTGCCATCTCTGGCATGCGTGCCATGGGTTCGCCACTACTGCCATAAAGTAATCTTCAAAGGACACACATCTGGAGCCAATGGAAACACCTGGGCAATTTCGGATAACCTAAAAATGCTAAGCAAGATTGAGTAAACAGGAGACCACTGGAAAACCCTAGGGCTGTAGACCAGTGTTTCTCACTTGAGCAACTTTAAGAGGAGTGGACTTCAACTCCCAGAATTCCAGAAAAAAACAAGAAGGAGAGGAGATAAACATTGGTTGATTAACACAACACTTTAGTGCAGTGGTTCTCAACCTGTGGGTCGGGACCCCATTTGGGGTTGAACGACCATTTCACGGGGGTCGCCAAACAACGCAGTCCGCCATTTTTTCCCCTTTTCCTTAGCTGTGCTCCTCCCTTTTATTCTATTGGCTTTCGAAAGCCAATAGAATACACTCTATTGAATAGAGTCTAATTCTATTGGCTTTCAAAAGCCAGTAGGAATTGTCCAGGCTGTTTCTGCCCTGCTGAGCCCACCAAAAGTCCCATTCTGCAAATGGTGCTACACTAGTTGAGTAGTCCTCGATTTACGACCGGTTGGGGGTCATGGCATTAAAAAGGTTGAGAACCACTGCTTTAGTGGTTATTGTGGGAATTGAAGGAACTGGGTCCTTTCAGAAAATCCAGCTTTGGATTTTGCTGTGTTGTGTACAGTGTACACCAAGTGCCCCCCATTGCTCTTCAGTATTTTGAGTCCGTTGGAGGAAAAGTCACATCTAAGTGGAATATAGTTAATATTTCACCCTACGTTTGTAGCAGTGATATCCAAGAAATTGCAAGTGTGTTGTTCCATTATGTTGACTTCTGGCATTTGACACAGTAGAATGGCCGGACTGTTGCACTGTACAAATGGAAGGGAACACACACACATACACACACAGAGATACAAACAGATCCCTCAGCTTTGGCATCTCTGCAAAACTTGGAATGCTGGTTGAAATCTCTTGAATCAATAATAGAACTGGCAAGAAGGTCTGGAACAAAAATATCATGTTTTGGAATCTGTCCCATGATAGGGGAAAATGCTTTGAACGCTGAGATGTTTTGTAAGATGCAGCCTTGGGCATCTGCCGCCACCCTTGCTGCTGCCTCGGGCTATGGAGATGTGCGTGGGCTCAACTGCCTGTCCTCTTGCAACCTGCATTTTCACCAATAAAACTTGTTCAAGGTCCGGCTAAATCCTAAACAACTATTCTGAAAATTGTTATTGCTTTGAGAAATGGAAAAGAGAAAACAACAGTGTTGCTTGAACAGTATTTCTTTTTTATATAAGTTTTTATTTTATTTTATTTCATACAATTCAGTAGTACTTATTCAACAAACGTGTTGTCTGAGTTTCTTCTTCTTCTTCTTGTGCCCTATCCGTTATCGGACGTTGGCGATCATGTTGGTGATCCTGTTTTCCTGTTTTACCCAGCAGCTGCACGAAAAAGTGCTGTTGAGTTTTGTCCAAACCAGTCCCTTAAATTTTGAAGCCACGATGTTCTTCTTCTGCCTGGACCTCGTTTGCCTTCAATCTTTCCCTGGAGGATTAAATGGAGTATGCCGTATTTTTCTGGGTGTCACACCACATGGCCGAAATATTCTAATTTTTGTTTTTTAATTGTTTTGATGATTTCCCTGGGCTTTCCCAGGTGGCTTATCACCTCCTCATTTCTGATCTTGTCAACCCAGCTTATACGTAACAGCCGCCTGTAAATCCACATTTCAAAGGCTTCTAGTCTCTTCAGGTGGCCTTCTGTCAGAGACCGACTCTCTACTCCAAAGAGCAGGATAGGAAAAATACAGCATCTGACAAGGCTGAGTTTATCATTCACTAATACAAATTTAATTCCTAATCCTTTCTTCTTTTCTTCAGCCATTGATAACATAAGACCCAAGTTTGAAAGTATTCTGTTTCTTCTTTTTCTTTCAATCCCAAAGCGAGTCTGTCCATTTCCGCACACTCTAGTATTTTTTTTTAAATTATTTTTTCCTCTGGTGGTATTTCTTCATTTTTCCAGTGTTGTGCAAATATGATTCTTGCTGCTGTTATTACATGTAGCGTCAAGTATATACTTTGTTTATCAATCTTTTCTGGCATTATGCCTAATAAAAAAAACCTTCAGGTTTAAAATCTACATGTTTTCCCAACATCTTTTCTAGCCAAGTATGTATTTTTGTCTAATATCTCTTTGCTTTAACACAGTGGTTCTCAACCTTTTTAATGCCGCGACCCCAACCGGTCATAAGCCGAGGACTACTCAACCGGTCATAAATCGAGAACTACTCAACTGGTGCAGCACCATTTGCAGAATGGGACTTTTGGTGGGCTCAGCAGGGCAGAGACAGCCTGGACAATTCCTATTGGCTTTTGAAAGCCAATAGAATTAGACTCTATTCAAGAGAGTCTATTCTATTGGCTTTCAAAAGCCAATAGAATAAAAAGGAGTAGCACAGCTAAGGAAAAGGGGGGAAAAATGGTGGACTGCGTTGTTTGGCGACCCCAAATGGGGTCCCGACCCACAGGTTGAGAACCACTGCTTTAACACATGTCCGCCATACATGTTAATAAGTACCTGACTTGTGTTTGCATTTCCAACATCTATCTGACATTTTTGAACATTTTTTTGCTAATCTTGCCACCAGATCAGTATTTCTCAGCCTTGGCAACTTTTAAGCCGGGTGGACTTCAGCTCCCAGAATTCAATCGCATTGAATGTCCTATGACTCCTGGGAACGTTGTTGTGCTTATTGGGTGATTCTCTTTCTGATTTCCTCTCTTTCCTGCAGATCAACATGGCCACCAACGAAGTGCTGCCTTCTCATTTCAATGCTGCCGACAAGTGGTCTGGAATGATCCATGAGCCGCTCGATCAAGGCAACTGTGCGGGATCCTGGGCCTTTTCCACAGCAGGTAGCAAGCCTTGGATGCAAAGGGGATAGTCGTAGAATCATAGGAGTGGAAGGGACTTTAGAGGTCTTCTAGTCTAACCCCCTGCCCAAGACAGGAGTCCTTATGCCATTTGGACAAATGACTGTCCAGGGTAAGGTGGTCTTCCACTGTGGTATTCAAGCTCTTTGTCTGCGTATATCCTCCAAACCTATTCCAACTTCATAGGCAATATGACCCCAGCCAATTGATGGCATGTTAGCTCTTTAAAGCATGAATTACCAGATTGAGCATGTCAGTCCCAGAAGGATCAGCTATGCTGGCTGAGGAATTCTGGGAGCTGAAGTCCACAAGTCTTAAAGTTGTCAAGGTTGCAGACCTCTGCTCTAGAGATAGATAGGGATGTATTTTGCACCAACCTTCTCAAGATGATCTGATTCCTTTCTCTCGAGCTTATGGGCTTGCCCTTAAATGTTTTTGTCCCTGTCTTCCCTGGCCCTCAGTCCCCTTCTTCCCCTTCTTCAGCCCTGGATCTGCAGCTGGACAGTTGGATGCAAGCAACACAACAGGTTTCTAACCACAGGTTTCTTTTTTCTCTCCAGCGGTGGCTTCTGACCGGATCTCCATCCATTCCATGGGACACATGAAACCTGCCTTGTCCCCCCAGAACCTGTTGTCTTGCAACACTCGGCACCAACAAGGCTGCAATGGAGGCCGTGTGGACGGAGCCTGGTGGTTCCTGCGCAGGAAGGGGTGAGTGGCCAATGGTCCTTTTCTGCAAATGAGCTTGGGACAATTTGGACTTTCCCACAAGGCCAGCAACATGGGGATAGTGAAAGTCACTTTCATTTCCAAGGGTACAACCTACGATGATATTTGACTAGACTATTACTAGAACAAAGGAGATATCTCCTGACAGTGACAATAATTAATCAATGGAACAGCTTGCATCCAAGAGTTGTGGGTGATCCGTCACTGGAGATCCTCAAGAAAAGATTGGCCAGTTATTTGTCCGGGATGGCATAAGGTTTCCTGCCTTGGGCAGGAGGTTGAACTAGAAGATCTACAAGGTCTGTTCCAACTCTTTTATTCTTGTATGACAATCCTTGGTTTCCTGCAGTAGTTAGTAGAAAGATGTTCAAGATACATTGGGTAGAGGGTGGACAGCATATGATTCTATGAGTCAGTGGCTTTGTGTTAGCCAACAGCCTGGATCACATTTGTCTAGGAGAGTTGGATTCAAGAAACACAACAAGGTGGGCAGCATATGACTCCATGGTTCTCTGATTCAATGCCTTTGCGTTAGTCAACAATCTGGATCACATTTCTCTAGGTCGCTATTTATCACCACCATCTTCAAGCAGGGCCAAGCTAGCTCATGAGCAGTTTGATCTTGGGAAGCGAGCCTGGGAGCAGGTCCTGAGTTCCAAGCCACCTCCAAACCATTCTCTTTTCTCCCTTGCGCCTTCTAGGGTGGTGACTGAGGAATGCTACCCGTTCACCAGCCAGGAGAGCTCCTTCACCAGCCCACCTTGCATGATGCACACCCGCTCCGCTGGCCGGGGGAAGAGACAAGCCACAGCACGTTGCCCCAACTCACAGACGGACTCCAACGAGATTTACCAATCCACGCCTGCATATCGTCTCTCCTCAAATGTAAGTTCTGTCTTTTCTTCGTCTTACCATGCTGGCAAAGTTTGCGAGGAGGAGCCAGGGTCTAAGGGACAATTGCTTTTGATTCTCTGTTGACCTAACATCTGCTTTTTCTTTGTAGGAGAAGGAGATCATGAAGGAGTTAATGGAAAATGGACCTCTGCAAGGTGAGGTGGACTCTCTGAAATCCCCATCAGGGTGGGAAGTCACACAAAAGAGAAATGATATGTACTGGAAGGTGGTGGCTGAGTTGCCCGCTTTATTAGTATCTAACGTCTGCATTTTTTTTTGAAATGATTTATTTCCAGACTACTAAGAATCAGGAGATTGCTATGTAAACAATCTGTTGCAAGTTCCCCCGGTGTCAGTGAGCAGACCATATCCCTCCTGAGATCGGAGGAAGGTTGTCAGAAAGAAAACCAGGAGGTCTCTGCCCTAATGTTCACTGGGATGTAATGGTTTTAAATTGGAAATAGGCCAGTTGCTGGAATTCTTGTAACCTATTGACTTCATCTCGATAAATCTTGCTAAAGAAAACTCCATGAGAATCGTGCATGGAAAGAATCTAAGGAAGTTCATTCCAGCAACATATTTTAATTTTTTTTTTTGTATTTAGCCTATTGATTCCCATACAGACTTTCTAATTTTCTTCGTAACAGCGTGCTTATGATCTGACGAAGTTATGCTCACTAATAATGGAGAAGTTTGCAGCTAGCTGTTTACACAGCGGTCTTTCAAATCTTCAGCTGGTTAGGAAGCAACAATCCACTTGTCTGTTCTCAAGCAGGCCAAAGGAAATATCCTTGAATCGGTCTACAATAGAAGACAGAAAAGACAACATAATATAAAATAAATGACGGAGTCAAAGGAGATCTGTTTTTTTTTAAAGGAGCCATTCTTAGCCACAGATAATTGACTATCATAGGATTCCCACAACATGCTGAAGCCTGAACCTGAGCAAACAAAGGCAGTGTTGTTGGGCCGTGAACAATGGCTGTGATCACAGAATAGGCAGTGACCAAAGAAAATGAACCATGTGGTGACTTAACATGAGGATCTGATTCATATAGCAAGTTAAAATACAAGGTTGCTTCTCACAATTCATTCAGCGACAAACTTTTCACCTGGTCTCTTCTCTTCTCTTCTCTTCTCTTCTCTTCTCTTCTCTTCTCTTCTCTTCTCTTCTCTTCTCTTCTCTTCTCTTCTCTTCCCTTCCCTTCCCTTCCCTTCCATTCCATTCTATTATTTCATTCTGTATTCCATTCCATTCTCCTATTCTATTCTATTCTATTCTATTCTATTCTATTCTATTCTATTCTATTCTATTCTATTCTATTCTATTCTATTCTATTCCATCCCATCCCATCCCATCCCATCCCATTCCATTCCATTCCATTCCATTCCACTCCATTCCACTCCACTCTATTCCATTCTATTATTTCATTCTGTATTCTGTTCTGTTCTGTTCTGTTCTACTCTACTCTACTCTACTCTACTCTACATTCTATTCTATTCTATTCTATTCTATTCTATTCTATTCTATTCTATTCTATTCCACTCCACTCCACTCCACTCCACTCCACTCCACTCCACTCCGCTCTATTCCATTCTATTATTTCATTCTGTATTCTATTCTATTCTGTTCTATTCTATTCTATTCTATTCTATTCTATTCTATTCTATTCTACTCTACTCTACTCTACTCTACTCTACTCTACTCTACTCTACATTCTATTCTACTCTACTCTACTCTACTCTACTCTACTCTACTCTACTCTACTCTACTCTACTCTATTCTATTCTATTCTATTCTATTCTTCTAGAAAGTGGGTAAATTCAGTCAGTCTGAAGTGAGTTGCGAGTTTGCCTTTGACCCACAAAGCTTCTTCCATACCAGTTTTAAGCAGGATGGGGAAGAAAGTGGTGGCGCCTAGCAAAGCTTGGTTGAGCTCAGAATTAACCAGGATTTAACTGGTTATCACTTCAATGGGGAATGGAAAATACCAGGGCTGTCTTCCAAGGAAATACCAAGGAAACTCAAAGAACAAACACTCCAGGAAGACAGTAATAAGAAAACTTTTCCATAATGTTATTAAAAACTTGTGTGGACTTGTCCAGGAGGTCACCAGGAAAAGGAAAATGAGCAACACTGTCTCGGGACAATAATCTGCAGCCTTGGTAGTCCAGGCCAAGAATTAATCAGGAAACAGCCCAGACTTGCTTCCAAAAAACTCTCAGGGTTAAATGCCACAGCGGCCCCCAACCTTTTGGATACCAGGGACCGGTTTGGTCTAGAGAGATTTTTCCGCAGACCAGAGGGGGTGTGGTTTTGCATGCTGCCTGCATCCCACAGATGGGGCTTCACTTGTTTGCACGGTCCCGTTGCTAGCATGCCATGGACCGGTGCTGGTCCACAGACCAGAGGCTGGGGACCCCTGCCCTAAGGTGCCGCTATGGCTGATCTTTAGAAGCTTGGCGGTGGTTCATCTTGAGAGGGCTAAACTCTGCTCTTCAGCTTTCTACAACTGCATGAATGAAGAGTGCAAAGTGTTGTGTCTGGTCAAGTATCATTATGCTTGGTTAGCTTGATGGGGAAGGCAGGAACGCACAACTGCCATCAACAGACCAAGTTTCCTGATCATAAGAAGGGCCTTCTTGGTTCCAGCAAGGGGTCTTTGGTGCTCTCTGAGCTTGCTTGTTTTCTTGCAGACATTTCATTACCCAACTAGATAACATCATCAGCACTAATCAGGTTAATGAAACGTCTGCAAGAAAACAAGCAAGCTCAGAAAGCACCAAGGACTCCTCATTTCTACCCTGAGCTACAAATATTTCCCTTCATTGGTACAACAAAGTTTCTGTATGTCATGAGCTTGTGCATCGTCCTCTTTGTTGCAAGAAGTGTAGAAACTGGTTGGAGAATTCAATGAGCTCTTTCTGCTCAGCTCTAGACTTTTGTATTGTGGTAGTTGCGTTATGAGGAATGGAGTGTTCACGTCAGACTCTTTCCTAGCCTAGATTTACAGTTGATCTCCTTTCCATCCCTCTGCAGCCATCATGGAAGTGCATGAAGACTTCTTTGTATATCAGAGTGGGATTTATCAGCATACTCCTGTAGCCGCTGGGAAGCCAGAACAGTACCGACGACATGGTACCCATTCCGTCAAAATCACTGGGTGAGTAAGATCACTGGAAATCAATGAGAAACCCAAATCCCAGGTGTTCCTTTGTGAGTGAATACTTTGTCTAATGAGAAATGTAAAAGTTGTGTTTGTTTTGGCCCTGTGGTTCTAGCAGTAGATAACAGGGTGAGGAAAACGGAAAACTATAGATAGTCCTTTCAGTTAAGAAAAGACTAGAAAGTATGGGATCCTTCCACTTGGAAAAAAGTCAACTGAAGATTGAAATGGGTCAAGTCATGTATGGAATGGAGTAAAAACATAAGGTGAGGTTTTCATCCTTTTTTCTCATTACCCAGACTGAGAATCAGGTGGTAATGCTGATTTCAGACAGGCAAAATAAATAACTTCCTCTTACACAGCACACCATTAGCTTGAGAGATGTGTTCCTCTACTGCAGGGGTAGTCAACCTTGGCTCTTTTATGACTCGTGGACTTCAACTCCAAGAATTCCTGAGCCAGCTCTGGTCCTCCAGGCATGCAGCTAAGCTGGCTCAGGAATTCTGGGAATTGAAGTCCACAAGTCATAAAAGAGCCAAGGTTGACTACCCCTGCTCTATTGCTTCTTCTGTATGACAAGTTGACAACTGAAAGTAAAACCACTTATTTATCCCTCGCTCCTCTATGTTCCTGGTCACCATGATGAATTTATCTCAACATGTTCATTTTAGATAGCTACTGTCAGTGCTTTTTTTGTAAGAAAAAAGGTGCCGGAACTCACATCTTATTAATTTTTCATTTACCCTTTGCACATAGTCAATCACTGTACACACACCCACAAATGTCAGTTTTGTAACGAAACATAATGTTTGCCACCCTCAGTAAGCACTCTCTGTCTGTCTGTCTGTCTGTCTGTCTCTCTCTCTCTCTCTCTCTCTCTCTTTATCCATCCATCCTATTAACCACCCATCTTCCTTAGAGAAGGTCATAAACTAAGGATTACCTGTGTTTATTAGTAGAATTTATATGCAACTGAACTTGCTGAAAATGATTACATTTTAAGGGCACACAGTAAAATGGTTGGGCCCTCTGATCACAAATTATTCCAGAATTCTCACTTGAGACTCAAATTTTCCTCGTTTGAACACATTATGTGAAGTCCTAGGTCTCTGGAGAAGTCAGTCATTCCAGAAAAGGTAGAAGAAGAGAGGAAAAAATTGATGATCGGCAGCCAGATGGATGGACTTTATTATAGGGTTGATGGGTACAATGTTAGAAGGTCTGAAGGACCGGAATTGGAGACATATTGTCATGAAGAAAACCCATGTAGCTGCTGGAGTTTGAAGCTGTGATGATGGCACATTGTCAATATCTTCTGTTGAGTCTGCATTTCTTTTTAATTTTTGTGTTCTATGTTCATTCTGGTTTCTTTTCCATATTTTCATGTATAGTTTTCAATAATAATAATAATAACAATAATAATAATAATAACAACAACAACAACAATAAAGTTGGAATGGACCTTGGAGGTCATCTAGTCCAACCCCCTGCTCAGGCAGGAAACCCTATACCATTTCAGACAAATGGCTGTCCAGTCTCTTCTTAAAAACTTCCAGTGTTGGAGCATTCACCACTTCTGGAGGTAGGTTGTTCCACTGGTTAGTTGTTCTAACTGTCAGGAAATTTCTCCTTAGTTCAAGGTTGCTTCTCTCCTTGATTCGTTTCCATCCGTTGCTTCTTGTCCTGTCCTCAGGCGCTTTGGAGAATAGCTTGACTCCCTCTTCTTTGGGGCAGCCCCGAGAAGACTAGATTGCCTACTTCCTCTTTTTTCCATGATTGTCTTCTCCATCTTGCAACCTTACAGATGTGTTAGCAGTTGAACAAATGTTTTGTGTGGTTTTTTTTTTTTTTTAACCACAGATGGGGAGAAGAACGGAAGCTGGATGGGTCAAATCGGAAATATTGGGTGAGTGCCACCAAGGACTAGAGTAAATGTATTTCTTCTGTCAATAAGTTCACAATATCATGCTTCAACACAATTCACTTAATCAGGTCAGCCAGTGGTTTCCATCTAGATCCGTGTTTCTCAATCTTGGTAACTTTAAGCCATGCGGACGTCAACTCCCAGAATCCTCAGCCAGCATAGGCAATTCTAAGGATTCTGGGAGTTGAGGGCCATACATCTGGAAATTATTACACTTCTGAAAAAAATCTGGCCTATTATCCTAACTGGATTCCTTTAGTGAGCAGAACTTGTTCTTAGCTTCAACTTATGACTGGTTGCTTAGCGACTGTTCAAAGATACTATGGACCATTACATACTGGTCCCAGTATCTACAAATCAAGGTAATTACACAAATCAAGGTAATGGCTTGATGAGATCATCACACACATGCTATTATGTGTTTCTTCCTTGCTCCTCTTACTCAACACCCCCCAGCTGAGATGACATCCAGCATCTTCAGCATCATTCTTGTTGTTGTTCAATTGCTAAGGCACGCCCAACTCTTTGTGACCCCATGGACCATAGCATGCCAGCCTCCCCTGTCCTCCCGTCTCCTACAGCTTGGCCAAATTCATGTTCATAGACACAATACTGCACTAGTTTATTTAGTTATTTTATTTATATCCTGCCTTTATTATTTCGACCAATAACTCAAAAGAGAGCAAGCATACACAACACATCTTTCTCTTCTGTCAGATGAGTTGGGCTGAGAGAGATGGACTGGTCCAAAGCCATCCAACTAGCTAAGGTGGGACCAAAACTCACAGTTTGCGTCTTCCTATCCTGCTGCCTTAACCACTCGGTCAAACTCCCTCTCACCAGTGACCAATGTTCCCTGGTGACCTGTGCTCCAGGGTTGTCGTAAGCATTTTAAAAAAGTCTACAAAAGTATACAACTCCAATATTAGACAAACACCAATGCTCTTCTGCTGGAAACCCCTTTTCATAGCCTATTCTATCCCTGTCTTCAGATTGCAGCCAACTCCTGGGGCAAGGCGTGGGGTGAGCACGGCTACTTCCGCATTGCCAGAGGGACCAATGAGTGCGAGATTGAATCCTTCGTGGTGGGTGTCTGGGGCCGGGTTGGAATGGAAGATATGCACCACCACAAGAAATGAGGAGACTGGATTCTGCAGCCTTGCATTATGATACCATGAAGAACGTCTTTCCTTCTGTTGGCCCTATGTTTTCTTCTTCTCCTCCTCCTCAAAGCATCTGGTATCTAGAACAGTCACAGAACGTAACGACTATGGGTTTGGCCTCCAAAGACAGCAGCCTTTGTCGTTGTTCTGGGGAAGCCTAGAACCCTCACGTGGATTTTGGACCCAGAAAGTTCTTCCTCAGGTGGTGGGGGAAAAAAAACCCTGAGAACTTCTGGAATGACTACCAAAATGCCTGCAGTTTCTTGAAAGGGACCAAGAGAAGACACCCAATTTTGTTCTGCATGGCTCAGGTGCTCACAACCAGAGTGATCCTGGAGATATCAGAAGCAAACCTTGCCAGGATTCTCTACCAAGGATGGAAAGTTGCAGGTGATCTGAAGTAACTTTCTGACTGGGAGACCAACCAACATTTTTGGGGTTTTTTTTTTTTTAGTGCTTTCTGTGATTCCACTTGACAGAACCTTCTTGGAAGTGATGACATCTCTGGTCTGACCTTCCCCAGAGGCAACCGTGGTAAAATAAAGAGTTGTCATCTTCTTGGGCCAAATTTTCAAACATCTCAGGTAGTACATCTACAGACGAGTGGATTTCTGATCCTAGCAGGCATGTGTGTAGCAATGGCCGCTGTCTCCAAAATGGCGGGCACAACTAGATAAAAGTAACCTTGCCTCATTTTATGTGTACTAAGTTCTCAAGAATAGCTATGTAGGCTGAAATCGACCCATTTGGAGAGAGACCAGATTGGGGGAGACAGGCTTGATTTTGATTCCCCACCATTGTGTTACAAGTTCTTTCTTGCCCATCTTATCTTAGAACCTAGAATCACAGAGCTTAGAGGTCTTCTAATTTAATCTCTGCTCAAGGCAATAATCCAAGTAATCGAAGTGAAGTAAGTATCTGAGATACCTTTTAGGCAACACCAGCCTTTCTCCAACAGTCCTCTTCAGATATGTTGGGCTTCTGAGCCCCATAACTTTTAACGTGGCCATCTATGGACGTGAAGGCACAAATCTCTGGAGAGCACCAGGATGAGGTCAAGCTGCCTTGTGTGTCCACCACAATGGAAGGAGGACTTCCTGTGTTTCTTAAGCTTCCTTGTTCAGCCCACCGTGAGGTGTTGCTGCTCCGAAAACAATGCAATTCCATCACGGTATTGGCAGCTGAGTGGAAAGTCCCTCAGTTGACTTTCCAAGGACAAGCTGAAGTCAGCCCCCAGGCCAGCTGTTTTAGGCCCATCTAAACTGGAAAATAGGAGGGAATTGTTTTCCTTCTGTCTCCTCTGCCTGGGTTCAACTCCCATGGATTTTTTTTTTCCAGTTCCCTGCCGCACAGCCAAACACCAACTTTTGCTCACTTCAATGATCTGGTGCACCATCCCGGCACTGATCCACAGTGAAAACTTTTATCCTCCTGCCTGAAGCCACTCTTGGTCTACTGCCTTTCCTCTCTTTCTGTCTCTCTCTCTCTTTTGGCTTTTGATGCCTGTCTTTGCACCTTCCGCGCCGGGCGTGAGACTCTCTCGCTGCTAAGCCTTCCTTGGCTTATGGGCCCTTTGTTGAGAACTTAAGGCTGTTGAAAGGGAAGGCCCTCGGCCAGCTAGGCAGGCTGGTTTTGTCCCATTCTGCAAGCTTTGCAGGCGCCAATGTCAACACCGAACGGCTGTCATTTGTGTGAAAGAAGCGGAAAAAAGCGCATTAGAAGGCGCGTGTTCACGCATGACCGAGGCGGGGAGCTTTGGAAGAAGTGCCTGTGTTAGCAGCCCTTCCATGGAGCCGGAAAACTCTTTTATGTGAGGATGAAGGGAGAAAGTGGAGCTTCCTCTCCTAATACCTGATCAAAGCAGAGATTAGGGGAATCTCAGCCTAGTTGTCCTGGTGGGGGGGAAAGGAACGGACAAGTCAAGGCTGCAATTAGAAGCTGGTCTGAAGGGCTGCTTAGCTGCATGCATTTGAAAAAAAAAGAAGAAGAACTTGATGCTTTCAACTTAGTTACTGAAAACACCCATTTTATGGATTGGAACAATAGGTGGAAAGCCCACAGGCTGGATTTGCACCCTATGCTAAGAACAATATCAAATGAAAAACAAATCCAATGAAGCATGATCCATAAAATGCAGCTGCTGGATTTGTAACAGATCTGCTGAAGCATAATTGTGGAAGCCGAGGTAGAAAATTAGCTTTTCAGGCTGAGCTTGAATCTGTCCTGTTCTAGTATATAGCTTTTTCCAGTGAGGGGCGTTTTTATGACTTTAAAAAAAAAAAAAACATTGTTTCATCTAATTGGCCTTCATTTGACAATCCAGATGAATTTCCTTCAGGTGAATTGAAACAGGGCTGCAGACATGCAACCCCCATCCATAGGCAGCCATAATTCCATTTTAGGTTGGTTTTGTAGCCACTTAGTTTGGCAAGGAGTAAGCACCTTCATGGTAGCCTAACTCTCTATTCCAGTGATGGCCCAAACTGCAACCCAAAACCCACTTATGCATCGTCGAGTGCCGGGTGGGCGTGGCCCATTGGGTGGGCACGGCTGCGGTGGTAACGGCAGACTGGGTGGGACTAAAACGTTCAATCAATTCCAACTTTGCAAGATCTTTTTTTCCCTACAAGAAGTTGAAATTGACTGATTGAATTTTTTTTTTTTTTTTTTTTGCATACGGTGGCGGAGGCCTAAAGCGAAAAGGTTTTATAAAACCCAGCTGAAGTCCTAGGACTGTGGCGACAGCGCACGTGGCCACAGAGAGGGCTCTGAGTGCCTCCTCTGGCACCCGTGCCATAGGTTCACCACTACTGCTCTATTCTGTCCATTGCTGTACTCTAGAAGTTTGGATCAATGTTTGTGTCCAAAGGGTAAAATATCGTTTCAGCTGAGCTCTGATCTGACCCTTAGGATGTACCTGTGTAGTTTCCTTGGCTACATTATGGAAGTAGCTGACAATTGACCTTTTTCAGATTTATTTTCAACTTCACAGTCTATGTCTGCAACCCTGGATGTTTTAGAAGTCTCACGTCTCCCCGGGACTAACCTCACTTAACGTCTGAATCTTCCTGCTCACTAATCAAAGTTGACACCTGAGTGAATAAGCAAATCTCCAACATAATTCCCCTCTTCCAAATTCCCCAGGTAGTAAATGTCATTTCCAAAAAAAAAAAAAAACCTTTTTTATTGGGTAAAACTCTTCATTCCTAAGAAAAGAGAAATATTGCTATCTTGGCTAAGCATGAAACATCTGCAGTTCAATTCTCCTTTCGGTATTTATTATTTTGCTTCTGTTTACTTGTTACTTGTGAATAAAGCGCATCGAAGATGTTGCAAGGATTGTGTGTGATTAGTTTCTAACCCTGTCCTAGATTCCCAGCTAAGTTTTATCTAGGTCCCTTCCTGAATTAAATGTGATGATTAGGCTAAAAGGTTTTTTTTAAAGCTTATAGAATTAGTAGTTGATGAGCTGGGAAAGTTATTTGTAAAGAATTTTTTTTTCCTTTTCTCCCTGAAGAACTACTGAATTTTTACAAAAGCATTGAAGCATGAAAATGTGATGAATATAGATTAGCATTAGATGGCAGAAGTAGAAATATTAAGAGAGAGAGAGAGAGATAATAAAGATGATAGATAGATAGATAGAGATAGTTAGATAGATAGATAGAGAGAGAGAGAGAGAGAGAGAGAGAGAGAGAGAGAGAAAGAAAAATATAGAGATGATAGAGATGAGAAAGGGAATGTATATATATATATATATATATAGAGAGAGAGAGAGAGAGAGAGAGAAAGATGAGAAAGCTAGATAGAGAGATGAGATAGATGATAAATAGATTTGATAAGGGATGTCACCCACCCCAGCTCCAGCAGTGCAAAAAAAAGTTGCAATACGTCGCAACACATCATGTGCGAGTTTGAGACCTGTGGATTAGATATAGATAGATAGATAGATAGATAGATAGATAGATAGATAGAGAATGAGAGAGAGAATAAATAAAGATAGAAATAGAGAGATATAGAGAGAGGAGAAAGCTAGATGAGATGATAGATAAATAAGAGAGAGAATGAGAGAGAACGATGATAGATAAATAGAGATAGACAATAAATAGAGACGCTACTTAAAAGAGAGTGAGCAAGAGAGAATGGGAGAGAGAAAGATCCTGGCTTGTCATAGATCGTGGATGCAATGAAAGGGAAAGCCCTATGAGCTGAGCTGGTTCCTGGTGACATACCTATGTAGCTTTCTTGGTGATTCAGATGTGCTTCTCCCCGCCTTCCTTTTAGGATGCTTTCCAAATTTTTGTACAGTTCTTTGCTGGTCACCCTGCTTGAGGCTCAGGCCGCTTTGACTTAGTGCTGCCACCTGCTGTAAATAAAAAGGGCGAAGGAAGTGAAAGTGGGAGACGTAAGGAGAGCTTCGCCTTAGGAAAATTGGCATTCGGTTCATAGTTTGCTTATTCCCTCAGGAGCGCGATAAATTTGTGATGAGGATTCCAAGCTTCGAGTTTTTCCCATCACGTCAGGGCTCCCTTCGTCAAACACAAGCAGTGGAATGCAAGGGTACATTTTCTTTGGCCGCAAAAGGGAAAGAAAGGCTAAAACTCCCGATGTGCCTGTTTTTATCCAGACTGGAATGTTTGGCTTGCAAAAAAATAAAATAAATAAAAATAGGATAAATGAAATAATTGAAAATGCCACTGTTACATCTGGATTATAATAATAATAAAGTTGGAAGGGACCTTGGAGGTCGTCTAGTCCAACCCCCTGCTCAGGCAGGAAACCCTGTGCCATTTCGGACAAATAGTTGTCCAGTCTCTTCTTAAAAACTTCCAGGGTTGGAGCATTCACAGCTTCTGGAGGCAGGTTGTTCCGCTGGTTAATTGTTCTTATTTATCAGGAAGTTTCTCCTTAGTTCTAGGTTGCTTCTCTCCTTGATTAGTTTCCATCCGTTGCTTCTTGTCCTGCCCTCAGGTGCTTTGGAGAACAGCTTGACTCCCTCTTCTTTGGGGCAGCCCCTGAGATATTGGAACGCTGCTATCATGTCCCCCCTCGTCCTTCTCTTCATTAAACTAGACATACCCAATTCCAGCAACCGTTCCTTGTAAGGTTTAGCCTCCAGTCCCCTAATCATCTTTGTTGCTCTTCTCTGTACTCTTTCTAGAGCAGTGGTTCTCAACCTTTTTAATGCCGTGACCCCCAACTGGTCATAAGTCAAGGACTACTCAACTGGTCGTAAGTCAAGGACTACTCAACTGGTGCAGCACCGTTTGCAGAACGGGACTTTTGGCGGGCTCAGCAGGGCAGAGACAGCCTGGACAATTCCTATTGGCTTTTGAAAGCCAATAGAATTAGACTCTATTCAAGAGAGTCTATTCTGTTGGCTTTCAAAAGCCAATAGAATAAAAGGGAGTAGCACAGATAAGGAAAAGGGGGAAAAAAATGGCGGACTGCGTTGTTTGGCGACCCCCGTGAAATGGTCGTTCGACCCCAAATGGGGTCCTGACCCACAGGTTGAGAACCGCTGTCCTAGAGTCTCAGCATCTTTTTTACATCGTGGTGACCAAAACTGGATGCAGTATTCTAAGTGTGGATTAGAGCAGACCACGGTGTCTTAGGAGGAACTTCAAACATGGTTCTGCCAATAAACCAAATTGCAAGGGTCACCACCAGTGAAAGCTCAGAAGCAGCTTCTTCATCCCCTGCACACCTCGCGCCCGGTTCAATTCCTCCCTTAGGAAGGGGGGGGACTTGCGAACCTGGCCCCCTTCCTCCGCATTGGAATGCTTTGCACGGGTGGAAAGTCCAGGTCTGGGAAGCTGGGCGCCGAGATAAAGTCTCTTGCCTTTGTCTCACTTCCTGTTATGCTTGGAAATCCTCCTTTGCAGCCCTGAGTGCCAAAAGAGGGCAACCCGGAGCATTGGCTGTATCTGGGGCTGTGTGTGTGTATCTGTGTGCAAATACAAAGGGATGTGTTTATGTGCATGCATGTGTGTGGGTCTGTGCATGTTTCTCTGTGTGTGCATATGTACATGTATGTGTCTACGTGTGCGCTAGTGTGTTCTGGCAGGCTGCAGAGGCCCCTTCCTCCTCTCCACTTTGTTTCAAACTGCAGGGAAGGATCTGTTTTGTTCTTGAGCGTAATTTTGAACGCTGACCACTTAATTGGGGCTCACAAAGCCAACACAAATAGGCAAGGAGTCACAGTTTGTTTGTCCCATCACTCTCTATGCACATGTACGTGCATGCAGGCCCAAACACAAACACAAGTAGTCCTCAACTTAACGAGCGCAACTGGGACCAGACTTTATGTTGTTAAGCAAAGTGGTCTTGCCTGATGTTATGATCTTTTTTGCCCAGGGGGATAAGAGGATCGCTGCCCTTGTTACGCGAACCTCGCTTTTCCTATGGACTGTGTTTGTCAGAAACTGGCTGAGAATGTGAGAAATGGTGACCAGGTGATGCTGCAACTGCCGTAAAGACATGCCAGGACGGAGTGCCCAAATTTTGAACATGTGATCGTGGGAATGTTGGGACAGTTACGTGAGGACTGGCTATAAGTCACATTTTCCCGGCCCTTTGTAACTTTGCATGGCCTCTAAACAAATGGCTCTAGGTTCGAACATTACTGCTATAACATTACATATAATGCAATGTTATTTTACAAAGATAGATAGATAGATAGATAGATAGATAGATAGATATAGATATAGATGATATAGAGATAGATAGATAGATAGATAGATAGATAGATAGATAGATAGATAGATAGATAGATAGATAGATAGATAGATAGATAGATAGTCTTAAAAATATGAGTCTTGGGTATATTCATATTCAAAATAAAAAAAACACAGATCACCAAGACTAAAAATTTATTTAAAACATAGCTTTCACCAGCATCTGCTGATATCGTCAGAGTTTAAGCCAGGATTGAAGGAGCTGAATAGACCCGTAACACGCTAGTTAGCTAAACAATTGGCTTTGCAGAGACTATAAGAACGTGTTCCCTCAATCCTGACTTAAACTCTGACGATGCCAGCAGATGCTGGTGAAAGCTAAGTTTTCGGTTATTCGGGTTTTCTCCCGCGTCAAATTGGAAGTGTCTTGGCGACGTTTTGACGAAGTCCCATTCGTCATCTTCAGGCTGGTGTTTTCGGCTTCCTGCTTCTAGGAGCAATTGCCTAGAATAACCAAACACCTACATACAAACACCCGTGAAAATCTCTCTCTCTCTCTCTCTATATATATATATATAAAACGTGATATATTTCACTTTATATATCACTGTATGTTATATGCAGTGCTACAGAAATGCTTTAAAGAAATAAATAAAATTCCCACAAAAATTAAGAAGCACTGAAACTTTCAGCAGATTCGGTTTCTTTTTACTCCCAGCTATGGACAATTTAGTTCACTCCAGGCAAACTCAGTTCAAAGACCTTTTGAAAATGAAACCATCCTACACCGATAGGATTGCCTCTACTCCCGTGCCCGTTGCCTGCGAGGCAAGCTCAGTCTTTGCAACGTTCAGTGATGGTTTTCCATCAGAAAAGACTCTTCCTCTGTAGGAGTTATTTTTGTAAGTGTAATTGTTTCTCCTGATGTTCCTGGAACTGATGTTAAAATGATTGGCCTGTAATTTCCTAGATTTCTCCTTGTCTTCCTTTTAAAAATTGTTTTCTTTTTAAAACTTGGCCAAATTCCCACGCTCTGGCGCTAGGCCATCTTGGAGAGACAAGTTCCATGTTTTTTGTTAGGAGGACAACCATTTTCCATTTCTTTACAATCACGTGTTTCGATTTACAACCGTTGTTTAGTGACCATTCAAAGTTGCAACAGCCCTGAAAAATGATTGGTTCTCATACTTATGACCACCATAGCATCTTATGGTCACATGATCAAAAATTGGGCATTTGGGAACCAGCATGTATTATGTCCTAGGGTTCCTTAATAACCTTTTGTGACCTTCCCAGCTAGTTTCCAAAAAGTAAAGTCAACGGGAGAAGTCAAATTTGCTTAATGACCGCATGATTCCTTTATCAACTGCGGTGAGTCTCTAAAGAACTGTGGCAAAAAAAGATCACAAAATTGGACGACTTCAGATCATAGGTTAAGGCCCACGGGTGCTTTTCCAAAAGGCAACTGGACTTTCTTCGTTTCCTCAGGGGACTGGAGGCTAAAATATATAAGGAACGGTTGCTGGACTTGGGTATGTCTAGTTTAATGAAGAGAAGGACGAGGGGGGATAGGATAGCAGTCTTCCAATATCTCAGGGGCTGCCCCAAAGAAGAGGGAGTCAAGCTATTCTCCAAGGCGCCTGAAGGCAGGACAAGAAGCAATGGATGGAAACTAATCAAGGAGAGAAGCAACCTAGAACTAAGGAGAAACTTCCTGACAGTTAGAACAATTAACCAGTGGAACAACCTGCCTCCAGAAGCAGTAAATGCACCAACACTGGAAGTTTTTAAGAAGCGACTGGACAGCCATTTGTCCGAAATGATATAGGGTTACCTGCCTGAGGAGGGGGTTGGACTTGATGACCTCCAAGGTCCCTTCCAACTTTATTATTATTATTATTATTTCTCACTCGCCTTTTGCCAGTTCAGTGAAAAAAATAGGCAAAATAATATTTATCCTATGGAAATGCTTCCCCCTGATGAACCACATGGATATTGCAGGCTACAGAGCTATAATAGGCTAAATAATGAAGCTATAGAAGGTGTAACTACCTCACGGTGTGTATTTAGCATATTCTATCTAGGCTGAGTAGGGAAAATAGAACAGTGAATTGAACTTATAGTACACACTGCCCCTAGTGGTTCCTTTGCATATTAGAGGCTTACTGCAGAAAATAGGGCAATGCATTCATCATACAGGATTTGGCTCGTTATGTGCAAATGAAACAATGAATTCCTTGCCCTCTGAATTTATAAGAGCTTTTTTCTCCAGATGATAAGGGGATAGTTTGGAAAACTGAGTTTCTCACTCTGACACCAGGTAGAAAAAGACGTCTCAACTTAGCCCACCCTTGCCAAATAAGGCAAGGCAATGGATAGCAGCAGCCCCATACATTTCTAAAAAAGCATAATGAAAGAAAGAATCCATTATTTCTTCCCAAATCAAACAGCATCCAAAGGAAACAGAGCTGGATGGAGAACAGTCCAAGCAAGATGAGGTCACACGTCTTTATGAGCCTCTCAATAGGCAGATAGGCGGGAGAGGCAGCAGTTTTGTTGTGAACTGAGGCCACACATTCCTGGAAAGATCCATTTTTAGTAGAATATGGATGTTTAAAGTTTTGATGCCTTGCCTGTTGCAGTGGAACACTTTTTTTTATCTTTCCTTGAAAATATCACCCATCCACTGAGGGGCTGCCCCAAAGACAAGGAGGTGGTGTTATTCTCCAAAGCACCAGAAAGCAGGACAAGAAACAATGGTTGGAAACTGAACAAAGAGAGAAGCAACCTGGAATTAAAACTTCTTGACAGTGAGGACAATTAACCAATGGAACAACCTGCCTCCAGAAATTGTGGGCGTTCCATTACTGGAGATTTTTAAGAGGCTAGAGAGTCACTTGTCTGAGATGGTATAGGTCCTCTTGCTTGAGCTGGGGGTTGGACTAGAAGACCTCCAAGGTCCCTTCCAGCTTCTATTCTATTCTATTCTATTCTATTCTATTCTATTCTATTCTATTCTATTCTATTCTATTCTATTCTATTCTATTCTATTCTTTCTAATTCTAATTCTTATTCTATTCTTTCTAATTCTAATTCTATTCTATTCTATTCTTTCTAATTCTATTCTATTCTATTTCTAATTCTAATTCTAATTCTATTCTATTCTATTCTATTTCTAATTCCTATTCTATTCTATTCTATTCTATTCTATTCTTTCTAATTCTAATCCTAATCTATTCTATTCTATTCTATTCTATTCTATTCTATTCTATTCTATTCTATTCTATTCTATTCTATTCTTATTCTAATTCTAATCCTATTCTATTCTATTCTATTCTATTCTATTCTATGCTATGCTATGCTATGCTATGCTATTCTATGCTATTCTATTCATTCTAATTCTAATTCTATTCTTGTTGAATGATTGGCCAAAGACAGTAAGGCAAGAAACCCTTTTGTTGAGTCCAGATGGTGGAGAAACCCAGCCTCTTCTCAGCCAGACCCACCTGACACCCACCTTGATGTCATTTTGATTATTTTACCTGAATATCGTAGGTCTTAATGCCAGCAGATGTCCCACTCCTTGTATCTGTCCTGCAGGTTTGATTTCATTTTAACTTCTTTTTTTTTTTGACTGCCTCTTTCCATTTAGCTCTTTATTACTTTTATCATGTTATTTTATGTTGCTCTAGGGGCTTTTGTTAAAGGACAATTAAATATATCCTAAATAAATGTGTGGCTCCACATGAATAAGGAGGAGGAGGATTTGCCTTGGGGATGGCTTGGAATGTCTGCAGTAATTGATGTGAAGTCCAGATTTTCCCAGGGTGTGTTTCTGTGTGTCACTTAATCTCCTTACTGTACATTTTAAACACTGACAGAGACATCTCTCTTTGCAGAGAACATGTAATCTACCCTGCTAAATGCACTTAGAGTGGTTTTTCTCCACCTTACAATTCTCCCTCATGGCTGGGAGAATTGTGGGAGTTGAAGTCCACCCATCTTAATGTCTATGGAGATTCTCAGGCATCCAGGTTGTAGTTGTCCCAAAGATGCTTTTTCAAGAGGCAACGGGACTTCCTTATTTTTCTTTGAAGATGTTTCGCTTCTCATCCAAGAAGCTTCTTCAGCTCTGACGGGGTGGTGGGGGAAGGGAAGGATTTATACTCCTTGCAGACAGCTGGTCATTTGCAATCTTTTAGAGAGTCGTTGAGCCATTTGGAGGTTCATCTGTGTCCTCAGGGTCACCTAAATAGTGCAGATGTGTGGAGCTTTCTTGGCTGCAGGATGTTTTCTGACCTGTGTCCCTTTACCGTTGAAGACAGGCGCAGGCCGTTGGGGATGAGTCTGTGTTATCTGCATCTCAAACTGAAGCACAAATGGTTCCTGTAGTTTGCAATGTTTTCTGGAAATCTATTTCATACTCCCTGTGACCCCGAGGACACAGGTAAACCTTCAAATGTCTTCAGTGTCTCTCTAAAACATTGCAAATAACCGGCTGTCTGCAAGGAGTATAAATCCTTCCCTTCCCCACCATCCAGTCAGAGCTGAAGAAGCTTCTTGGATGAGAAGCGACACATCTTCAAAGAAAAACAAGAAAGTCCAGTTGCTTCCTGAATAAACACCTTTGGGACACCCACCTTAATGTGGCTGATATTAAGAAACACTGCTCTAGAGTTTCTTTAGAAATGTATCAAGCATAGCACTTTGAATTTTTATTTATATCCTGTCTTTATTATTTTTTTTATGAAGAACTGCAGGCAGAAAGCTTATCTAATACTCCTTCTTCCTTCTGTTTTCCCATAACCACAACCTTGTGAGGTGGGTTGGTCTGAGAGAGGGCAAGTGAGCCAAGATCACCAAGATGGCTTTCTTGCCTAAGCTGGGGGTAGAACTTACCCATCTCCTGGCGATTGGTCCAAAGTCACCCAGCCAGCTTTCATGCCTAAAGCAGAACTAGAACTCATCGTCTCCTGGTGATTGGCCCATAAGTCACCAAACCAGCTTTCATGCCTAAAGCAGAACTAGAACTCACCGTCTCCTGGTGATCGGCCCATAAGTCACCAAACCAGCTTTCATTCCTAAAGCAGAACTAGAACTCACCATCTCCTGGTAATCGGCCCATAATCACTCAGCTGATTTTTTTTAACCAACAAAACAAAACAAAGCAAAACATAACACACATACACACAGTATATACTCCTCCCCCCCTTTTTAACAGTGATTACGTAACAGTAATCTTCTATTATTTACATTTCCTCCCTTATTCTTCTTTAGAACATTTGTCCTTATTGCCGTTGTTTCTTATTTACATTTTTCTTCCTTCATGTTCTACTTCTTACTAAGAATAATTCATATTATTATTATTATACATTATTATACACATATTTTCACTTTTGACCTTTCCACATGTATTCTCCTCTATTATTTCTAGTCTCCAACCAGTCATACCACTTGTTCCATGTTATATAGTACTCTGTGTCTTCTTTTTCTTTTATCTCTTTTATCTCTTGTTAATTTGTCCATCTCCACTCAGCTGATTTTTATGCCTAAGGCAGGACTAGAACTCACGGTCTCCTGGTGATTTGCCAGAAGTGACCCAGATAGGTTTCATGCCTAAAGTGGAACTAGAACTCACCTTTGAGTGAGTTTTGAGACCAGCACCTTAACCACTAGACCAAACTGACTACCTAGTTAGCTATATCAGCAGTTAAAACAGAGCAAACCAGTAGAAATCACACATACACACACACACCAGACTAGGAAAAATTGTTCAACAGGCACCCTAAATAAGAAGCTGAGTTTAGAGAAAGATATCAGGGGGATGAGCTGGGCAAATGGCCCCTCTTTTGAGTTCTAAAATCTGTGTTTACACTTTATTATTCACAGCTTTGCACTCTATACAATACATTTTCTGGCTATCTACACTACACTGAATCATTAACTATCCCTCCCCCCCTCCCAAGTCTGGTTCACACCACAATCTAGAAACTGAGATTAAACTAAATTCGCAACTTCCTGTGTAACTGTATAGTGTGAACCCTAGGGAAGAACCGGGGAGGGCTGCAAGGAAGCAGGCAGTAGAAAACACACCTTGGTGAGGAACACTTTTCCAAACCCAGGATAGATTTCAGACAACCAAGTAATCTCCCCAAAGTTGCTAAACTCCATTTTTATTACAAAAATCACTGCTTATCCTTGAAACACCCGTTCCTGCTGCCTAATTCTCATTGGCCATCTCAATATAAATGCAATAGCGGTTTGTGTGAGCTTACGGAAACCAGTCACTGAAATTTACGCCCAACCCCTAATTGCCTACTAGGGATTTATACTATTTTGACAGCCTGCACGGGTACAAATCATATTTTGTTCCTTATGGAAGGTCAGAGCCTCTTCTGATGAGGTCCAAGACGTGCAGTTCAGCCTCTGTCCTGAAGGTGGGGCTGGAGACACACTGAAGCCTCTCATGGGTTTCAGCTCACATTTTGAGAGCGTTTTGGGGAAAGAGAAACAGGATTTGGGATTGAAAATTAAGATATGTTCTATAAGTGAAGCGAGGAGGAGATGTCTGTGGCCCAAAAGAGAACATGTCAAGATGCCAAAAGCAAAATAATCCACAGAAAGTGGGGTGTATTAGTGTGGGCTGAAGGTGTTTGAACACAGGGAAAACCCCACAGAAAAAGGATCCATGATCTAAGGCAGTGTTTCCCAAACTTGACAATTTTAAGGCATGTGGACTTCAACTCCCAGAATTCCACAGCCAGCGTTGCTGGCTGTGGAATTCTGGGAGTTGAAGTCCACATGCCTTAAAATTGTCAAGTTTGGGAAACACTGATCTAAGGCTGTGATCCAGCTAAAGACGGCTGGAGGTTCAAACAACCATCCATTCCTTTCTTTGAAAGGATCTGGCTTGCTTTTCTTTGATCAGACAATATTGTCTGGGTTCATAAAGATGATTCATAGATGGAGAGATGGACGAAAAAATTCTCCCTTAATCTGACGTGACAGTTATTTCTTTTCATTCTCGATTCACAGTATAAATACAAAAGGAATCTCTAAGCATTTCTGCCAGGACACATATTTTTGTAAGCTGTTTTCCCCTGACTTGAAAGTTCTTTGTTCTGTTGAAAATTACAGTGCTTTGGGTTTTTCTGATTATGGCATGCATAGGTACTATATATATCCAAGTCCCATTCATCATCTTCAGGCTGGTGTGTTCGGCTTCATGCTTCTAGGAGCACGAAGATATACATAGAGTGAGATATATATATCTCACTCTATGTATATCTCTTTGCATCCATCCATCAGCTCTATAATCTCTCCATATCGATCTCTCTATAACTATATCTCTCTATTAGCTCTCTATTTATTACCTATGATCTAGCTACCTATTTATTCATCCATCATCTCTCTATTTATCTCTCTCTCATCTCTCTATCATTATCCATCCATCCATCCACTCATTCATCTATCATTATTATTTAATCTATCTCTTTATTATCCATCCATCATCTATATCTATCATCTATATCTATTTATCATCTATATCTATCTATCTATCTATCTATCTAACTATCTATCTATCTATCTATCTATCTTTCATCTATCATCATCATAACTATCTATCTATCATCATTTTCTATCTATCTATCTATCTATCTATCTATCTATCTATCTTTCATCTATATCATCATAACTATCTATCATCTATCTATCATCATCATTTTCTATCTATCTATCTATCTATTTATCTATCTATCTATCTTTCATCTATCATCATCATTATCTATCTATCATCTATCTATCATCATCATTATTATCTATCTATCTATCTATCTATCTATCTATCTATCTATCTATCTATCTATCTATCTATCACCCATATATCCAACTATCCATCCATCTCTATTATTTATCTATCCTCCCAATTTCTCTCTCTATCTGTCTTGTTTAGGATACATTGAGGAAATCCTGCAGGTGAATTTTAGGCTGGGAAGTCCAAATGGCATTCCAGAAGGAAGGGCAGATCCCTTACATAGTGTGCCACGAAAACTGCATAACCAGGAATGGACTCCAGGGGGCTTTTAAGGGTTAACTCATCTAGCAGCAACTCCCAAAATTGTATTCTGGGGGTATCCTAGCGTGCTATACATTAGTTTCATAATTAAAGTTTCCTATAAGGCTTCAGGCTGCTGCTCCACATGACTTTGAGCCTTGCACTGCCTTTTATTTGTTTGGCTGGGAGGAAGGGCAAAGGTCTTGGATTCCTACAGAGCCAGGCCATTCATCAGTGGTTCCCTGCCCTCTGAGGAGGTTGCCCACGGTGGGCTCTCGCCACCAGTCTCCGTTCTGCTTCAGAGCTGTCCTGTTGGGCTTGACGATAATGCTATCTAAGCAAAATGCAATTTTCATAAGCTGGGTCCTTTCTGCACAGCATTCTCCTAAGCAGGTTTCTGCTGCTTTTATTCCAATGTGATGGGAAGGCAGCTCGTTAATGTCTCCGTTGGAACTGCTGAGCAATAATGGCATTCAGCTTGGAGGGGGTGGGGGCAACCTCATTTATGATGTCTTAAGCATCTTCCCTTAAAAAAGGCCAACTGCATGGTTGGGCCAGCCCAACATCACTTCATTTTACCCAGCACGATGAGCCAATAATCACGCTGACAGAGGAACCTGGCATCCAGTATTTTTATTTCTGCACAGAAGTAAAGTTGGAGGCTTGGGAGCCCTGTCCAAATCAACCATGGCTGCTAATATCCAACAAGCTGCGTCTATACCATAAAACCACTTATACGTCTGAGAATTTCTTGATATTTCATCTCTCCTCCCTGATTTCTTGAAGACGTGTGCAGCTTAGGCTAACTTCCTACAATATGCAGGTGGTTGGACTTAATTAGCTAAGCTCACCAGCCCTGGGTGTATTTTTTTAATATGCTAATAAGGAACTTTTTTAGGACCTTTGCGCGGACATTTTTTAAAGAGTTTTTAAATTGCATTTTAATAATGAAATACAGAGAACTACAAAAACTGGCGATGGAGCACTCACAACATCTGGAGATAAGCTATTCCACTGATTAATTATTACCACTGTCATCAACTTTTTAGCTTGGATGGCTCTCTTGATAAGCTTTCATCTATTACTTCTTGTCTTGCCCTGAAATGCTTTGGAGGTTGACCTTCTCTTCTCTGTGACAGCCCCTCAAATATTGGAGGACTGCTCTCATGTCAACCAGGTCCTTCTCTTTATTAGATTAGTCATATTCAGCTCCTGCAACTGTTCGTTCTGTTTGAAGATGTGTGGACTTCACTTCCCAGATTCCCCCAGCCAGCATGATTGGCTGGAAAATTCTGGTTGTTGAAGTCCGCACACCTTACCCTTGCTAAGATAAGACTGCTCCAGAGGATTATTAGAGTTTTGAACCTGGATCCTCTAGCTGGAATGTAACTTAACTGGGTTGGCTGAGTGGCAGTTTGAAAACCACTCCTTTCTCTCCTGTTCTCTGCCCATTCAAGCTGATAGTTGGAATACTTTTATAACATTAAAGTCTAATCTCTCTCTCTCTCTCTCTCTCTCTCTCTCTCTCTCGCGCGCGCGCGCGCGTGTGTGTGTGTGTGTGTGTGTGTGTGTGTGTGTGTCCCATCCCTTTTTTCTTTCCTGCTATTTTTCTGGGTTGAAAATTGCTACAGAGAGTTCATAAACCTTTTTACAGAAGAGCAGAACAAGTTAGTTAAAAAAAAGAAATAAATGGGTTTTAAACCTTTTGAGACAGAAGCTCTGCTCAAACACGTTGAAAAGATTAAATGGAGTGAAGGACGGAAGTATCAGCCTTAGCTGACGTTAAGAGCTGCAGAGATCAATTTACTTTCGCTAAGATAACTCACAATTTACTTTTGCCAAGGCAACCCATGGAAAAACCTCGACACTTGATCTTCTGAAGACTCAAACCCATGAGATAATGTAGAACTTGTCTTTCACTCACACACACACACACACACACACACACACACACAGGTTCAGTCTTCCAACCACAAAATGGGAAAGTGCAGCTTTTTGGACTTGAAATGGAAACAATACTTTGAGTCTAGTGTGGGTGTAGTGAGCAGAAGTACATTTCCCATTTCAGAGATGAATCACTGCACATCCAAATGACTGCCAGAAGTAGTTTATAGACTGCAAACCTTTTAACCACAAATATATATATATATATATATATATGCTTTAAAATAAAATGAGCACCAAGGTAATAAAAACTATAAAAGTTTAATTTAAAAACGCCAAGCTTTCGCCGTCACCTGCCGGCATCATCAGGGCTTAAAACGCCAGAGAGTGAGAGAGTCTCTTATAAGCAAGCTAAAGTCTGCGCCCGGCTCCTTGATCTCGTTACCGGACCTAATTGGATAGATTGTGCTCCGGCGATCCGTTTCTTCCTGCACCCCTTATTTACGTGTGTGTCCTCATTTGCCTTCTTCTCCTTGGATTCTAAGATGGGTGGGGCAACCTCCCTACCTCCCTGGTTGTCCCCATCCTTTGATCCATTCTCTCCCTCAGGTTTATGTAGTGGTTTGCATTTCCCCTTCTTCTTTTTCCAGTCCACATCCACGCAGCTATTCTCTCTACGAGTGCTTTCCCTTTCCTCCCTAATGCCTCCCCCTCGTGCCCAGTTGCTATTGAGATGGTCCTGTGTGACATTCTGGGCTGGCTGGATTGCAGTAGTAAACTGGGGTGGTTCGATGAGCTGTTTACCCATGTGGAAAGCCTCGTAAGTATGGCCATGCACAGTCATCATGCCCCTCCCCCCCTTCTTTCGTCTTCTGCATCCTTTCTCCACACGTGTGTGTATATATATATATAAAGAACATCCCCAGCACCTTGAAGGCTGCTGAGTCTGTCATCTCTCCAGATCGTTCTTAACCTCATCTCAATGCAGCGGAGAAATCTCCGGTCAAGTTAACTGTCGGCCCAGGATACCTGCTCTTCCACACCTTCTGCGTTGTGAGCTTGTCAGCATGCCACATCTGAAGATGAAAAAGTACGGCTCCCATGGAGATGTCAGGTGCTTTCTTCTCTGATGTCCCTTGTGAGCCCTGGGGAAATGATTCAGACCACAGGTGCTTTGGGCAGGTGCTATCATTTCTGCCTTCCTTTGGGAGGCTTTGGTGCTCCTCAAAGGCTTTACCTCCACGATCATTTTTAAAGCTCTCATTCTTAATGCAAGGAGCTCTCTCTCTCCCTCCCTCCTTCATTTAAGGTTCAGGAAATATGCAGGTTCTCCACCTTTCTCCCACTTGGTGCTTTTTCGGAACTCCACACTGAAAAACATTAGGATGGTTTTGTGTGTGTGTGTGTGTGTTTAGCTCCGCTAGTTAAACTCCAGGCTTTCAGCAACATTTAATGTCTACTTGTTTGATTCAGGAGGAACTCATTCTATTAGACCCTTTTCTGCGTCAACAGGGTTTCTGGTCCTTTGCCAGATCTCTTCATAGACTCGTGTAGGCAGAGCAAGTCGTTGAGATTTTCACGTTATTGTTACTAAGGTTACTACAATTGATGCCATATATTTTGATTTATAGCTCTTTGGAACATATGCACCAAGCTAACTGGCAATGGGTTTAACAATCAACTTTAATATCTTTGTAATGATGATGATGATATTGAAGTGGGAGACAGCTTCTGCCTTTTAGGATCAACCAGTAAGCATAAAGAAATTGGCAGACAAGAATTACGCTGCAAATGAGCACTGGGTAGCGCAACAATGAAGGCCTTCAGAAAGAGATTCTAATGCAGGGGCCTGCAACCTTGGCAACTTTAAGACTTGTGGACTTCAGCTCCCAGAATTCCTCAGCCAGCATAGCAGGGAATGTTTCTCTCCGTTTCCTTAGAAGTGAAAGCTGGACTCTGACGAAGCACGTTAGAAAGTGTTTTGAACACCGATCTTGGGGAAGACTCCTGTCAATACCATGGGCTGCCAAGGCAACAAACAAATGCACTGTAGAACAAATGCACTGTAGAACTCAATCCAGAGTTCTCACTGAAAGCACAAATGACTGTTGAAAGAAAAATCTTCATCAGGGTCGAGTCTAAGCCGGGAATAAACAACATGGAGACTGCTTTAGAAAGAAGGTTGTAGTTTATTGAAGAGGAGAGCCAGACAGATAGATGGAAAAACTGGAAAAACTGACCACAAGGAGCAGAGTGGTGGCTTTTATACCTTCTGAGGCTCTTGAGGTTGTTTCCTGTTCCTGTTTGAAGCTTTGTGTTTCCTGTGTCATGAACTTTGACCTGAGTCTGTGTGCCCTTTTGGTATTGGTGGGTTAATCCTATTATGTCTCCTGTCCTTAGAATTTGGGTGGCAGTATGTATATTTTAGGTGTCTTTGTCTTCCTAATTTCTAGCTTCCTGGCTCCAACCTTCCTGAATGGATTATTGAATTTGCATTTCTAAAAGCTGGCCTCTGTTTGGGGGGAGGGAGACTTGGGACTATTAAGAAAAACTGGGCATGCTTTTCTGCCTTTTTAAGATCCTTTGAGGAAATATAATATTCTGCCTTTTTAATATTCCCTTCTCTGGAGGGGTGGCTGACTTTCCACATGACCAAGCTCAAATGATCAACTGGCTGTGGAATTCTGGGAGTTGAAGTCCACCCCTTCTAAAGTTGCTGAAACAGAGCAGGATTGAAGGCTCCTTGTATTCACTTCCACTATAGTTCACTGAGTGGATTTTATGATATTCCAGGCTCAGTTTTCACCAACTAAATCTCTGTCCATCTTTTCTGACAGCTCTTTTTGTAGTGGCCACTACAAAAGGAATTTCAGCTATAATGCATCACAATGGATGAGTTTATATTCTCCCTACCCCAGTACTACAAACTTCTGCAGCTTTAGCAGAATTCCACCTCATGCTGAGTAGTGTAATGTGTTCCACAAGCCCAGAAGGACATCACAGAGTGCAGCTGATGCAGCAAAGACCTGATTATAGTCAGTGTTGTACATGAACAGCTGGAAACTAGAACTGGGTGGTATATCAAAGTGCCCTTTGATCTGGGAGATGGGAATGTTGCAAAACACAATCCTTTGGGATACCTTTTCGGGCAATCAGAATTGCAGAACAAAGAGCGCATCGCTGTGTAAGCCATGGCTTGTTGCATTCAATGTCTTCAACATATTGCATGAAGTCATTAACCAGAGTGTCTTAAGACACAATGGCTGGATTTGCACCACCATTTAATTAAACCCATTCCACTGCCAAATTAGTTGAGTGAAAATGGGATAGATGCTGGTATGCATATAATGTGAAACAGTACAATCAAAGTACATTAGAGTTTAGAGCAATTAATGCTTTTTCGCTTCGTATTTTGACTGACTTTCTTGGGTCAGTCCCAAGAAAACCACTGGATATAGACATTATGCAAAGGCAAAGATTCCACTATTTTGATGCATGTTTCTCAACCTTGTCAACTTTAAGATGTTTAGACTTCAATGCCCCAGAATTTCCCAGCCAGCATAAGGATTCTGGGAATTGCAGTCCCAGTATATCTGGAAGACATCTGGTTCTCTGTTAATAATACTGTCCAGTAGGGAGCAATAGTATGACTTGACCTAAAACATATTCAATCTCCATTAAACAATCCCCCTGATAGGTCAGTTCTGACTCCTAGATGGAGCCTCCATGTTTAGGAGCAGAATGCAAAGGATAAGGGCCCTGCTCAACAGAGATCCAAGAATTAGAGACAGGTAAAATATATGCTCTCCTGAATCAATAAGAAATTTCCCCTTCAAATGATGCCCCTTCAAAGATCCTTATAGGTCCTTAGATACATTCACACTCTGCAGTGAACTATAATTAATTGGATTTTCCCATGGCATGTTGAAATCAATCAACCATAAACCATGGCTACTTTGCTGTGAGCTCAACCTTATTCAACACCAGTAAAAACAAAACTTTGGTATAGTGTGGAACTGATTCTACCTTCGGAATCTTTCAAAAAAATAGCGAGAAACATTTTGAATTGTGTTCTTGTCCTAAGCTTCCATTGATGCAGAATGTAGTAGCCAGCCTGCTGGTGTCTGTGAACTGCCAGGGTCATATAACATTGGTATAGAGCAGGGGTAGGCAACCTTGGCTCTTTTATGGACTTCAACTCCCAGAATTCCTGAGCCAGCTGTGCTGAGGGGAAAAGGAGGTTTCCAAGCTGAGCCATGCTGGCTCAGGAATTCTGGGAGTTGAAGTCCACGAGTCGTAAAAGAGCCAATGTTGCCTACCCCTGGTATAGACGGTGCCACATTTTCTTCCAGTAGAGTTTAAAGTATTACTTTACACCAATAAAGGTCTTTATGACTTGGCATCTGAAGGACAACCTTCTTTAGGTAGACCCAACTCAGCTAATTTGTAATCTTGAAAGAACTGGAGTGAATATTAAAACAGGGAAGAGGGTCATAACAGCATGATTTTTCTCCAGATATGCCAGTGTTGGAAAACAACTGAGATATTGCATATTCAACAGTGACAGCCTTTCAGAGGGCAATGAACAGCTGAGCTGTTCTTCAGAGCTTCTAATAAATAGGAAGTAAGGAAGATGTTCATGGGATGCAGGCTACAGTAGGCTAGTGCTACATTTTTATGGATTTTGTGTAGCTTCGCGAAATGATCAATCTGTGTCGAGTTGGTGGTATAAGGGTGCCATAAGCACATAAATAAACATACAGAGAACTGGTTATGAGAAAAAAAGCATGGGAAGGACACTAATATGTTGCCCCTTGACTCAAAACACAGTCTGTGATCTACTTCTGTATCTCAGAATACTTCCAAATTCCTCTCTGGCAACGACAAGCCCCAGAAATCAAAGATTAACGTTATGTTTCTAAGAAGAGACATAGATGTTGTTCTTCATATGAGATTTCTATTCACGTTTATTGACTTGGTAAGTCTTTAGAGATCTCCTACCAAAAGGATGCTTGTTCAATTAGGTCTCCAGCTTCTCACCCTGTTTTAGTTATCATATCTGTATTTCAGCTTTTTTCCCCCAAAGAAACTTAATAGAGTTTTAAATTAGGCTGTCCCTATGTTACTCTAGAGCGGTGTTTCTCAACCTTGACAATTTTAAGGCATGTGGACTTCAACTCCCAGAATTCCACAGCCAGCAATGCTGGCTGTGGAATTCTGGGAGTTGAAGTCCACATGCCTTAAAATTGTCAAGGTTGAGAAACACTGCTCTAGAGATTTATTACACTGGAGGAGGAGGAGGAGGAGGAGGAGGAGGAGGAGGAGGAGGAGGAGGAGGAGGAAGAAAAGAAGAATCACAGTGTTTGGGATTGTTTATTGTATATTGCATTCAAGTATAAATCATAAATCTCTGGCTGGCACATCGTTAACCATGATTTGGGCCACTATGAAAGTTACATTGGCAAGAAAATGCACCTGATTTAATGTTTGGCAAGAGGACCTTTGGCGAAGAGGGATCACCTGGAGATGAAGATTACCAGGAATGTCCCACTCAAAAAAGAAATTTTGGCAGGATGGGTGGGTGGAGAGCTGCTTACCTCCTAATGGCAAACTGGGAGCTGGACTTGAAATGAGCAGCAGGGACAGAAGCCTCGGTCTGCCCTTATGGAGCACTTTCTGCTGTGGAATTCAGGTCTGTTCAAGGTAGACCCATGTAAATTCATAGCGACGTGCAGGTAGAAAATTCTAGAAGGAAGAGCTAATATTTGATATGCTGGGCTACTTGCTCTGAAGCCGGAAGATTATCCTACACTGAAGCGTTTATATGATTTTTATACCTGGGGCCAAAGAGGAAACTCTAGGGAAAAGAGCATCAGGTGTCCTAGGGATGCTTTTTCCTCACCTGGGGCCTCCAGTTGTTTTGGACTTCAACTCAAACAATCTTCAACCAATCTGGCTGAAGGATTCTGGGAATTAAATTCCAGTGCATCTGGAAGGACCTCACTGGGGAAATCGGATAGCGTGAGCCATTTCCTCCTTAAGGAGTTACATAAGCAACAATGATCCATAACGACCAAATCTATCAACTGTAGAACAATGTCAAAAGAGTCCATTGGTGGAACTGAGGCATTGGCTTCACAGAAATAAAGGAGGGTGGTTTCCATTTCCTTCATGCACAACACCTTGTGCACAAGGTGGCCTTCCCTTCTCTGTCTTGCTGGAAAAGCCAGCGGTCCAATGCAGGGTCCTCAATGTCCACCCCCTTCCTTTGTTTCTGAAGGAAAGGTTTCACAGCATGCGAGTAATGGACATCATGAGGAAGTCTTCGTAGCTGATCCGCGCGTTGCCTGTCATGCCGGTATCCTTCTCCCGGAATGCTTCGGTCATGCTCTGGAGGAGAGTGCAGATCTGGATGAAGCGGTCCAGCTGGATGCTAGGAGCGCAGCCCTTCTGCGCATAACGGGACACCAGCAGCTGGGCAAACTGGGGGCTCAAATTGTACCCCATTTGGCAAAGAGCTAGAAGGAAGGCAATGGAAATGTGACGGAGGAAATCTGTCAAGTTCTCTCCCCAGCAAGGCTGGGCTGAAATCAATCGAGTTGGCTCCCAAGTATTAAGATTTTTTTTTTTTTTCCTGATCATCGCAGAAGAGCTCAGAAGCCATTAAGGAAGGATCTTAGTCACTGCTGTGAATCAAAAGGGAGCCCTGCTTATAGGGAAATCAATGCTTGTATTTTTGCAGTTCTTTCTTCTGCCTGAACTATGGAGTGGCCCAGATCAATCTCTCTTTTGCGGGAAGCTGGAAGCCTCATTGTCAGACTGCCTAGGACACAGGTAGGCAACCTTGGCTCTTTTATGACTCGTGGACCCCAACTCCCAGAATTCCTAAGCCAGCATAGCTGGCTCAGGAATTCTGGGAGTTGAAGTCCATGAGTCATAAAAGAGCCAAGGTTGCCTACCCCTGGCCTAAGACCAATGGTTTCTGCCCATCCCCATAGAGCTGGCAAAAGTGGCCAAGCTCCAGGTCCTATTGATGAAGCAATGCCTCTGGTAGACCCCAGGCCACAGAGTTTCTCTGTTATAGCACCTCCCCTCTTAAGATACTGACAACCCCCAAGCCTATTAGCCTTTCAGAAGACAGGAAAGATTTTTCTCCTAGACACCGAGACTGGGATTTTGATCAAGCTCTGGCAAGTTCTGTTTGATATGTTAATAATGTAGTTTTTAGAATCCTTGAGACAAATACTTTTGAACTGGATCTGTATAGTTTATTATGTTTTATTTCTGGGCAGTCTTGAGTAGATGGGAAGCTATATACATTTGTTAAATGAATAAACATTTATTCTTGTCTTAGCAAGATTGGATATCAGACAGTATTCCTCTGGCAAAGTGAGAACTAACTCTCACATAACTCAATCCCTAATAAAAATCCACCAGGCTGACGACTCAAATAATTGGTGATAGAATGGCACGACCTGATATTTTTAAATTCCAATGTGGAAGAACGACCTAACAATTCTGGGGAACTAAGGGTTTTCCCCCCACACAATTTTTGCTTTCTTTCCCATCTTCTGCTTTGGGTGGATTCACAGCTGCCAGCCCTTTTAGTCCAGTTCTTTCTCCTTCTCCAAGCTCAAGAAAGTCCACATCCATCTTAGGGGCAAGGCCTTCTGACCAACTGAATCAGACAGATAGAAGAAGCTGTCTTTTTCATGGCTGAACAACTCAGCATTACTTTAATTGCCAGGTAATCTGCTGATTGTCAGAAGATTTTTAAATGCCAGGAATTGAACCTATGATCCTGTTCAGTGCAAAGCTTTTTGGGATTGATCCAGGCCACTAACAGCTGTAGAACACTGGGCTGAGCCAGTGGTAGATCCAGCCTTGGAGAAGATTTCCAAGCTGAGGAATCATGGGAAAAAAATGGAACCTACCTTTGGAGTGCCAGCACTGCTCTTAGAAATCTGATCCATGGGACATCTCGTTTCTAATAGAAGCAGCTCAGAATTTAACTGTGGTCTCCTTGGTGTTCTCTGAGCCTGGTTGTTTTCTTGCAGGTATTTTATTACCCACCTAGATAACACCATCAGTGTTAGAAGAGAGTGGGGCTTGCTCTCTGCTTATATATAGTGGCTTGCCCCGATAATGTCAGTGCAGTGTAGTTTTCTCCTCGGCAATTCCACAATTAGAGTATTGTTTGTCTGGGTGTTAATTCCTGGTTATATGAGTGTTGGCTGATAGAGAGGATGTATGCAATCCTCTCTGCGCTTGGTTGTTTGCTTGCAGATGTTTCATTACCCAACTAGGTGATATCTTCAGTGTTAGAAGGGAACGATGCAAATGACAACGTTACCTGGATGGGTAATGATCTGTTTGCAAGAAAACCACCAAGCTCAGAGAGCACCAAGGACTCCACAATCTCATTTCCAAACGGGAAAGTCAACAATCAACGGAAAACATTGCCACCTCCAATATCTCACCTTGATGCAGTTCGTTACAGTTAATGTTTCCTGAATGGTCCCGATCAAACTGCTGGAACAGATTCCGCCACTGTTGTATATAACGCCACAGGGCTGAAAAGCCATAGAGGTCTATCCGACCAGATTTGCTTTTGTCGAACATGTCTGCCGAGACAGAAAGATGAGAAGGAGGCACTGAACGGTGATGTTGCATTGCCTACATTGCAATTATTTTTCCCAACCCAAAGCTGAAAGGGAGATGAGAGCGTCATACCGCTTTGGAGGCTGCTTAATTAGGTTTGCAGGTTTTTTTTACAAGCCCTAGCATGCCATTTTGAACCTATTGAAGAAGTGTCTCCAAGTTTATCCTGTTCCTTAGAATGCCATCAGTTCGACAGCAGGAGAAAGAACAGAAGATTTGGCTGAAATTGGGAAAAAGATTCTCCCTGAAAAACGTTGAAGGCAATGGTGGACTATCTTTAGGAAGCTAGGTTTGCCCCTTAACCCAGTTTACTGGTTTAGATATTGAGGAAGCTATATATGCATGCAGACCTGTAGCTCCTCTTTGGGCTTCAAATGACCAGCCGCAGAACAGCAGTGGAGAAAAAAAACCCATTTTCCCTTGTTTACGTGGGGAAAGAATAATGTGCTGTTGCAAGGAGCAGCTCCTTTGAGGGAGCGAAGCATCAAAGTCCACGAACTTCAAACGTAGTTATGCTTGTAATTATCCTTCGTATTCCATTACATTTGAATCGCTTTATTATACGATTCTCCTGCTCTCTTTTCTATTACACGCAAAACAGCCTGTAACGTTTGTTTTCTTCACTATTTCATGGGCCTCCAGTTTTGAGATTTTTTTTTCTCCAAAGAGGAGAGATTGAAAAGGAGCTGGAAAAACTTGAGCCTTAGGAAAAGGCGATGAGAGGGAGAAGAGAACGATCTTCAAAAACCTGAAGGGGCATCGTCCAAAGAACAAAGCTTATTCTCCGTCATCCCACCATGCAGACAGAAAATGGTTTATAAATTATAGGAAGATGGCTTCTGGTTGCACGCTAAGGGGAAAAAAAAATGCCCTAATGGTAAGAGCCAGGGCTGTGCAAATCTTCAAAGGAGGGGGGAGGAATCATCTTTGCTTTGATGAAAACGTGAGTGAAATTTCCTTTGAAATGGCTTTGTGAAGCAAAGTGACCCCTTCTAATGGAGAGGAATAACCATGTGGCTTTATTTGGCAGCTGTTCATCAGCCTCTGGTCCCTGCAACAGCTGGAAGGACATTCTGCCCAGCTGCAGGACCTTCACAGAAGCTTCTGCAGGGAAGGCTGGGAGGGTGGGTCTCCTTGCGGTCTTCTCCAACAGCACTTGCCCAAACCAGCATCTCCTCCAGCAATTAAACCTGGTCAAAAGACTCTCCCAGCTTTCACTAGTGACAAAGGTAAGAGATCATTTAAATATGAGCCATCTGTGTGCTGCAGCTGCCAAAAAAGCCAACACAGTGCTAGGCTGCATTAACAGAGGGATAGAATCAAGATCACGTGAAGTATTAATACCACTTTACAACACCTTGGTAAGGCCACACTTGGAATATTGCATCCAGTTTTGGTCCCCACGATGTAAAAAAATTGCTGAGACTCTAGTGGGATGAGTAACTAGGGCAGGGGTAGGCAACCTTGGCTCTTTTATGACTGGTGGACTTCAACTCTCAGAATTCCTGAGCCAGCATGAGGGAAACGTTGGCTCTTTTATGACTCGTGGACTTCAACTCCCAGAATTCCTGAGCCAGCATGGCTCAGCTTGGAAACTCTCCCTTTCCCCTCAGCATGGCTGGCTCAGGAATTCTGGGAGCTGAAGTCCACAAATCATAAAAAAGCCAAGGTTGCCTACCCCTGAACTAGGGATTGACCAGCAGCTTAGATTCCTTCAGAATGACATCTTGAAAAGACTTCTCCGGTGCCTACGTTATAGAGACATTCGTATGAGTCTCATTTCACCGTTACTGCACAAATACCCAAGGCGCACAGGATGCGTTTACAACTCCCTGCTAATCTTGCACACCATCCTCGCTATAACAAACCCCAGGCCATTATTACAGAATGTGTGTATTAGATTTATTATATTATTTGTATTAAATGGATTTCGTTTGCCAGGTTTTTTATGTCCATTTTAATGTTTTTTGCCCCTCCTTTTAGAGTATTTTATTTCTTGTTTTATATTCTTTAGGGGTTCTTTTATGTAATTTTTTTCCTATTTATTTTAAGTTTATGTTTTTAAATTCTTTGTAGCTCACACCCTTAATGCTGGTCTTTGCCCATAATAAAAGTTGATTTGATTTATCGTGAAGATATAGCCTGGGTACAAAAAAAAAACAAAAACGTATTCATACCGTCTCAAGAAAAAAAAGCAAATTATAAGAGAAGCCACAGAATCTATTTTGTTCACATTCAAATACAAGCACCTTTTGAGAAAATATTGCGCAGGACTTTTCTGAACTGTCAAGAGCGGATGTACTTGATCTTCTGACGGCCACATCCTAATAGAGCAGTGGTTCTCAACCTGTGGGTCGGGACCCCATTTGGGGTCGAACGACCATTTCATGGGGGTCGCCAAACAACGCAGTCCACCATTTTTTCCCCCTTTTCCTTAGCTGTGCTACTCCCTTTTATTCTATTGGCTTTGGAAAGCCAATAGAATAGACTCTATAGACAATAGGAATTGTCCAGGCTGTCTCTGCCCTGCTGAGCCCGCCAAAAGTCCCATTCTGCAGACGGTGCTGCACCAGTTGAGTAGTCCTCAACTTACGACCGGTTGAGTAGTCCTCAACCTACGACCGGTGGGGGGTCGCGGTATTAAAAAGGTTGAGAACCACTGTAATAGAGAATAGCTCCAGAAACTCTGATGGGGAATCAGACCTACAGTATTACAGGGTCCCCACATGCTTTTCACCACACTGAGTATACATTCTTTTACCCCAAAAGAATTACTCATTACTTACTCATCATCATCAAGCAAGTATCATCGCTGAAAGCAGACCAGTTGGAGTTGACCAGGGCTTGCTTGAGCTCCTTAGTTGTGATGTAGCCACTGTGGTCAGCATCTACAGTCTGGAACCAAGAAAAAGCTTCTGGATCCACACCAGGGGGAACGTGGCCTGTGTGAGAAACAATGAGATATAAAGAACATATACAGAGAACTGCGGAGCCTTCGACCAGAGCATGCCAAGTACCCGCCAACATTGACAGGAGACATCTAGCAAGCTTCTGACAACTGGAGAAGGTAAGATGAGACTCGAATCTTCTCATTTGTTGAATCAGCCTTTCTCGCCTCCTCACACACCAAAAAAACAAATAAAGGGTAGGGGGGATATGTTAAATGTGAGCCCAGGGGAAGAAAGTTCACTTGGGCAGTGGGATGCAAAACCTTGTAAAAACAGAAGGGAAACAAATGAGGTCTTCTTCCAAAGATTTGTAATGCTCATGGCCAAGATGGAGAAGGCATGTTGCTTCAGCAGGATGCAAATGCTATTGTGTTGAGGAGGTTTCTGCACAGCAATATAGTTTTATGTCCATCTCCTGAGGAAGGCAACTTTGATAGTTTTCAGTTCTCTCCTTGGAACCTTAAACAATGCAACAGGAATGCCTTTCTGAACCGCTGCTCTAAACGGAGATGAATAGTTCAATTAAAGAGGGTTTCTCCAATTCTGCAACACAAAACAGGCATCCACTGCTGCAGCTGCAGAACCAGTCCACAAAGTGATAGATGTCAGATATCATCTTGTTCCTTAACATGTAGCCAAGGGAGCCCTGGAGCTACAGGCAAGTTTCCCTCCTTTGAGAGATGCTTTTACCTCAAAGGCGTTCAAAATGTCTGCAAAACACAGGCGTTACCGTATTCCAACAACGCTTACAAAATGTCACTTAGTCCAGGAAAAAAAATGCTACTTGGCTCACAACCTGCCATACTGGGGGTGGTGGTGGTGGTGGTGGTGGTGGTTATGGTTTAAATGTGAATTGAAAATCCAGTCTTCTAAAAGTTTCTCAGCTGTCTACACATTTATAGCTCTTGATCAGCACCAGAAAGGAGATGGGAAATGCTCCAAAGTTAGAACAAACCGACAAATGACAACCGCACATTTCTCACTATAACTTGACAGATCTGGTAATCACAGTTTTTTGTAGAAGGGCAGCAAAACGCCGCAGTGCAAAAAGGCCAATTTTTGAGGGTCAAGATCAACCAGTTCTTAGATAGGAAACTTGATAACAGACTTGATTTGAAATGTTCGCTAGCTTAAAAAAAAAGAGTGAATATTGCAACCAATAGGGAAAAAAAAGGATGGCCAGAAGAGCAATTCCAGATAAATGAGGATATCCTGGTTCAACAGTGCATAGATTCCATCACAACCTGACAACTGAATTGAGACAAACGTCCTACCACTCACCTCCATGACCACCTGCCCCATAGGGCCCAGGTTGGGGAGCACCATCGGGATTAGAAGGCTGTCCATATGACCCTCCTGGGACTGGGCCACCCCCATACATTCCACCCGGAGGGCCAGAGGAAGGGTATTCATATGGTCCTCCACTGGGTGGCGGTGGTCCATATGGGCCTCCAGGTGCTGGGCTCCCATACGATCCCCCGGAAGGCAGTCCACCTCCATACTGTCCACCAGGATAGCTGCCTTGAGGAGCTCCTGGAGCCGGTCCTGCATTTCCAGGGAAGCCCTGGGAAGGAACGAAAGAAGGAAGGAACTGTAAAAAAGCAGACAATGAATCATCACAGGGCTTAGGTTTCTCATTGTGAAATATTCCTTCTCCCTTCTTCATAACTTCCATGGTTGTGAAATGCTCCTTGTTCCTCTCTATCTCCTCATCAAGTTATCAGGGTAAACCACTTTTTGGTGCTAATGAATTCTTCAGCTCCTCTTACTCCACAAGAAAAGAGAAACCATTTGGGGCTTAGGAAAATACAAGAGCAGCTATAAAGCAGACATTTCACCGGTAGAAGGTGTCAGGGTCAATCTCTGAACTGGCTGCCAAGGCTGAGAAATCAGGATAGGATACTCTTTCTAGAGCAGTGGTTCTCAACCTTTTTAATGCAGCGACTCCAACCGGTCGTAAGTCGAGGACTACTCAACCGGTCGTAGGTCGAGGATTACTCAACCGGTCGTAAGTCGAGGACTACTCAACTGGTGCAGCACCGTTTGCAGAACGGGACTTTTGGCGGGCTCAGCAGGGCAGAGACAGCCTAGACAATTCCTATTGGCTTTTGAAAGCCAATAGAATTAGACTCTATTCAAGAGAGTCTATTCTATTGGCTTTCAAAAGCCAATAGAATAAAAGGGAGTAGCACAGTTAAGGAAAAGGGGGGGGGGAAATGGCAGACTACGTTGTTTGGCGACCCCCGTGAAATGGTCGTTCGACCCCAAATGGGGTCCCGACCCACAGGTTGAGAACCACTGTTCTATAGCAATGTGGATTGTCTGAATTTCAGTTGGCCCATAAATATTTTTTTTTATCATCTTACAAATACCAGCTCCAAGTTCGGGTTTAATTAATATTTGTTTTAAAACTGGTTATTTCCAGAGAATCAAAAAACTTTTAAATATATCTAAAGATCTAATGTCTAGGGAAGACATATTAATTTTATTAAGTTGTATATTTGTTTCCTGATGGGTAGGTATATTTCCACTTGGGATAAAGCTAGATTGAATCATAGAGATAATTTTGCCAATAATCATTTTTCTCGATTAGCTGACAATTTGGTGTATAGTTTATAGTCTTTTAAGGAATGAAATGGGCCTATAAGAATCTTAATTTTTATGCAATACTTTGTATCAAGGAGATCCTTTAACACAGTGCTTCTCAACCTTGACAATTTTAAGGCATGTGGACTTCAACTCCCAGAATTCCACAGCCAGCATTGCTGGCTGTGGAATTCTGGGAGTTGAAGTCCACATGCCTTAAAATTGTCAAGGTTGAGAAACACTGTATTAAATATAAAAAAAGACGAAATCCTTTGTGCCTTAAAATTGTCAAGATTGAGAAACACTGCAAAACAGACTCTTGGAAAAAGTCTAAGGCAATTTTGATTCTTTAAGTCAGAGCTTGCACAACATCCTGACCAGGCTCATCCTTAGCAACTGTTAAGAAGGGCGGACTTCAATTCCCAGAATGCTCCAGCAAGCAGAAGTGGACTTCAACTCCCAGAATTCCCCAGCCCATGAAAACACTTCTTCACTATGTTTTGGGGAGCTTCCTTCCCCTCCCTCCCCAACAACCTCCATTTCCCTCCCATGACATCACTATTCCGTTGGCCTGGTCGTGACGTCACCCTGCGTCACTGAAAAGCGCGATTCGTTTCCTTGCCGGCGCTCTCCTTTCCGCTCTCCCTACCCTTTCCCGGTTGCCTAGGCAACGCCCAGCCCTTCCAATAGAGAGCCCCCTCGACGTCGCCTCAGTTACGGGGGCTCCCGTCAGCCACCGCGGCGGGGATGAGCTAGACGCCTGTTTCGCTCGCGCGCGCGTCCGCCGCCTCACCTGTCCATACGGGTAACTGGCCGCCATGGATTCTTCGTCGCTCGCCCCCCCGTCCTTCTTGTCGCGCGGGTACGCCCTTCCCGTTTCGCTCCGCCCCTCCCACCCCCGCTCTAAGTGATTGGATGAGAGGACCGTCGCGTAGAGCGCGAACTTGGGCGGATCGGCTGTCACTCATTTTGGTGGGCGGGGTTTCGTGGGCGCGAAGCCTATAAAAGGAGAAATCGCATTTTTTTTTTTCCCCTTTCTTTTTTTAAGTGGTCGAGATGGGGCTTCTCATAATAGCTGGGCGATTGTTCATTTAGTGCATTGTTTCCCAAACTTGACAATTTTAAGGCATGTGGACTTCAACTCCCAGAATTCCACAGCCAGCAATGCTGGCTGTGGAATTCTGAGAGTTGAAGTCCACATGCCTTAAAATTGTCAAGTTTGGGAAACACTGATTTAGTGTATTTCTGTTCTGATTTGCAACGAAGAACTCAAAGCAGTGGCTTGGGTGAATGTGTGTGTTATTTCCCCTCCGCTTCACACCAGCCCTGTAAGGTAGGCTCCAATCACCTGCATTTATTGGGCAGATTTCCAAAAGCTGCTCTCGCTATTGAGTCAAAAGTTTTTATTTTATTTTTTTATTTTTCACCTTTTCTTCTTTGGGTAAAACATGCATAGGTTATTTTGGGGGTAAATTCAGAGAAAAAGCAACCAAGTCTTCGGGCACTTGAAAGACTAAGCCAGCATTTCTCAACCAAGTCTCAGAATCAAACTCCATCCCTGCTGGCTGGGGAATTCTGGGAGATGAAGTCCACACGTCTTCCAAGTTGCTGAGGTTGAGAAATACATCTGTAAGCCATCCAGAGATTGTTGGGTTTTGGGCAGATAAGGAATGGAATGGAAATAGGAATATAATAGAATAAGGTATAGAATAGAGTAGAATTAGGATAGGATAGGATAGGATAGAATAGAATAGAGGAATGAAGAATAGAAATAGAATAGAATAGAGGAATGAAGAATAGAAATAGAATAGAGGAATGTAGAATAGAATAGAGGAATGAAGAATAGAATAGAGGAATGAAGAACAGAAATAGAATAGAATAGAGGAATGAAGAATAGAAATAGAATAGAATAGAGGAATGAAGAATAGAATAGAATAGAATGGGAATGAAGAATAGAGTAGAATAGAGGAACGATAATAGAATAGAATAGAATAGAATAGAATAGAATAGAATAGAATAGAATATGGCAGTCATAAAGTGCCACAGTCATTAAGCAAATGCCAATGGTTTGGTATGGGGGTGCAATTTTGCCAAAACCTGGAAATAAGTGCTGTTTTTGGCAAAACCATTGTAAAGTGAATGTGGGACACTGCAAATAGCTGTAAATGCAGCCCCCTTGCTGAGATCGGTCATGTGTCCATGGAGGGGCATGACTGTCAGAACTTTGAATCTGGGTTGTAAGTCCCCCTTTGCAGGTCAGTCATGCAGGTCAATAAACAGTTGTAAGTTAAGAACTAACTGGACTTGGTAAATCTGTGCCCCCAAAGTAGCCACTGTTTTGCTTTTGTCAAAAATTAAGAAGAAAAAAATTATTAGATATATTATCACTGTCACCAAATTCTTTCCTTCATGATGCACAACAGGAGGGATCACCTGATATCCTATTTTCCACCCTATCCTGTTGCTGTTGTAGAAATAAAAGGGTTAAGGCTGGAATAAACAAAGGCTGATGTGTAAGAAATAAACAAGGAGCTTTGTATTTGCTGGCTGATCTGAACTGTGTATGTATGCTTGCTCTGAACAGAATATAGGGACTGACTGGAAGGGTGTTGCGTGGGAACTAAATTGGAAATTACTGAGTAATTTTCAAACAAAAATCCTGTCATGTTTTGTTTAGGAACTGAATTAGCGCCACGAGTAAATACCCTGCATTTTATTCCTACCCGTTTCCATTCAATTTGATGAAAATGAATGTGATTTCTTTTCCCCAGAGGAGAATGAATTCCAGTGATTTAGTTGCAAGATGTCTTTAGCAATGTGGCCAAGTGTCTCTATTGTACTCTCTAGCTTTCAGCAGCCTTTCTAGCATCTTATATTCTCAATAAATCTCAAGGGAAGGTGTCAGGAGAGAAGCACGGATGCTCCTTGAGTTATGACCCCTAATTCAGCGACCGTTCAAAGTCATGAGGGTGGTGAACAAGAAGGATTTAGAACTGGTCTTCAAAGTTCTGGTCATCCCAGCACCTCCATAGTCGTGGGCTGAGGTGATGAGGCCCTAGATCAGGGGTAGGCAACCTTGGCTCTTTTATGACTGGTGGACTTCAACTCCCAGAATTCCTGAGCTAGCCATGCTGAGGGGAAAGGGAGAGGTTTCCAAGCTGACCCATGCTGGCTTAGGAATTCTGGGAGTTGAAGTCCAGGAGTCATAAAAGAGCCAAGGTTGCCTACCCCTGCCCTAGATTAAGAGGGCAGAGAAGAGCAACAAAGATCTGGAGGTTAAATCATATGATGAACTGCTAAGGGAAATAGTTATGCTCAGCTTAACGAAGAGAAGGCTTAGAGCAGGGGTTCTCAACCTTGGCAACTTGAAGACTTGTGGACTTCAACTCCCAGAATTCCTCAGCCAGCTTTGAGGACCCCTGGCTTAGAGGAGTCCAATAGCCATCTTCCAATGCTTGAAGGGCTGTCACGGGGAAGAGGAGGGATTAATTCTTCAGAGCACCTGAAGAAGTAATGGATGGATGGTTATCAAAGAGAGACCCAACCTAAAATTAAGGAGAAATTTCATGATAGTGAGAACAACTAATCAGTGGAATGGCTTACCTCTAGAAGTTGCGGGGGCTCCATCTGTGGAGGTGTTCAAGAACAGATTGGACAACCATTTGTCCAGAATGGTATAAGGCCGGGGTAAATAACTATGGTTCCTTTATGACCCGTGGACTTCAACTCCCAGAATTCCTGAGTCAGGTGGCTCAGGAATTCTGGGAGTTGAAGTCCATAAGTCATAAAGAGGCCATAGTTGCCCGACCCCGGTAGTGGGTCTCTTGCTTGAGCAGGGGGTTGGACTAGAAGACCTCCACGGTCCCTCCCAGCCCTATGACGATTCTTTGTGATCGTGAACCAGGTGCTTGGCTATTGGCTCACACTGTAGTTGCAGCAGCCTGCAGTTGTGTGATTGCCATTCGCCACTTTTGTTCCCGGAAGCTGGCAGAAAAGGTTGCATGTTGCCGGATAATTTGCTCATACTCCCTTAGGTTTTTCTCCCGAGGAGCCCGGCTGTGTGATCCGTGCTTAACAATGGCAACAGGGACAGCCAGCATTGCCATTGCTAAATGATGCAGTCACGTGAGCGGACCCTTTACGACTGCACTGCTTGGCAACGGAAATGCCAATTGCCATCATTAAGTGTTGGCAATCCTTGACCTGGCAACAATTTGTTTCGTGACTGTTCAAAGTTACAACGGCACTGAAAAGAGTAAGACGTTTTTTCACACAATCACTGCAGCATCTCTATGGTCCCATGATCAAAATTACAGGCCCGTGGCAACTGGCATGTATTTATGAGGGTTGCCGTGTCCCGGGGGATCACGTGTGGTGCCCTTTTGCGACCTTTTAACAAACAATGTCAATGGGGAAAACAGATTCGTTTAATCACCATGTTACTAACTTATCAACGGCAGTGATTGACGTAACTGTGGAAAGAAAGGTCATAAAATGGGTCAAAATTCCCTTAAAAATGGTCTTGCTCAGCAATGGAAACTGTGGGCTGAATTGTAGTCATAAAGTGAGGACTACTTGTACCCTCCCCTTTTGGAATCAGTGCAGAATTTGGAGAGATCTTTGGAAACAATAAGGAAGTGGCTGACTTTTGCCTTCTTTTAATCTAGCCTGTAAGCTTGGGATTTTTTTTTTTTTTTTGAGCAGTTTCCATTCCTAATTAAATTCAACCCTTCTTTTCAAAATCAGCCAAGGTCACCAAGGTGCTGCCTCCTGTTGTGATCCTGGAGGCAAAGGGGCCAAGTTCCATCTTAAGTTTAATTTAGAGCAATTCAGTTACGGCTATAAAAAAACACACAAAAAAACCAACGTTTGCAAAAGTTTGAAAGGGCAACTTTGAGGAGAGCAAGGGTGGGCTCAACCGAACAGAATTGGAAAAAGGCCTCCGGGGGGCTTGAGTTTTGGTAAGGATGATCTGTCATTCCCTTTGGCCGATCTGAATAGCAGACCCTGTAGCGAAATACTAGGAAGAAGAAGAAAAAATTAACCTGTGATCGCAATAACTTTGTGGGATCGCATTTAAAGGCGTCTGCTACACAGGCATTATTTTTTATGTCTGAATTACTATCTGGTGGAATGGGAGCAAATAACAGGGGTAGCACAGGGTGTTATTTCGTTCAACAAGCAGGAGCTATAAGCAAGCCAGTCCAGAAGGCTGATGAAACCCGTAGATAACAATTTGACTTGAAGAAACAATTTTACTGACAAAAAGGTGCCGGATCCTGAGAGATGAGCAAACTCTTTTCAAGACATCGTTTACCGAGACACAACAAAATGACGCCATCGGTTGAGGTTCTGTGATGCTCCCATAGTTACAGGTTGTGTGCCAAAACAGACCATTATCATCCTGCAATATTTTCCCTATTCTTCCTTGATGCCCAGAAGTATAATTTGCCGATATTTCATTTGCTTATGTTACTGTTGAAAGCCCCACTTTCTCTTTGTCCAGATAGCTGTGCCAAAAGGTAGCTGCAATTTCTCAAATGTTTACTTCTTTTGCAAGAGGCGCATCAACATTTCAAATATTCCTTGGTTTTGTTTGAGAGTTCATTTTACTACTGAAAAGGCTGGAAAATTCTTTTGCTGTTATTGTTTTCCCTGAGGAAGGAAAGGAAAGGAAAGGAAAGGAAAGGAAAGGAAAGGAAGGAAGGAAGGAAGATGTGAAATAGAGAATCAGAAGGGAAGGGAGAAAATGTGAAATAGAGAATCAAAAGATGAAGGAAGGAAGGAAGGAAGGAAGGAAGGAAGGAAGGAAGGAAGGAAGGAAGGAAGGAAGGAAGGAAGGAAGGAAGGAAGATGTGAAATAGAGAATCAGAAGGGAAGGGAGAAAGTGTGAAATAGAGAATCAAAAGATAAGGGAAGGAAGGAAGGAAGGAAGAAGGAAGGCAAGCAAGCAGGAAGGAAAGAAAAGTGAAAAAAGAATGAAGAAGGCAAAATGAAAATGCAAATGAACAGGAAAGAAGGAAGGGAAGGTAGGAAAACAAAAAGGGAATAGATGGATGGATGGATGGATGGATGGAGAAAAGAAAGGAAGGGCTTAGTTTTATTGCCAACACATTTTCAGAAGCGTTGCTCTTTTTTCTTCTTTCTGGACCTAAAAGAGGAATTGAACCAAGTTACCCAGCCAGCTTTCATGCCAAGTCAGGATTGGAACTCAAAATCTCACATTCTTAGCCTGGTGGTTTTAATCACTACATCAAAGTGCAGGTATTTCATACGCCTGAAGGTAGCCTTTAAATACAAACCAAGGTACTTGCGTATATTAAGTATTTTGTGCTGAGATGTCCTATCAGAGTGTTGGTTGTTCTTGAGTTGTACAACACTGAAATAAGCTGTCATTTGCAGCGAAATCTTTGCCTGGAGTCATAGAGCTCAAGCAAGGGACCTTGTGAGGAAATAGTCCCAGAACATTACCAAGAATAATAATTTGGATGTTATCTGCTAGAAGTTAGTAATTGCTTCCTGTAGCTCGTTCCTCTCCTCACAGTCTGCACAGGTACATTTATAGGAGCAATATTTTAAGAGCAGATAGAGGCAGATTTATTTGTCACCTCTGCCCACACATGGACAAATACTCTCTTTATTTACAAAGGCAAAGGGAATGCCCAGAGAAAAAGGTGAAGTGGGAAAATAGCAGGTTTCTAATGCGAGTTAATAAACATTTGCAAAGCTGTGATGGTGTCATAGGAGTATGGAGAAACTAGCAACATTATCACCATTGAGGCAATTTTCCCTCTGAGTTTATGGAAATGAAGTGCTACGGAATATCCACACCGCTGGATGATTGCAGTTTTGTTCTGGACCTTTCCAACTAAATGGATACTCCCCATTAAGAGAGAGAGAAAAATAGGAGAGAAGAAAAGTCATAAAACCTGAGCAGACAGATAAAGAATGCCTGTGACTTCTATAAAATCATTGCCTCCCAAATTGCCAATTCACATTTTTTAAAAAATCTGTCTCTGGTTCTTTTCAAATCATATGTTTCTTGCAGTCCAGAGACAGCTCTGAAAATATGACCATCAAGAATTTATGTGTGTGTGTGTGTGTGTGTGTGTGTGTGTGTGTGTGTGTGTGTTTTACTTTGATCAGTTTGCAGCAAGCCACATTTTTAAGAGAGCTTCTGGCTTGATGGATCAGCCTCTTGACACCCCTCTGAAGGAACTAGAAGTATATTCTTGCTTGACAATCTCTGCTGGATGTTGTTCTGTGGGTGTTTATCTGACATAGAAGCAGGGCTATCTTACTCTTGCTCTTTCTTTTCCCTAAACTGAGATCGGAGAGGGGCCACTTAGTCTTTTGTCCAGGAGCCTTGTCACGGGAGAAAAAGCTGTTCACCAGATTCCTCGGGAATGTATCTTCTGCCCTTGAAAAATGGTGAGCAGCAGCTTGCTTCTTTCCAAGAATGAGGCAGAGAAGAGAGATGGACATTCACAAAGAGGAGATACTGGTGATGTTGTGTAGGACCCAACATACCACTTAGTAGCACTTGGGATCATGGTATTTGGTGGAGTGTGGGATGAACTTGCTATGGACACCATGCAGAGCTGAGGGGAGGAATCTCACAGCGTGTTTGACTAGCAAGGTTTGGGGTTCTATCAGAGCTCATGCAAAGATACAGTCAAAAGGTTTCTGTCTATGGCAGGGGTAGGCAACCTTGGCTCTTCTATGACTGGTGGACTTCAACTCCCAGAATTCTTGAGCCAGCATGGCTCAGCATGGAAACCTCTCCCTTTCCCCTCAGCATGGCTGGCTCAGGAATTCTGGGAGTTGAAGTCCATGAGTCATAAAAGAGCCAAGATTGCCTATACCTGCTCTAGGAGGTGAAGGGGCATCTTAGCCATAGACAGTGATCCCTCCCACCCCGGTCATATCTTCTCCCAATCCTTCAAAATCTCCCAGTTCTGATGCCCAGATGTATGAGCAACTAGAATTAGGTCTGCTTTGGATGAAGTTCAATATATTTGATAAAAAAAATGAAGAAAACAAAACCAGGAACATTCAAGAAAAATTAATTAATTCCAGAAGGTACATGGTCCCACACATTTCATACAACAGGAAGAACACAGAATGTTGGACGTCTGGAAAAGTAATTACACCGTAAGATAATACTCCCATTCATACATCCTAAATATCACACAACTTGTTTTGTTTTCAGTTTCGGGAATTCCTTAGATTTTTTTTTTCACCTCCAAAGACCCAACGCAACTTTTAATACTTTTAATTTTTGTTCCCATTTTTTTTTTCATTTCACTTAAGGGGAGAAAGTCTACGAGCTATGAAGTGACTTTTTTTTTTCCAGTACAATTTCACGTATATCTACTAGAAGTAAATTCCGCTGGATTTACTTGTGCAATTTGCTCCAAGAGAGGTGTGTAAATACTAGGTAGGGCAGCCTTTCTCATCGCGCACTCTTGAGATGTGATAGGTGACAATTTCCTGATTTGCAATGGCCTGGCCGGTGAGATTCCAAACTGAGGCAATTTTGTTCTACCAATTTAGAACTGTTTATCTCTCGCCTCCCGGATCCATTATAACTCATGCTAAGAGGGAAAACCCAATAAAAAAACTGAAATTAAACCACAGCATTCCCCCTTTCTCATCCCCCCCTTTGCATATTTTCTTAAAATTTTCAACAGACTCTATCTGCATTGTGGAAATAATAATTCCTAACGAGGCAGGGAAAGTAATGAACAGAATCTTCCTCTCCACCAGGGAAAACTGAAGTTTTTGTCTTGAATACATTTTGCTGACTGGGGGTAAAAATCAGTCAGAATATGAAAACATTCACACACAGAAATCTTCTCTTTCTCCCACACGCAGACACACAGATATCCTGGTAGTTCTTTTTTTAAAAAAAAAAAACAACAACATCAATGCCATCATGATAAGAAGTTGAACTCCACTGGAGAAAAATATAGTCAAAATATTAACAACAATAAAAGCATCATCATCATCATCACAGCCAGTCATGATGGAAGACTTGATCTTTGGCTATTCCAAATGGAGTCCTTTGTGGGGTGGGAAAGGAGAACATTCTTTAGCCCATAGGCCCCTTCATGTTTTTGGGCTGGTACATAGGCTGCTCCCTGGGCATCATGCCAAAACAGTCTGAAGGGTTGCAGTGACCGGCTTTTCCAGGAGGGCCCGTGATTCCTGGTGGTCCCGGGACGCCCGGAATACCTTGCTGCCCCATGGGCCCTGGAAGGCCGATTTTCCCATAGCCTGGAGGCCCCTGCATGCCTGTAGAGAAGAACGGAAAACAAGAAAGGGAGGGAAGTAGTGTGAGAGTCAAGCCCTGTGGAGACTCCTATATTCCGTAGTCTGTTTTTCCTTTCCTGAAATGGTTGGAGGCATCGGAGAAGCCTTCTCCATGAGGATGCTCTTCAGACTGATAGGCTTCAGCTGCCAATATTCTCCACTCTGAAGGATTCTGGAAGTGAAGCCCACACACCTGGAAAGTCTCCAGGTTTGAGGAAAGGTGTGCTGGGAAGGCCTTGTTTCTCTGTGAGGAACCTTCCAGGGGGATGTAGGTTTCAACCTGGTAGAAGCCTCACCGCTGAGCCAAATAGGCTGGTCTTGCTTTGAAGGTCTCGGTCCTCAGCAGCACTGCCTCCAGCACTCCCTGAACATTTGTAGTCCTACCAGCAACACTTGAGGAAATCCCCTGTTCCATTGCCTATTTATTTATTAAATGCCGCCCATCTCACTCTGCAAAGCAACTCTTGGGAACTCAAAAGGACAAACTACTTAAGAACAAGCTCTTTGTTCTTACAAGAAAGACTTAAGAACCACCTCTATTTTGGCTAAGCAGAACAATATTTCCGCCTTCTGCTCTACAAAGATGGAGCTCTATGCATGCTGGGGCTCTTGGTGATTGATCAAAGCAAATGACTGATGAAAGCAAGCAGACTTAAGCCAGCAGATTTAACTTTAGAGCAGTGGTTCTCAACCTTTTTAATGCCGCGACCGTCAACCGGTCGTAAGTCGAGGACTACTCAACTGGTGCAGCACCGTTTGCAGAATGGGACTTTTGGCGGGCTCAGCAGGGCAGAGACAGCTTGGACAATTCCTACTGGCTTTTGAAAGCCAGTAGAATTAGACTCTATTCAAGAGAGTCTATTCTATTGGCTTTCGAAAGCCAATAGAATAAAAGGGAGTAGCACAGCTAAGGAAAAGGGGGAAAAAATGGCGGACTGCATTGTTTGGCAACCCCCGTGAAATGGTCGTTTGACCCCAAATGGGGTCCCGACCCACAGGTGGAGAACCACTGCTTTAGAGGGAAAGCAAATGTACCTGGAGAGCCTGGGGGTCCACTCTCCCCCATGATTCCAGTCCCTTTGTCTCCTTTCTCTCCTTTGATTCCGGGCTCACCTGCAGCGAGGGAGAAAACATGAAAGTGAATTGACCAAAGGCTCCAGCCACTTAATGACATCAGGCTCCTTCTGAAATGGGTTTGTGAAGAGTCTTTTTTGTACTTCTTTAGAGCTGTGACCACATTCTTGCCCAACTGGGATCAAGTACTCATCTCAGGAACCTGATGGGACAAAGTAATAAAACCCGGGCATACCCCAAATTTGGGGAGCCCTGCTGATGCGTCATCTAGATAAGAGGTCCCCAACCTTTTGGGCACCAGGGACTGGCTCCGTGGAGAGAGGTTTTTCTGTGGACCGGAGGGGGCGTGGTTTTGTGTGCTGCCTGCATCCCACAGATGGGGCTTTCCTTGTTTGTGTGGACCGGTTGCTGGCGTGCCGCGGCCCGGTACTGGTCCACGGGGACCCCTGCTCTAGATGACATAAATCTACTGGCTGAGTTGTCACCTGCCGATCCTGGCTTCTGATTTTGCCCGTTGCCTAAATTAACATCAAACTTTACATCATTAATATGCTGATGTAAAACATTATCTGATTATGGTAATCGAAATTGATAAAAAGTTTTAAAAACAGGTTTAGTAGTAATAGAAATTTACGATAGAAATGAAATATATTAAATTTATTGTGTTATTTGAGGGAAGTAGAGAGATGATAGCAGATGTATTAAGTTGAGCTGTTTTTGTGTGATTTTATGTTGGAATCTTTGTTTACCCAAACACCACCGTGTGTCTTAAATACTTTTTGTTAAAACTATAAAACCAATAAAATATATTAAAAAAAACCCCAAAACTTTGTATCACTAACTAGCCATACTGGCTGGATTTGCAGAGCCATCAAAAAACTCAACCAAGGTTCAATGAGCCGAGGTGGCGCAGCAGTTAGAGTGCAGTACTGCAGGCCACTTTAGCTGACTGTGTTCAGCAGGTCAGCGGTTCAAATCTCACCGGCTCAAGGTTGACTCAGCCTTCCATCCTTCCGGGGTAGGTAAAATGAGGACCCAGATTGTTGGGGGCAATGTAAATATATATATATATATACACATTGCTTACTGGTGTACACCGCTTAGAGAGTGCTTGCACTTAAAGCGGTATATAAGTCTCATAAATAAATAAATAAATAAATAAATTTCTCCAAGATTGGAAACTTTAAAGCTGGCTGAGGATTTCTGGAGTTGAAGCCCACCCGTCTTAAAGTCACCAAGGTGGAGAAAGGCTGGTCTGTGATACACATCTCCAAGTCTACTTCTATCAGAAAGAGGAGTACCAAGACTTACCTCTCATGCCGGGCAGACCTTGCCGGCCTTCCCTTCCAATTTGTCCAGGCAATCCCGGAGAACCAGGGGGACCTGACCGTCCCGGCGTTCCGTCTTTGCCAGGTGGTCCTGGTCTCCCTGGCTGGGAAAGGACTTCTACTGGTAAGGGCAGTTGGGAAGTATAGTACCGAATCCGCTCTGCAGGGAAGAGAAAGGAACCAGCTATTTGCCGTCCTGCTCAAGGGGGGATGGACAGGAATTGGTAGGGTGAGGAAATAGGGAAGCTTGCTTTTTTGAGATGGGGACTTTCTCTGTAGCAGTTGAACAGAGACAGGGTGAAGATAAGCCCCAAAGGAGTCTTGGGAAGCAGATATATTCCCTTGAGAAACTCATTGAGAAGTTGTTCCGGTTATTCTGATAACTTAAAAAGTGGCATTTTGTTTTATTTTACTTTTCATTTAAATTTGCATGCTGCCCATCTCACTCTGAGAAGCCACTCTGGGTGGTTTTTCTGAGAGACGTTCAAGCCAAACTATTCTTAACAGATACCATTGCAACTTTTGGGGGTTTTCTGGTTCCAATAAACAAAGAAATAAACAAACATAAATCAGTCAATCAATCATCATCATCATCATCTTACGTTCTGCAACAATATCTTTAATGTTATTAAACACAACATCCGCCTCTTCTAGGACCCTGGGAAAGACTTGATAGGTCGGGAAAAATGCAAAATCCAGTCTGAACAACTAATGAGAATGCAGTTGTGCGGATAGTAAATGGTGTCAGATATATGGCATATGTGACATCACCGCTATGTGAGTGGCATTGGTTACCGGCATATTCCTGGGACAACTCAAGATGCTGGTTGTCACCTTTAAAGCTCTACATGTCTTGGGACAGGGTTACCTGAGGGCCTTTTTCCAAGAGTCTCTACCTGCCCAATTCGATCTAGCAGATTGGGCAAGCTGCAGATCCCATCAGCCAAAGAGAGTCAGGCGGGGATAAAGACGGGCCTTTTCTGCAGTGGCCCCTGCCCTGTGGAATATCTTCCCTTCAGAGTTTAGAATGGTGCCAACCATTATATATGCTTTAAAACCTGGCTACGTTCCTGCGTTTGGGATGCCGAGTATGTTAAAAGTCTTGTCTGGCTTTATTGTTAACTAAGTATCTTGGCCACAGTATATATTTATTTTGGATGTTTTGTTTGTTTGTTTGTTTATAAAATTTAACTCAAGGTAACTATGGGCTGCTTACAATCATATTAAAAATGCCTTTTTTGTTTTAATTGTTTTAACAGTTTTGGAATTGGAAGCCACCCAGCGTCATGGAATGAGATGGACAGCTATAGAAATGGAATGAATGAATGAATGAATGAATGAATGAATGAATGAATGAATGAATGAAACAAACAGATCAGAATTGAAATGACCTTCTCTTTGGTAGAGTTTTGAGTAGGAAATATCCAGTTCTAGCATTGTTTCTGACTACCTCTACTTGGTTTTCTTGAGTGTCCCATCTGCCCTGAAACCCACTTTGTGCTTCCCCCTGCCCTCAATCTGCTCTCATCACCCACCATCAAACATTTTTTGGAACTCTTCTCTGATGAACATCCGGATCTGGTCATAGCTGATGGCATCTCCCTGGTGAGAAAAACAAAGAAGAGGGAAAGCAGAAGTCAATCGCTGCCTTATCTTGCATGTTAAGCTGTCCCGTTCAACCGCTTTTACATGCTCAGCTTCACCTCGTGCCCCACATGCAGCCGTTCCCCCAAGCTCCAGAAAATCTCTCAGGACCAAACCTTCCAGCCCCGCCATCAGCATCTTCTTCGTTCCACACTTCTTCCTTCCCTAGCTCAGGGTAGGCAACCTTGGCTCTTTTATGACTCGTGGACTTCAACTCCCAGAATTCCTGAGCCAGCCATGCTGAAGGGAAAGGGAGAGGTTTCCAAGCTGAGCCATGCTGGCTCAGGAATTCTGGGAGTTGAAGTCCACGAGTCATGAAAGAGCCAAGGTTGCCTACCCTTGCCCTAGCTGAAGTAGTGGGCTGCTGAGGGTCACAATAACCAATCTCCCAGCATGCTGCTTATTTTAACTTCCTCCCATCCCTGAGAAGCCATGCTTTGTGGGATCCTCTGGAGCTCCTCAGACACGGATCCTGGACACGCAGCCCCTCCGCCTTGCAGGATTCGGCAACTTTGTGTTCTGGGTAGGTTGTATTTGCAGTTCAGGATGAAAGAAGCTCTGGACTGCACTGGGTTCCCCCAGCAGTTCTTGTAGGAGAAGCTGGGAGGCAAGGTTGGGGCCCATGACGGCAGAGCCAAGCATGTTTTGGCACCTTGCGCATCCGTGAAGTGGTATGAAAATCTCGTTCGAGTGGATGTCAACCGCTGGTGGCCCACCCTAGAGCCCATCTCAGAAGACAGACGTCCCTTCTAACTGCATCTACTTTTAGACTGACCCAGAATGTTGGGATGTCAGAGGACTGAGCCGTTCAGCTCCCCATTACATTGCACGCCTTTCAGTGTCTTTGCTCAAGCTCTTACCGACGTCCCCGGCAGGCCTGGATTCCCAGGGTTTCCTGTCGGACCAGGTGAGCCAGGATGTCCTCTCTCCCCAGGGGACCCACGCGGTCCCATGGGTCCCATTTCACCACTTTTCCCTGGGCCTCCTGGCATCCCCGCTCTGCCTTTCTCTCCAGGTTGACCCGTCTCCCCGGGAGTGCCGTGGTCCCCCTGGAAGAAGGAAGAGGACAGTGCCATGAAAGATTGTCTTAGGAGAAGAGGCTGACGTTCACGCCCCGCGGTGGCCCACTTACTTTCTGTCCGGAAGGACCAGGGGAACCTGATTTTCCAGGAGATCCCTGTGGAAAAATAAGAATAAGTCTTCAGCACAGTGAGCCGAGGTGGCGCAGCAGTTAGAGTGCAATACTGCAGGCCACTTTAGCTGGCTGTGTTCAGCAGGGCAGCGGTTCAAATCTCACCAGCTCAAGGTTGACTCAGCCTTCCATCCTTCCGGGGTAGGTAAAATGAGGACCCAGATTGTTGGGGGCAATGTAAATATATATATATATGCATTGCTTACTGGTGTGCACCGCTTAGAGAGTGCTTGCACATAAAGCGGTATATAAGTCTCATAAATAAATAAATAAATAAATAAATACCCGTAATGCATTTGAGTGGAAGAGAGTATTAGCTTAAGGTTACTTTGTCCCGTCAAATGGCCCTTGTCCTACCATTTAACTTGGCCGTTCACCTACCCTGGATGGGAGGTGCTCTTTATCCATTACTCCTCTCCATTATTGTTTAATAGAAGTACTCCTCACTTATTTACCGGCTGTTTTATGACTGTTTGAAGTAACGACGGCCAGGGAATAGCTGCTTTACGGTCTCTAAAGCACCCCTGGCCATCATAAATGCTTGTGCCCATCCATGCTCTGTGGCCATATGACCACGTGTCAGGTAGGTCAGTTTTAGACCTGTGGTGGTGTTCACAGTCACGTGAGCACCATTCACGATGTTTTTTGCCGGTCCCTGGCTAAAACCACCTATTCAAACGAACGTTTTTATTTAATTTAATTATTTAAGAGCCAGGTGGCGCAGCAGTTAGAGTGCAGTACTGCAGACCACTTTAGCTGACTGTGTTCAGCAGGTCAGCGGTTCAAATCTCACCGGCTCAAGGTTGACTCAGCCTTCCATCCTTCCGGGGTAGGTGAAATGAGGACCCAGATTGTTGGGGGCAATGTAAATATATATATATATATATATATACATTGCTTACTGGTGTACACCGCTTAGAGAGTGCTTGCACTTAAAGCGGTATATAAGTCTCATAAATAAATAAATAAATAAATAATGACCACAGCTAAAAAGGCTAAAAAAAACAAAACACCACCTCTGATTGCTTGGGTGCCTCGACTTAACAGTCACAATAACTTAACAACTATAATTCCAGGCTCCGTTATGGTTATAACTTGAGGACTTCCTGCATTAGAAAGGAAGCATTTGGAAGTCAGCTCCCAGGAAGCAGAGACAGCAGTGTGCAAAGAGAGGGAATGCAACAGTTGGAGATGCATGCAAGGTGGGCCAGGGGCTGCCGTCCAAGAAACAGCTTGCCTGTGGCAGAATGCACAATTTATTTCACAAACGTTGCCGCCACAAGGTGAATCCCGATTATTAACTGAAATGGCCTTAAAGTTTTGGAATTTGAAGGAAAAAAAAAAACTGTGCAAGCCGTCCCATCAAGTCCATTTCTCTTTCTGTCCCTGGTCCATATCGCCCTGGTGTTCGAATAAACAATGTGAAGATTGTTTTGGGCATAAGAAAGATGACGCAGGTGGCTTCCTCCATTGTTACAGTGGGTTACTCCTATTTTTGGTTCTGAGACGGGGGTAAAGAAGGCGATACAGGTGAGAACCACCATACCTCTTTTCCTGGCAGTCCATCCAAGCCTGGCTCACCCTAGGAACCAAAAGGAAAATAAGGGAAAAAGAGGATTTAGTTTCATTTCTCTACTAAAGGGTCCAAATTCAAATCCTGGTGTTGTTATTAATTCTTTATGTGAACAATGAACAAAGAATTAAGACTAGGGACCATTGCAGACCATCCACCCATTGTCAACAAGGGGGTCTTCCCCCAAGCTCTTCATGATTGATTCTGAAGCATGCTGATTCCATCATGTGATACTCACCGGTGGACCTGGATGACCAGGTGTTCCTGGCTGGCCTGGGAGCCCACCGAGACCTCTTTCTCCAGGGGACCCCCGTTCACCCTTCAGACCCTGGGAAGAGGAGAGATGGCATCAGAAGCTGTTGGAGACAATCAAGGAAATGCAAAGCTTTGTGGCAACTCCTCCAGATGACCAGCCCCACCATGTTCTTCCCAATGCATGTGCTCTGGGATTCATTGTGGTGGGAGAACCCCAAGGACCCCTTTCCAGTTGTAGCTATTTTTGTAGACATAGACTAACAGTGGGCAACTTTCTGGCATGTTTCTCTCCACACATCTGCTTCTTCACTGGGAAGAAAGCAGAGGTGAATGATAATGGAGACGGAGACCAAGATCTTCTCTTCTGCATCTCTTGAGCCAATCCCACCCCACATTCAGAAAAAATCACGGCCAAATATTTAGTCAAGTTCTAAAAAAAAATGTTGACTGAGTAGCAGAGAGGATTTCTACTTTGCTAGATGGTAGTTTTTTCGCACATGGCAGTCTTCCTTTGGCTCCTAGGATTGAGGTGGCTAAGAAGGTGGCCATTACAGTCCAAGATCCTGGACACAGCCTGGTTTGGAAAGGATGAGACGTTCTTGGGCGCACTTGCACACTCTGCAGTCTAGTACCCATCTACACAATGTCACCTTCCAAAATGGCATTTTAACCATTCACAATTCGATGGATGGTTCCTGGAGACAATCAGACCATTTTCTTCTTTGGTTGGACATGATTTTGGAGGGAGGGATTCACCGTTTTTACAAAGTAATGGGAAAATCCAGCGGAGAGAGATTTCCAAGCTTCAAGAACGAATGGTTCCTACACTGTGGCTTCATTTAGAAGTGAAGAAGATCCAAGTTGGATCAGACTCAAGAGGACCAGAGCCTAAGAATGCCGAAAGGGAAAGGAGGATACTCACTACTCCAGCAAGCCCTGATGGACCAGGTTGACCAGGGCTTCCAGGTGGACCCTGAAGAGACAGAGAAAAATTGTAGAAGGATGTAAGAATATAGACAAACACCTTGGTAACTTTAAGAGGTCTGGCCTTTAACTCCCAGAATTCCACCGCCAACTCTTTAAAGTTGCCAAGATTTGGAAACACTGAATATACTTATCCCCACTGAGTATTTCCCCAATAAGATTGACTCTGCCTTTCATGTATAAAAATTAAATCCAAAATGAATTATTAGCAGAAAAGCATATTCTGGAGTTAGCCATGGACGTCTAGAACAGCACTCTTTACGAAGTTCTCTTGGGTGCATTTTGAAAAGCTCAGAAATATTCATCAATTCATGTCAGAATCCTTGCTGAATAGAGACCAAGGGAGATAAATCGTGAGTATTCCTGTTTCTTGTTCATAAGTTAAGTCTGATCTCAAAAGGTATCTGATCTTGACATCATCGTGGTTATTTGAGCAAGAGGGAACTTGGTCTCTCCATCCTTAAATCTTTGCTCTTATCTGCCCAGATATTCTTTTCCCAGCCTGCTTCACGAGTTGGGCTGCAGAGAAGCATAACACACATAACAAATGAAGGCAAGGTGCTGTGAAGCTTCCTGCTACATTTCCAGTGTAGGGATCAGAATTCCCCAGATATGAATGACAAATATGGCAGCTCTGGGTAACCAGACACACTGGTCTGTGCCATCTAGTTTGGCTCTGGTTAAAATTCTAATGTGCAATGTTAAGTCAGTACTAGGCTAACGATGACGATGTTAACCTAGTTTGGTAATGAAACGTCTACAAGAATACAATCAAACTCGGAGAACACCAATGTTAAGGTTTCTCTTCCTTATTAAACAAAAGAATTTCTAAAAGGTTTCAGCCCAGTTGGTGCCTAGTTATGGACGGATGGGAGTTATAGAATTAAGATTTGGCAAAGACTATTTAATTTATTTATGTCCCTGCTTTATTAATTTTATAAACAGCTCAAGGTGGGGAACATGTCCAATATCCTCCTTTGTGGGACCTTGTGAGATGAGTTGGGCTGAGAGAGGGTGACTGGCCCAAAGTCACCCACTTGGCTTTCATGCCCAAGGCGGGATCAGATTTTCCTGATGATTGGCCCAATGTCATCCAGTTGGCTTCTATGCCCAAGGCAGGCAGGACTAGAACTCATGGCTTCCGGGTTTCTAGCCTGGTGCCTTAACCACTAGACCACATTGGGTCTCTTCACTCAATAAAGTGGAACATACATTTCTAAATATCAGTCCAGACTGAGAATAAAATGCATCAAAATCTACAGGTCACAGGGGAGAAGGAAGTAGGAAGGTTGGAGGAAGAGGAAAGGGGAGGAGAGTGGTGAAGGAGAGGAGAGGAAGAAGAGGGAAGTAGGGAAGAGAAGAAAGGGAGAAAGAAGGTAGAGAAGAACGAGTGTGGATACGGTGAAAGGGGAAATGGGCGAGCAACACCAAAAGTCATGTGTATGTATTTATTTCATTTTGTTAAAAGTATCTTATATATGAATGTAAAAAGAATGTATGTTAACATCTGATAAATATTACAGTATATGTATGGGGGAGAGTTTGGAAAAATAAAAAATTATTAATAAAAAAAAATCTACAGGTCACTTGCAATAACTGAAGTTCAATAGTTTCCATGCAGCAGCGGTTCTCAACCTGTGGGCCGGGACCCCATTTGGGGTCGAACGACCATTTCATGGGGGTCGCCAAACAACGCAGTCCGCCATTTTTTCCCCCCTTTTCCTTAGCTGTGCTACTCCCTTTTATTCTACTGGCTTTTGAAAGCCAATAGAAGAGACTCTCTTGAATAGAGTCTAATTCTATTGGCTTTCAAAAGTCAATAGGAATTGTCCAGGCTGTCTCTGCCCTGCTGAGCCCGCCAAAAGTCCCATTCTGCAAACAGTGCTGTACCAGTTGAGAAGTCCTCGACTTACGACCGATTGAGTAGTCCTCGACTTACGACCGGCTGGGGGTCACGGCATTAAAAAGGTTGAGAACCACTGCCATACAGCTTTCGAGTGCCAATCTTCAATCCTTGGGTTGAGGAGCAACTGGCAATTGGAATAATTTATTCTGATCGTCTGCTGTTAATACTGTGGAATATGTTTGGCGGGCTTGCTTTTTCCAGCTTAGCTAGTATTAAAACCAGAATGTGAATGGTGCTTTTGTTGTTGTTTTGAATTGCATTTTTTTTTTTAAAAAAAAGAGGAATCCAGAAAGGGACAAAATGACACAAAGGGAGAATTGGAACAGTTGGCATTTATACTTGGGCTTTTATGCCAAGCGGCACCTGCTTTTATCACCGGTTCACAAGCCTGACCTGGAAGCTTTATAGACATATTTGCAACCCAGCTATGAATCTGCTCGTACAAAATACAGGAAAGAGTATTTTGACTTACGACATGTCCAGGAGGTCCTGGTCGACCTTGAGGCCCCATAAGACCGGGCTCTCCCTGGAGAAGAAAAATAATATTAGACCAAATACTTGTCTGGGTTAGGTTATTCTTGGAGCAAATTACATAAATGCATTGCCAGGGACAATCTAGGCAAGTTATGACTAAGGTAATCAATACTATAGCATTGACACACACGTATTTTGGGATGTATACATAGGACTGTGCCTTGTCTACTGTTCCCTGGTTGCATCTAAAAGTAGTCCTCAACTTACGACTAGTTGCTTAGTGACTGTTTGCAATTACAATGGGCTCCCCCCAAACCACCTACGATCCAATTTTCAAGTTATGTATTTTTTTGTATCCTGCCTTTGTTAGTTTTACAAACAACTCAAGGTGGTGAACAGGTTGACCACAACAGCACCCTCCAGTGGTCATGTGATCACATTTTGGGCCCCTGGCAACCAGCTCACCTTTATTTGCAGTGTCCTGTGCTCCCATGGCAATTTTTGACATTTTTTTTGCCAGTTGCCAAGGTTCATTTCCAAGTTTCCAGCAAAAAAATGCCCATTTTTTAAAAATGGATTCACTTAACAATTAAGCTGTGTTTGCTTGATAATTGCTGCAAAAAAAAAAAATGTCATAAAATTGAATCTGGTCACCTGGTGAGCGGCTTAACAACTGCAATGACTTTACAATCATAATTCTGGGTTCAATTAGACTTGTAAGTTGAGGACTACCTTTCTCCTTGGCATAGCAAGTATTCTGTGCTTACGTAACATCATAATCTGCATGGCACAATCTTCTCTGGGAGGGAGGTTTGATTGTGAAGATTGTTGCTGCATCCGTGTCCGTTATTCAGTTTCTCTCTCCAAATACATACAGACCTATACTCAACAAGTACAAGTGAACTAAGGTAAGCTAGTAGAGGAATTAATCTTGTGCAGCGGTTCTCAACCTGTGGGTCGGGACCCCATTTGGGGTCGAACGACCATTTCACGGGGGTCGCCAAACAACGCAGTCCGCCATTTTTTCCCCCTTTTCCTTAGCTGTACTACTCCCTTTTATTCTATTGGCTTTTGAAAGCCAATAGAATAGACTCTCTTGAATGGAGTCTAATTCTATTGGCTTTCAAAAGCCAATAGGAATTGTCCAGGCTGTCTCTGCCCTGCTGACCCCGCCAAAAGTCCCATTCTGCAAATGGTGCTGCACCAGTTGAGTAGTCCTCGACTTACAACCGGTTGGGGGTCGCGGCATTAAAAAGGTTGAGAACCACTGATCTTGTGGATTAACTTTGCTCTCCTCCCAACATCTTGCTAATTCCAGCTCATTTTCTTTGTCCCATGGAACAGAAACCAAGGTATAATGAATTTAGCCATCCATACCATTTTGTACATCCTTCATCTACTCTGCATTCTCCACTTGAGTTCCACTCATGGCATACTGTGACAGTGAATGAAAACCCTTCTATAACTGACTTCTGTATATATTCGTAGGCCCCCCTCTGCTGAATCCAGACAAACACAGGTGCAGAATTATAACTCGAGAGTGTACCTCTGACCTTGCAATTCACTTTTGGCTGTATGCTGATAACTCACCTCAGCTCCAGCCCGGCCTGTATTTCCAGGAGGTCCTGGCTTTCCACAATCACCCTAGAAAGTCAAGGAGATGTGGCTTAGAAGGTTTGTATTACGGAAGCTACAAAGCTATCGAAGCCTATCTTCTTCCTGGTCTACTTGTTCATCCAGCCTCAGTGACAGATGATCGTGAGGATCAGCCTGTCCTCCTCCCCGTCCCGATGGGCCCTAATCTCTGAATGCTTTGTCACAGCCAAACACACCTTTGGGATTGAAGTGATGTGTGAAGCTGCCTGGAGCCAGATCAAATCTGTGGTTCACACAGCCCAAGGGCGGGCTCCTTCACTATTTTTCAAGTTTCCAGTGTTGGGTTTTGAGCCCCACAATTCTCAGAGTGAGAATTCAAGGGGTTCCTGTTTGAGAGAGATGGGTCTGCCCTAATTGACAGCAGTTCTCCAGGAGTCTACTTGAGATCTTTTTACTGAAGTTCTTTAGAAAGAACTTCTTAGAAGTTCTTAGAAAGAACTGCTTCTCAAAACGGGGGCCTTTACAACGTCTCTCGGTCTCCAATATTTTTCAGTTTCTGACGCAACCAGCTGGATTGCTGTTGCGTGATCATTGAGCTGATGACCCTGAAATCTATTTTCATAACACTGTCAAGAAATGATTGAAGTGGTAACGTAGAAGACCATTGTTATTTTGGGGAGCTTAGTGACATTTCCCCTTCCTATTAAGAACAGTTTAGAGCTCATGAGGTAACCTGCTTGCCTTTTTTTTCTCGTTTATTGAATAAAGGAGAAGGAGGAGGGGAATCTTCCTGTAGCTTCAGAGCTTTATGTGGCTGTGAAAGTCTCAAACGTTTGATTTATATCCCAGAGTCATGTTCCACCAAGCAAGGTTGCCGTCTCCTGACCATAGTAGGGCCATGAAGCCACAGGGCCAGGTTCTGATCAAAACTCTGGAGCACGTAACCTAGCAGTAGTATTGTGGAAATTGGGTATTTCTGCTGTTGTTATTATGGAGCTCCTGAGAGCCTGTAAGAGATCTGAGTATTAGCTTGCTTGGTATGTATGCTTTTTATGTTATGCTTTTCCGTCAGTTTGCTTGAACTAATAATAAAATCCCTTTATTTACTGCTTTGTTCATTGTTTCTGGATGCAAAAGAAACAACGGCCTAGGAACCCGATCACTGCCCTGGCACTTGGCAAAACAATGGTCATGAACTTGAACACCGGTCTGCAGTTAATAATATTGGACCTGTGACTTCAGTGCTGGAGATTCTTCAACACTTTGTCACCTACTGAACACAAGGACAAGGGTCATAAATTATGTTAATCACTTATTCCGTCTTTCTCTTTAATACTCTGCTTGCTCCTGATCTCTGACGCAGCTTATCTCAAACCTCTCTGCCTTTTCTCCTAGATACACACCTAAAGAACCTGTCTTCTCTCGTCGTCTTTCTGGAAAAATGTAGGCTTTGCCTATCCATATCGTATTCCTCCTGAAATAAATCTCCTTTCTGTTGTAATTATTAAAATTGCGGTGTCAGCTTAGATGCTCACCTTCAGGAGTATAGCCAAATGTATGCAAAAATATTTTTCCTTCCATAGATCATGGGTTGCGTATAGAATAATATATGGAAAATGCAACCACACAAGACAGGGATGCTGACTGAGTGGGTCACCTTTCTAGAGAAGTGATAGATTTCTCTGTTCGGAATGAGGTGACATAGCTCTGGACGAAGAAGCAAGTGTGTAGCGTGGAGTTGCTCCTAGATGTGAAACTCTCACACTTTCCCCAGACAACATTGAGAAGTATCATTGATCCAACTGGCCAACTGGAAAAATAATGACCTTGATGCTATGGTGCTGATGACATCTGCAATGTGTTCTCTGTGGGTCTGACAGAACTCATCTGGGGTAGAAGCATATCATCGTGTGGGATCCTTGATTGTTTTCTTGCAGATGTTTCATTATCTGATTAGGTAACATCATCGGTTAAGCAGTGATGATGTTAATGAAACCTGCAAGAAAACAACTGGGCACCAAAGACCTTGAGCTATAAATATTCTCTTTTGCTGATAGTACCATCATGCGTTGCCTATTTCTTTCCAGGCAAAATACAAAGGACTGGTTATTGCTTCTATAAGATGTCTGTGGTTTGTATTACAATTCTCTTGCTCTGTGATTTAAAGTCTACTAGTGTTTTCCTTGTGGTCACCCAGTTTTGGGGGTGATGCATCTTCTGTTGAATTATAACAAGTCTTGATTTAAAAGCTTTTAAGACCAAGCACTTTTTTTTTTAAAAAAAGGATTTTAGTTGTTGATTTTAACCGAGCATTGTTTTTAATATTTCTAGCTAACTGTATTGTTGTGTTTATCATAAGCTGTGAAGAGTCTTGATAGGTTATGTCAGATCCACCAGCTTTGGCTTGGCACCTGGTGTTCTGTCATCAAATGGGGAAGGGAGAGGGGGCGGGGAATAAATGGGCAATAATGCTGTAGACCAGTGGTGGCGAACCTATGGCACGGGTGCCAGAGGCGGCACTCAGAGCCCTCTCTATGGGCACGTGCGCTGTCACCCCAGTCCTAGGCCTTCAGCTGGGTTTTATAAAACTTTTTCGCTTTAGGCCTCCACCGCTGTGTGCAAAAAAAAAAAAGGTTCAAGCAATCAGTCAATTTCAACTTCTTGCAGGAAAAAAAAAGATCTTGCAAAATTGGAATTGATTGATTGAACTTTTTAGTCCCACCCAGTCTGCCGTTACCACCACAGCCACACCCACCCAATGGGCCACACTCAGCCAATGGGCCACATCCACCCGGCACCCGACGATGCATAAGTGGGTTTTGGGTTGCAGTTTGGGCACTCGGTCTCTAAAAGGTTCGCCATCACTGCTGTAGACCTTTATGATGGGAAATTGGGAGTGGGGAATCGACAGCTGAGGAAGAATACGTTTACACAAACAAATGCACATTTTGTTCCTAAGGAGCTCATTAACAGTCACTGGTTTATATCAGTGAGAATTACAGTTTTCAGCCTTGCTTTCCAATTTTCAGGCAAGGAGAAACCATCCCCTAGACAATATATTTGAGCAATTTGACCTGAGGTTGAGTAAATGAGAAGGAACATGTATCACATTTTGATCTTGCAATCAATGGCAAGGCTAACCTTCTGTCCTGGCAGACCAGGATGACCTGTTTTCCCCTTGAATCCCTAGAGAGAAGAAAAAGAAAACAACAGGCAGGCTATAAAATTGGCTACTAGATCAAAGTCGGCAGGCCCTGAGCACTGAAGCTTCAGGGCTGCCCACAGAGCAGAAATACCTCCTTACAAAAGAGCCTGGCTTGAATTAGTATCAGACAACAATCATTGCTGTTGATAATGGCTGATACACATCTGCATGCCAAGAAAAAGCTAAGAGGGCATCATCAGCTGATAAAAAATTGGCACCATCAGATCTCTCAAAAGACTAAGGGATCAATGGAAGAAGACATTTCTGTTCCCCTCTTTCCCAATGTCTAGTAAAATCTGGGATGGCCAACAACTTACTGGAGGGCCCATCATTCCTGGAGGTCCGGGTGGTCCTGAGTCACCCTAGGAGAAGTCAAGAGTTAGTCCTACTTAAAGAAAGAGAACGGCAACATCCCAAGTCTTCAGCATACTAAATCTGCCTTCTCCCCCTACTTCCCATCCAGATATAAACAGATCCGGTCTCTTTTCCCAGGAGGCATACAGTACAACCACCACTTTGCTAATTTTCTCAAGAAGCTGAAGGCCAGAAGACATCAAAAGTGGGCCACTTTTCAATCCTAAAGAGCCAGCAGTGACTGTAGGATGAAACCTATTGTTCCTGCGAAGTCGTGTCCAACCCATCGCGACCCCATGGATAACGTTCCTCCAGGCCTTCCTATCCTCTAACGTCTTCTGAAGTCCATTTAAGCTCACGCCTCCTGCTTCAGTGACTCCTTCCAGCCACCTCCTTCTCTGTTGTCCCCTTCTTCTCTTGCCCTCCATCTTTCCCAGCATTAGGCTCTTCTCCAGTGAGTCCTTCCTTCTCCTGGCCAAAGTACTTGAGTTTCAACTTCAGGATCTGGCCTTCTAAAGAGCAGTCAGGGTTGATCTCCTCTAGGGCTGACCGGTTTGATCACCTATTACAAGGGCACTTTTCATGTGAATGTTATAAGTAAGACTAGTGTAATTTGCGACTGGGACACACATTCTTACCCGTGACCCTGGTTTTCCATCTTTTCCATCTTGTCCCTCCAGGCCAGGTGGACCCTAAAAATAAACTTAGATTACATGTGCATTCTTTCTTTGAACTGCCTAGAGAAAAAAAAAAACCAAGTGCAACGGTCAATGCTTTATGTTTATTTAATGTACTGTAAGTATTAAGAGAGCCTAGTGTGCTGAAGTTTGGTTTATGGATGGATTCATACCTATCTTTAAGCCAGAACATTTTAACCGTAGTTGTTAAGATGAAAATAAATGAGCCAAATGATGATGGCTCACTGTAATGATCCGGCATGATGATCAAGCAGAGTTTGTAATTGATCGCCCTACAGAATCAGAAATTATGGTTGGATGTAGACTTGCAAAATATCCTTGATGCTAAATTGGAGTCTGTGTAATGGGGAAATAGCGCACCACAGTTAGAACTGGGAACCCACATCTGAAAATTGCTGCAATATCAGCCACTGAAGCTAAAATGGAAAGTGAATATGGTCAAGCAAATTTACGTAATGTTCTGCTTGTTACACTGTCATTTGCTTGTTTGAGCAGATCGCGGCTAAAGAATCTAAATGGATGGCTGTATAAGCCATGGCTTCTAATGAGATCTAATTTAACCAAGTGCCCTTCTCCAAGCCTTTTCATAAAATTGGTCCATTTGAAAAAGGGCTAAAAGTCTCCTCCTAATCTTTATCTAAGGCAATCTTGCAAGTGGTTGATATCTTGAAACAAGAACTTCCTGGCATTCAGGTCACACCACACCTCTATGACTCTTGTGCTCTTAGTACAAAAGTATCCGGGGACGCAGGGCTTGAATATGTGACACACATAATAAATGTTTTACAGAAGGACAGCAGCCATAGTTTCTGTTACAAAAATAATAAAAGCATCTTCCTGATCCTTAATCCCCCAGTCTTTGCCCCCCACTGGCTGCCCCAGTGGACGGAACTTTTAAATCTTTTAAATTCCAACTTCAAGTTGACACAGTTCTCTTGTTTTAGATAGGGGATGAGGACACACAGCAAATCTTAAGCTACATTTGGTAGTTCAAGAACAGGATGGGCTGAGTTGGTTTCAGCTTCTCAAAGTGACTTCTTGGGATGGAAAGAGGGAAAATGCTGCTTGATTTCACACTATGGTGAAACAGCGGTCTTCCCACCTTCACTGTAGGGTGATTTAGACCAAGGGTCAAGAGTGTGCATGTCTTCCCCTGGATCCCATCCGGAGTGAGAGGATAGAAGAAGGTGAGAAGTAAGTAGGAAGGTGGAGGAGAGGGGGTGAGTGAGAAAGGGGAAGAAGAGGGTAAGAGGCAAGTTGGTTAGAGGGTGGATGCAGTTTGGGGGGAAATGGGTGAGCAATACCGAAAATGGTGTGTATTAATTTGTTTTATTTTTTATCTGAAGTATTTTTAAGAACGTAATGTATTGTAAAATTGAAAATAAAAACTTTTTACAAAAAAAAAGAGTGTGCATGTGTGCTCCACTTGGGCAAGTGGTGGGTGTGCATGCACACCCTTCAAATGGACCTGTGCCCCCGCGCGCTTGCCAGCAGCTTGTGCGGAACCATCTCCTCTCCTCTCTCCCTTCCTGCCGGTCCGCAAAGCCAGAAAGGTTGGGAGACTCTGATTTAACCTATGTGTCTCCACCTGACTTACCTGTAGTCCAGGTTGTCCTGGAGGCCCGGGGGGACCAGCCATGCCAGGAGACCCGCGCATCCCTTCACTGCCCTGCAGAGAAGAAAACCTCTTTCAGTGATTCAGCTCCTGTTGGCTGCCGTGGGAAAGAAGAGCAAAGGAGAAGAAGCCAGGAGAGGACACAGCCTGGGCTGGGGAGAAATGGGGTTAGTTCCCACGCCTCTCCCTTTCCATTTTTTTACAGGCAGTCCTCTACTTGTTGTTAGTTGCAAAGTCATGTCTGACCCATCGTGACCCCATGGACAACGTTCCTCCAGGCCTTCCTGCCCTCTGCCATCTTCTGGAGTCCATTTAAGCTCACGCCTACTGCTTCAGTGACTCCATCCAGCCATCTCCTTCTCTGTCATCCCCTTCTTCTCTTGCCCTCAATCTTCCCCAGCATTAAGGCTCTTCTCCTTCCTTCTCATTAGGTGGCCAAAGTACTTGAGATTCAACTTCAGGATCTGGCCTTCTAAAGAGCAGTCGGGGTTGATCACTTCTAGGACTGACCAGTTTGAACGCCTTGCAGTCCAGGGGACTCGCAGGAGTCTTCTCCAGCACCATAGTTCAGAGGCCTCCATTCTTTGGCGCTCAGCCTTTCTTAGGGTCCAACTTTCACAGCCATACATTGCAAGTGGGAAAACCACAGCCTTGACTATACACAGTTTTGTTGGCAGGGTGATGTCTCTGCTTTTTAGTATGCTGTCTAGATTTGGCAACTGGTTCATATTTATGACCGTGACCGTGTCCCAAGGCCACGTGATCCCTTCTTGTGACCTTCTGACAAGCAAAGCCAATGGGGAAGCCAGATTTACTTAACAACTGTGGCAACAAAGGTTGTAAAATGGAGCAACAGAAATCTTGAGCTTTAGCTGTGGTTGTAAATCAAGGGCTACCTGTATTAAATTTTTATGTCACCCATCTGCCCTACAAGGTGACTCTAGGCAGCTTACAAGTGAGCTGTAAAATATTTCCTTGTCCCGCTCTCTGGATGACAGAAAGCTGATCTGCTTCTGGGAGAAATTAAAATTATGCTTTGGGAGCCCTCCCAGGGGTGTGTGTGTGTGTGTGTGTGTGTGTGTGTGTGTGTGTGTCCCATCCGAGCACCACAATGTACAATCTTTCTTAAACCCAAAGGCCCTTTTTTTTCCCAAAACCTTCAAGAAAATCCAGTTGCCTTTTGGAAAAAAAAAGCACCTTAGGGATAACTATGACCTGGATTGGGGGTCTTCACACTTGGCCCTTTTATGACTTGCGGACTTCAACTCCCAGAATTCCTCAGCCAGGCACCCGTACCTGGCTGAGGAATTCTGGGAGTTGAAGTCCACAAGTCATAAAAGGGCCAAGTGTGAAGACCCCTGACCCTGGATGATTGAAATATCTCCATAGACAATCCTTCTTGAATTTAGGCTCAAGGTTTACTTCCCTTCCCGTCCGATTTCCCAAGAGCCAAGAAAAACCTCCAGGCTGCAGTCCTTGTGGAACGCAGCAGATGTCAGCAAAAGCCAGCAATTGGCAGACACACACCCACACACACCTCCCCCCTGCTTCTCCTAATGTCTTCCCTGTTGCAACCCAATAGCTATTTTTTCCCTTGGCATTCTCAAAGGAGCTTCTTTTCCGATCTATACTGCCAATGCCTTCTCCATCCATTATCTGCAGAAAAAGTTCCCGTGACCAGTAATATGAAGATAAAGCTCTCCAATAGTGTGTATCTGTTAGGAAGCCCTGCAGAAACGCCTCCTTTGAGCAAAACACCCCAGTTCCCCCCCTTGCTCTTCTGGAGGTTACTCCCCCCCCCCTTCATCCATGGTCTTGTTGGACAGCAAGCTGAGATAGAAGCATATGAATTTGTAACTTTGGGGGAAGAAGAGCCTTCATTTTCCCCCAGCTGCTTCCAGAGGAGATAAAAGCATCCTGTCATACAGCATCGCAGTCTGGCTTGGAAGCATCCCTGCTTCAGGCAGGAAGACGGTGCAGAGAGTGGTGAGGATAGCTGAAAAGATCATTGGCAGCTCCCTCCCTCCCTCCCATCCAGGACACAGCACAGAAGCGTTGCTTGAGCAGGGTCAGTAAGATCATCTGGGACACTACACATGCAACTGTTCTGCAATTGGTATAAAATTTCAAGGCCAGCAGAGAAGTTGACCATGTTTTGCTTCTTTGGAGCTTGTTCTTCCGGTTTGGAAGCCATAACCCACCCTTTAAGCCAGTGTTTCTCAACCTTGACAATTTTAAGGCATGTGGACTTCAACTCCCAGAATTCCACAGCCAGCATTGCTGGCTGTGGAATTCTGGGAGTTGAAGTCCACATGCCTTAAAATTGTCAAGGTTGAGAAACACTGCTTTAAGCCCAGAAGCCCAGAGAATTCCTTTCCCTCAACAGTTTATATCAGCACTAAATCTGCAGATGCGTTAGCCGCACGGATTTCCATGCATTCTTTCCCCTCGTCAATATTTTTACAGTTGAGGAAAAAAAAACCCTCCAGGAAAATCAATTGTACGAGAATTGTTTGCACCTTATGTGTGTCGTTTTATATGTGACTTTCCCTAATATATATTTGAGAAACACACTGCATGCATGCTTTTATACAGAAATGTTACCGTATCGTTTCAGCTCAACTAACCCTAATATATGTAATCTTCTTTCTCAAACAACTTCTCAGTGTGAATGAGAACACAAAAGAAAAACGGCGTTTCACTGGATGGTGCAATTTTGCTCCCATTGAAATTGGGTGGCAGGTATGTTTACATCTTTGCTGCTCCTTGCACATTGGTTCTGCTTCTTTTAATCTTCCCTTCCTCTCAATATTTGACTTTGGTCACTCACCTTTTCAGCTGGTGGTCCTTGAGGCCCAGGAGATCCTGCTTTTCCTGGAAAACCTGGAGGACCCTAAAAAAAAGACACGTGGAAAGTGGATAAGAGTCCAGCTAGCCATGACAATAATAACTCAGCCGTGGGAATCCAAGGTTATTGCGCCCAGAGTTGATAAAGATTTGGGGGGCTGGAGAGCTGGGGAGAAAGTCCATGCTTCAAGCTAATTGGGAAATGTGATTTATGACTGTTAATTGGAGGAGGGAATTGGGTGTGACTACTTTGTGCCAAGGGGAGGGGAATTTAGTTTTTGGTTTCAACTATGTAGTGCCGATACTTTGTTTCTCAAATAAAAGATTCTTTAAGGTAAATAATGCCTCAAAGTTCTTTTGAAGAGATTCATCTGTCGGAACCATGACAGTCTTCACAGGTTGTGCCTTTGGTTAGCTTTAAGCAGAATTTTTCATGCTGACGTTCTCCAGCTATGCTGGACTACTAGTTCCCAACTAGCATGGTCCAAATTATATCTGTAGGGCACCAGATTGGAGAAAGATGATTGGAAGCTTGTGAAAAGTTAGTTTGTGGTCTATCTTTTCCATGTCTGTACTGCCAGAGAAAGGACTGAGACATTTGTTTTTTGGTTGTTTTCTTAAAAATGCTTGTTACCCAACTAGGTAAAATCATTGGTGTTCTGATGATGTTACCTAGTTGGGTAATGAAATGTGTGCTAGAAAACAACCAAGCTCAGACAGCAGCCAGGAACCCACGTTTCAACACATATTCTCTTCTGTTAGTACATTTGGTTTTCTCACACTTGTCTTGCCTTTCTTAAACATATTTCTCCTGGGGATCTTATCCTTAAAGAGAATCTTAAATAATGTCATTGAGATCTAATGCAAGAGGCTCTGTGACTCTTTATTTATGGCCTTGCACTGTTTCAGCTCACAGACATTTTACAAGTGTGATTGTGTAAGGAGACTGACACTCCAGAACAAAATATTTTGGGATGTACCAAACTTACCGGTGCCCCCGGAAAACCAGGCTGGCCTTGAAAACCCTGGGGATAAAATAAAATAAATGTAGATTAATACTCAGCAACGCCCAAGATAAGGCAATATAACCCCCTGAATGCAAGCTGTGCTGATCTGAAAAGCTAAGCAGAATAAATCCAGATTAGCATTTTGGATGGGAGACCACAATGAAATCTCAGGGAAGCTGGAAAACGCTCTCAGAAGAAAGCAAGGACAAATAACTTCCGTATTGGATTTCTGTATTATGTCCATTTACTCTGGTGGCATCAAGCTCTTAAGAGACTTCCTTATTTCCCCCTTCCCTTCCCCTCCCCTCCCCTCCCCTCTGCTCTTCTCCCCTTCCCTCCACCAAGGAAAACTTTAGGATGTTGCTAAGTGGCACTTAGGTCAAGGAATTTGAAGTTACAAAAATGTTCTATAGAGTTTTTGAAGTTCAGAAGAACTAAGCCTGGTCAGTTCTTGGAAGGATAAGTTTAAACATCTAAGCCAGGAGTCTCCAACCCCTGGTCCATGGACCAGCAACCGGTCCGCACAAACAAGCAAAACCCCATCTGCGGGATGCAGACAGTACATGAAACCACGCCCCCTCCGGTCCATGGAAAAACCTCTCTCCACAGAACCGGTCCCTGGTGCCCAGAAGATTGGGGACCTCTGATCTAAGCAACTGTGACAAGGAAGGTGGTAAATGGGGCAAAATTCACTTAAGAAATGTCTCACTTAGCAACAGAAATTTTGGGCTCAATTGTCATAAGTTGAGGACAACCTCTATGGCCAAAACAGTCAAGATGGTGGCCATGATGGGGCGATGAAAGCTATACCCATTTTTTATGGGCGTTATATGTCCAAAGCCATAAAAAACTGTCACGGTTGACTCGCTACGCAGCCCCACTCACAACCAGACAACAGTAATGGAAGGGGAGAGTGAAGGTATTGGAATGTAAGGGAGGCATGGGAGGGGAATGTGGAATGCCGACTGGAAGCCTGAAACAAACCCAACACCCCAAAGTCATCAGCTGGGAACATCCAAGGCAGACAGGCCACTCCCAAAACAACAAAAGTGCAAATTATTGGTGGACAATGGGAGGGCCAGGGGGGAAAAGGGAATGTTTTCCTATGCCCGTGGTGGCGAACCTATGGGACGCATGCCACAGGTGGCACACAGAGCCCGTGTGCAAAAAAAAAAAAAAAGGTTCAATCAATCAATCAATTTCAACTTCTTGCGGGAGAAAAAAAGATCTCGCAAAGTTGGACTTGATTGAACTTTTTAGTCCCACCCAGTCTGCTGTTACCACCGCAGTCACGCCCACCCAATGGGCCACGCCCACCCAGCACCCGACGATACATAAGTGGGTTTTGGGTTGCAGTTTGGGCACTCGGTCTCTAAAAGGTTCACCATCACTGTCCTATGCTATTACAGGCGAAATCATTAGAACTGGCTTTTTTACTCTTGTACCAATATGGAATTTTCAGTAAAGGCTTACTCTTGGTAAAAAGAATGTCTCGAGAGAGTTTAACCAGTGGGACGGTTGACATAAAACAGACAGAATTTCAACTGCACCAGCTGAGCTGTACTCAACCTTTTCGACCATGCCCCGCAGACACTCTTGTAGCGCTCCAGATCAAGCCTCTAGCAGAGACTAGAGGGATAAACACTCAAGGCGGTTCAGCACAGGGACAATACTGCAGTGCCAGAAGACTAGGACACCCTCTCTCCTTCTGGATGTAGCCTGTGGGCACGTTGCCCCAAGCGGTGGCCGCTTTCAGAATGGAAAACACTCCTGGCCCAGAATATCTTACCTGGTCTCCTTTTTCTCCTGAGCTGCCTGGCAATCCTCGTTCTCCTCTGGGACCCTGATGTAAGGAGAGAATAACAACGGCGTTCTTTGCCTGTAGCTGTTGCAACTTTTCGGCAGACCTGAAGTTCTCCCTGGGCTGGCTAGCCAGTGTCTGGCAGGCTTAGGTGATGGATGAATGGAAGCTGGAACCTTTGTCCCTGACCTGCTCCTTTTCAATTTGTAGAGCAGCGTTGAATCCAGAGAACCCTTCAGATAATCAGAGCCCTCACCACCAGCCCAGTGTGATAAACTCCAGAGTCAGGTTCACCGCCTTAGTGAGAACTAGGACCCCAGATCATATATAAAGTACATGTCAAGACTGCTAACATCAGATGTTCTCGCTTGACATATATCAAGAAGCAAGCATGTTTTATTTAACCTGTATATCACTTCTAGAGTTAAAGTCAGACAGTGTTAGAATAGCGGGTGGGAAAGTATGTACTCGGGGGATAGTTAGCCACAACAATATTTCAGTACAGTATTTCCAAGGTCAGTTGTAACTAGAGGAGTTACGGGAGGGAAAGTTCACACTTCAAACTAATTGGAGAACGTGATTGATGACTGTAAAATGAAGGAGTGAGTTATGCTTTGTTACAGGTGATTGGGGGAGGGAGGATTCAGTTTTTGGCTTCGTTATGTACGTGCTGAAGCTATGTAGCAATAAAAGGATTCTTTAAGGAAAACAAAGCCTCAAAGTTCTTTGAAAAGCTTCTTCTTTTGGAACCCATGACAGTACACACAGTATATTCCCTTCCTGCATTCTCAAAAATGCTAACAAGTATATATATCTAAGGAGATCACAAAAGCTTGCCCTGTTTACTCAACCTCTGATACTCAACCTTTGACACTGCCCCTTCCTTTCTGACTGTTGGAAACAGTCGAATTTAGATTGGAAACCCCTCAAGGAAAGACCTATCAAACCTGTTGTTTGCAAAACATAAATAGGTTCCCATCAAACCATTTGCTACAGAAGGCAAGGCTCCAGGTGCTCAGAGGTGGTGGAGGCCTCAAGATCTTGTGGATTACAACACCCAGAATTTCCACCCACCAGATGCCTTGGTTGCAACCAAAGGTCCGATGGGTCATTTCACGCCATACGTAACTGAGCTGGTGAGCTTACCGAGGGTCCCATGGGTCCTATAGGTCCATCTGTGCCAGGGGGTCCCTGGAGAGCAAAAGGAGACATTTCATCAGCAGCATTCCCAGACATTAGTGGAGGATGGAAATGGAGGAGATAATTCCTTGAATTGGCAATTGTTGACCTAACAATAATGCCTTCAGAGAGTAAGATAGTTTTAAAAAGATTATTTTTAAAATAATGTTTATTATTTTTATTTACTAAATTGCAGACTTAATAAATCTAGTGTAATATACAAATAAAAACTACGAGAGCCTTGACATCCATGGTGAGAGTGGGGTAGAATTTATGGGACATCATTCCACAGATAGTTATGCCTTACTGAGATGCTCATAAAAATTGTTTTATCAACACTGAACTGTGACATCTGCCAGGAGAGCTTCTAAAGTCCTTTTTTTTTTAAACCTCAAAGAACCACAGTCAGTTGTTGTAGGTCGATCTTTGACTTACATTCTGGCAGGAGATGGTACATGTTGTGGCAAAAACCTCTAAAAAGGGTCAGGTTTTGGAAAGGTTAATATATAGCAATTTGAGTGAGATGGTCTTCGGAATTAAAACACACTCTCTCAACTCATCAGTCTTCTTCAGACAATGCACCCGTGATGGATCTCAACTCTTTTGATTGTTGGTGATCTAGTCCCTGCCTACCCTTCCTTTCAGTTCTTCCCACACATATTGTAGCCCACATGAAGTGAATGGGTAGGAAATGATGTTAATTAGCTCCTTTAACTATCTGGGTTTTTTTGGGCGATAAACTGGAATTGTCCTTTTCTTTTGGCAAGAGACACGTTGGCATGCAAGGTGGCAGCCTGTGAGCTTTGTTCTTCTCCATAACTTGTTTTGGGTTGAACTTGAGTATGTGTCATGGTTTCTTTGATTCAGAGAGAGTGACTACCATAGAATAATAGGGCTGGAAGGAACCTTGGAGGTCTTCTAGTCCAACACCCTGTCCATGGCAGGAGGCCTCATACCATCCCAAACAGATGGTTGTCTGTTTGGGATGGTATGTCTATTGTCTTTTTTTGAAAGCTTCCAGTGACGGAGCACCCACAATTCTAGAAGGCAAGCTATTCCATTGATTAATTGTTCAGAATGTAGGCAAATTTCTCCATATTTCTAGACTGGATCTCTCTTTAATGATCTCCACCCATTGCTTCTCTTTTGTTATAAATGTTTTATTAATTTTCTATTTTCAAAATCAAGTGCCCAATAGACAACATGATGACGGAGTCACTAGTGATTCCATGGTACATGTAAGGTTCTTCAAACTAAGTCCAGTATTAACACTCTCCAGTAACCCTTTTTTCTTCTGGTAATAACCATTTTTTCACACTAAGCAAATACAATTCTTATTGTTGTTAATAAATATACAATTGCATATCAACATTTGTTACATTTTTCTAATAGTGGCAATAATATCAGTTTAAAATATCTTTTCTAACCAAAGCATATCTTAAATCAGACGTCAAACTCGCGACGTCACATGACGTCGTGCAACGCATCGGAGCTTTTTTGCCATTGCAGGCAATGGGGTGGGCGCGGCTCCGGTATGATGAAACCGGCCCGCAGGCCAGCAGTTTGACACCCCTATCTTAAATGCATTTGTACTCAATTTCCATTTATTTGGTCCATATCCTATTTTCACTTTTTTTCAATTTTAATTTCCCATTCATGTTCAAAGTATCCCAATCATTTATAATTTCATAACAAGTTATATTTGGGTAACCAAAAGCTTCCCTTATTCAAAGTTCTTAGAATATTCTTTTTTTTCCTTTTCATAAGAAGATACGATATTCTGATTACAAATCCTAGCTATCTAGTTATAACAACACTTCTGTTTCTAACAATCTATTCTTAACCATATTCAAACATCTAATCAGCGATATAGCATCCCCTCTAATAGGTCAACGCTTCTGTTTCCTTCAGTCTTACTCTAGCTTTCTTCCTTTGCCAACTAACTTTCCAAGTCAGTGCATTTGGATCATCAAATAAGTTTTCCTCTATTTTTGTATATATTATTTGAAACAAGAGAAACAATTTAGTCAAAGTATTTTTGGAAGAACTAGACCATTGATAATCATTAAACAGCCTCCCTCCTTCTCCAGTTCCCCACAGTTCTGTTAACGGCTTTATCTTCCATTCCATCAGCTCTCCTTCCTTATCCTCCAGTATGTTCTGTAACCTTGATTTGTAAAATGTCTTTTCCGTTTCCAATACTATCATTGTGTCTTCTAAGTTTACATTTATCTGAGTCTGGTCATTAGTTTCTTCCTTTAGATCATCAATGTTTGTGTCAGCATTCTCTAGTTTTCCTTCTATTTTGTGGGTTGCTGGTTTCTTCTCTGTAGTTATTTTCTGAGTTTGTAGATTTAAATTAGAAAATTGTTCTTTTATCTCCTTTGTGTTATTTTTAACCTGATCACAAGCTAAAGCAATTGTTTCTTGTATTAATTTCAACATGGAGAGAATTTCTTTCTGTAGTTCATCATTATTTTCTTGGGGATATGGCAAACTGAGGCTACTGGGAACAGATGTTAAGGATGGCTTTTTACTATTTAGAGCTAAGTATGGAACATCCATTTTTTTATATAAGTAGCCTTTATAAATTTATCCAACCAACTAGCTGTTCCTAAACCTCCTCTAAGCATATATAAGTAAAATTCAAACTTTTCTGTCCAATGAGAAATATATTCTTTTTGTCCAGGCAGAAAAAAGAACCATTAAAGGTTGTTTAACAATCAAGATTTATAATCCAAAGTGTTCCATATGTTTCTTCTACAGGAAACTAGTTCCACAATACAGTCCTGAAAGTCAGTATTTGTGTTCATAATTCAGATGGACCAATTTTAGAGTAATATTATCATCTCTGCCACATAGGTAATCAGCCCCCAAGTCTGTTCCTTTTTTCTCAGCTGCAATTATCAATAGTAAAAGCTTCCAAGGCCAGCCAAAGTCTTATCTAATTCTGGGCTTCAAGCCAGGTTTCTTTTAGGCATAAATAAGTTGTAGTGCCATAATTCACCACTAGATGTCATCAATGCCATTTTTCAATTTTTAAATCCAAAACATATTGTAAACTTTTCAAGTTTTTTTTAAAAAAAGGTCTTAAAAACACTTTTAGTCCCCAAATTTCCAAGCTGTATTAGTCTTATAGGTTTCTCTATAAGATAAAGTAATTAACTAGCTGCTTTTCTTTTCTGAGGGAATGGTGCGGAAATTCCCTTTCCCTCTCTCATCGGGGAGAGTGCTTTGGGCAGATTTCCTGGAAGAGGTCTTAAAATCATAAAGAGAGGATCAGGTCTCACCCAGTTTCATTTACGTTGCTGTAAGATTGCTTGATAGTGCTTGTTGTCTTCCGTTGTCAGCAACTTTGGACTGGCTACACAGATGTGGCTAGTCTTTTCCCACCGGCTTGGAGGGCTTCCTCAGATCAAACGGGAGGGCTGCCACCCCCTGCGATCAACGAGGGTCCCCTCCTTGCTTGCCACCTCTACAGGGTGACTTTCAACCCTTTCAGGGTCCCCTAGCAGATCGAAATCAAACACAAAAGACGGAGACCCATCTTCCTGCATCTGCATTGCCACAACATCAAAACCGGAAGTCTCCACTCATTGCTTCTCGTCTTGCCTCCAGGTGCTTTGGAGAGTCAATGCCCTCTTTTTTGACACTCCCGCAAGTACTGGAAGACAGCTGTCATGTCAACACATTCCTTATCCACAGAAATGATAGAGGAGAATACATCAAGAATTTATGGAATGGCAGGCTTTTGATCAGAATGTTGTTTGATATCCAGGAAATCTGCTTCAGCTAAAACAGCTTGAATTCAACTCCCAGAATTCCCCAGCTTGTTGAAATCCACACATCTTCAAGATGTCATTGTTGAGAAATGTTACAATAAAACCGGGGCTGCCTCTTTGTTTAGCAATGCTCTTAAAGTGCAGCAGCTTACCTCGTCAAGGTATTTTATATTTACCTAACTTAATATGAATTTTAATGCATTTCTTGCCCTTTCGTATTCCCACTTCCAGGCTGATTTATAGCACTGTTAAACAGTTAAAGCAATAAATTAAAACACTTTTTTTTAAAAAAAAAAATGCAGATGTAGCTACTATGGAATAAAATGGATACCAATGATATTTTAAAAAATCCTCTTGAGGATATATGAGTCTTGCAGCTGCAAAGATAGGAGAGAGCTTTGCAAAAAAAGAGAGGTGGGTTATAAGAAAAAAAAAAGGATTTTCTTCTCCAACCACAAATCTCCCAATCTCTGAGGATGAACTCTGAAAAAAGTCCAGGAAAAGATACTTTTTCCAGTTACTTACCGATTCTCCTTTCTCTCCTGGGGGTCCAACATAGCCCCGTTCCCCTTTGGCACCCTAGTGGCAGGCAAACACATAAACATGAAAAGAGAAATATTGCCAGCAGCACAACGAGAGCAATTTCCCCCCTTTTCCAGTCAATCATTTCCGATTCTCAGAGTCTCCCTGGATATGCATGTCCCTGCAGTTTTCTTGATAGGGTTTTGCAGAAGTGATTTCCCACTTCCTGTTTCTTAGGGCTGAGAAAGAGCGATTGGCCCAAGGTCACCCAGCTAAATTTGTGTCCAGGTTGGTACTAGATCTCCCAATCTCCTGATGTCTGGCTTGGTGGCGTCACCATTACACTAAACTAGCAATTAATGACAGCTAAAACTGTCAGGGGTGCATGGCGGTAACACCAAGAATTCTCTCTTCCTTCCATTCTCCTGCTTTGCAAATAATAATAAAATAATAAAAGTTTTGCAAATATTTTTTTTTATAAAAGTTCAAACGACTTTTAGCAAACTCTGCTTTTGAAACCCACATTTTAGATTTCCAAATATTGTGTCGACACTGCTAACATTGAATGTTCTTGCTTTGACAACATATAAAAACGCAGCCTTTTTCTTTCTTATGCTTTACTTTTAGAATTAGATGATGCTGGGGGAGGAGGAAGAATGCGATGGGAGTTAGTTAGACATAACGATATTGTACTAGTGTGTGAATTCAGGACTTTTAAAATAAGAGATGATAAGAATTGGCGGGTTGGAGAACAGGAGGGAAAGCCTGCATTTCAAACTAATTGGAGAATGTGATTTATGACTGTTAATTAGAGGAGGGAATTGTGTTTGATACTATGTGCTAAGGGGAGGGGAATCCAAATTTTGGCTTCGACTGTACGTGCCAATGCTATGCAACTTGAATAAAGATTCTTTAAGGTAAACAATGCCTCGAAGTTCTTTGAAGAGTTTCATCTGTCGGAACCATGACATATTGATTCTAAAATGGTACAAAATTAACATTTATGAACAGTTTAACACCACGGGTTCAAACTTGCAATGTCACATGATGTGTCACGACAACTTTTTTCCCCTACATCCAATGAAAACCCAATAGGGCCTTAATTGGATATACTAAAGAGAGTCACATGTGAAGAAGAGAAATGTGAGCAAACTTTGGGTCAGAAGAAAGTCTTTGAATTTGTTTTTTCTACAAGGCAATTCTGCTCCACTATGGATGGCTGTTGATCACCCAATGTCTTTCATGGGATTCAGAAAATAGTTTTTGGGTGGCACTGAGTTCCTTCTTAAGTCCAAAGGTAAGGATTGTGTAGCCACGCAGACCATCTCTTTGGCAGGAGCTAGGAGACCCAGGTCCAGGCCTATCTGGAGCCATGGAACTCCAAGGATGATCTGTGGCCTGTCTGTCTATCTCTATTTTTCTAATTTATATGCTGCCCATTTCACTCTGCAAACTGACTCTGGGTGACATACAATTAAAATAATAAATATAAAAATATTTAAAACATTAGATACAAAGGTGAGAAACACAAGGCAAGATCGGTACAGTGTTGGCCTCTTCCCTGTCAATCCATCAGTCACCTTCAACATGGAGCGCTCCCATCAGCACTTAAGCTAACTAGCAGAGCCAGATTTTGAAACCCTTCTGACGGCTAAAAGGATTGTTTCTGCTTAGCTGAACTGCCCTCACTGGTCTGTGGCAATGGGGACAAATTAGAAGATGGAGTACAAGGCACACCCTCTTGAGATCCTGGAGAAAGAAGGGATACAAAGATAGGTCATACTCACCGGGAGCCCAGGGGGTCCTACCGATCCAGGATATCCGGGCTGACCTGGAGGACCCTGAAGAGAGGAACATTGAAAACATCTCAACTCAGGCTAGGATTGAGACTTCAAGTTAACCTGATAGAACCAGGTTATGGCATCTGCACAATTGCCTTCTGATGTTCAGGTAGAGCTAGAACAGGCAAGCCATCTTTTTCTCATTTATTTATTTATTTATTTATTTATGAGACTTATATACCGCTTTAAGTGCAAGCACTCTCTAAGTGGTGTACACCAGTAAGCAATGTATATATATATTTACATTGCCTCTAAGCGGTGTACACCAGTAAGCAATGTATATATATATATATATTTACATTGCCCCCAACAATCTGGGTCCTCATTTTACCTACCCCGGAAGGATGGAAGGCTGAGTCAACCTTGAGCCAGTGAGATTTGAACTGCTGACCTGCTGAACACAGTCAGCTAAAGTGGCCTGCAGTACTGCACTCTAACTGCTGCGCCACCTCGGCTCTTTAAGCCCTTCTGCAATATGCAGCAGAATCAGTGTCCCTGTGCTCAATTTCCTAGAACACGAAGTGGTGGCCCTAAAGTACTTCTTGGTCATCTTATCAGGTCCTCGTTCCGAATAATAAAGGGGTGGGTAGCCATTGTCTTCTCCTTCAACCTTATAGATCAAATGAGGATTCCAACCAGATTAGACTTTCTTAGATCTAGATTAAATTAAACCTAAGAATTTCTTAGATTAAAATTGCAGTCATGGAACTAAGGCAATGTTTTTCAACCACTTGGCCACTTTAAGGTGTGTGAACTTCAGTTCCCAGAATTCCCCAGCTAGGAAGGGAAACTACTGGCCCCAGCTAGTGGCTAAGATTGAGAAATACCAAATTAAGGGAGAGAGAGAGAGAGAGAGAGAGAGAGGGAGGGAGGGAGGGAGGGAGGGAGGAGAGAGAGAGAGAGAGAGAGAGAGAGAGAGAGAGAGAGAGAGAGAGAGAGAGAGAGAGAGAGAGAGAGAGAGAGAGAGATTACTGTAGCATGGAAAAGGGAGCCCTGAATGCATGAAACCTCTCTAGATGTGTACACTGTGTAGCTACTATGTTCAGATGATAGGCTTAACTAAATCAGCAGCAAAATTGCCGGCTACTCTGATGCAACACATTAAGCTTTTATTTCAGGGGAGTTGGGGGCAGTAGGTGGTGTTACTCAGCTCATAGTTCCTACTATGCAAACTCTAAGCAGATTAATTCAGTAACAAGCTTAAGCATGCTAAGACATTCTATAGACCTTTCCTGGCTTACCTGGCCTTGCCTCCCTATCATTAAGCAGACTGAAGCCATCACTTTAAATCAGGAGGGTTAAGTCTTTGGGGATGATTGGGTATTTTGATAGCATGTCGCAAGTGTTTTCACAAAATAATTTCTCTTTCGAATGTGGCTAGTTACAACGTCCTCACTTCGCAGAAGACAAGGAGATGTTCTTCACCAACCCATTTAAATGTCTTCCCTTCCAACTTTCACTAGCATTCTTGTTTGATTTTTTTGCCCCCCTCTAGGCAGACAGGGACCCTTTGAAAGAACTCAATGGAATATTGTCACTTTCGTGGCATCTTCAAAGGAAATAAATCCCTCTAGAGTTCTCCATTTACTTGTTAGTGCTAATTAGAAGAATCTATTTAACTCATTTAAATCAGAGATAGAAGGGGCCCAACAACAGTGGGATGCTCCTCTAATTATAGGTTTTTCCAGATCTGATATCATCTGTTTGTGGTTGATTACAAGGGAAATACTTTTCAGATTTTCCATCACCCGCTTAAAAAAAAAAAGTATCTGGGCATTCCAGCTCCTGCTTCAAATCATCTGTAACTTGTTATTTGAGGCATTCAGACTCATGATCACACCGAAGTGTTCTCAATCAGTCCCAACGGCATCCATCCATGAGACTTTTCATCACTCTTCTAAGCCGTGCAATTGAAGAGTTTCAGACCTGTCTTTCTCAACCTAGCATCTTACAGACAAATTGCAGTCTCAATTGATCTGTAGAGAGCCACGCTGGAGAGCCCCGGTCTCAATCAACAAGCTCCATGCATAGCTCAAGGCTTCTCTGAAATTATCAGTTGGATCCAACACTCACTGGCTCTCCCTTGGATCCATGGATTCCAATTGGCCCACGTTCGCCCTGGAGTCCCTTCGGAAAGAAAAAAGAGACAGGATATGTTTCACGTCTTCTGCCCTTCCATTTAACTGAACCACAGTTGCGAGGCTGGCCTCTCTAGCTATGTACCTGGGAACAGGCTGGGAACAGATGGAGAATAAGTTATAGAAAGAGGAATACAGCATAAGTAGTCTTGAGGTAGTCACCACTTCTTTAATTAATCACTGGTGCCTGGAAAGCTACCATCAGCATCTGGAACACAGTTTTCCATAGCTTTTTCTAGGCTTATAGATCAATAAAATTCACACAGATTTTATTGGTTAGACACCCGATTAGCCAGGTTTTAGAAGGGCAGTGTTTGCAGCAACAATTCTGAGCACACACAACATTGCTAATTGAGACAAGGCACAATAAAAATGGGTTTGGATCATGATCTGGGCAATATCTAGAGGACAGAATATTTGCAAATGTTCTCTCTCTCTCTCTCTCTCTCTCTCACACACAAAACACCCCTCCACACACATTTTGTTCCAAATACAGGTAGTCCTCGCTTAGTGCCCAAAATTCAGACTCCGTTAGCGCTTCAGTTGCTAAGCAAATCGCCACATGATTGCACTTACAATTTTATTTCTGCCATCTCTATTAACTCTAATTGCAAGCTGGTTGCAAAGCATCCAAATGGCAATCACGTGACTGCAGGAGGCTGCAGTGGTGATTCAATGCGAGGATTGGCCATAAAGTTATTTTTTACAGTGCTGTAATATTGAATGGGCATTAAATGAGATAATCAAGGTAAGCGAAGGCCACCTGTATAAGGTCTGAATTGTCCCCTGAAGACAGATCCCAATCCCCACAAAGCACTTTCCGAAACCTTGCTAGATGAAAAGGACTAACTCTGGATGTCTTCTTGGGATCTAGGAAAAGCTTTCTGTGAATATTCATGGCAGCATGTGGTGCAGAAAAAAAAATATCTTCAAATGTTTAGTGTGTACATCTAAATTCCAAGACAAAATGAGTGGTATTATGTGGCTGTTACATTTCCTGCATTAGCATCTTGGAACCTCTAGAGAAGATGAATTCGTTATCAGATTATTTCACTGTTTTCTTCTCTTTACTACTTACACAAGAACCATTGAATCTGATTAGATTCCACTTCAGTCTCCATTACTGATCGTGGCCAACAATTTCAGATTAAAGTCACAATTCAGCTATAATTCATAATTCAATGGGAACTGATGACTAGTTCCAACAGAAAATAATGGACTCAATCTTAGGTTGCAATCTAGTACAAAATTTCTCTCAGAGAAATCTATCTATCTATCTATCTATCTATCTATCTATCTATCTATCTATCTATCTATCTATCTATCTATCATCTACATTGATCTATCATTTATCAATGTCTCTCTCTCTCTCTCTCTCTCTCTCTCTCACACACACACACACACACACACACACACAAACATCAAAGGTAGATAGATTTTGTTGGTCTCTGACTATAATATTGACCGATTGATTTAGATAATCTACCTACATACCTATCATCCATCCACCTCTTTCTTTCTTTCTTTCTTTCTTTCTTTCTTTCTTTCTTTCTTTCTTTCTTTCTTTCTTTCTGTCATTCTAATATTGTAAGTGCACAATCACTAATTTTCTTCACCAACTTCCATCTGGTCCTTCCACTATATAATAATTTTTCCTCTGATGCTGGATAAATTCTTTCCTTCAGAGGCTCTGCCCTTCACCCAGCTCCTTCCTCTGTGATCATGACAGGACCATGAGGACTACATGTGAAGCATCACTAAAAGGACAGAATTAGAAAATAGGCTGTAACATAGGACCAAGTTCTGACTGAAGATATGAACCATGAAAAAGTTAGCAAAAATAGATGGATCAAAAATGATGCAAGATGTTATTTCTTTAGGAAACACCCATTTTTATGTTGAGCAAAAGGCTGAAGAAGGCAAGATTTCTTCAGCGTGGGTCAAAAAGACACAACCATGAGACACATGTAAAAAAAATATATATTATGGGGCTTTGATTGCATTATTATGGCCTGAAGTTTACTTTTTTGACCACACCCCATTGACTTATCTGGAAGACAATTATATTTTGATAATTCTCCCCTCCTTTTTCTTATGATGGTTCATCCTGGATACCAGTCAGTTTGGGTCCAAGGCCTGGAACTGGATCCACTAATAGAGTCAGCAAATAATTCATGCCATAAGTTTATTGTAGGAAAAAAATGGTTGTGTCAGGGAGGAATGGAGTTTTGTTTTATCACGGCATCAAATATTCCCAAAATCCTTCTAGAATATGGTTTTTCATTGTGTAACTGAAGAATGCAATTGAAGGGGAGGAGGCAATCACTTTTTACTAACTTAAGGTGTGTTTTTTTTCTGCACCACAATTATGAAATACTGTTTTTTTTACAAAGGCTGCCTACAGATGTCTTTTCTATTTTCATATTTTGATGTGCCAATTAACAATGAAAGGATTTGAGGGCTGAGACTGTTTTTCTTACTTGCAGATAGTCAAACTAGGAAAATTGGACAGTCTTTCTACCTGCAGCACCAAGACAGAAAATGACTTATACTTTTCTTGCTAAACCATTGGAAATGGAAGCATTTTGGCCAACATTGTATTCATTCCCCTTTGCGCCCTGAAGAAGTTCAGCCATGAAAGGCTTCAGTTCTACTTCCTCATCTGTAGATCCAAAGAGATTCTGAATTTTCCTACTAAATGCAAGGACTACCCCAATTTGCCATCTCCCCTAAGAACTTCTGGTGACTGTCAGAGAAAACAATGCTTGCGGTTGACATGATTGCTTGTAGGACCCAGTTTGCGCATTCATCCAGTCAATGGAGATGTCTCCAGAGACTCTTTAGTATCCAGACATCCCACATCACAAGCATCCCTCAACTATAATTGCTTGCTAAGTGCAGAAAGATCTACACAACCTATAATACAAGAGTGAATCTCCATTAATTACATCACCCACAAATGTGGGAGGCTTTCACGAGCCATTGCAGGGTGGAGTTAGTTGAGGTTACATGGTGATGGCATTTATTGGACATACTCTTGACACCAGACAGTGACAGGGCCACATCACGGAGCGATTAATCACACAGACTGGGAGTTACAATGTCATTAGTGAGATGAGAATTAGGAAATTAATGAATGGTGGTGATAGTCAAGTGAGGGTACAATGACTGCTTCAAGACCCCAAAGCACAACTCACAGACATGACAATGGAGGCTCTTTAGTTAAGAAAAGTGACAGCTTCCTCTCAAGTCCACAGATTCTTTCTCAGGTATGTATTTGAACCTGGGTCCAGCTGCTTCTTCTGAAGGGATTCAGCTCAGTAGATATTCATGACTAGGGTTTGACTGATAAGCTAAGCCCTGAGGGAAAAATTGTGTGTTGGAATCAGCTTTATGTGAAATATCTTTGGGGAGAAATATCAGCTGTCTAGAAGTAATCAGTCTTCTCACTGCCTGATAAATTGTCCCGAACCCAGAATACCCATATCACAAGTTGGGATTGTGGAATCTTCTAGTTTACTTTTCTGAGGGAAGGCTGAAGAAGGATCCCGACTGAGAGCTCGCCCTTAAATGGGCATTCTCTAGATCAAGTGAACCCCGTGTTGCCTGTGGGAACTAGACAGCTTTATATCACCACTGATCTCAGGTAACTTTGGAAGGGAAAGAGCTAATTGAAGGAAAAGTTCTAGATAGCATCCCTGAGCCAGGAGGAGGAATGCTGAGGAAGAGCTACAGACCAAGTGGCAGCATGTGGGAGAGTAGGCTGGCTGAGATATTAGACCCAGAACCTGGAGAAGAAGGGAGGAAGTAGGATGAGAAGCCAAACAAACAGCAGCAACAAAGGACTGCACAGAGCGCGTGCTTTATCGGTTCTTACAGGTAATCCAGGTGGGCCAGGCACTCCCGGAAAACCTGGGGGGCCCTACAGGAAGAAACAGGGAGGTCATCACTCAGTCATCATATTGGCTGGACTAGGGAAAGCAGGCAAACAAGGAAGCTATGGTTGAAGAGAAGGCCAATCTTTCACAAAATTTTATGCATTTCTTAATTCAAAAGTAAACTTTCAAGTTCTACTCCTCCAAACAGCTGTCAAGAGAAGAAACAGTGGCTCATCCCTCCCTTCCTGGGGGGGGGGGATAAACAGGACATTGGTGGGACCAGAATTGGCTGGGTGGCTGGTGAAGAGCATGGATGGTAGCCACCCAACTGAACCCTGTCCAGTTGTACAAGCATAATGTTCCCCATGGATCACACACTGAGGGGAAAGCTGGCCTTAATTTGGCTTTATCTTCTTAGACAGGCATCAGATTATACTAACACGTGGTGTGGTGGTGGTGGTGGTGGTAAAGGCTTACGGGAGAAGATCTAAGCAGAAGTTGGCATGAAGGATATACTCACAGTTGGTCCAGGAGGGCCTGGAGAACCTCTTAAGCCTGGTGGACCCTAAGGAGAAGGCAAGACAACATTCATTTCTGAATTCAAGGATCTGCAATACCATCATGGCTGCTTGATCTCTCCAAATGGCTTTACCTGCTCGCCTCTCTGTCCAGGATAGCCAGGGCTTCCAGGATGTCCTCCAGCACAATCAGGATCATTGTTGTCGGACTGGAAGAGAAGACAAGATGTCTCGTTCTGTTTTTTCCAAGTAGTTAATAATTCTAATGGTCACCGTTTCCTGACAGATTTCTCCCTCGTTCCAGGCTTCTACTCACTCTAAAGCTTTCCAAAAGGCCAAACATAAATACTATTTAAGATTAAATCTTGAGGATGAAGCACTCTCCCCATTAAAACTGTCTCCATCCAAATCTGGATTTCCACCCTACCTACAAACATCCATTGTTTGCTTGAAATCTCATTTAACTGACTGCTGGATAGCCATGGATTAAGACTGGGGATTGCCAGGGATAAGATTCCACGACTTAAGAAGGAGTCAAATGAGATTTTTTTGGGACCAATCTTTGGTGGAACAGAATGCCAGAACCCCTGGCTGATTGCATGAGTGAACAGGATTCAGTAGAGGACCCTCCATTTCTCTTGGCCCAGAGTAAATGGTGTGAGTGAATTTTGTCAGGGCTGATTTACATTGTATATTTACATGCCTTGTTCAGTACAAACACAATATTTCTAGGCTTAGAACTATTCTGAAGGCCAGGCTAGATGCCACACCAGGAGATTGTTAGGTAGCCAACCTCCCACCCCACTTTTCTTAAATAGAAAATGCACTTGCCAGGCACCTAGATTGCAATAACACTCAAAACTCTTGCTTAACTGAACCATATACTGTAGAGCAGGGATCTGCAACCTTGACAACTTTAAGACTTGTGGACTTCAGCTCCCAGATAGTTGTTGTAGTGCTGATAGCTGATAGCTAGACACAGTTAATAATAATAATAATAACAAAAGCAATAATAATAATGATCATAAAATAGAGAAAGTCATAGAAAATGATAAAATTAAACTGCTCTGGGACTTCAGAATTCAAACAGACAAACACCTGCAACATAACCTGGACTTAACAATTGTCGACAAAAAAGTCTGGATAGTGGATGTGGCAGTGCTTGGAGACAGCAGAATAGACGAGAAAGAACTGGAGAAGATAACAAAATACAAAGACCTACAAATAGAAATAGAAAGACTGTGGCAAAAGCAAGCAAGGATAGTACCAATAGTAATAGGCGCCTTGGCTGTAATCCCAAAACAACTGGAGCATCACTTGAACACCATTGGCACTGACAAATTTGCCATTAGTCAATTGCAAAAGGTGGCCTTACTAGGAACTGCTTCCATCCTGCGACGATATCTGTAATACCATCAAACATCCACATCTGCCTATCCCAGGTCCTTGGGAAGGACTCGATAGACAAAAATGCCAAATCTAGTCTGAACATCTGGCTGACTGTGCAATGATTAATAATAATAATAATAATCTGACTTTGTGATGATCCATAATAATAATAATAATAATATATGGTATCAACAGAATGAAGAATTGATACAATAACTCACTCCTATCCAACTTAAGATCACAATTAAAACACAGAGCCTCAGAAATGTGATTGACCAATATCCTTTAAAAACAACAACCATTGAAATGTCTATCTAAGCAGCAGTCCAGTTTTGCCTGAAGGACTAATACTTAAACCAGCTTCGCAAAGGCCGATGCAAAAGGCATGCTTTTATACCAATCAAATTCCCAGTATAATTCCAGTGAGAATTGATTCCTGAGGATGGAAGCTCTCAGTTGTAAATAAATGGTGCCAGTTGGGTCAAGTACAGCAGCACATGAGCTCCTAGTCAAATTTGCCAAAGAAGTGGATGTGTTTTTGCATACTACTTGGTAGAAATGAAGTGATACCAATTTGTTATGTCTTTCTCTTTCCTCTGCCGCCTTCTGGATGAATATCCAGCCTAGAGATTTACTCACCTGGGTCTGGTCTGCAGGGTGCTGACGGTGGCACTGAAAGTAGAAGAAACATTTCATGAGTTTAATTCCTATTCCAGAATTTACAGCCTGCTTTACCACTAAGGTTCTGCAGATACCAAATTTGCTTGATCAAATTCAGGACTAGTTCAATTGAAGAATCCAGCTCAAGTTTTCCTTTGAGCAGATATATTTTCCAGGATGCCAATAAAGCAATTGGCAACTGAGGAGCATGCTCCAGGACTCCTTATGATCATCCCTAAGATGGTAAGGTATAAATTGTGGACCAGGCATTGCGCTTAGACTTGTTCCCCTTTGTGATATATGGCAGCACATGAGACCTGGTATCAAGACTGACTCAAACCTTTCACCTATATTCTGCTTTGCTCACAGCTTGAGAGAGAAAAGGGTGGTGGTGGATTGGAATGCAAGGATGGGGGGGGGGAGTGGCATCCATTCATCGCTGGTTCCCGTGAAACATTGCTCCCCCCCCATCAAGGACACCCAGAGCAGATGTCAGAGCATGGCTGGCTGGTTCCCATAATGAAATGAACAGAAGTGATTAGTGGATGTAACGGACTGTGGGTGGCCCGTGGAGAAAGGGGGGGGGTGAACTATGGGAACCCCAGAGCTGGTTTTGCTTCTTCTGTGCCAATATGGGTTAATGATATCTGTAATACCATCAAACATCCACATCTGCCTATCCCAGGTCCTGGGTAAGGACTCGATAGGTAGACAAAATGCCAAATCCAGTCTGAACATCTGGTTGACTGTGCGATGATCCATAATAAAATTGGAAGGGACCTTGGAGGTCATCGAGTCCAACCCCCTGCTCAGGCAGGAAACCCTACACCATTTCGGACAAATGGTTGTCCAGTCTCTTCTTAAACACTTCCAGTGTTGGAGCATTCACCGCTTCTGGAGGCAGCTTGTTCCACTGGTTAATTGTTCTAACTGTCAGGAAGTTTCTCCTTAATTCCAGGTTGCTTCTCTCCTTGATTAGTTTCCAACTGTTGCTTCTTGTCCTGCCTTCAGGCGCTTTGGAGAATAGCTTGACTCCCTCTTCTTTGGGGGAACCCCTGAGAGATTGGAAGACTGCTATCATGTCCCCCCCTCATCCTTCCCTTCATTAAACTAGACATACCCAATTCCAGCAACTCTTCCTTATAAGTTTTAGCCTCCAGTCTTGTTGCTCTTCTCTGTACTCTTTCTAGAGTCTCAGCATCTTTTTAACATTGTGGTGACCAAAACTGGATTTATTCAGTAAAGTTTATACTCTTGGTAAAATTATGTCCCAGGAGTTTCTTTTTCTGAATTCGCCAATTAACACTTGACACCTGGATATATTAATGGAATCACAGAAATGAATTGCTCAGATCAGTGAAACTGATGGAGATACAGTATCCCCAATATGATTCAGTTGGTTGGGAAAACTCAGTGTGTTAAATCAAGCAGTCCTTAACTGGAACTCAGCTTCTCATGACTGCTGGGTATATCTAATAGCTTATTTGGGAAGGATACAGAAATACTTTGCTACTCTTTTACTGGATTTTTTTTTAAAATTCATTATCTATCATTCAGTCTAGGGTTTTGGCATCCCTCCCAGCCAAATATTAACCAAAGCAAACCTTGCTTAGCTTTTGAGATCAGTCAACTGCAATTGGGCAATGCCCCCTGCTATACAAGATCTAAAAAACCAAGATGGGTTGTAATGGATTGCATTTCTTTAAGTAACCTGTCAACGCTGCTAACATTGGAGGTTCTTGCTTTGACAACATATGAAGATGCAGCCTTTTTCTTTCTTATGCTTTACTCTTAGAATTAGTTGATGCTGGGGGAGGAGGCGGAATGTGGTGGGAGTTAACAATATTGTACTAGTGTGTGAATTCAGAGCTTGAAATAAGAGATGATAAGAATTGGCGGGTAGCAGAACAGGAGGGAAAGCCTGCAATTCAAACTAATTGGAGAATGTGATTTATGACTGTTAATTGAAGGAGGGAATTGTGCTTTGATACTATGTGCCCAAGGGAAGGGAATCCAGTTTTTGGCTTCAGTTATGTTAGTGCCGATGCTATGCTTCTCTAATAAAGATTATTTAAGGTAAACAATGCCTAGAAGTTTTTTGAAGAGTTTCATCTGTCAGAACTATGATATTACCCACATGTGAATATTATGGATTTGGGAAAAAGTTCAAAAAATTGCTATACTCTTGCCCAAACAATGCTAAACTTTCACTTGTATGAAAAACAGGTGCCAACATACACCTCTAGGTATAGCAATATGAGGGATGTATTGGGACTGAATGGGCAGAAAAGGGTAGAATCTTGCACAATCTTGTTCTCAACTCACAACCATTTGCTTAGAGACCATTCAAAGTTACAGTGATACTGAAAAAAGTGTCTCATGACTATTTTTTTCACATTTGTGATCTTTGCATCCCCATGTCCACATAATAAACATTCGGAAGCTTGGCAACTGGAATGTATTTAAGATGATTGTAGGGGTCATGTGATCCCCTGTTTTTGAACTTATGACAAGTGAAGTCAACAGGGAAGCCAGATTCAACTTAGCAACTACGTTCCTAACTTAACAGCTGCAGTGATTCACTTAAAATGGGGCAAAACTCACTTAACAACAGAGATTTTGGGCTCCGCTGTGGTCATGCACTACCTTTTATTAGGATCCCAGAAATAAAGAAAATTCATTACAGGTAGTCCTTGACTTCAGGCATTTTGGGGAAGGTCAGGCCTGTGCTGCTTTCTGGTAGCGCAAGGATTCTAAGCTTGGCCCCCTCTTAACACCGCCCTCTCCAAGCTAGCTGGAGATTCCATCACACATGCAACGTGACTACAAAATGATTGAAAGCGTGGGCATTACAGAAGGACACTGTTGCAAGGTTACTGATTTTGCAGCCTGCTTTTGTGGCTGAAGAGATTCACAGGTAACTCACGTCTGCACAGTTATCTATGCCCGGAGCTCCAGGTTGGCCCCGATCTCCTTTTTCTCCTTTTATCCCGTTAGAGCCTTGGGAGTTGCAGGTTTCACAGGGGTTCTCCTATGAGAGAAGAGAAAGGTTGTAAGTCTGGTAAGGTTTACCTTGTGCAATAAGAATGTTTCTCATCTAAAGACATACAGTAAGCTGGATCAGGCAGAGTGATAGCATAGATATATGCCTCGTTCTGGAAGGACCTTTGAGTCCAACCTTCTCTCTCAGGTTTAGAAAAATCTAAATTAAAGCATCCGTGATGGATAACCATCCAATGTATACTTGAACCTGCTGGATGAAGGACAGTCCTACTACCTCTTTTAATAACTGACTCCACTAGCGAATTGTTCTTCTGACTGGAAATATTTCTTCATATAAAGCTGAATTTTGCTTGATCTTATTTATTCCTTTAATTTAATTTGTATACCACCCATCTCCCCAATAAGGCAACTCTTAGTATCAGTCTACATTCTGTCTTCTGAAATCATAGAGAATGGGGTCACATTTTCACACGAGCAATTTCTATTGTCTTTCAGCCATTTGTACCTTTCTAATGCAATTCAGCTTTGTAATATTCTTTATAATAATCTATAATGCTCTATAATACTTGGATGAAGTTATACAGCCTTTATGCATATAGCTATACAGCCTTGGTCAGGATTATGTTTTGCTTTAGAGGATTTCAAGACTGCTATTGTTGTTTCTCAACCTTAGCAATTTTAAGATATGTGGACTTCAGCTTCCAGAATTCCCCAGCCATCCATGCTGGCTGGGGAATTCTGGGAGTTGAAGTCCACATATTTTAATGTTGCCAAGATTAAGAAACTCAGAGCATCATTATTATATCTCCTGCTTATTCGTTTTATTCTCAAGGAAAACTCCCAGTATCTCTATTAGACTTAGTTTCCAATCTTCTGATTATCATTCTTACCCTTTTCTATGCAATTCCAGTTTCTCTGAACCCTTGATAAATCAATAATTTCCCATGTTCCTCCATGATCCCAGTTACTGGGATCAGTGTTTAGAATCAGTTGAAGAATATAACCAGTGGTGGGATTCAAATACAGGAACAACTGGTTCTGTGTGTGGATGCCGCTTCTGGGAAGTCCATTCTGGGCCTGGGCAACAAAAAATTAGCTACCAGTTCTGCCGAAGTGGTGTGAACTGGCTGAATCCCACCACTGAATATAACACAGATTTAATGATTGGAACCTGAGACAGGATGACTTTTCTGGAAACCCCTCTCCAATCAATCAATCAATCAATCAATCAAATAAATAATACAACTTTTGGGAGTATAATCATTTCCATATAAGGAAATTCAGGACTGAATTTTTGCATTGCAGGCAGTCCTTGACTTATGACTGGTCCCTTAATGGCTATTCAAAGTTATGACAGAGCCCTCATAATCACCTAATTTTGAAGTTTCAGCGGCCACTCACACCTCCCCATGGTCACATTTTTGGTGTTTGGCAACCAGCTCACCTTTACAGCTATTTCCAGGGTCCCACAGTGACACGACGAGATTTTTGATGTTTTTTGTTCCTGGTTTCTGATGTTTACTTTTAATTTCTAGCAAAGAGTGCCAATTGATATAGTGGATTTGCTTAACAAGCGTAGTGTTCACTTAAGGACCATCACAGAAAAAAAATCATAATATTGGGTCTCATTACATGGTGACCAATTGAATGACCTCAATGACTTTTGACTCAGAGCAGTGGCAGTGCACTAGTTAGAATGCAGTATTGCAGGCTAACTCTGCCAACCACCAGCAGTTTGATCCTGACCAGCTCAATGTTGACTCAGCTTTCCATCCTTCCTTCAGTAAAATGAGGACTCAGATTGTTGGGGGCAATGTGCTGACTCTATAAACCGCCCAGAGAGGGCTGTAAAGCACTGTGAAAGGGTTTACATGCTATTGCTAATTGCAGTCATAGTTCAAGTATCATCTGTACTACACAAAAGAAGCATCATGATGATGGTGATGATTGTCCTACCTGTGTTACAGTAGGTCCCACTAGTGATTGTGAATCCTGCAATAGAGAGATGGAGCAAAAGAAATAAAGGTGCATGGAAAAAAAGTAGTTCTAGTTTTGGTTTCTTTCATAGGAGAAAAAAAAAAAAGCACAATGGAGTTATGAGCTTCTAGGGTTGCTTGCCCAAAGCAGTGTGAGTTCCTAACCAGTTCTTGATGGATGTTGCTCTGCTTTTTTTTTTTTTTTTTTTTGCTTGGCTTTGGATGCTCTTCTGCACTATGGAAGATGGCAGCACAAAAAGGACAGCGGTCAGCCTGAGCAAGCGCAAGGAATAGCGGACGCTGCAGTCCTCTACCTACCCATTCACCCGGTGGCCCAGGTAGTCCCGACAAGCCATTGATTCCTGGGATGCCCTAAAGGCAAGGAGAAACTTTGAATATGTGAGTCCTCCCTGACTGCTGTCTTTCAAAGGAATCCTGTTGCCACCCAATGGGATTCAAGGTCCTGTGCCCCTTCACCTAACACCTACCAAAACTTTCCCCTCCGTGTTTTTCCAGATCCTTCACCTATTTTTCCAGCCATTTTCCTAAAAAGACCGGGCTCTGGTGGTGTAGAACAGTGTTTCCCAAACTTGACAATTTTAAGGCATGAGGACTTCAAGTCCCAGAATTCCACAGCCAGCAACGCTGGCTGTGGAATTCTGGGAGTTGAAGTCCACATGCCTTAAAATTGTCAAATATGGGAAACACTGGTGTAGAAGAAGAGGAACTACTGGAGATATAGCAGTAGTGGTGAACTCCCATGTCTCTATAACTTCTACCTCTGAGGAGAACCCAAGTTGGACAGACAAAAGTCTCCCTTCACCCAATTTTGAAATTTCACTCCTGTCAAATTATAGGGAATCCGATTCTCTTTATCTCTTTTTTTCCCACTCCCCTCTATTCTTTCCTTGGTTTGATTCCTCATGATTTATGATGCCCAGCTTTCTGAGATACAGGATAAATATTTGGAAGTGTATGAAAAATGTCTTGGCCCTAAAACTGAACTCAAATCTGCCTGTTCAAATAAAAAAAATCCTTTTTAGGGCTTGATAGGACCTTCTCCTCTATTAATCAGATTTGGGAACGCTTTTAATTGAGTTGGAAGTTTGATCAATATCTACCGACACCATCCATCAGATACATCAATGGTGCCAAATGGCAAAGACTATTTTTTGATTGTCTGCTCCTCTTTCTTACACTGATGTTCTTGTCCAGCTCATGGCAAGATCCAGAAAAGATTTCCCCTTTTTAATATATCATCTCTAAAGATGTTTGTTTAGAGTTACCTGAACCATCTTAAAGCAAAAGGTGTTTTGACTGCCTTTAGCCATGGACAGGAATTGGGGAACATCCATAAGGGATAATTATAATCCCTATTGGAAAATGAATTGACACAATTCTCTTATATCTTGGGAAATTTCTTTGAGCCAATGAGATAGGGGTCTCATAGCTAGTCTGCAAAAATTTAGAAGACCACAAAGTGGCAGCAAAGAGTGGCATTTGCTTTATTTCTTAGCCTTCCCCTAGTGGTTGTCTGAAGTTTTGCAGAAGGCAACATCAAGTCTTCCAATCTTCTAAATTCCTTCAGTCTTCCATCCTACTGTACATACATATCGTCCACTTGGCTTCTATAACTCTAGCCATCGATCTTTAAAAAAATATCTCTCTTTTCTTTCCAATATACTTACTTGGCTGCTGATAGTACCTAAAGTGGCACCAAGCAGAAGGAACGTCTCTCCTGATTTCCTGTGCTGGGCCAGGATCTCCAGGGGTAACATAATATTACATTTACAAGATGTATTATATTTCACTGTTTCCCAAGATTGGCTGACATTTAACATGATGCTGCACAGGGTTACATGAGACAAAGGAAATGTTTCTTTCCTTTGTCTCTTTGCATTTGGCCAGCCCTCAGCTTCCCATTTTGTACTTTCCAGCCTTCTAGCAATTTCTTTGGCAAAACCTGGCAGCCTGACTTTGCATGGAAAACCAGTGTGGTTTGCACAAATGATTATTTGAGAGTCAGAAAGCTACTTTCTGGATTTTTTTGGGGGGGGTGATTTTCCTCAGCCTTCTCTGTGTTTCATCATGACTTTGTCCATTGTGGCTGCGAAGAAAGAACAAAATATTGTTTTTGACTGTGAAGTGAGCTGCAATGGCAGAGTACCGGAAGGACGGTGGGAAGGAGAACACAGATAACAGAGTTGTAAGAGACCTTGGAGGTCTTCCAGTCCAACTTTCTTCTTGAGCTGGAGACCACATACCCAGTCGGGACACATGGCTGTCTAATCTCTTGTTAAAAGCCCCATAACTTCTAGATTATTCTCACTGTGAGGAAATTTGTCCTCAATTCTAGGTTGGATCTCTCTTTGATAAGCTTCCAATCCATTACTTCTTGTCCTGCCCTCAGGTTAAGAATAGGTGGACTCCCTCTTTGTGGCAACTGCTCAAATATTGGAAGACTGTTATCATGTCACATCAATCATCCCTTTGTTAGACTAGACCAGGGGTGGGTAACCTGGGTTGTTTTATGACTCGTGGACTTCAACTCCCAGAATTCCTGAGCCAGCCATGCGGAGGGGAAAGGGAAAGGTTTCCAAGCTGAGCCATGCTGGCTCAGGAATTCTGGGAGTTGAAGTCCACGAGTCATAAAAGACCCAAGATTGCCTACCCCTGGACTAGACATACCCAATTCCTCCAACTATTCATCATATGCTTTATCCACCAGGCCCCTAATCAACTTTGCTGCTCTTCTCTGTACTCTTTCTAGAGTCTCAACATATTTTTTTGTATCGTGGTGACAAGAATTGGATGCAGTATTCAAAATGTGGTCTTACCAAGGCAGTATATAGTGTATACTATACCATATACTGCAGTATAAAGTGTATTACAGTTCATGTGATCTTAATACTATCCCGCTAAAGTTTAGATTTGTAGCTGTCATGGGGATGAGGAGAACCCAAAGGACTATAGTTGAAAACATATCTGTTGTTTGTTCACTTACTGCTTTCCCTCCATACCGTTAGTCAATTGTTCTGCTGTTTCTTGGTGAAGAGAAGAGCTGGTCTGTCCAGTTATTTTCAGACCAGTATTCCTGAACTGACCAGGAATGATTGAGAAGGAACAGCACTCTCAATATGTTTGTCCCACCAAAGGCATTATTGATTGCTGGAGAATACCACTTGTCCATTATGAATCATTCCAATGAAAGGGTGTCTTGTAGAAAAAAAAAATCATGGCAGCAGTATTGTACTGGGTTTTTCAGAGCCTGAGAAATAGGTTGGCCATTTGCAAAATATTATTATTAGCACAGATGTCTGCACAGTCTTCTTTTATCAACAAAACTGGTAGCCCCCTCGTTGGGCCAATGAACATTTAGCAAAAGAAATTGGGTGTTAAACATAAAAGTATCCAATTGCTAACTTTTCTGAAACCAAATTCCTTTTCTCTTCAATCTGGTTAAAGTTGATTCTGAAATCTTGCAACTAGGAGCTTGATGAGAAATCTCCTATGTAACCTATCTCTTCAAAGCACTGTTGGGTGAAAATGGTGGTCCTCCAGATGTGATTGTCCTCTAGCTCCCATCAGGTGCAGCTAAAACAGCTGATGGTCAGGAATAAAGGAAGTTGTGGAACAAGAACATCTGGAGGGCTAGAATTCAGCTAAGACTGGTTTAAATGCTACTGACTGGGATTTTGTGCAGCCAAGAGCATCAGGGATAGTTTTCTGACTTTAATGTGGACCACTGAAGTTGTGCTATGTCCACAAGGCCTCCTCAGTTCCAAAGGTGATAATAATGATAATTTGTACCTTTGTTCCTGTCTGTCAGAGAGTAGCAAATCTTCTCTTCCAATCACTTACCTGAATTCCCGGGGCTCCTGGTGGGCCTGGGGGTCCTGGAGCACCTGGAGGTCCCTGTGAGCCGCAAATTAAAAGAAAAAAAGTGATAGAAAAGGCTCTTCAGAGAGCATGGAACCAATCCCAGGATTGAGGAGCCAAAGTCGCCACATACGGAGGAGCAAGCATGCACATACACCCACACACACACCTGAGGGCCTGGCTGAGGCTGCCAGGGATTCCCGATCCACAGTCCCGGAGCGCCCTGTGGGTCCAAAAGGGGAGAGCATTTAGCAAAGGCCAAGCAGGACATGGGTTCCAGGTTCCGGAGCAACAAAGGCGTTGAGCAGTTGAGCGAAGAATGGGGTACGGGAGGCTTGAACTCTCATCCAGCCTGGCAGCAAATCCCCAGGGCTGTGGGGAAGCGGGAGTGTGGGGCGACGCTTACCGGAAGACCATGGCCTGTGTCCGGGCGAGAGCCAGGCTGGCAGGTGCATTCACCAGAATCTCCCTGGGAAGATAAAAAACAGGTATGCGGTCTTCAAGTACTTATTGTGTACAGGAGTGGGGAAGAGGGCATCCTTTGCTGATGAAGGTTTGGCTTGGTGTGTGAACCAAAGTGAGGGGTTTGTATAAAACAACACCGATGGCATCTAAGGCCCTCAAAATTAAGGTTAAAAGCAAACAGATGCCCCAAACTGAAGGTGTAATATGATGAGTAGGCTGACCCACCTTCTCGCCTTTGGCACCTCTTTCACCCTAGACAAAAAACAGAAAAGGAAAGAAAACAAAATCAGTCATGGGTTCATCATGGTGTTGATATTAAAAAAGTCACTGAGATCATTATCAGATGAGATTCGGAACCAATCCTGAAATCTTGCAAAGTTGCCTTGACTCAGTCTCTCGACCAGCATATGTCAGACCTATCCCCTTTTCTAGTCCTTCTCTAAGGCCCACTCTCCGCTCTGCCCAAAATGTATTAATTTATCATTCACTGGGGCAGATTTCAAGTTCAGTCAGGTCATTAGATTTACTCTGATTCTCAAACTCTTTGGAGTTACTGGCAATGAGGCTGAGGAACCTCTACATCAGGAATAGGGAAACAAGGGCCCTGGAAGACTCCCTGCTCTGCATCTCACTTGAAAAAGCCTGTGCAAGTAGGCAGCTAGAAGTTCCTGACAAGAAGATGCCTCTCTTTCAGCTGCCTCTCTTAGGTGATTGAAGAAAAGTGTCATGGCTCCGACTGATGAAACTCTTCAAAGAACTTCGAGGCATTGTTTGCCTTAAAGAATCTTTATTCGAGTGGCATAGCATCGGCACTTACATAGTCGAAGCCAAAATCTGGATTCTCCTCCCCTGAACACATAGTATCAAAGCACAATTCCCTCCTATAATTTACGGTCATAAATCACATTCTCCAATTAGTTTGAAATGCAGGCTTTCCCTCCTGTTCTGATGATTTCCTTACTTGTATTCTCAGATCTAAACGTGGATTTGATTCCTGGGTCAAATCAAGGAGCTAACACATCCATCAGAAGAAAATAGCTTTCTAAAATCACCAAAGAGAGCTCTCAGCCCTTTCTCAATCCATGTTTCTCAATTGGGGCAACTTAAAGATATGTGGACTTCAACTCCTAGAATTCTTCAGCCAGCCTGGGGAATTCTGGGAGTTGAAGTCCACATATCTTACAGTTGCCAAGTTTGAAAACCACTGGTCTAGAGATATCATGTGTACACAATTTAATGTAGTTATCTTTCCCCTGTCCTTTTTCCTTCTCTTTATCCATAGAGAAGGTCATGCTGGTGGGAAAGCCATCTTGGGCTGGATTATCACCATCTCAGGAGGTTACAAGGGCATCTGAAGGTGTGGTCAGAAAATTAGTATGGCAAGTCATGACAGTACAATCCCATTCTGCCTATTTTTTTTTTTTAAAGTGTGATGCACCAAGCAGGCACACTTGCCAGGTTACAGTTTTTCATTTGCAGTTCAGAGAAGCAAAGAAAATCCCATCTCTAGCTTGGCTTCAGCAGAGACGTGCCTCCAGATCCACATTCCACCCAGCCCCTGAACAGCATCGCTGCATTAAAAAAAACAGGCGAGATACATGCAAAAATCAATTGGAATTACTTAATAAGCAAAGAACAGGTCTCTGAAGACCCTGCATAATGGTTTTTGGATTGAAAGAGTCAAAAGTCTCCCCTTGTGAGAGAGAATGTATAATTAATAACTCTTTATCTCAGTGGCTGATCACATTCTGAAGTTATTAAATAATAAAAAAGGCCCAAATCCAATTTGTTTTTCCAGTGTTGTATGCTGGCCTTTGAAACACAGCTTGCTATTAGAACAGCAGTGAACATTTGAGCTGCACTTTCCCAATCACCATGAACAATTGCCTGCGCTTTGCAAATGAGGAGGCATGTTGCATTCTACTTGATTTTCTCTCTGACACCTGGCTAGTTTAACCATGGTTATGTCAGACTTATTTTGCAGTGCAAACCAAAGATTGTGCAATCCAAGTGCCCTATCCAGATCCCCAAAGCATGGGGTGGGGTCTCTACAGTCCCTTTAAACGTTGCTAGAAAGCTGCAATCTTTGTATGAGGCACAAGGAGAAAACTCCCTGTACTAAATTAATCCAATGGGGTTTGATTTACATTCATGTAAAATTAAATTGGTCCAGCTCCCCTATTTTTGGCCTTGCTAATTTTGGAAGCATAGACCTGGGCTTTCTATTCAAAACTCAGAGCATGTGCCTCATGGCCTGGAAAAAGCTGATCACTCTAGTTTGCACCAATATTCACACCTGGGTTGTGTCAAGGCTGAAATGGGTGTCGTTCCAGGAAACCGATTCTTTGTTTGTTTGTTTTGTTAAGAAACACTGTACTTTTGTTTCGGAGCTTGTTCCAAAGAACTGCAGAGTTTGGCAAGGGCTAGAAAAATGGTGCTTTAGTAGCTTTCCAAGTAGGCCAACCTCTTCCAAAGAAAAAGTGTTTCCTGACGCCATTCTGAAATCCAATAGGGTTTTGGAGTAGGATTATCTCTTGCTAGAGCTTTGCGATTTGAGATCTTTGTGGGTAATTCAAGAGGGTGTGCAGGAGGATGACTAGAAGAGATCTTGGGAGTTTTGTAACAAATCTTCCCGCAAAGGAACTCAAGTTGCAGCTTACCTACCATTAAACCATTGGAACCAGGAACTCCGGGCACGCCTTGCTGGCCTTCTGGACCCTGAAAAGAAATATAGCAAGGGGATAAGACACTGTTGGAGAAGTAGCTCCAGAAGCATCATTTTGGCCACTCTCAGCCAATTCTCCACACGGGATACCAGGAGGAAAGGGAGCCAAGAGCCCGAGACTCCCTCTTAGTTTTTTCATTTGTCTCCCCCCCCCCATTGAACAACTGATCCTTTTAAACTCTACCATAGTCACCCCTCCTGGGTAAACCAGACAGAAAACACGACCAGGTAAGTTAATTCTACTTTATTATAAGTCTGCATTAACAGAATGTTGCAAGTCTGCCCTCAGTTTGAACTGGTTAATTGATTGGGTGGGTCTTCCTAAATTTCTTCCTTTGACCATTGAGTGTCTGTGGGCTCCTCCGTCTCTTCTTCTTCCAGCATTTCTTCCATTCGTCTGCCAGGGCCATTCTCACATACCACTATAACCATTCACTCAGCTTCTGATGGAAAGAGGCAGCTCTTTCTTTCCTCCTCTGCAGCTCACAGATGTCAAATTTCCAGCACGGAAACCTTGGCTGTCGTACTCATCACCCCTCTTTACATACCCACCATCAGCTTGCTAGCTTGTTCCTACTTACTGTACATGCTTAGGCTCTGTTAAACAGGAAAAGAACTGGAAGATTCCAGCCAGAGTTTCTACAACTACAGAAAGTGGACAAGGCTGGACAGTGGCCAGCTTAAAATGTCCAGGGTTTAAGACAAAAGCGAGGGGGAGAGAAAGATTCTTTTTTTTTTTAATTGAAAAATTTTATACAATATACATCCCAAAACCCATCCACCCCTCCCCCCTCTCCCACTTCCCAGAGCTGAATACAGGGTTACAAATAAACAATCAAACTCTAAAAAAAAACATTACCCAACTATACAAGTAACCAAGTCCATAACTCCCTTATAACATAAATATAAAAAAATTAAAAATAAACATACTAATATAAACAAATCAATATTGTTAAACCATACTAAAACTAATAAAAATTAAAAAAGAAACTATTAATTAATAAAGTTTACTCATAGGCTAAATGAAACTTTTAAATCCCATATTTATTCTGAATATAATCTATCCATCTTCTCCCAACCAAAATATATCTTTTTTGTGAGTGATCCTTCAAGTAAGCAGAAATTTTTGCGATTTCTGCTAAATTTGACACCTTAAGCGTCCAATCTTCTACAGTAGGCAAAGAATCTTTCTTCCAATATTGCCCTAGTAATAACCTTGCAGCTGTTATAAAATTCAACATCAAAATAGTTGGAGAGAGAAAGATTCTTGATACTTACCTGTGGGCCAGGAATGGATGGACCTGGAAGCCCAGGGGGACCAATGGCACCTTTAACACCTAGCGAGCCCTATATTGGAGAAAAAAACATTACAGGTAGCCCTTGACTTACAGCCATTTGTTTAGCAACTGTTTGAAGTTATAATGGCACTGAAAACGGACTTATAACCAGTCCTCACACATGCAGCTGTTGCCTCGACCCCTACATTCAAGTAATCAAAATTTGGGCAGTTGGCCCAAAATTTGGTTATGTATTTATGATGGTCACAGTGCCCTGCAGTCATGTGATCTCTATTTGCGACCTTCCCAGCTAGCTTCTGAAAACGGGGGAAGCTGTATTCACTTAATGACTAGATGAGTCATTTAACAACTGCAGGGTTTCACTTAACAACTCTGGCAAAAACATGTAAAATTGGGTGTGATTCATTTAACAGCTGCCTTGCTTAGCAACAGAAATTCTGGTCATAACTGCGGTTATAAGTTGACTCTACCTGTGTTATGCCCAGATTCCAGACATGCTCAATCGAATCTGAACACTAAAGCTTCCAACTTGGCTTTGTTAATTAGTTTCCTACTATAAATGAATAGGTGTATATGACGCTCATCCTTTCTCTTTCACAACTGTTTATCTCTGCTGCCCAAAATGAGGCATCTCTGGTATCATCTGAAATGGTGCAATGTCCCCCCTCCTGTTTTAAAATATTAAACGCGGTTTGAATCCGTGTGCATCCTCATTCTAGTTGGTAGGCGTATTCTCTGCAATTAAGGCTCTCTTTTCTACCCAAAGTATCCCAAAATATTCACAAACCTGCAGCTAATTTGAGAGCCTTATTTATGGTAACAAATATGGGGAATGGAGAAGAAATAATTAATCAGGGAAGCTCATAGCTTCCATATTGATTCTTATTTAAATTTTATTAGCAGCACGACAGCCAATCTCTCAGAAGGGTTCTCAACATGAAGTAAAACAATTTTAAATTCAGTGACCAGAAAACAAAAGATGTAATTGTGTACTGCAGTATTATTACATTCTGTCATCAGAGAGACCAAAAAAAAAAAAAAAAACCCACAAAAAAACTGAGGCATGAAAAAACTAGGGGAAGAAAAGAATTTTGCACTGAAATGATACCAAGCTAATTGTCACATGTCTCAGTGAAAGAAGTAGGGGCAACCTGTAGCCATCTATTACAACTCTTATTAGCCCTGAGCTGGCCACTAGCCATGCTAAGCTATGCGATGGAGTCCAACAATACCTGAATGGCAAACTTTCAATTGTATGGTTACTGTTCGTAGAACATCAGAAAGCACCATACTGCTAGTATTATCCTTATTGGGCATCATCCAGTGGTGGGATTCGGCCAGTTCGCACCACTTCAGCAGAACTGGTAGCTAATTATTTGTTGCTCAGGCCCAGAATGGACTTCCGGAAGCGGCATCCACCCAGAGAACCGGTTGTTCACATATTTGAATCCCACCACTGGCCTCATCAGACTTGGATAGCCAGGACTGTTATTTTATGTATGTGGGGGCTTGACTGTGAGGTGCATGGAACCAAAAAGAACATGATTAATTGCTCAGAGTAGCTTCTTTATTGCTGTTTGCCCATAGACAGAATCTTGCCAGAATGAAGCACACTCTGCATAACTTTCAGTCTTGTGAAGATTATAGGAAGAGTCCCTTCTGGGCCTCTATCTGCAAACCAAGGATTCAAGACTAATTTGTCTTTTAGTTCCATGGGAAACAGCACCTCCCAGCCCCAGATTCAGCATCGACATAACATGGGGTTCTCTTTCTGAGAGCTGAAGTGACTATTCATCTCATCTCATATACATTTCTTCCTGCACCAGAACTTGTAATAAACTCCTAAAGCTAGTGTGCTTTATTGTACTAATCTAAAGTTTGATAATGCATGAGAGTTCAATGCCCAGAAGAGGATTTGAACCCTATAAAATAACATCTGATTACACACGCCTGACTATTGCCAGTAAGGATAAAGTCAGCAATGCAATGGTTCATGTGGTCAATCTAATTAAAAATGCCACAAAGAAAATATACTGGATAAAAATGGAACACCTCCCACCCCCATAGAGCATAGATGGAAGTCATATTAAACCTCATCCATGGGGGCTTGTCAGAATATAACATTTCTCTCTCTCTAGAGCTAAAGGAAAATTGGTGTGGTGGAAATTTCTCTATCGGCTCATGGTGTTATTCTGATTCCTTGCACCTGACACTAACTGCTTCTCAGATACATTTCACAAGAATATATAGACGGGAATGAGAACACAAAGCCCGATTAAGCATTCAAATGGAAGTTCCTAGATAGCCATAGCAATAGCACTTAAGCTTATATACTGCTTCACAGTGCTATACAACCCTCTCTAAGCGGTTTATACAGTCAGCACATTGCCCCCAATATTCCACACTTGGAATGCTGCATCCAGTTTTGGTCACCACAATGCAAAAAAGATGCTGAGACTCTAGAAAGAGTAAGAGAAGAGCAACAAAGATGATCAGGGACTGGAGGCTAAAACATATAAGGAACAATTGCTGGAATTGGGTAGGTCTAATTTAATGAAGAGAAGGATGAGGGGGGACATGATAACAGCATTCCAATATCTCAGGGGCTGCCCCAAAGAAGAGGGAGTCAAGCTATTCTCCAAAGCACCTGAAGGCAGGACAAGAAGCAATGGATGGAAACTCATCAAGGAGAGAAGCAACCAAGAACTAAGGAGAAACTTCCTGACAGTTAGAATTATTAACCAGTGGAACAACCTGCCTCCGGAAGCGGTGAATGCTCCAACACTGGAAGTTTTTAAGAAGAGACTGGACAGCCATGTGTCTGAAATGGTATAGGGTTTCCTGCCTGAGCAGGGGGTTGGACTTGATGACCTCCAAAGTCCCTTCCAACTTTATTATTATTATTATTATATGGGTCCTCATTTCACCGACCTCGGAAGGATGGAAGGCTGAGTCAACCTTCAGCCAATCAGGCTCAAAATCTTGGCAGTGAGCAGGGATCCCTGCAATGCTGCATTCTAAGCACTGGACCATCACGGCTCTTTCTAACTAATTCTTCAACCATAGGAAATTACACATTTCCACATGCAGATGCTCACCTTTGCACCTTTTATTCCAGGATTTCCTACTGGACCACGAGGTCCTGGAGGCCCCTGAAGGTGAGAAAAAAAGAAAACAGGGAAAAACACAGCAATTACTCTAGAGCAAAAGCAAAGGTGCTGTAATTTCCAGGTGAGTGCCAGATTTTATTTTATTATTTGCATGCCTCCAAATCCATATGGAATCCCAAGGGTCTGCAAAACCCTCATGCCATAAAATCATGGACTCCTTGACGAAACTATCCTATCGAGAGTCTCTGATCACCACCCTACCCCAACTTATTCCATGAGCTTTATTTTTTTTTGCCCTAAAATTGCCCAAATAATTGGGGTCAGCTCTCCTGTGCATCAAGTGTCTGGTATGCAGTGAGAGATGGCTATCATTCATTCATTCGTTCCTTCAATTTCTACAGTTGCCCATCTTGGTCAATCACTCTGGGTGGCTCATAATTCAAAAAGTATATAACAATCAAAATATTAAAAATATTTTAAAGCAATAAAAACAGCAGACACCTCCAAAATAAATATACATAGCAGCTGAGATACTTGACCAATGAACCATGTAGTCCGGAAAAGGGAGCCTTAAGGTGTTCAGCATCCTAGTCTCGGGAGGATGGCCCTGTTTTTAAGGTCTTATGAAAGGCTAACAGGGTTGGGGCCATTCTAATCTCTGAAGAGAGCTTGTTCCACAGGAACAGGGACCACTTCAGAAAAAGCTTCCCTTCTAGTCCCTGTCAGCTGACAATCTTTGGCTGATGAGATCTGCAGCATGCCTGTGCTGGACCAGTATATAACTCTGGCCAGAGCATGTATTTAGCTTAGGAATTAAGAACTGTATTAGAGCGTTTAGCATTTAAAGGGTCAAACGCTGTCTCCTTAAGTCAGTGGTTCTCAACCTGTGGGTCGGGACCCCATTTGGGGTCAAATGACCATTTCACGGGGGTCGCCAAACCATGCTGTCCGCCATTTTTTTCCCTTTTCCCTAGCTGTCCTACTCCCTGTTATTGGTGGCCACACCCACTTGGGGGTCACCACAACATGGGGAACTGTATTATGGGGTCACGGCATTAGAAAGGTTGAGAATCACTGCCTTAAGTGATGGCCTCTGGGAAATGTAGTCTAGTCAGTCCTATATTTATTTATTTATTTATTTATGAGACTTATATACCGCTTTCAGTGCGAGCACTCTCTAAGCGGTGTACACCAGTAAGCAATGTATATATATATTTACTTTGCCCCCAACAATCTGGGTCCTCATTTTACCTACCCCGGAAGGATGGAAGGCTGAGTCAACCTTGAGCCGGTGAGATTTGAACCGCTGACCTGCTGAACACAGTCAGCTAAAGTGGCCTGCAGTACTGCACTCTAACTGCTGCGCCACCTCGGCTCATATCTTATCTAGTCAGTGGGAGGGGCTTTAAAGTTTATTACAGGATGTCCTGGCTAAGTGCCAGGGTTGTAAAAGCCTGTGTTTAATCAAGCATCATGCACACATTGATTGGCGTCCATATCCATGCCTAGCTGAGATGGGGAATTATTCCTTTTTACCTACGAGAATGGACAGATATGAATATGACCAGATATATCTGCTGCACAGAAAGTCTCTGCTTAGAATTCCTGGACAATAAATATTTGTTTAAAACCATGTCCGTGGAGTTTACGCTATCTGGATCAGAAATATAACGCATCTCAGTTCACGGTCGCAGAATAATGCCCCTTCTGCTAGATCTGGTTGGATGGGTTGGGACTCTTGAAAAAAGATGACCCCTGTGTAGTCAAACAGGGTAGCAAGGTGTCCAGGGGGTTGATACTTACTGGATTTCCTGGTAATCCTTTTTGCCCAGTTTCTCCCTGCAAAAAAGCATAGATAAACATTTGGGGTTGATACTAATGGTGATGCATGGTTGAAGCAAGGCCCACAAGATATCGAAAAGGGAGTTACTCACTTCTGGCCCTTGGATTCCTATGCCAGATATGCCTGGTTCTCCCTAAAAAGTTGCAAAAGTTATGTTAGTGGAAACACGACTCTTAGCAAGAAACTTTCAATCCACAAGTCTTGAGAAGAAGTAGCTTAATGTTTCTTCTCCTCTTCCCTCCTCCGAGGAATCAGAACCAATGTTTTAACCCAGGGGTAGTCAACCTTGGCTCTTTTATGACTCGTGGACTTCAATTCCCAGAATTCCTGAGCCAGCTTAGCTGGCTCAGGAATTCTGGGAGTTGAAGTCCACGAGTCATAAAAGAGCCAAGGTTGACTGGCTCAGGAATTCTGGGAGTTGAAGTCCACGAGTCATAAAAGAGCCAAGGTTGACTGGCTCAGGAATTCTGGGAGTTGAAGTCCACCAGTCATAAAAGAGCCAAGGTTGACTGGCTCAGGAATTCTGGGAGTTGAAGTCCACCAGTCATAAAAGAGCCAAGGTTGACTGGCTCAGGAATTCTGGGAGTTGAAGTCCACGAGTCATAAAAGAGCCAAGGTTGACTGGCTCAGGAATTCTGGGAGTTGAAGTCCACGAGTCATAAAAGAGCCAAGGTTGACTGGCTCAGGAATTCTGGGAGTTGAAGTCCACGAGTCATAAAAGAGCCAAGGTTGACTGGCTCAGGAATTCTGGGAGTTGAAGTCCACCAGTCATAAAAGAGCCAAGGTTGACTGGCTCAGGAATTCTGGGAGTTGAAGTCCACCAGTCATAAAAGAGCCAAGGTTGACTGGCTCAGGAATTCTGGGAGTTGAAGTCCACCAGTCATAAAAGAGCCAAGGTTGACTGGCTCAGGAATTCTGGGAGTTGAAGTCCACCAGTCATAAAAGAGCCAAGGTTGACTACCCCTGTATTTAACCCATCCTATTTTAGGGCAAATAAATAAAGCTCAGGGAGCAGGGGATGAGCTCCACAAGCTTTATTTATTTGCCCTAAAATTGGTCTGGACCTCATAGTAACTACTTAACGATAGCCACTCATTTTTCTGTGAGTCTATTCTACCACTCCAGGAAAGCTGAAAATGGATGCCCGAGAAAAGCTCTTTGAATGAATACAACACTGATGGTTACTCACCTGCAACCCCTTCAGGCCAGGAGGTCCCTGAACACCTGGAAGTCCTGGTTTTCCCTGAGAATTGGAGGAGGAACAAAGAATTAGTTCAACGCATTTAGAACTTTTCAACTCTTCCCATCTGAAGGTATCTAGTTCAATGGCATCCTGGACAAAACTCCAGAGAAATGGAATTTTGGTCACCGCGATGTAAAAAAGATACTGAGACTCTAGAAAGAGGGCAGAGAAGAACAACAAAGAGGATTAGGGGACTGGAGGCTAAAGCATATAAGGAACGGCTGCTGGAATTGTTTATTTCTAGTTTAATGAAGAGAAGGACGAGGAGGTACATGATAGCAGTGTTCCAATATCTCAGGGGCTGCCCCAAAGAAGAGGGAGTCAAGCTATTCTCCAAAGTGCCTGAGGGCAGGACAAGAAGCAACGGATGGAAACTAATCAAGGAGAGAAGCAACCTAGAACTAAGGAGAAACTTCTTGATAGTGAGAACAATTCACCAGTGGAACAACCTGCCTCCAGAAGTGGTGAATAGTCCAACACTGGAAGTTTTAAAGAAGAGACTGGACAACCATTTGTCCGAAATAGTGTACGGTTTCCTGCCTGAGCAGGGGGTTGGATTAGTGACCTCCAAGGTCCCTTCCAACTTTACTATTATTATTATTGTTATTATTATTATTATTATTATTATTATTATTATTATTATTATTATTATTTGTCTTCCATCTCTGACAACAGCATATTCTAGTTGTACTGGACCACCTGCCCCAATCCCCCACCTGTATGGTCAAAGTTACATCTATATTTGTATCGAACTCTCCTTGGTGCTCTCCAGACTTGGTGCTTTTCCATTTCATTACCAAACTAAGCAACTTCATCACTGCACTGATGATGTTACCTAGTTTGGTAATGAAACATCTGCAAGAAAACAATGACACTCAGGGAGCACCAAGGATCCCACACATCTGTGTGTCTGAGAAGTTTGCTTTATCAAAGGGATGGAAATCTGAAGCCCTCCAGATGTTGGATTGCATCATCCCCCTATTCCTAGCTAATAATGAGGACTGTTAGGAGTTGTAGCTGTAGTTGCAGGTTCCCCATCCCTACTTGACTAGTTTCCAGTTGACAGATAATCCTGAGGGAGAAAACTAAGGACCCTATGGTTGATTTGGCAAAACTGAATAAAATATGTGTTTACACTGGAAAGGATGAGCTACAGTGAACAGTTATATAAACCTTTACACTTCTAAATTTTGGAAGTGGTTATTTGGATAATCAAGATGAATCTTACACTTCAGGCAAGACGCCAGTTTAAAGCATTATCAACAGATGGCCCCTTAGTCTCGGTGTGAGAAATCTAGTGCAGAGAAATTCACCTCATTTAGTAATTGGTTCCACTTTTCACCACATTTGACTACCTGCCTTTCCACAACTTAAATCCATTATTCTTTGTCTTGCACCCTGGGATGAGAGAGAACAGTCTTGGCGTCCTTTGTAAGATATCCTCAGGTATTTAGACTGCTCTAATATAATCTTCAATCTTCTCAAGGCTAAAACAGACCCAGATGCTTTCATTTCTCCTCGTCCTTTTAAGCTTTACTTAAGAATCTAAAGGGTAGAAATGCATTTCTTCTTTTCAAGTAAAATCAACATGGAGATTTTGAACAAGCGAAACTCTGAATCCCAGTGGGAAATTCTAGGCTGCTTCTGTGCCTGAGTGAAATTACTAAATACACAGAGAATTAGATGAGGTCAACTCTGCCAGCCTGAATAAGGGCTTCTTTCTCAAATTAAGGTTAAAGAGCAATATTTGTGAGAATGTAACTGTAGGGCTATTACTGTAAGTTATCCTCAACATTATCAGATATATTCCCAACTTAATAAGATTACAGCTTGGTTTATTTTGTAGCTTTAATTAAAAAAAAAAAATCTCATGCAGATAGATTTTCTTTTGTTAATCAAAGTCTGGGGACATTAATGATTTGACATTTATTGTTCCACAATGGTCACCTTTTATTCAGAAAAGCTGCTTGACGAAGGTATTCTGATATGTAAATCAAATCAGTTAATTAAAGGAATGAAAACCAGCAGTTAACACGGTGCCTTCAAATAAACTTGATTGGAACAAAGCTCGCAGCGGATGAGAGGAAATGTATCTTCATGCAATGTGTAATTAACTGATGAAAGTCATTTCTGCACGCTCTGGCGATGGCTCTTGTCTTAAGGGGTTAGAAAGATTCAGAGAAGGAGAATTCTGTCAACAGCTATTAGCCACGAGAGCAGTAGGCTACTCTTCTCCAATTTGATGCCTTCCTGGTTACAAGGCCCATAATCCCTAGACAACCTACTCGAGTGGGAACCATGGGACTCTGCAATCTGACACTCAAAGAAATTCTACTACTTGAAAATTGAACCCAGCTCTGGATGAACTGGCAAGTTGGTCCAGAGCACCGTGGCATTTTTAAAGATCCATTGACAAGCTAGCGGTTCAGTTCCAGGAATACAGAGTGACATGGGTTGCTAAAGATGCAGGCTGAAATGTTCTGCCTTTTTTATACAAATAACTGGAAAGAACAAGAATGAATCTTGGTTATATGAGACTAAGTTCTCAATGAAAAAATTGAGTGCTAGTCCTGCCTTAGGCATGAAAACCAATTGGTGGACTTTACTTTCCTGAAAGGATTGTTGTTGTGGGGAAACTAGGAGGCGGGAGAAGTATTGTGTGTGTTTGTCACTTTGAGTTATGTATAAAAAAGACAGGATAAACATATATAATAAGAAAACAAACTCATAACTGATCACTGGTTGGACTGTTTCAAAGTTACTTACAGGTTTGCCTGGCTGACCTACACCTGGAAGACCAGGATCCCCTTTTTGACCAGGTCTGCCTGGGACACCAACTACTCCAGGTTGGTCCGTGCTGATTATGGGACATGACTCACAAGCCTCTCCCTGTAGGATGAGAGAAGGCAGGTGAGAAACAACGGATAGGTCAGTTCCAAGTTTGATACAAGTGCTATGTTATTTCTTCATACAACATATCACACAGCCACTGGCTACAGAAAGTTATAGAACTGGAATGGAACATGTGAAACTCTTCACTGGTCATGCTCTCAACATCCACAACAGTGTGGCCAAAGTGCACGGCTCAAGCTTTGTGCAAACAGATTGTTTAAACCACTTATGAAGAAGGTTCACAGAAAGAGGAATAAGCAACCAGAGGCTCATAGACATCCTTGAAACTCTTTTTCTAAAACCTCCCCATGCCATCTGAATAAGGTGCTAATAAATGTTAGCAGGGGAATCCACTACTCTGTGAAAATGTATGAAATTGCAGTTTGTGCCTTAAAAAAGTTGTAAGAGTAAAAATGCTTCTCGGGAACTTTCTTCATTAGGACATGACCTCTAAAGAGATTCTGGTTTAAATATTATTTTTATTGTTTGAGTATAGAATAATCAATTTGTCTCAGATGTCATATTTTTGTTCAGGGGAGGCAGTCAGCCCTTCCTCCCTCCCTCCCTCCCTCCCTCCCTCCCTCCCTCCCTCCCTCCCTTCCTTCCTTCCACCAGGGATGTCCATAAAATATGGTCAAAACAATCAAGATGCCAGTCATGATGGTACAAACAAAACTCTGCTTTTTTAATGTGTCGTATGTACTGGACCTTGACTTTTTTGACCATAGTTGTTGACACCTGTGCCAACTCTATTTATAAATGATTGTGTTCCTATAGATTTACAAATGTGTTAAAATTATCCCTTCTACTTGCAGAAAGGTGCAAGTTAGGTGGATGAGAAACAGTTTAATTGGACCTGGACGGTGTCTAAGCTATTTTTCTTATGAGTTCCCAGTATTTCAAAAAAAGCAGACTCTCACCTTTTCACCTTTCACCCCTGCTAGTCCTCTGATGCCTGGCTCACCAGGAAGGCCATGCAAACCTGCTTCACCAGGTGTGCCCGGATCACCGGGGTTTCCTGCATCACCCTGGAAAGCACAGAAGATAGGAGAAGAGAGATGAAAACTCTCTGGTCTGGTGCAGAGTATGTCTGTGTTCACACACCACACTCATTCAGGTGAGTTACAGACATAATAGTTGCAATTGCACAACTTCCTAAGTGTATATGTTATGCTTCTGTATATGTTATGTCTGTGGTGCTATACAATATGACAGCACACTATACCCAGAGCAATGTGGTACAAGGCAGATCCTCTGTGGTCATAGAGCTGGTACTAATAGTGTAGCAGATCCTCTGTGGCCATAGAGCTGGTACTAATAGTGTAGCAAAAGTAAACAGTGATAAATTTTCCAATTAGGTTTGGGAAAATTAGATAGGAGTCTCCACTTAGCTACAAAATAAGCTTTATCTGTGGGCCAATCAATTCAATTAATTTGGAAGTAATAAGAAGGGAAGGAACCATGAACACTGACTAGAACTTAGTACCATGGTAAGAGATGTTGGAGTGATAGGATAGCAATAACTAGAAGGCCAACAACATCTGCGTATTCCAAGTCCTTCTGAACGACTCGATAGGTGGACAAAAATGCCAAATCCAGACTAAATATCTGACTGATTAAGTGAGAAGCCTTACTGATTAGAAGAAAATGTGAATATTTGATGTGGCCACCCCAGATATATAGCAGAACAGAAGACAAAGAAATGGAGAAGGTCACGAAGAATCAAGATCTGAAATCAACGCTGAAAGATAACGGCAAAAAGCAGCCATGATAGTCCCAGTAGTTATTGACACACTGGGTGCCGTACCAACAAATCCTGGAGCACTTAGAAAATCTGTGAATTGACAACATTTCCATCTGTCAGTTACAAAAGGCCATACTGCTGGGATCCATACATATACTATGCTGATATGACATCCCAAGTTCTTGGGAAGAACGTGAGGCAAACCAACACCAGCTAAAGAACTGGCAGCTGTGATTTCACATTTTTTTTTGTGTGTATATATTAATAATTGTCAGTTCCTGGTGTGCTTATTTTATCTCCGTAGCAGCAAGGTTACAGCTGTCTGCTGGGTGTCAGTTAACACAGTGCCAAGTTCTCTCACCACAATTTCATATATCATTTCCTCTAAATTCTAAGAAATCTTTCTAATTCCTAATGCTTATTCCAGGAAATGGCTACGGATATTCAGGAACCCAGTGCAAGGTTGCCAGGCAACCCAAAGGCTTTCAGGTGAAGGTGGCTTTGAGAGGAAAGGTGTGCAAGTGCACAGGCCAAGATGGCCCACTTGGTAAGGGTTGCTAGGCAACTGCAATTCTAGTTCTTGAGCCTCAGGGCCTGTGTGCCTTTCAGAACTGCATAAAATGGAATGTCCAGAATTAAATTATTCCTCAGTTCTGAAAAACAATCTGCTTCTGCTGAAATTATTTTATCTATATTCTTGAACAATGTGAGAATCTTTTTTCTTCTTCTCATTTTGCTCTGGCCTAACTTGTGTTTGTACATGCATTTGCACCCATACAGGTGTAGTCCTCAATTTACAATTGGGGGCAGAACGTCTGTTGGTCAAATAAGTCAAAATCACCTCTGATTTTGCCATTTTTTTATGCCACATGCTTGTTACATGAATCACTGTGATCCTTAAGTGAATCCAGGTTCCCCTGTTGACTTTGCATGTTGGACCTTAGCTGGGAAAGTCACAAATGATGTTTGTGACACCAGGACATACTGCAACTGTCATACCACATGTATGTTGTGACGGTTATAACTATAAGTCCCTTTTTCAGCACCATTGTAACTTTGAAAGTCAATAAATGAATGGTGATAAGTCAAAAACTACCTCTTTAGGTAAATTAGAATGACCTGTCAACCTTTATTATAAAGTGCCGTTCTTTATTTCAGAAGGCTGCCCTTTAGATTAATTTAATTATTTATTTTCTGGTTTGGCCCTTGGCAAATAAATATGTATATATGTATACGTACATCGGTATGTATGCGTGTATATACCCTTATTAACTTTTTTCAGATTTTTCCCCTTTTCTGCTTTGTCCTTTATGCCCCCCCCCCCCAAAAAAAACAAATTAGGGTCACTATAAAGTGAATGCATCACAAGGATCACTGATTTTTGAATAATGTGTGAACTCAACTGCTGTTTCCAGGCTTTGTATGATGTGTGAACCAGCTCATATTCAACAGAACATAATGAATAAAATCTTGGTTTGGTGTAACTAGATGAATCTGTCCAATTGCATCTCGCTCTTGGTAAAACTAGTCAAACTTCCTGTTGTAGCCATGATACAACTGGTGGGAACTGGTTCCCTGCTGGTGATAGAATAAAGGCAGGCCCATCTCCATCTTTACTTACCCTGCAGCATCCCAAGTGCTCAGTTTTAAAAGATGCACTATGTGTGCAACAATATTATTCCTATAAAGATTGTGGAAACAATCTGTTTTCCATGAATAAAGAATGGATGAGTGGACTCATTTTCTGCCAGGGTTTATTTAGAAAGGGTTTAATCAGAATAATGAGGTGGACTCCACTGAAGGAGCAATTTTCTACTCACATCATATTGTAGAGCTGGGTGATGGTTAAGAAATGGTTTGAATAACAGACTAATAAAGCAGGCAAACAAAGGGAATATATCTGCGAATATTTCCAGTGTTTTCTCTGTAGTTTTTATAACTTGATTGCATTACAAATTATTGCACTTTTCTTCCACAATTAGATCATGTCAATATACAATTTATGCCCTTTTCCCATGATCCAGCCTTAATAATGAAAATGAATGCCCTTGCTTTGCAACACATCAGTGTTTGGGGAAACAAATGAAGTTCCTGGCCACCGTCAGAAGCTCACCCTGTTTACTTTGGGGCTGAGAAACCAAAGCTTTAACTTACCTTCTGTCCTTTTATTCCAGCTTCTCCAGGTATTCCCTAAAGCAGAGAAAGCAAATATGAACTGAACACTTTTCCACCTAGACTGACACATTGGAACTACCTTATGGCAGCCGGAAATTCTTTTTATAGAGGTTTGTTCAGGCAATCTAATAAGGAAGCTGTTTGCAGTATCTTCTCCAATCCTATTTTGCATGGAACAATGGCATCGGCTGTCAAATCATAGCAAGATGTGCTGTGGAGTCTTTGATGCGCTCTAAAGCTTGGTGGTTTTCTTGCAGAGGTTTCATTACCCAACTATATAACATCATTGGCACTCCTTTCTAGCACTGATGATGTTACCTAATTGGGTAATGAAATGTCTGCAAGAAAATCACAAAGTTCAAAGAGCATCAAGGATCCCACACTTCAACCCTGAGCTACAGATATTCTGTAAAACATACTGTTTCATGCGCTCCACATTTCCAACTGATCTGGGAAAACTCTTTTCATTAATAGTCAATCAATGGTGGCCAAATTTGGGTGATACACTGTTCAATTACACCAGTGGGATTATCCATCATATTTTGGTCCTCTCTGGGCTAATTTGCACAAGCAGGTTGATTCAGTACAGCTCACTGATCATTTCCCAAGGGCTCAGCCTAACAAAATGTCAATGCCCACCTATCTTTTCCAGTAACACTGCAAACATAGCACTCTCCAAGTTGGGCCAGCTCATAGAAAGTAAGGAAAATGACCTTGATGGAGATAGGCAAGCTTCAGTGGCAAGCGGTAAACATTTTCTGAGTTCAGAGTGTTCAGATAACTTTTCAGTCTGGCTCAGACAGAAACCTTTCACTACAGGAAAGACCACGAAGTACAACTCAAGGAGGCTTGCAAAATGTGGTTATTTTTGCCAAGCTCAATTAAAGTAGTTTTTGCCTTTTTGCGGAGTTGTTTTCTTGGTAAGATTGGTGTTGCCTGCTACGCTGCAATTCTTAGTAAGCAAATTCCTTCATGTAGGTTGCTGTGGCAGAACTCGCCTGCCCCCATCACTGGTCACTGCTTTCAAGCTATGTTGTCTTGACTTTCTCTGTTGTGTACCCTCTTCAAAGGAGACCTTCACTGGTGAATCTTTTTTTTAAAAGAAATTCTTTGGTAGAAGAATTAAATGTATGTTTTTTTCTGTTATAAATGGGGGAATGGTGAACCAACTTTCCTTCCTTCCTTCCTTCCTTCCTTCCTTCCTTCCTTCCTTCCTTCCTTCCTTCCTTCCTTCCTTCCTTCCTTCCTTCCCTCCCTCCCTCCCCTTCCCTCCCTCCACTCCCTCCCTCCCTCCTTTCTTTCCTTCCTTCTTTCCTTCCTTCCTTCCTCCCTCCCTTCCCTTCCTCCCTTCCCTCCGCTCCATCCCTCCCTCCCTTCCTCCCTCCCTCCCCCTCCCCTTTCCTCCCTCCACTCCCTCCCTCCTTTCTTCCTTCCTTCTTTCCTTCCTTCCCCTCCCTCCCTTCCCTCCCTCCCTCCCTTCCTTCCTTCCTTCCTTCCTTCCTTCCTTCCTTCCTTCCCAATGAAATTGGCAACAGTTCTGCCAGTTTCCCATTCTACTCCACCTGAATGGTACAATAGAACTCCTACTTTCCTTTTTTTTTTTTTACCAATCTACCAATAGATACACCAGACTGAAAATCCACAGGGGGTCATCAGAAAGTAGAAAGGGGAACCACAAGCTCTTCAAGACCCTCCAGTGAAAGGGGAAATGATTAGCACTTGCTTTCTTATGATGATGATGGGGTAAAAGCAAAGGAATACACAAAGTGAGCTCAGAAGAACACCAGGCGGTCACTGCAGCCAAAGGAGACAAAGAGACTAAACTAGGAAGAGGTTTTGTAAGCCAATGGTCTATGGAGATTATCAGTCGTCCAGGTCGCGATTGTCCCAAAGGTGCAACTGGAATTTCTTGGTTTTCTTCCTTGAAAACATTTCACTTCTTATCCAAGAAGCTTCTTCAGTTTATCTTCTTCAGTTGAACTGAAGAAGCTTCCTGGATGAGAAGAGAAATGTTTTGAAAAGAGACTGGACAGCCATTTGTCCGAAATGGTGTAGGGCAGGGTTTCTCAACCTTGGCAACTTTAAGACTTGTGGACTTCAACTCCCAGAATTCCTCAGCCAGCTGCTGGCTGAGGAATTCTGGGAGTTGAAGTCCACAAGTCTTAAAGTTGCCAAGGTTGAGAACCCCTGGTGTAGGGTTTCCTGCCTGAGCAGGGGGTTGGACTCGATAGTCCAAGGTCCTTTCCAACTTTATTATTATTATTATTGTTATTGTTATTATTATTACTATAAAAAAACCAAGAAAGTCCAGTTGCTTTTTGAGAAGCACCTTTGTAAGCCAAATCTATTATGAGCAAGCTTATGTATTCACTATATGGAACTAAAATCAAAAGTGAAATCCTTTCAACTTAAATACGATCCTCTTTCCTTGACAGAGTCATCTTATCGGTGAGATGGGCGACGTATGCATTTAAGAAAATAAACAAATGGATATAAATATCATTTCAACTCTGAGGCACCATTTGTGGGCCTCAACTGCAAAATAAACGAATGCATTCCATTGTATCAGGAAATGGTGATTTCCTTCCACATGTAGAGACCATCTTCCGGCAAGTCCTTTTAGGATAATAGCCCCTCTTTCTCCTCCCCCTAAATGAGACCTAACTGAGAAGCCCACTCACTTGTTTTCCAGGAAGTCCAATCCCAGGGACACCTGGTTCGCCCTTTTCACCTTGAGGCCCAGGGACACTGATAGTAACTTTTCCACCTTCTAGAGAAGAGCAGGATGTGCATGATTCGCCCTGAGAAAAGATGGTGGGAGACGAAAAAAGACTTGTCAACATTCATGGCTGTCTTACAGGAACAGGTAAGTCATGCTCATTTCATCTCTTGTTATCAAGTTGCTCACCTTCTCGCCTTTGACTCCTGGACCGCCAGTGTCCCCTTTATTGCCCTGGATTCCCTGAAAACAGAGAAGAGGTTCAGATGCAATTAAGAAGGGCGTGGAAAAGGGGAAAAGCCAAAGAGTTCTTTTAATCTTGTTGGCATTGTAGTTTAGTTGGATAATGAACCCAATCATTAAAGTTAATTGTCCAGCATTAGAATGTATTGAACAGCTCTCTGGGTTCTTGTGTGTGAGTGTCTGCGTTGTAACATCTGGAACAGAATTTCTGAGAAGGGAAAAAAAAAATCCCAAGGAGAGCCTAACTATTTGCAGTTCATTCTTGGAATTCAGAGTTACTATCCTCTGCTGCAAGGATCACTCCTTCTACTCCCACACAAAAATGCACCCTCCCTTTTTTGGTTAGCATTTTTTTAAAAAATATTATTAGATGTTTTTAAATCCCACCTTTGTTATTTTATAAATAAATCAAGGTGGCAAACATACCTATTCCTCCTTTTATTTTCCCCAAAACAACAAATCTGTGGTGGGTTGAATGAGAGAAGGGGATTGGCCCAAAGTTACCCAGATGGCTTTCATGCCTAAGGCAGGACTAGAACTCACCATCTCCTGGTGATTGGCCCAAAGTTACCCAGATGGCTTTCATGCCTAAGTGGAACTAGAATTCACTGTCTCCTGGTAATTGGTCCAAAGTCAGCCATTCAACCCAAATTCTCCCAGCGGCTTTCATACCTAAGGTGGGACTAGCTCACTATTTCCTGGCTTCTAGCCTGGTGTCTTCACCACTAGACCAGACTGACCAGTACCTGGAAGGTGATCTGAAAGACTTATGTTTTTTTGAGAACTCAGAGATGGGGACATTAGTGTGGTTTCTCACAATTCACATGGCTTCCATTTGCTTTCACAACATGTTCACACTATCCAGACCACAGAATGATTCTAGAGAGAAACCAGCACCGTTACAAAACTTTCTTGCCTGGTCCTACTCACAGGTTTGCCTACAGGCCCAAAAAGTCCACGGTCTCCCTAAGGAAGAGAGAAAAACAGGCAGGTTACTGAAAGAAGCAAACGGGCCATAATGGGACTTCTGACATAAAAGCAGCCTATTGATCAAAGGATTAACCTGGAAATGGGGGGGGGGGCAGAGGAATAAGTGAAAGCAGCTCAGGGAGGCAATGTTTCTTCATTCCAAGCAAACAATAATATGATATTAAGTACTATTGGCAGCTCAAAGTTGGTACACTGAATTGATTTTGCTGCTCATATAAAGAATCTGAAAGTGAAGTGCAGCCTGAGTGTTGATCATAAGTTCCCAGAAAACTTTGTAGATTGCTATGGAAGATCATTAGGTTAAACCTACAAATCTGTAGCCTTCCCCAAGAGAGGAAGTTTACATGTTCGTACGTTGTGAACATGCCACTGGAATCTCTGCCTTGTAAAAGAAAATAACGATTCAAGTTTATGACACTAAATCCAAGACTGTAGATTTATGCGTTCTTTGAATAACTCAGTAAATAATCCAGACATCCAGCAAGTAAAAACAGTGTACACATATTATGGAAGCACGCAGATACACTTGTCAACAGTTACATACACAATTTTATTAAACTCTGAATGAACAAACACTTGAAAATGAATTGTGCATGCTGAACATTTTACCTTTTCTCCTTTGAGTCCAGCCGTCCCAGGAGAGCCAGGCATACCCTGTGCGGTCAGGTGGAAAAATCAGTGGCCAACGTTAGTGAGGAAACGATTAATATGATACTTATCAAGGCAATTTATCAAAAGTTAAAGTAGTCCTCAACTTACGACCATAGTTAGGACCATGTGCCCATGGGGATGCTGCAACAGTCATTAAATATGAGCAATGGTCACAAATGGCTTGTTTCAGTGTCGTTTAACTTAAAATGGTCACTAAACAAATGGTTCTAAGTTGAAGACTATCCAGACTTGCAGGCCCATTTCAAGCAGGGTTTTTGGTAACAATATAGAAATGGTTTGACACTGTATTAGTGACTCTTCCCATTTTTCATTCTAGCCTACAATCCTGATTAACCAGGGCTGATTTGACTTAGCTTTTCAAGATCAACTAATATCCACTAGATAGCAAAAGCAATAGACTTATATACCGCTTCACAATGCTTTACAGCCTTCTCTAAGCCATTTACAAAATCAACAATCTGGGTCCTCATTGTACCGACTTCGGAAGGATGGAAGGCTGAGTCAACCCTGAGCCGGTGAGAATTGAACTGCCAAACAGCTGGTAATCGACAGTCAGCAGAATTAGCCTGCAGTACTGCATTCCAACCATGGCTCAAATGATACTGTCACAAATGAAGGCAAATAGATGGATCCCACAATAATGTTGCAGGATCCAATCTGGATCGGTCACTGGGACTAGACGTTTAGCCAGAATGACACATGCTGGTGAGAAAGATGTTTCCTGAGGATAGACACCAGCATGAGTCTGAAATCTTGGAAGACTAAACCTCTGGTCCTAGTCACCAACCTAGATTGGATCCTAGATGCTGCCACTTAATTGGGTGGCCCATTTAAATAGTTTAAAACAGTTGAACATTCTTGAACAGCCCACCCCTTGCCCCATCAGCCCCACCTGGATATTAATGTACAGTACTTGGTGCCCTTACATACGAACAGGCAACTTTGCAGAAGAAGGCTGAGGCAATGAGCAAAAAATAGGCCAGAAGGTGATGTGAACATCATGGACTTCACTCTTTACAGGAAATGTTCAGAGCATTGTGTTATATCCATGAGGGCCAAAAACTCTCTTTCACATTCTCTTTATTGTTCTTCATCTCTCCACAGGCTTAAAGGCATAAAAGAAGTTTGGGGATTTATACATACGGGAAGCCCAAACTTTGAACTGCTTTCTTCAGACCTATTTTTCTGAGGATCTTGTAAATGAAAACCGAGTGGGATGCACGACAAACATGGTTCACCCTGAAGACATAGAGAGCAAAAACCAAGATTTAGATCGGGCCAGTTCAGTTCTGCTGGCTCTAAGTCAGTAAAGCTTCCACCAGAGATGGTGTCAAAGGAAAGCAGAAGCAGACTGAGTTAATCTCTAGTAAACAGACTTAATTTCAGGAATACAGAACAACTGACTTGAAGAGGACCTTGGAGATCTTCTAATCCAACTCGCTGCCTAAGCAGGAGATCCTATACCATTCCAAACAGATGTTGTCAATCTCTTCTTAAAAACCTCCAGTGATGGAGCACCAACAGCTTCGGAAGGCAAGATGTTCCATTGATTAATTGTTCTCATTGTCAGGACATTTCTCCTTAGTTCTAGGGTGGATCTCTCTTGGATAAGTCTCCATCCATTACTTCTTGTCCTGTCTCAAGTATTCTGGAGAACAGGTTGTCTCCCTCTTCTTTGCGACAGTGTCTTAAATATTGGAAGACTGTTATCATGTCATCCCTAGTTCTTCTCTTTGTTAAACTAGACATACCCAGTTACTCTCTCTTGGATAAGTCTCCATCGATTACTTCTTGTCCTGTCTCAAGTACTTTGGAGAACAGGTTGTCTCCCTCTTCTTTGTGGCAGTGTCTTAAATATTGGAAGACTGTTATCGTGTCATCCCTAGTTCTTCTCTTTGTTAAACTAGACATACCCAGTTACTGCAACCATTCATCATATTTTTCAGCCCCCAGCCTCCTAATCATCTTTATTACTATTCTTGGGACTCTTTCCAGAATCTCAAACTCTTTTTTGTGGTGACCAAAACTGGATGCAGTATTCCAAGTGTCACCAAGGCAGTTTATAGTATATACTAAACAGTATATAGGAAAAGAGATCAATCTCGGTTTCAGAGCTATTATGATTATTGTTTTACACATGCTTAGTATCTGTAGCAGATTTGTGAGTAACATCAGCAAAAGAGAGGAATTTACCAAGGGGAGAAGGCTGCAGAGAGAGCATCATAGCATTGATTTGTTGAATAGGATCTGAAGCCAGGAAGTCAGCAGCAGGGGGGGAAAAGACCTAAAATTAAAGAGAAAATAGGCCCAAAGAGAGATAAGAAAGGGATTATCCAGAGAAATTGCCAATTACCTTTTCTCCTTTAATGCCATTAATCCCAGGGTCCCCCTAAAAGAAAAAAAAAATAACAAGAAATGGAAATTGGGAACAGAAAAGCAAATGAACAACCTCGCCTCCAGCTGAGACTTGTTCACCATAGCAAGGCTGCTACATCTGGGAATCCAGACAGTAAATACAGTTGACACAAGTCTGAAAGTGGTTCCAAACAGCTGTTGTGTACACAGTGACAGCTCTTCCAAGCGCTTCCACCTGGTAACTTAGAAGACTGGGGGCTGAATGGATCGGTGCCCAATTGAGCATTTGTCAGTAACATCCCAGAACTGGTTCAATGCTTAATTTCAGAGGTGACTCTCGTTCTGTCATGCCATAGTCAGCATGAGTGGAGCTGAATGTAGCCAGGCAAAGACACTCACCAATGCTGGAAGTGTGCTGGAATCAGGCTATTTGCTTGCTTAATGGTCCTTGTGGTTACTTTCCTTTGTGCCCCTTAGATCTCTGGGTTCAGCTGGTTCGAGCAAGTCAGAAATCTTTTCTCCCCAGCTAAGGGATCTCAGAAGGAGCCCAAAGGCAGTCTTAAATTAGGACTGGGAAAATGTGGTGTTTTTTTTCCCCACCTGGGCTTTGCAAATTTCTTAAGCTCAGTTTGCAAATCTGAGAGGCACATTTTTTTAAATATATATATTTTTTAATTTTACAAGAATTTTAGTTCTCAAAGCTGTATCTTTGGGTTGCAGTTCTGCCTAAGACAGAAAAGTTTTTTTTACAACTATTTTACATGCAAAGAAACAACTTATTTTCAGGATAAGTAATGACTAAGGAAGACGGTAGAACAAAAAAAAAAAGGACATAACTAAGAGATTATATTGGCCCCATCTCTGCTGGTCTTCCATAAGACTTTGAAAACATGGTTTTGTGTGGAGCTCGGGGCCCTCTGTGTGTTTGTGTTTGTGTGTGTGGCAGAGCCCATCTCCTGCCTGTGTTCATAGTTTGGATGATGGCCACCTGCTGTGTGTTTTACTATCGTGTGCATTTTATCTATTTTATTGTAAACCACCTGGAATCGCAGCTATAAAAGCTGAATAAATAAATATTTAACACAGACAGCTTTTGCCGTACCCTCCCCATGCAGTTCTGTTCTGCACACTCATCTTGTTTCTCTCATGTCCATCCATTGCTGTGTACATTTCCTTTGTTCTTTAAAACTCTCACTTCTCTTTGTGGAGATCTCATCAACTCCATCCAACCGTGACTTTCTCAGTTTCCCTGTTCTTCCCTCTCAACCCATTTTCCTTCCTTTTTATACTTGTTGTGCAATTTGATCCTACTTTATTTTCCTTCTCTGGCCAAGCCGCTGAAATGTACTTCTTCCATAGAGGAGATACATTTCTGCATTCACACCGTATGCATTCATTACTTATTCATTTTTGTTTTATCATCACACACACTTCTTAAAAATCCTGTCCTGCTGCATTCAGCAGACTCTTACGTTTCTTCTGACCTGCCCAGTATTAACTTCCATGCACCTAAACTGGCAGAAATATAGTCTAGTACATCGGCCCTTTTGCTTCTTTTGATGACTACATATTACCCATCATCATTTCTCCCAGTATTTGGATGTCTTAGCTTCCCTATATTTAATAAGCATTCCACTGAAGTGTACCAATTAATCTATTTGCAGTATTTTTTTTCCTTTGATGCACAAGATGATTTATAATCCTTACGCCATTTTCCCCATGAAACACAACTAAGTTGGTCTTTGAAACATTCCTTTTTAGAAGAGTGTTTCTTCCTGCTGTCTCAACATTTGCTGCACATCTTTTGGGCCTTCAGCCAAGAACATTTTATCAGCTACATTTATATCTCCAACCAGTATCCAGGTAGTCCCCGACTTATAATTACAACTGGGACCAGAATATATTTTCCTAAGCAAGGTGGGTTGCTAAGCGAGTCACGCTGGATTTTACCACATTTTTTTATGGTTAGGCAAATCAATGCAGTTGTTAAATGAATCACGTGGTCATTTAGTGAAGCTGGCTTCCCCCACTGATTTTGCTTGTTGAAAGCGGATGGGAAGGTTGCCCATGGCCAGAGATAGGCAACCTTGGCTCTTTTATGACTCGTGGACTTCAACTCCCAGAGTTCCTGAGCCAGCATGGCTCAGCTTGGAAACCTCTCCCTTTCCCCTCAGCATGACTGGCTCAGGAATTTTGGGAGTTGAAGTCCACGAGTCATAAAAGAGCCGAGATTGCCTACCCCTGACCATGACGATCACGTGGCGCCAAATACACGGCAGTTGCCAAGTGCCTGAATTCTGATCATGTTTCCATGCAGATGCTGCTACGGTTGTACGTGTGAGGCCTGGGTTGTAAATCACTTTGAACGGCCACTGAATGAATGGTTATAAGTCAGGACTCTAGCATCATGACAAGCATTTCATATAACTTTATCAGTAAATATTTTAAATCATCAGACGTCTTTGTGTTATTCCCTGCTGAATTATTTAACTGTTTATTAAATATCTTGTTCATTTGTACACAGCCTTTATTTCTGTCATACACTGCTCCTATTTCATTAAGCCTTCAAGCTTCAACTCCATATTCACACAAAACTTTTCGTGCTCCAATGTTATTTATTTAGTTACTTACTAAATTTATTTGCCACCCATCTCGCTACCATAAAGCCATGGTGCTCTTTCCAAATGGTCATTTTTGGTACTTTTTCAGTCAAAATTCTACCAAACGGCTTCCCAGATACACTTAATAAATTTAATTCCCCTGTAATGTTATATTCGCCCTTGAAATCTTTTCCTTTGTGTAGGCAGTAATGACGATACGGCTTTAATCATCAGACGTAAATGTATTCTGTGCACACACAGTAAACAGACCATACAGCATCCAAATTTTATTGGTTCTCCAGTAATTCCATGTACTCCGGAGCCTTAGCCTTTTTTCATCATCCTTATAACAGGTCTTCCTTTTTCAGTATTTGTTCCTTAGACACTAAAATTGAACAGTATTTACAGTATTTCGATTCCTCTCTTCCAATTTGTTGCTCTCTAAAATATTCCTTCCAACATTTTCTCATTTCCCTTTTGAAGGAGCATTTCATTTCATCACTTTTATTTTTAATTCCATGCACCCTGCAGGAGATTCCTTGTTCAGTCCTCTCTCCCTACTTGCAAAACAGTAGGCATTTTGATTTCCATCAAAATCACCCTGTGTTTTCTTGGATTCTTTTAATCTTAACCATTCCTTGCTTTTCTGAACTGTATTTTTGCAAACTCTTCTCTTTCGACACACATTATTAAACATCGTTCGGTTTCCTCTTCTGCAGCAATCATTCTCTTATATGCATTTTTTCTTCATCTACAACCTATATTGCTTCATTCATGCCATTATTCTTTTTCACACTTCCCATTACTGTAATTCCACACCCTGCCGTGGCATCCTGTAAGGCAATTGATTTTGTTTTGTGCAGCTTCCACAATTTCTTTCTTTGCATCTAAAACTTTTTTTTTAATACCTGGTTTCTATTTTTCTCTTCTTGTAATCACCTCTACTTTCACCCTTGTTACTTCTCCTTCTTCAGTTTCCTTCCATGTTTAATTTTTTCCCCCAGAATAACTTTTTTTCTCAGCATCGCTTAGCTAATTGTCTCAGTCTTTCACCATAGACCATCAAATCAATCATGCTTTTTAGATTTATATTAATTTCTTTGCCTTCCAGCTGAAAAAGGCAATGTGCTGACTTGACAATCTTGGTTCTTCCACGAGTCATAAAAGAGCCAAGGTTTCCTACCCCTGTCCATGTGGCGCCAAATACACAGCAGTTGCCAAGTGTCTCAATTCTGATCATGTTTCCATGCGGATGCTGCTACGGTTGTACGTGTGATCTTTGGATTGTTCTATTAATTGTTAAGTCAAAAACTCCCCTTCTTTCCCTTTGTTTAAACTAAGTTCTAGGTTGACAAATGAAGAGGCAGAGGTTAAAAATACCGAGAAAGCAGAAACTTCACCATACTGCTCTCCATCCAAGCAAGTACAGCTTCTTCAAGCTGAAGAGTAGTCAACAACTATATTTATTCCTTACCTTTATTTATTTATTGTAGAAATGTGCAAGGCCGCTCTGTGACAAATCTGGGCAGTATCCAGTTGAAATCATTGTACAGTACAATTAAAACTAACAAATAAAACCCAATTGCCAGGAGAAATGCAATAAGGAATGCAAGACCTGCCACTCATCCTAAACCCAAGGGCTGGAGAATCAGCCAGATTTTCAGAACTGTTTTGAGCATGGATAGTGGTAAGATCTCAGGGAAGATGGTGTTGCAGAGGGCAACAGAAAAAGCACGCTTCCTGGGGTACCACTAGATGTACAATTTAATTGAAAAAGAGCACGCCAACTCTGCAGAAGCCATGAAAAACAGGGGCTTCTTTGGATAACTGTGGTGAAATCTCCAGCTAGTGTAGAAGAGGGGGAATAAAGAGACTGGCTAGCTTAGAGTCAGATGGTCAAAAAAAAAAAAAAAAGCAACAGATGAAGACATCTGAAGTCTGATTGTCTATGGAGATTCTCAGTCATCCAGGTTTTAGTTGTCACAAAAATGTTTGCTGGCTGGGGGATTCTGGGAGCTGAAATCCAGACATCTTAAAGTTGCCAAGGTTGAGAAACGCTGCCATAGGGCAAAGGGGCTACATGGCCCTGATGAAATAAAACCGTAATTGATGGTACTACTGCATTCTAATCAGCTGCAGCTATGGGAAAGCATAGCAGAGATGGTAATACAGGAGCAGCTTATAATAATTATCTCTTGAGAAGCCCTTTCTTATGATTTATAGCTTTTCTTTCTTTAGAAAAAGTAAAATTCATAAAGACAATAAGTAAATAAGGTGAAACAGGCCTTCTGTTTTGTTTTTTTTTAGATGGGGAACCGGCAGAGTTCAAAGCCTTAGTGATTAATTCACACAAGACGAAATTAGCTTAAGAATTCTGATCAGCAATGTGCCATCAAGGTCAAAATTGTGTTGAAAGCAAACAAGCAGGTTCAAGATGAAGTGAACCACTTACAAGCTCTACATCATACCATTCTTAAACATTCCTGACAATGCAAATTGTATTGCAGGCTAACATATTCTTCCTTTATATACAAAGTCTTTTCAATGCAGCCATAATATTAAATAGAAATTGGAACAAGTTAGCAAGGAGTTTCTATTTCCGTTCAGTAGAGACACTTTTGACTATTGTGATAAGATGTTTAAGATGACAGTGGGGTCAGATCCTGCATTTATCTTGGCTAGCAGGATCTTTGGAACCTAGGATGTCACAATACGTTGTTGTATCGTATGTATGGGTCCAAGCACTGAGGCCTTTTACAATTGACAAATAGAAATTTTCTCAGTGCACAGATTTTCTAAGTGCTGTCCAAGATTTTTTGGTATTCTATTCCATCCCATCCCATCCCATCCCATCCCTTTTCTTGTTCTATTCCTGTTCTATTCCATTCTACATTCCATTCCATTCCATTCTGTTCCATTCCATTCTTGTTCTATTCCATTCCATTCTGTTCTATTCCATTCTAATTCCATTCCATTCCATTCCATTCCTGTTCTATTCCATTCTACATTCCATTCCATTCTGTTCCGTTCCATTCTTGTTCTATTCCATTCCATTCTGTTCTATTCCATTCTAATCCTATCCTATCCTATCCTATCCTATCCTATCCTATCCTATCCTATCCTATCCTATCCTATCCTATCCTATCCTATCCTATCCTAGTGTTGCCACATCAATTGTCTGCATTTTCTTCTTTTCAACCATGGTTAAATCTGGGGTGTTTTGAGCCAAGTTTTAATTAGTTTCTATTTGGAAATCTCAATATTTTCACGTGCTCATTTTCAACTACTTTTTCCAACTCTAGGTTCCTACCAATTTTTCATTAATGGAACATGATAATTTTTACATAAATAAATCATTTTGGCAACTGTGGTATGTCATTGTTTCTAATCAGTTGGTGCAACAGTCTTGGAAGAGGTGAATACATGATCCACGATTTCTTTTGCCTCTTTGCACAATCTGCACTTTGAATCATTTGATGATTTTTCCATTCTGGCCTCAATTGCATTAGCTTGAATAGTTTGGTCTTGAGCAATCAAAATCAAGTCTTCAGTCCTTTTTTAAATTTCCAAGTATAAGCCATTGTTATATTATTATTATTATTATTATATACACAAAAATGTAAAATCACAGCTATTAGTTTTTCTAGTACTTACAGTATTACTCTATGTAACATATCCTTTCACCTGAAAGCTTCATCTGGGCCAGAATGCAGAAGTTCAAGCAATTATGGCCCATTGTTTTGAGGACCATATGGATTATAGGTAGTCCTAGAATTATGATAATAAGGACCCCCACATTTATTGTTAAATGGTGCAGTCATTAAGCAAGGCATCACATGACTGCACAACACTTTATGCCACAGTTGTTATGTAAGGCATCACATGATTGTGACTTGCAACCTTCCCTCCCGGGGGGGGGGGAACCCAACTTTGCTTGTGGGAAACTTTCTGGGAACATCACAAATGGTGATCATGCGACTGAGGACACTGCGACAACTGTAAATGCATGATGGTTGCCAAGAACTGAAATCCCAATCAAATGTCTATGGGAATGCTTTAACCACCATAACACAGTTGCCAAAATAATTTGTCCAAAATGGTATAGGGTTTCCTGCCTGAGCAGGGGGTTGGACTGCATGACCTCCAAGGTCCCTTCCAGCTTTATCATTATTATTATTATTAGGTGGGAGGGCTGGTTATAAGTCACTTTTTTTTTTTTAGTGTTGTTGTAACTTCAGTGGCTAAATGAGTGGCCATAAACCTAGGGCTATCTGTATCACGTTGCTTCTGAAAGCAATTTAAGTTTCTAATTATCAGCTTTAAAGACTTGCACAGAGCAGGCCCTCAGGACCACTTAGTCCCTGAGATGGAAGAGGAGACCCCGTCCAGGTCCCTGTTCCAAGAAGCATTTCAAATTTGAAGACACCGTACCTTGATGAACTCATAAAAAGGGAAGGTTGGGAATTTCTCTTGCAGTTTCCAAGATTAATATCAAGTAAAGGCAATATCCAGCTGGGCAAAGCTGAGGAAACAAGAACTATGCAGACTTCAGGAAGGCTTAGGTTTCATCCATGCTCCTCTTGGGGGTAAACACAGCATCCTGGAGACTGCAAGAGGAATTTCGAGCGCTCGTTTTATTTATTTACCATACTTTCCGGCATATAAGACGACTTTCTAAAGCATTGAAATCGGCGCTGAAGTTGGGGGTTGTCTTATACGCCGAGTCGTCTTATACGCCAGAAATTACGGTAGTTTCCGGCGTATAAGACAACTTTCTAGGCATGCAACTCGGCGCCGAAGTCGGGGGTCATCTTATACGCCGGGTCGCCTTATACGCCGGAAAATACGGTATTTAGTGTGTGGCACAAATTACATTCACATTCTCAATGGGCAAACACAAAACTCTTTAGTCTATTTACAAATTCAAAGGCAGACTATTTATATAGTCAAGAGGGAGTTGCATACAGAAAGTCTCAGAGCTTTCCCTGATATGTGCTCGGAGGACACTGTTCCATAATATGCCACACTGGCTGCTTTAGAGCACCGTAAAGAGGAGAGCTTTTCCCATGCACAGAGGAGACTACGCACCTGCCGTATTAAGCCTTAATCCTATTCCTCCCTCATTTATAGTGAGGACATTAAGGCGGAGTCTCTTCCAATGATTTCTTCAAGGTATCTTCCCATCTGGACTGGCATTGTCATTTATAAGGTAGGCCAGTGGTGGTGAACCTATGGCACCGGTGCCAGAGGCAGCACTCAGAGCCCTCTCTGTGGGCATGCGTGCCATCACCCCAGTCCTAGGCCTTTAGCTGGGTTTTATAAAACCTTTTGCTTTAGGCCTCCGCCGCCGTGTGCAAAAAAAAAAAAAAAGGTTCAATCAGAATTTCAACTTCTTGCGGGGAAAAAAAGACCTTGCAAAGTTGGAATTGATTGATTGAACTTTTTAGTCCCACCCAGTCTGCCGTTACCACTGCAGCCACGCCCACCCAATTGGCCATGCCCACCCAATGGGCCACACCCACCCAATGGGCCACACCCACCCAGCACTCGATGATGCATAAGTGGGTTTTAGGTTGCAGTTTGGGCACTCAGTCTCTAAAAGGTTCACCATCACTGAGGTAGGCTGTCAATGTATTACAGGTCATCCTTGACTTATGACTGGTTGCTTAGTGATTGGTCAAAATTATGGTGGACCTATCAGGGGACTACTTAAAACCTGGATTCAGGGTTCCAATGGTGACCACCTCCTGCAATCACATGACTGAACTTGGGATGCTCAGCAGTTGGACTGCATTTATGGCTGTTTGTAGTATCCTGCAGTACTATAACTTTTGCAAAAAAAAAAAAACAACCACCCAACATTTACTTCCAATGTTTGGCAAAACTGTTCCTAGCGAACCATTAGTTCACTTGGCAATTGCAGTGTTCACTTAATGCAGGGGTAGGCAACCTTGGCTCTTTTATGACTTGTGGACTTCAACTCCCAGAGTTCCTGAGTCAGCATGGCTGGTTCAGGAATTCTGGGTATTGAAGTCCACAAGTCATAAAAGAGCCAAGGTTGCCTACCCCTGATTTAGGGACTGCAGTGGCTGCTTTAAAACCATCCCATTCTCTTAACAACGCCTGTAAAAAAGCTCGTAAAATCACGCAACTGTCATGACTTACAACCATGATGGAAAGGTCAAGGACTAACTGTACCTTCTATGTCTCAATGGTTTATGTTTTCCTAACCTCTCTTCCATTCTTTTCCCGGCTTCCCCATTTTCTGCCATGCTGCTTGTGGGCTGATTAGGTTGTTTCCATTAAACATGCAAGTTTAATATGTAAGTCAATAAGCATACTGTTTAGACCAGGGGTAGGCAACCTTGGCTCTTTTATGACTCGTGGACTTCAACTCTCAGAATTCCTGAGCCAGTCAGTTCCATGCTGAGATTGTTTAGCTAGAGAAAGAGTTGTTAATCATATATGAGTGGAATTCAAAATCTGACAGAAATGCTATAGTGTTAACTATGAAATCTTCAAACTTTGTAGTAAACAAGAAGGATTTTTTAAAAAATATTGATGGACAAAGGTTGCATTAATTACACTGCATCTATTAATTATTATGGCACTACTGAGGACCACCCATTGTAGTGTATAGGTATTTTAATATATATTTAGTTTACTGGTGAGATAGGATAATTATAGCTAAAGATTTTAATAAGTCTTAGATCCTTTCTCACATCATTATATAGCTCAACTAAATTTACCTCTTATTCATTTAATGTTACAATCTTATATGCTGGCGTTTAATTTTCTCTTTTCTTTCTTTTCTTTGTAAGTGTGTGCCAAGTATTAAATCCTTCACAGTAAGAATATTCTTTTTTTAAAAAATTCCATTTTAGACTTGTTCCCAACTCAATTAATTTTTACTATTTTGATCTTCGCTAATTGGATGGATAAATGCAATATTGATTCTATTGAAATATCTGATCATCCTCCAGCAACATTATGCATTTTAGATAGAACCTCATTATCAAAGATATTTTTTTACCAAAATAGATTAAACAGTATTTTGAAGTTTTTTTTAATTGGGAATGTAACGGTTGTTTGAGATATTTCAAGACACATATTTATGGACTTATGAACGCAAGTGCTTCATGGAAAAAGAAAGAAAAAAGAAAATTTGGAGATCAAAGTTAAGGAACTCTTGACCACATTTCAAAGCAATCTAGATCAAATTTTATAAACCTTTTATGTTGGCTATATTGGAACTTAATTTTTCTTTATGGACTTAATATAGAATACTGATTGAATTACACAGAGCAAAGAGATTGGCAACGAACTAAATGACCTGCTAAATAATTGGCCTCTTGACTGAAACAGCAGCAACATTATACTGCACGCCGTATGTTTTACAGATAGCTGTCAACATGCTAAGTTGCTAAGTGAGACATTTGTTAAGTGAGTTTTGCCCCATTTGGCGACCTTTCTTGCCACTTTGGTTAAGCGAACCACTGCAGTTGTTAGTAACCCTGTTGCTAAGTGAATCTGGCTTCCTCATTGGCTTTGCGAAAGGTCAAAAGGTCGCGAAAGGGAATCACATGACGCCAGGACACTGCAACCGTCATAAATGTGAGTCAGTCGCCAAGCGTCTGAATTCTCATCACGTGGATGCTGCCATGATTAAGTCACACGTCACTTTTTTTCAGTGACCTTGTGACTTTGGATGATCACTGAATGAACTGTTGTTAAGTTGTATCCTGCCTTTTATTATTTTTACAAATAACTCAAGATGGTGAACATATTCAACACACCTTCCTCCTCCTCCTCCCCTCCCCCCAACAACAACCCCTTTAGATGACTTGGGCTGAGAGAATGACCGGCCCAAGTCATCCATCTGGCTTTCATGGCTAAAGCAAAACTAGCGCTCAGTGTCTCCTGCTTTTTAGCCTGATGCCTTAACCACTAGACCAAACTGGACGTTAAAAGCCCTGCATGGTCTAGGATCAGATTATCTGAAGGTTTACCTCTCCCCAGTGACATCTACCCATCCCACCAAATCCAGCAGAGAGGGTTCTACTGATCAGTTACATTTGCCAAGTCTTTATCTGCTGTGGTGCCTGCTTTATGGGAGTATCCTTACCTCAAAAGGTCCCTCAAAGTCTGGATGTGCCATCAGGCCTGGGTACCACAGGGTACCCCAGGGACCAGTGACTTGTTAATTATTATTAATCATTGTTCATTGTACAGTCAGTCAGATATTCAGACTGGATTGGGCATTTTTATCAACCTATTGAGTCCTTCGCAAGGACCCGGGACAGGCAGATCTGGATGTTTGATGGATTATAGATATAATAATAATAATAATAATAATAATAATAATAATAATAATAATAATAATGGAAATAGAAAGACTGTGGCAAAAGCAAGCAAGGGTAGTACCAATAGTCATAGGCTCCTTGGGTGCAATCCCAAAACAACTGGAGCACCACTTGAACACCATTGGAATTGACAAATTCGCTATTAGTCAATTGCAAAAGGCGGCCTTATTAGGAACTGCTTCCATCCTGCGACGATATCTGTAATACCATAAAACATCCACATCTGCCTATCACAGGTCCTGGGTAAGGACTCGATAGGTAGACAAAATGCCAAATCCAGTCTGAACATCTGGCTGACTGTGCGATGATCCATAATAATAATAATAATAATAATAATAGGCTCCTTGGGTGCAATCCCAAAACAACTGGAGCACCACTTGAACACCACTGGCATTGACAAATTCGCTATTAGTCAATGGCAAAAGGCGGCCTTACTAGGAACTGCTTCCATCCTGCGACGATATCTGTAATACCATCAAACATCCACATCTGCCTAGCCCAAGTCCTGGGTAAGGACTCGATAGGTAGACAAAATGCCAAATCTAATCTGAACATCTGGCTGACTGTGCAATGATCCATAATAATAATAATAATAAAGTTGGAAGGGACCTTGGAGGTCATCGAGTCCAACCCCCTGCTCAGGCAGGAAACCCTACACCATTTCGGACAAATGGCTGTCCAGTCTCTTCTTAAAAACTTCCAGTGTTGGAGCATTCACCGCTTCTGGAATCACTGAAGGATGTAAGTTGTTCCCAATAAACCTATCTTTTGCAACTGAGAGATGGTGAATGTGTCAGTTTTGATGGTATTATTAGTTATTACTAACATGTGTATCTTCACCTAATATTGCTTCCTTTTCCGCTTTGTCATTTATAGTTTTTAAATGCTTTTATAAAACAATTACAAGGACAATAGTTTTGCTAGTCATTAATTTAACTGTTTTTCCGTTGCTGTAGGCTGTCCAGTGCCACTTGTTTGTGAGATGGGTGGCTACATAAATTTTGACAAATAAATGCATAAATATTCACATGGAATTATTGCCTCATCTGTTGTGAAGCTCCTGGCAACCGTCTTCAAGAGAAAGTAGATTCTCACCGAGTTTAACAGGATTTATTGAAAGGGGAGAGGAAAAATTTCCAGAGAATCTAGCAGTTGGCTTGCTTTCATTTTAGAATCCAATCCATCATGCAAGTTGCCAAGTCAGGAGCCTTTTCAGAGTGTGGGGCTCCCTTGTGGCCAGGCAGCTGTTATCTTAATTAATAAGTAATGCCCAAGTAGTCAGGAAGAGAATTTCTGCACATAGCATCAGGCCTGCCAACATATTTCATGGAATTGGTCAAGAATATGTCCTTTACCTCTCCTTATTCTTACAGCAGGGGTTCTCAACCTTGGCAACTTTAAGACTTGTGGACTTCAATTCCCAGAATTCCTCAGTCTTACAGGTAGTCCTCACCACAGGGATCAGAAAATTCATCGTTATGTAGTGCGGTCAGGAAATGAGACATGTTGTTTTTAATGTGTTTACGTTTTATACTTTTCTTATGGTTTCTAAGTTTTAACTTTGGATTGGGAGACATCCAGAGTAAGATGGGCAGCTGTATAAATGTTTTAAATAAATAAGTAATAAGTTGTTGTTTTTTTGCCACAGTAAAGGGAACACCTAAAATCGTTAAGCGAGACATCACGTGGCCGTAATAGAAGACACTGTGAGTCATTGCTGCAGAAGTGACCTAGATCAGCACAATATTTTTTTTTCATATTTATTTGACACCTCAGAAAATATTTAAATAGGATTGGCTGTTAATAGTGCAGAAAATATAAAACAACAGAGGGGACACTTATACGCGAGAGGTGGTTTTACCATATGATTATTCTACGCGGGTCTCATAGCCCTAAGTACTTTTACCATGGCTTTGGGGAAATTAATACGGTTTGAAGATGTGAATGTGATTTTGAATTAATGTGAAATTCTTCAATATAGGAATATGGCGTGCCTATTTGGTGTGTTTGTTTTGTTATGGAGCCACACTGTCAAGCGCCTGGAAATCGGGAAATCCAGGCCTTTCAAACGAGTATAAAGATTTATTGCAAGCTCTCTGCAAGAATCTGAACTACTAACGGTCAAACCAAATGAGTGGGAGATAAGAGAGGCATTCAAGGTGGCTGGATGTACAGCTATTGCTGGCGCGCAGGGACTCGTGGCATATGACGTGTTTGACCCCTGCCTCGTCTCAGCCTGGTCATTTCCTATATACATATTAGATTTATAATCTGAAATCAGGGCCATCCAGGTGGGGCTTTGATTCCTTGGTTATGGATGTCATGTTGACAGTTTAACACGCACCCACCCACCCACTACCATTCCCTGCAGATGCTTCTGTCTGGGGTAAATAACATGCAATAGTTCATTATTCACTAACTAAGTAAAGAGAACAGCATAAATATTCTTCTCTGTGATCAAGATTTAATGTTTGGATCTAGGCAAATATTAATATACAACAGCCTATTACTATCTTCTGGGTTTTGTAGCCCTTATTTTTATTTCTATCTGTCTAATCAACCAATAACCATTTAAAAAAATGAAACCAGCCATTGCTTTAGATTTACAGTTCTTCTTATGCCAAGTGTATGCATGGAGATTTAAACTTAAACCATGTCTTTGAAACATAGACCCATGTCTCTGCTCACCAAACATTCACCTTACTTCTTCGTTATTGGGTCTCCTAATGGCACAATCACTTTTTCTGTTCTCTCTCAGCTCATTCCCGGTCATCCAAGCAAGTCACTAAAATGAATATTTATCCGTCCTGGGTCATATACATTCAGAATGTTGCACAATTTTTCCTCAAAAGTTATCTCCAATTCTTCCACTATTACTATTCACCGGAGCATAAACTGCACTGATCAGCAGTCTATCGATTTCTACTTTCATATGCCTCCATAATCACCAAAATGCCACTAATTCATACCAACGGACATCCTTTTTAGCTCTCCCATTCATAATTAAGCATAAAGGCTAAAATGCACATCAGTAAATTCCCCACATCCATTCATTATTTACATACCACAAGATCAGCCCCCCCCCTTTTCTTCTGAACTATTAGTTTGTACCTTTCTCTTTGTTTCAAAGACACACACATAAATACATAAATATATTTCACTATATTTGTCAATTCCTGCTTGCTACTCTTTGCTCCCTTTAAATTCCATACACCATTTTTTACGTGCCAAGTTGCGCCCAGAGATAGTAACCTCTGCCACCTATCACAACTTTCTCTAGTATAAGGCCTACAAATGCATTCGTTTCTAAACCTATGCGTTTTAGGAAGACTTTCCCCTAATGTATTGTTTTTAAATGGAAAAATGTGTATTATAATTTACAAAATATATGAACGAGACTTCCATTTTGTGCCTTGGGCTGAGAAGGTGGATTTTGCTAAGTACCCATTGGAATATTCAATAACTCAATCCATCTCTCAGCCTAAATTGGAGTCAAAGGTCTGATCTGATCTAGCTACACCATATGTTGTAAAACTGGAACTACCAAAGACAAGAGGCTAAATCTGGGGGTTTCATTTTGCAGACAGCAATAGCACTTAAACTTATATACTGCTTCACAGTGCTTTTCAGCCCTCTCTGAGAAGTCTACAGAGTCAGTACGTTGCCCCCAAGAATCTGGCTCCTCATTTTACTGACCTCAAAAGGGTGTAAGGCTGAGTCAACCTTGAGCCCCTCAGGATCGAACTGCAGGCTGTGGGAAGAATTTGCCTGTCGAACTGCATTCGAATCACTGCACCATCAAGGATCTTGCGTGTACCATAGAACTACACCTATAATCTCTTCTTCCCTTTCTCTTTTCCCTGCAGGAGTTGAATCCCACACTTACCCTGTTGCCTTTAGTTCCTGGAGGCCCAGGTTTGTCCTGCAAAAAGGAAAAGAAAGGAGAATCCATGGAAGGCGTCAGAAGTCATTTCCACTAGCTCATCAATCCAGCAAATTCCCCTTTTCCAAGAGCATCTGGATGGCTTCTCCACCATGAGCTCAAAGAACAAAGCAATCCATGCACTCACTGATTTGCCGGGTTTCCCAGGTGGTCCAGGTTCCCCCTTGGCTCCTGGATTCCCAGGAAGGCCAATTTGGTTTCCATCCATAATAGTAGGGCAAACTTCACACGGATCACCCTGTTAGGAAAGCATAAAGATGTATTGAACACAAAGAACACAAAGGAACCGGAAACTAACAACAGTAGGAAAAGGAAACATGAATCGAATCCTCAAAGAGTAAAAGTACTAACAAAAACTATAACCCATCCTAGCATTCTCTAACCAGGGGTAGGCAACCTCGGCTGTTTTATGACTCATGGACTTCAACTCCCAGAATTCCTGAGCCAGCCATGCTGAGGGGAAAGAGAGAGGTTTCCAAGCTAAGCCATGCTGGCTCAGGAATTCTGGGAATTGAAGTCCACCAGTCATGAAGGGAGCCATAGTTCCCCCATGCTGGCTCAGGAATTCTGGGAGTTGAAGTCCACCAGTCATAAGACAACCATAGTTCCCCCATGCTGACTCAGGAATTCTGGGAGTTGAAGTCCATGAGTCATAAAAGACCCGGGGTTGCCTACCCCTGCTCTAACCTCTAACCCCTCTGAAACTCTGCCTTGATCCTGATTTCTTTATACTTACCTTTACACCTTTCAGGCCTGGGGTCCCTGGTTTGCCCTGCAGAGAAAGGGGAATGGTTTAATTTGGCTGATAAAATGCTAATAAGACCATCTCCTAACTATCCAGCATGTGTACAGAGATATCAGAACTGTGACAATGTGCTTTCTGAACCTACTTGAAGTCTCACCACTTCCTTACTCACCCACAAAGACAGTCCCATTAAGTCCAGAGGAACTTCATCTCAACAGAAGACAAAGTTTTCTCAACCCAGAGAAAAGTAGGATTGGAGACAGAATAAGATGGTGGTGACTCTTCTGGTGTCTGTCCTGTTCCCCAGAGCATAGGTGGAGGGTGGCTGACCGCTATGCTTTTTTTATTACATGACATGGCCCAGAACGGCTCAAACAAGCACCCCCTGCCAAATTTTGGGGCTGCCTCCAAAGACCAGCGGGGCAGGTTTTACCTGTTCCATGGCCATCCTCAACTACTTAACATTTTTTAGATGTGGTGGATCGATCCTCTTAAAATTCCAGCCAAATGGAATTGAGATATATACATTAAGTTTGGGAAAGGTTTCTGTAAAGGAGGCGAGTAATATCTAATGGTGTTTGCTCGCTAACTCTTTTTCTATCCTGATCTCACTATCACCAAAAGGCAAAAACCTGGGCTGCTTAACACAGATAGAAGAATGCTTTAGCTTTTCTAATCAGGACGCTCACAAGTAAGGATGGATAGTTACTACTTCCTTGAGTTGTCTCCAGGTGCCACTGTCTTTTAAGTTGATGTTTGCTAATAGTGTTCCATTTTTGTGAGAAACTCACTTCTGAAAGTGAGTCCAGAGCCCAGAATAGGAGAGAAGATCGTAGCCCTAGTTGTTTGGAAGCCAGCTTACTCTGAGTAGATGTTTGGGGTTGAAATTAAGTGCTCTATCCCAGCCTATTGCCGTCCTTATTAAAGGCACAGGGACCAAACCCCTGTTGATACAATAGGCTGGAGACTTTAAAACAAAACAAACCCCTTTTAATATGGGTGACAAACCTGTCAAATAGTCTAAAACACAAACAGCAAAACTCAAGTCCAAAGGAAGGAAATAGTCCACAGGAAACACGATGCAAACAGAATAGTCACAAGCAAGACGAACAGACCAGGATTCCAAGAAGCACTTTGCAAACGGTTGCCTTCAGCAACCAGCACCGCCCACACCTCCTCTTTTTATACAGCAGTCCCAAGGCGTTGCCTCTCAGTGCCTTCTCCTTTTACCCTGGAGTTGCCATATTGACTGCTGCTGATTTACTTTCGCTAATTGACGTGTGCAGGTGTCAATTAGCAAGTCCATGAGGTGTGGGTCTTCCGGGTCTGACTCATGCTCCTCACAAAGCTAAGCTTCATCAGGAACACGACTGGAAGGCCCAGGCTCTGCATCAAAACGTGAGTCCTGTAATTCACCAGAGCCTCCCTCTGCCCCTGATGGCCCTCCTCCACCTCCTCCTCCTCAGATTCCTCAGACTCTGCTGTTGGGAGCACAGGCTGGCACAGAATCACAACATTAAGTAAAGTGTGTAGGAAAGAGAAAGGAATGAAACATACTCCTTCCCTCCCTGCCTTCGTTTCCTCCTCCAACCTCATCAAAGGACCCCTCCGGATTCACCGAATGCTACATAAAAGGTTTATTTGAAAACACACAGAAAGCTTTCATTACATTACTGTCCTCCATGACAGATTAAGATGTCAGAATTAGGCATGTAAGAATCAATAACAGAATGGTGTGTGAGAGAAAGTCTTTGTAATTTCTTTGCCAGATATACTGAAGCCAAAGGCCCAGTGAGCTTCATTTTTGGAAAGCAATATCAGAAGAACATTTTCTCAGCTTCTGCCAGTCTTTTACCCAAATAACCTGATGGCCTCTTTATCATCCAGAGCCACAAAATATTAGTAGGGCCAATATAGTTTAGCTTCATATGAACTGGGGACGTAAAGTAGCCTTTGCGAAAAGTCCATTTTTATGACATTAGGACACACACACACATACACACCAAGGACCTAAAAACAAAATTTAACAAAAGGAACCAATGGGGAGGAGGTAGCAAATGCTTCCAATTTTCCACAAAATCTGTTGTCCTAAACCCTAAACAAAAGGAATGAGAGCTGACAAGGATTCAAATCAAGTTTTTCTAAGATTGCAGTGTTCACAATGGAATGTGAAAACAGACAGCAGCAAAGTTGGACTGCTTCCCAAGGATAAACAGCTAGAGGACCCATATTCAGAACACCAACTAACAGGACACAACCAGCATTTATATGACTTTCTTTCATAGGAAAAAACATGTCAGAAGTTAATATAGGCAGGGATACGCTGTGTAAATGTGCACATTCAGTGCACACTGGGGACTTTGGGACATGCATTTCTCCAAAAGGGAAAGCAAATACAGAGGAAATAGTTCCAGATTTAGAAAAAATGGTTAGCCGTTACTGAACAGTTGTGTAAAATGAGTATATATTTATATATGTGTATAAGAAAGAAAGGAAAAGAAAAGTGACGGACGGACGGAAGGAAGGAAGGAAGGAAGGAAAAAGAAAGTGAGAAAGAAACAAAAAAAGGGAGAAACAAAGAAAGAAAGATCTCTCTCCTTCTTTCCAAATCACAGCAAAATGAAAACAACTCTCCTCTAGTTTTTTTTTCTTTTTCCTTTATTGTTTCATTTCTTTGCCTTTCTTCTGTTTAAATAGCCATTCAAACCGAGACAGGCATCAAGCAAGACTGCATATTGTCTTCCCCCACCTTTATTCAATTTTTATAGCAATTCCATGGTGGGCCATGTCCTCAATCTGAACTTTCATCCCACCAACCTTTCTGGAAGACACATCTTTGTTCTACTCTGTGTGGACAAAGCAGCAATACTTTTCAGAACACTCTTAAAAAACATTGAGAGCATCAACGCAGTACTGCATGGAAGTCCACTAATAGTCAATTATCAGAAAACCAAAATCATGGCATTTGCCAAAAGGCCCAAGAGCCATTCCTGGAGGATAGATGGCCACAAGATTGAGCAGATCTCCTGCTTCAAAAACCTGGGAATAGACCTTTATTCTGCCAACAGAATGGGGACTATGTTGCTGAAAACTCATAGAGGGATTAATTTGCCATCGTGAAAAGGCCTTCTTTTCACCTAGTTCCCTACAGCTAGGAAATTCTTGATTCTGCTTGATGATAGGTATCTCAAGCCATGGAAGACCATGACCACAACAGGAGGGAAGCAGGCTGAAGATGCCTATTTTAAGATAAACTCATCAATGGATCATCCCGCTTTCCAAGTATCTTTCTCTGGTCCCATGACTTGGGTAAGACAGCCCAGTCAAGAGCTTGGAAGTCAATGACAACTAGAAGCTCCTTAGATATTGTGACCTTTAGTTCATTGATTTGTATGCTGGAGAAAGGACTTACTGGCTTCCCAGGAGATCCACTTTCCCCTGGAGGTCCTGAATTTCCCTGGAAATAGAGAACAAAATTGATGGCAATGAAATTTAGCCCAGTAGTAACACTGTTAAGAACAAAAGACGTGATGTTCATTTCAAGATTAGAACCATTGGAGATCACAAAAGCTCTTAAAGTTTCATAACATACCTTCTCTCCTGTCAAACCTGGGGGCCCACCGGGATCACCCTGAAATGAAAACCAAATTGTTAAAGTTGTTCAAAAATGAGCCATCAAAAGCACTGTTAATGAAAGGAAACACAACCTGACAAGAAAGTCTAGACCAGGGGTAGTCAACCTTGGCTCTTTTATGACTCGTGGACTTCAACTCCCAGAATTCCTGAGCCAGCCATGCTGAGGGAAAAGGGAGAGGTTTCCAAGCTGAGCCATGCTGGCTGAGGAATTCTGGGAGTTGAAGTCTACGAGTCATAAAAGAGCCAAGGTTGACTACCCCTAGTCTAGACTTATGCTCCATAGGTATTTTATCAGTATGATGACTTCTGGAATAGTGGTGAACCATTCAAAGGGATGCTACAAAAAGTGCATTGACTGAAAGAAGCAACTGTAATAAAGCATCTGTCCCCAGATGTTAGCCTATCTGTCCATCACAGGGAAATCAAAACTCTATCACAGGTAACTGTGATTGTAACAAAACTCAAAATAAATGTACCCTGGGCAAAAACATTAAACCTGAGGTTGTACCTATCTACCAGCCAATAAAGTTCATACAGGAAAAGGCAATGAACTGACTCCATATTTTAAATCTTTAGCTCAGTCCACCTTCGACTTTATTTTAGGATGGATTTTTATCCGAAGCTTCCCTATCAGTTTCAGGATTAAAGGGCTGGAAAATTCCTGCTCCATCTGGAGCAGTGTTTCTCAACCTTGACAATTTTAAGGCATGTGGACTTCAACTCCCAGAATTCCACAGCCAGCAATGCTGGCTGTGGAATTCTGGGAGTTGAAGTCCACATGCCTTAAAATTGTCAAGGTTGAGAAACACTGATCTGGAGGAATTAGCTAAAGGGAGAGCACAAATGTGAAGAACGTGAACAATCATCTGTCACCAACAGACAGTTGGAGGTTGGTGTTGAGAGAGAAAGAGGTCTCCTAGGAAGGAAGCACTGCAAGAGGAGGAGAAAAGTCTAAGATCTGACTGGATGTAATTGGTGGACAACGACTCTTGCTCAGTCAAAAATAGTCACCTATCCCTTATGGCTAGATTTTCCCAAGAAAACCCTCATCCTTATCATCACAAACATAGGTGTCTTCATAATCACCATCATACTACCACCACCATCATCATCAAGGCATGTTTATCATTCTCTCTTCAGGAGCATCAAAATGAATCTTGATAAACCCTTTACAAAAATTGAAAAGTTTCCCCAGAGCTAAAGCAATATTTTGATGTGATCAGGGAGACGTATTAACGGAATCTTCTTGTTGGATTCAAAGTTCTTTGAATTTAGTCTAGGCCCACATTTTCTCAATCTAAAACCCATCTCCAGGAACATATATCTCCTCTGAAAGGATGAAATAGCAGTTTGGGGAAATGAGATATTTAGGCCAGAAGAATGATGAAGTGGAGAAGGGTTAAATGCCCTCACCTCCCTTACTGCAATTTATCTGCTTTTACCTCAACCTCCATCTATTTTCTGGAATTGGAAAAATAAGCCCAGCAGTAAAAGTAGAACACCTCTTCATGGTGTTCCCATCAACTCCTAAGTAATTTAGGTCTTCTCTGAATTACAGGTTTAATGCACGAGTAGAGAAAGTATCAGCAGGTGGCAGTATCTGGCTGACCTAGTTTGTGCATAGAAGGCAAACAAGGTTGAACTTGGTTAATATTTACTGTAGATGGGAGATCCTTATTTATTTATTTATTAGGTTTTTGACCCACATCTATTACTTTATAAATAATTCAAGGCAGTGAACATTCCTAATACTCCTTCCTACTCCTATGCTCCCCATAACAACCATCTTATGAAGTGGGTTGGGCTGAGAGAAAGGGACTGGCTCAAATTCACCCAGTAGACTTTCATACCTAAGTTGGGACTAGAATTCAGAGTCTCCTGGTGATTGACCCAAAGTCACCCAATTGGCTTTCATGCCTAAGGTGGAACTCGCCATCTCCTAGTTTCTGGGCCAGCACTTTAGCCACTACACCAGATTGGTTTATGGGAATATCAGGGCTGTACACTAGATCAGTGGTTCTCAACCTGTGGGTCGGGACCGCATTTGGGGTCGAACGACCATTTCACGGGGGTCGCCAAACAACGCAGTCCACCATTTTTTCCCCCTTTTCCTTAGCTGTGCTACTCCCTTTTATTCTATTGGCTTTTGAAAGCCAATAGAATAGACTCTCTTGAATAGAGTCTAATTCTATTGCTTTCAAAAGCCAATAGGAATTGTCCAGGCTGTCTCTGCCCTGCTGAGCCCGCCAAAAGTCCCATTCTGCAAACGGTGCTGCACCAGTTGAGTAGTCCTCGACTTACGACCGGTTGAGTAGTTCTCTACTTACGACCGGTTGGGGGGTCGCGGCATTAAAAAGGTTGAGAACCACTGCACTAGACTGTGATGAGAAAAGAGAAGAAGGCAAAGACAAGTTACTGTTCCCAAGAAAAGTACATGGATATGTCTATGAGACCATCAGAGATCAAATTGGAAGGAGGCTCCACTTTTACAGATGATTTATTTTCCAAGAAGAGTAGTAGTGGTAAGTCAGAAAATAATCCTTACTGGTTTTCCTGGAAGGCCAATTCCAGGTGGGCCTGGCAACCCTGGAGGTCCTGGTTCTCCAGCAAGCCCTTCAGGGCCAACGAAACCTGGATCCCCCTAAGATAACATCACAGCCATTAGTCAAGTTTATCTATCAGAAGAATTCCCCACCCCACCCCATCCCTGTCTTCAACTAGCACAATACATAACAGTGAGATGGGTGGCGTATATATTTAATGAAATAAATTAATAAATACCTTTTGGCCTTTGGGCCCTACTATGCACAGCTCTCCAGGTCGGCCCTAGAAAATAGCAAAAAACAGACTTTGTTAGCTTTCCTTACATTTCATGCAGTTCACGATCAGCTTCCTCAAAGATGGACTCTGAAACTAAAATAATTAGATGGTGACTAATCAAGGAGAGAAGCAACCTAGAATTAAGGAGAAATGTCCTGACAGTGAGAACAATTCATCAGTGGAACAGCCTGCCTCCAGAAGTTGTGGGTGCCCTAACACTGGAGGTTTTTAAGAAGAGATTGGACAACCATTTATCTGAAATGGTATAGGGTCTCCCGCTTGAGCAGGGAGTTGGACTAGAAGATTTCCAAGGAACCTTCCAACTTTGTTATATTGTTACTGTTACTCTATAGGCTGAGGATAAGGTTTACTTAAGCCTGAATATGCTCAACTCTCCCTCTAGTTAGGAAAAGAGTAGGAAGCAAGACAGAAATTGGTCTTCGCCAAGAATATTAAGCCTTTGGATTGGCTGAACCTGGCACACCTTGCTTACTTATGAGTGGAATATGGTTCAGCTTGGACACTGTTCTCAAGTCATGCAATGGCTTGACCTCAAATGCAACTACCTATATCTATTTCTCTCTGTACAGGATAGCAAAATAGCCGAACAGCTATTAAACATAAATATCAAAACTAAACAAAAAACCTGTCTCTACCCCATTCCTCAAAGATACAAAGATCCTAGGAAAAATGGTGTTTGAATATTGATGTAATTCTCAGGGAATCATTAGAACATCATCTAATTCAGGAATCAAGGGGAAATCAGCAACAGCGATGTCACCAAAGAGAAGGATGCCTGTTGTGCAACTTACATCTCGCCCAGGGGCACCTGATTTTCCTTGAAGTCCTAAGTCTCCTTTCTCACCCTTCTGTCCCTGCAGAAAATGACCAAGAATGACAGAATTTAGTAGGCAATTCAGTGTATTTCAGCCACAATTTAAGTTTTCTAAACCTACAATTTCACCACTGACTCTAGTTCATTGATCTGCTATTTTCCCAATTGGCGTTAGGGCTTCTTAACCAAACAGTGAACGACTATTCTTAATCACCGCATACTTCCTTAATCATGTGTTAAGAAAATAGTAATTTCCTATCTTGAAATGGGAGGGAAACAGTTAGGTGGATCATCTTTCCATGAACCAACTACTTTATTCTCCAAAGCTAGGATTTGTCAATTTTATCCAATCAGATGCCTTGAATCAATTTAGGAAGTCTGTCTTGCTTTGGTTTTGAATCATGTCACATTGGTTTCTGAACACTGGCTCAGTTGCATCCCCTACTAATTCAATCCCTGAACTGAATTTTGGCATTAAAAACTTACTTTCTGCCCGAGACCTCCAATCAGTCCTTGAAGCCCCTAGAAACAAAAAAAAGTATTCATTAATTAGCAATGTAGAAATTTATAGTCTAAACCAGTGTTTCTCATCCTTGGCAGAATTAAGCTACGTGGACCTCAATTCCCAGAATTTCCCAGCCAACATGTTGGTCTAAACTATAATAAAACTTAAGAACCAGTTTATCATGAACAATTAATTTTATATCCCTAAAACAGCCACTATCCAGAAGTGTTGGTTTATGATCTGGGATTCAAAATCCACCCTAACTAAAGGACACCAAATTGGAAAAGAAGGCTGGTTCAGGGATTTACAAATGTGCTATTTGGAACACATCTATATCCAACATATTCATGTGTTCAGAGAAGCTATGGTATGAAATATGTAGAGTTTTCAGAGACTAAAATTCACTCATTGTAAGGACATGATAGAAGAAGTTGAGCTTTCAGAGCTGGCCAACAGCCAACATTTATTCCTGATAAATGTTTTTCTACTTGATAAACCTGCATATGTTTTCTCTTCTTAGTGGCCTGGGGGTTGACCATCAATGAGCGGTATATTGGATTGCATATCATCTTTTCAGCTCAGTTTCAGTCTTAACCATTTCTTCAAATGCATGAATCATCTAAGTGGAACTGTTACTTCCAATGGTTTGGTGCAGTGGGGAGAAGAAAAAGAGATGTGAAAGAGGAAGAGGTCCTAAGGAATGAGGAGAAGATGACCAGAGCAGAAGGTAAGGGAAAGTCAGCTAAACAATATTGTTTTGTAACAACCAGCCAAAATTTTTATTTTGTTACATTTCTAGGTTGGCTTTTGTGCACATAAAGCAGGAGACATCTGGCCAGGTCCAGAGAAGAGCTACAGTGTCTTCATAGGCCTGGCTCTGGGATAGCGAAACTAAATATTTATCATTCACAATATAAGCTTTGGCTGTGTGCAGTGAGCTGTCTCCCTAGCCTTAGTTCCAATTAACTGGGAGAAGGGGAAAACCTCAGCATCTCTGCAAAACGGAACAGAGGAGATGGGTTAAGCAGATGGCCACAAGGCTCTGCCCAGAGTTAGGAAGGTCACAGGAAGTTTACTAGCTGAGGCAACTGTTGAGATTGCACTTGACAGACATTGTCCCGCTGGATTCAGATTCAGATGCAAGGACACCTGCCAAGTGATGTTTCTCTAAAGATGCAAAGAATCATAAGGTTGGAAGGGAATGGAGAGGTCATCAAATCCAACCCCCCCCCCCCACTGCTTGTTGCAGAATCTGCAGAGTCTCCAACAGTTAACCATCCAGCATCTGTTGATGTAATGGGCAAAAGGAATGACTTTGAGAGACAAGAGAAAGAACAGTAGCCAGGACAGTGATCTGATAAAAGAAATCTGAGTTCAAAGCAGAACTGTAATCTGAGACGGTGCCCCCGACAAGACCTTCTAGTTCTCACAAAGTTAAAAGAGGAGGAGTGGGGAAGTGCATCCACACTTACAAGATGCTATAACTTTATAATAAAAGCAGTATTGGCCTGCATGACTTTGCTTTCCTAGTCTGGTTTTCTTTGAAGGGTTCACAGTTTGAAAATCTCCAGCAAAGAATGGGAATTATTCTACACCATGCAGTAGCCTGATAGCTGGAACTGTAAGAAATATTCTTCTGAACCACCTCTTTTTTTTGGTCATTTTGATAGCTTCTGTCTTGGTCTAGATCTTGCCCTCTGGGACGATAAAGAAATTCTCTCTCTGAGGTGATGGTAGTGTGACAGTGTTGAGCCCTCCATCACTTTTCTAGATCAAGCTTGCATCGGTTTATATGACAACAGAGATAGCAGAAGTATCAAACAGAGGTATCTGGGGTAGCTGAAAGAGAAGGTCATCAAAATCAAGACGACACGCTGCAATTTTGCAATGGAAGTCCCATTCCTTTTTAATGTGTCCACATAAAAAGCTGTTGGGGCTTTGACTGTGTGGGTGCGCCTGACACCTTGACTTTTCACACGCACTCACACCCTTGGTGTGATTGATTCTTCCTTTACACAACACTTTGATGTTGTCCTTTCAATCCTGGCCTTGTCACTCTGGCTGAGGAATTCTGGGAGTTGAAGTCCACAAGTCTTAAAGTTGCCAAGGTTGAGAACCCCTGCTCTAATCCTAAACAACTGAAATCACAGCAGACCCTTAGGGTTGTGTCATTTGAAACTGCATTTATCCCATCCATGGCTGTTTTTTTTTGACAGAACCTTATTATATGGCTATAATGTATATACTTGCCTACCCTTGGATAGACGCACGTAACAAGTACAGATGCTACAAAAGATTCTGTCCCTCAAAATGATAGCAAGTTCCAGAATAGGTCAAGTTTAATCTCCCTTGAACTGAATTGACCTCTGCTAATTTTATGGACTCTTCCAGTTGGCATTTTTAGAAATAATGCCTAAGCATGTCATTATCTTCTTTCCCAATGTCTTTCCAACTTCAAGTCCAGCTTCTAATGGCGTCTTTTATTGTGGTCTCTCATCCTAATTACATCCAGCTCATCCTAATTCAATCCTGTTTTATTTTTATGTTTTTCATCTAATCCAAGCTGGGCGTAATGGTGTTTGGAAATGACCTTGGGAGACAGGAGAAAGAGAGACAATAGTGTGATAAACAAAGGGATGAGGTGGGACTCAGATGGGACTCTCCCTAGTTATGGGGAGAGTAAAAGTAAGGTGGGGAGACGTACATTCATATTTGCAAGACTCTGTAACGTAACTGTGAAGAGTGATTCGCTTTTCACCCAGTTTCTTCTCCGATCTCAACTTGACAACTGACGGGAGGGGGGTGGTTGAATTGGGTCGGGAATGGAATGCCAAGGATTCGTCTGAAGATCATGAGATCCTGTTTCTCCCTTCAAGGTCACTCTGCTCAGGTGTTTGACTGATCCAGGCAGTTCCCATAACAAAAGGAGTGTACGTGATTGGACATCGCAATGGGCAGAAAGGGATGGCCAAATGGGGAATTAACATTTAATTATGTGGACCTTTGAGCAGGAAACTCAGAGCTGGTTTTGCTCGTTCTATTCAAATGTAGTGTTTTCAATAAAAGTGTTACTTGTGGGAAGAACAATGCCCCAGGAGTTCCTTTCTTGGATTCGCTAGTTGGACATCTGAGAGTAACTTTACAATAAGGATAGTGTTAGCATTCACGGTTAGTGCTTTCTGTCTAGACTACTTCAATGGCCTCCTAGTTGGCTCTCTGGTACAGAGCAAATTATAAATATTATTAATATGTTTTTTTCTGTCTTCATCAGATTAGACTAATGGGGACAGATCTAAAGGTCTCCCTTTAGGAGGGCCCTATGTTCAACAGCACTGGACAAAGTTATGTCTCCTTTCTTTAATCATTCCCTCTGTCCTTCATCCTAAAGGCTTTTTTGGGTAAATAAAGGACATCTAGACTGTTGTGAAAGAGACAAACAGGCTTCAGGGGTCCTGGCTAAGCAGGGATATGTATGAGAGAGTTAAAGAACACGCAAACAAGTCCTGTTCACACAACGGTTGTTATGAAGTCAGTTTCAAAGCTGGATGTTCCTTCATTCTGCAAGTTACTTTGATTAACTTTGGTTGCTTTTGAGTGTGTGTGTGTGTGTGTGAGAGAGAGAGAGAGAGAGAGAGAGAGAGACACTCTTATTATGTTGTATGACAGCAGCCTTTTTGGATAGTATAGTTTATGGTTCAAGGTAGTCTGCAAACCCAGAATGTTCAGTGATTACATGATAGGTATATTGTGTGAACATAGTCAAGGATGCTGTTAGGTAAAGTGGGAAAAAAAGACAAGAAAAGACATAAAAAAGAGAAAGCAGCCCCAGAAGGCAACTTGGCCAAGCTGAAGCCTTCTTCTCCTATGCCAGGGCTTCATTTGGACTGAAACAAGTCCATTTTCCCCTTCCCGGAACATCACATGTTCCACAGAATCAAGGTTCTGCAGCCTATTTTTCAGAGCTGTTGATCTTCGCAGGTATGTCTGGGCCAACATCACCCGAAGAATGTTTGGGATTTTCTTCCTCATACTTCCCCCCCAAGTTAAGGCTTGCTTTACAAGCAGAGTATGTTTCAAAAGTAAATCATAATATCTTAAGCCAATATTGGCCAAATCCTTCCTGAGTTAAATCTGTTGGAATGCAGAGAGGGATTTGTGTGAAAATTGGAGGCCTGTTCAAGGCGAAGAGAAAGAACAGGGAGAGGCTTAAATAAAACATTTGTTTTGGTTTTGTTTGGTTTTCTCATATTTTGGTAAAGGCATACCTACCTTTTCTCCTTGGTCTCCCTTCTCCCCTTTTGGGCCTTCAGCACACTTGAAAAAGAAGCAAGGAAGGGTTAGGATGGCAAGGCAGATACAGAAGGAAAAGAGGAAAAAGCAAGAAGATGCCAAGTTCTCATGAGTCTCCTTGGAGACAAAGGGCCTCACCTGTAACGGAGCTTCAGGTGAGATCCGGACACAGTCAGCACCCTAAAGGGAGATCAGAAGATAAAGCAATCCTCAGTTGTCAAGCCATTTAAAGCCCAGGTCAGTTCAGAAAGAAAGATTCACTGATACATTCTTTAATAAACTTACGGTCAAGGCGGTAAGAAGTTAACATACAAAATTTTGGGAAGGAAATAAGCTAAACGCCTAGTGCTCGTTTATCAATGGAAGAGAATATTTGTAGCTCAGGAATGAATTGTGGGGTCCTTGATGCTCTGTGACAGTGGTTCTCAACCTGTGGGTCGGGACCCCATTTGGGGTCGAACGACCATTTCACGGGGGTCGCCAAACAATGCAGTCCGCCATTTCCCCCCCCTTTTCCTTAGCTGTGCTACTCCCTTTTATTCTATTGGCTTTTGAAAGCCAATAGAATGGACTCTCTTGAATAGACTCTAATTCTATTGGCTTTCAAAAGCCAATAGGAATTGTCCAGGCTGTCTCTGCCCTGCTGAGCCCGCCAAAAGTCCCATTCTGCAAACGGTGCTGCACCAGTTGAGTAGTCCTCAACTTACGACTGGTTGAGTAGTCCTCGACTTACGATCGGTTGGGGGTCGCGGCATTAAAAAGGTTGAGAACCACTGCTCTATGAGCTTGTTTCTTTTCTTTCAGACCTAGGTAACATCATCAGTGAGTGCTAGAAGGGGTGGTGTTTGCTCTCATTTAATAGACAAGTGGCTTGCCCTGTCAGGGTGAGTCTGGCCTTAGTGTTTCCTTGATTAGGCTGCTTTTTTGTTGTTACTTCAGGAAACCCAAAGACCAAAGCACCTCTTCACCAGCAATCAGCACCCATAGGAGCAGAGATTAGCACCAAGATTTTATTTCATTTATTTACTTATTGATTACATTTGTTAGCCACCCATCAATTTCCTACAATCAAGAAGTAAATAATACCCCAATCAAAGAACTACCAACTCATTTTTCCAGAACTGTGCGTATGCTAGTCTTGCTGCCATTATTATATGTAGAATTAAATACCGTATTTCTTTACTATATTTTCTGTTTAAAATACCCAGCAAAAAGATCTCTGGTTTCCAATCTATGGGTTGGTCCATTATTTCTTTGATCCATCTTCTTATTTTAGTCCAGTATTTTTTCGCAACTGGGCATGTCCACCATAAATGATAATATGTTCCATATACTTTTTTACATTTCCAACATTTTGGGGAATGAGAATATACCATCAGAGGAAGAAGTGATAAAGAAAATCCTGGATTGTGCTGTGATGGATAAATTAACAAAAGAGATAAAAGAAAAGGAAGACACAGAGTACTATTTAATATGGAATAAGTGGTACGATTGGTTGGGGACTAGAAATAATAGAGGAGAATAAATGTGGAAAGGTCAAAAGTGGAAAATGTGTGTATAATAATGTATAGTAATAATAATATGTATTATTTTTAGTATGAAGTATAGTATGAAGGAAGAAAAATGCAAACAAGAAACAACGGGACAACAACGACAAATATATCTAAAGAAGAATAAGGAGGGAAAATGTAAATAATAGATTACCGTTACGAAATTGCTGTTAAAAAAAAAAAAGGAGGAGCACACACTGTGTGTGTATGTGTGTCATGTTTTGTTTTGTCTTGTTTTGCTGGGTTTAAAAAATAAAAATAAAAAAAACCAAAAAAACCCCCAAAGAACTACCAACTCATAGAAAGAAGCTAATACATATTGCACTTATGAAGTTACCTAGTTGGGTAAATGAAACACCTGCAAGAAAACATCCAAGCTCAGAGAGCACTGAGGAACCCACAGCTCATTTATTAATTGTACAGACTGCACTGGTTACCAGTTCGCTTCCAGGTCCAATTCAAGGTGTCGGTCATTACCTTTAGGGCCCTTTGTGACTGGGGTCTGGGATATTTGCAGAGCCACCTCAACCCAAATGGGATTAGCCTGCCCAACTAATGCCAACAGAAGAGAGCCTGCCTGCTAAGGAATCTCAGCTGGTGGGGTCAAGGAGAAGGCCTTTTCCATTGTGATCCCTGCCCCGTGGAACATACTGTTGGTGGAGGCGAGATCTGCTTCCACCTTCTTGGCCTTCGGGAAGGGCCTCAAAACCTGGTTTGGGCATGGGGCCCCTAAGAGCCCTCTCTTGGCTGGATGTGGTTGGGGTAAGAAGACCTCACCCCATGTCACCCATCCCCCTTGTTTTAGTTTTTACATAACTCTTTTAATTTTTTGTTTAATGTTTTATCTTTGTATCATTTGCAAGCCGCCCACAGTTGCTGTACTGGTGAAGTGGACAGTATCTTTCTTTCTTTCTTTCTTTCTTTCTTTCTTTCTTTCTTTCTTTCTTTCTTTCTTTCTTTCTTTCTTTCTCTCTCTCTCTCTCTCTCTCTCTCTCTCTCTCTTCCTTCCTTCCTTCATTCATTCTCTCTCTCTCCCTCCCTCTCCCTTCCTTCCTTCTCTCTCTCTCTGTCTCTCTTTCTTCCTTCCTTTCTTCTCTCTCTCCTCCTTCCTTCCTTCCTTTCTTCCTTCATTTTCTTTCTCTCTCTCACTTCCTTCCTTCTCTCTCTTTCTCTCTCTCTCTCTCTCTCTTTCTTTCTTTCTTTTCTTATATATAAATATTAATGAATTCATTAAAGCGAAGACGCTAAGAGGCCGTTTGAGCCTCTTTTTCCAAAAATACAATATTGAAAGGCTAGTCATCTTTCTTCCAGACAAGACTGATCCTGAAATATTCCTCTGCTCATCGTGAGTTAAATTTTTTGAGATGCTTTCATTTGTGTCCCAGCCCTGAGACCTCTCTTGCATTAGTTGAATGTTCCAAATCTCGTAAGCCAGCATCCCTCTTTGAGGGACTTGGGCAATTCAGATACGTGAAAAATAAATAAATTAAAAAAATCTGCTTCAATCCCCAGATCCTACCTCACGACATCGAAGCCTGAAAGTGGACAGGCATCCCAGGAAGCTTAAGAAAGAGCCAACTTACACGATCACCTTTCTCTCCTTTGGATCCATAGATTCCTGGAGATCCCTGTTCACCTTTCCCACCCTGCAAGGAAAAGAGGCAAAGCTTAAGAAAATGTCAGCCAGAAGAACAGCCTCAGGACAAGCGCTCAGTAGAATTCCCTCTTGAAGCTGTCCAAAACAGATCCTCCCTCAAGCTGAGTCAATTCCATCATCTCTGCCTTTGGTCAATTGTCTTAGTATGTCCTTGTGGTCACATGACCTCACTTCCTTCATCTTTCCTTGATACCTGAATAGGGAAGTGGGATCAGCAGGAAAGAAGAAGAGGAGAATTGGGTCGATATGGTGGAGAAGGAAGGAGCTACACTGGTGGGAGGAAACACCCATCCAATGAGGAGAGAATGAGGGCTGCTGCCCTGAAGATTGACGGCACACTGAGCATTGTTAGCAGAGGTTCTAACAATGGCCGAAACAAGGTTTATGGGTACATCAAACAGCATTAATGACTAGGACACACAATCCACCCCACTCTTGAAATTACTGTAAATACACAAAAGTAAAGTAGTGTTAAATTATGTATGTCTGCCCGTAAGATCTGCAAGATTAGCAATAATGGTGGTACAATACGTTTATTAAAGCTGGAGAAAGCATTTTAGTCTATTTACACTCTTGGGAAACATTATTGATTTTGGAACCAATCCGCAACGATTCTGAACTGTTTGATGTAATGGAAGTTATATGTTTCGCAAAGAAACAAAATCTAATCAGAGACAATCAGAGAGGAAAATGGAAAATAGCAATAGCCATAGCACTGAGACTTATATACCATATAATAATAATAATAATAATAATAATAATAATAATAATAATAATAATAATAATAATAATAATAAATCCATCCTGCGACGATACCTGTAATACCATCAAACATCCACATCTGCCTATCCCAGGTCCTGGGTAAGGACTCGATAGGTAGACAAAATGCCAAATCCAGTCTGAACATCTGGCTGACTGTGCGATGATCCATAATAATAATAAAAAGTTGGAAGGGACCTGGGAGATCATCTAGTCCAACCCCCTGCTCAGGCAGGAAACCCTATACCAGTGTGGCGAACCTATGGCGTGGGTGCCAGAGGTGGCACTTAGAGCCCTCTCTGTGGGCACGCGTGCTGTCGCCCCAGTCTTTGCTGGGTTTTATAAAACCTTTTCGCTTTAGGCCTCCGCCACCATGTGCAAAAAAAAAAAAAAAAAAAGGTTCAATCAGTCAATTTCAACTTCTTGCGGGAAAAAAAAGGATCTTGCAAAGTTGGAATTGATTGATTGAATTTTTTAGTCCCACCCAGTCTGCCGTTACCACGGCAGCCACGCCCACCCAATGGGCCATGCCCAGCCAATTGGTCATACCTAGCCAATGGGCCACACCCACCCGGCACTTGACAATGCATAAGTGGGTTTTGGGTTGCAGTTTGGGCACTCAGTCTCTAAAAGGTTCGCCATCACTGCCCTACATCATTTCAGACAAATGATTGTCCACTCCTCTCTTCTTAAAAACTTCCAGTGTTGGAGCATTTACTGCTTCTGGAGGCAGGTTGTTCCACTGGTTAATTGTTCTCACTGTCAGGAAGTTTCTCCTTAGTTCTAGGTTGCTTCTCTCCTTGATCAGTTTCCATCCGTTGCTTCTTGTCCTGCCTTCAGGTGCTTTACAGCCCCCTCTAAGCAGTTTACAGAGTCAGCATATTGCCCCCCAAAATCTGGGTCCTCATTTTACGAAATTTGGAAGGATGGAAGGCTGAGTCAACCTTGACCTGGTGATAATCAAATTGCTGCAGTCGGCAGAATTAGCCTGGGATACTGCATTCTAAACCCTGAGCAACCATGGTTAATAGCAGCTTTGGGGATAGTGGTCAGTTTTTTGCAAGGGACAGAAAAAGCAACTCAGGAGAACGATGGGATTCAGGTGCCTCAAGCTGCAGAAATGGTCAAGAAAAGGGAGAAACATACCTTCAGACCAGGGGGACCCAAGGTAGCCTGTGGAGAGAGAGAGGGAAAAAAAAGCAAAATGAATGCATCTGGTCGAGATACCCCAAAGCAAACCAACCAGTTGGTCACTATCCATTTGGAGTGACGGCGCCTAGATCTGAATACAATACTCTAAACAAGGTCTGAGCAGAATAGAGTAGATGAGAATGGTTACTTCCCAAAACGTTGACCCTGGGTTTCTCTGAATGCTCCCCCAAATTGTATTTGCCATTTTAGCAGTTGCATGACACTCGTGGCTCATATGAACTTGCAGGGAAATAGGAAATAAATAAATAAATAAATAAATAAATAAATAAATAAATAATAATAATAATAATAATAATAATAATAATAATAATAATAATAATAATAATAAAATTAAACTGCTCTGGGACTTCAGAATTCAAACAGACAAGCACCTGCAACATAACACCCCAGACTTAACAAGTGTCGATAAGAAAGACAAAAAAGTCTGGATAGTGGACGTGGCAGTGCCTGGAGATAGCAGAATAGAAGAGAAAGAACTGGAGAAGATAACAAAATACAAAACCTACAAATAGAAATAGAAAGACTGTGGCAAAAGCAAGCAAGGGTAGTACCAATAGTAATAGGCTCCCTGGGTGCAATCCCAAAACAACTGGAGCACCACTTGAACACCATTGGCATTGACAAATTCGCTATTAGTCAATTGCAAAAGGCTGCCTTACTAGGAACTGCTTCCATCCTGCGACGATACCTGTAATACCATCAAACATCCACATCTGCCTATCCCAGGTCCCGGGTAAGGACTCGATAGGTAGACAAAATGCCAAATCCAGTCTGAACATCTGGCTGACTGTGCGATGATCCATAATAATAATAATAACAGTAGTAGTAGTAGTAGTAGTAGTAGTAGTAGTAGTAGTAGTAATAGGGTTTTTTTCTGTTCAGTTGTTATTTTCTGTTCAGTTGTGTCTGCTTCTCAGAGACTGCCTGGCCAGATTCCTGCAGGGTTGGTTTTTTTTGGGGGGGGGGGGCAAGGATTTTCAGAAATGATTGCCAATGCCTACTTCTGAGGGCTAAGTAAGAGTGACTGGGCAAAGGACACCCAGCTGCCTTTGTGCCTAAGACAAACTAGAACTCATGATCTCCCAGTTTACTAGCCTGATGCTTTAGCCATTACAGTAACCTGGCTGTCTTGCAGGCTAGGATAGGCCAGTTCCAAGAACTGTAGGGTGTCGATAGGACTGATAACAGAAGAAGACAGAGTGGAAGAAAAAAAAATTCTTTTATTTCATTTCTGGGAAGTTTGGGGTTGGTTGATTGATTTAACAGAAAAGAAGCTTTGGGCAGCTTCGGGCATGCGTTCGTTGAGCCCGCGTGAAAGGGACAGTAGTTGTTTGGCTGCAGACTTCCAATTTTGCAGCAAGACAATCTGGGAAAGAGGGGCGTCTGATTCTCTGCTCTAGCATCCATCCCCCCCAAGAATACTCCACACCTCAGAGTCAGCTGTTGGTCCCCGTGTCTTAGATGGAGAGTTTAGAGAGGTATCAGTTGGGATGGTTTAAGACAAAATCCCTTGTGTTACTCAGTCTGACATTTCAGCACAGCTGTCTGGTCCTCTTGCAGTTTCCCCTTTTGACCAAAAATTATCCCTGGGAGAAGGGTGGTTGTGTGGATGCCCTAAAGGGAGGTGGAGGATTCACAACCCATGGCAGGCACTCTTGGCAACCAGAGAGTCCGCTAGGCAAGCAAGCCACCAGCCAAGGCAGAGGAGAAGACTCAGCGCTGAAAGTGATTCCCTGCTTCGACTTGGGAGGCTGAAAAAGCACCCCTGGAAAATTGGCTGCTGTGAAGGTGAATGCAGGAGGCCCTGCCAAGTGTTACCTCTTTGGGGTCCCTATTTGTGGGGACGGCGTAGACAGTAGGTCGCAAAGGACAGTAACTGCATTCAGCATCACTCAGCATGGAAATGGATGGGAGTCTCACCAACGCATCTGGCAGATAGGACCAGATGGAGCTTGATTTGGATGAGCATGAATGTTCTGGATATGATCATAAAATTACTGCTCTGCACATGTCTGGCGTGCATTCCTATAGCAGAGTAAAAGGTGGTTTTCCACAGGGCAACTGAACTGTCTTGATTTCTCCTTTGAAAACATTTCGCTTCTCATCAGTTGTTTTTGCCAAAGCTGCTTTGGAACAACCATGACCTGAATGATTGAGAATCTCCATAAACTATAGCGGAGTAGAGATAGTTCTTGAGTTATGAGCATAATGGAGCCTGCCTATCACGGTTGTAACTCAGGACATTTGATCACATGATTAACTTGATGTTATGAGCTTTTATAAGCTTTTTTTGCAGCAGTCAAAAACATTAAGCCAATGCCCTGTCATTAAGCAAACCAACAGTTCTCTGTGGGTTTGATTTTGCCCCAAACTGGAAGTAGAAGCAGGCTTTAGGCAAGGCCATCATAAAATGCACTTATGTGACCGTGGGATGCTGCAAATGGCCATAAATGCGGTCTGGTTGCTAAGCACCTGAAGTGTGGTCACGTGGCTAAGGTGAGATGAGAGTTGGAAATTTAAATCCAGATCATAAGTACACCCCAGGTAAGTCCATCGGAATTTCATAGAGTCAGAATTTCATATGCTTTAAGTTGAGGACTACTGTACTGAGATGGCTGCCTTAAAATAAGTTATGGGGAAAATATTAATAAAACACAAATCTTCACTCAGAAAACCAAGAACGTACAAGAAAGAAACTCAAAATTGGTATAAAAGGAGAGAAAGAAAAGAAAAGGAGAGAGAGGGAGAAATTATTATTATTTTCAAGACTCTGCTATTAGTGTCAGTATCAATAAAGCAGAGTTCCAGCAGTTCAAGTGGTTTCTGTTTCCTGGTGTGTTTTTTGCCCTCCGCTAAGAAGTCACAGCCCATCCATACCGACAAAAAGCTGGGCTCAAATATTTTGCCGAGCTACAGTAGCGTAACTCTGCCTCTCTTTGCCTGCTCCCCTCCAAAAAAGAAAGAATAAATTAACTGACTAACCTTTGATTGCCCAAAGAAAACCAGGTCCTGAGGCAGCTGCTTTTGCAAATGCTCAAGCTGGCTACACTGACTCAGCTAGAAAGCTCAGGTTTAATTTAACTTTTGAAATGATTCTTTTCCTTGCTTTAAAGTAGTGGTTCTCAACCTTTTTAATGCCGCGACCCCCCAACTGGTCGTAAGTCGAGGACTACTCAACCAGTCGTAAGTCGAGGACTACTCAACTGGTGCAGCACCTTTTGCAGAATGGGACTTTTGGCAGGCTCAGCAGGGCAGAGACAGCTTGGACAATTCCTACTGGCTTTTGAAAGCCAATAGAATTAGACTCTATTCAAGAGAGTCTATTCTATTGGCTTTCAAAAGCCAATAGAATAAAAGGGAGTAGCACAGCTAAGGAAAAGGGGGAAAAAAATGATGGACTGCGTTGTTTGGCGACCCCCGTGAAATGGTCGTTCGACCCCAAATGGGGTCCCGACCCACAGGTTGAGAACCACTGCTTTAAAGAATGCCTGTCAGACTAGGAACGGAAGTGTAATTTTGTGGGGTTGAACCAAAATGGTTCTCTTTTCCGGCTGCAACTGCCAGCCAGATGTTTGCAGGAGAACCTCTGTGAAAAAGGTACATTTTTTTTTCCTCTGTGGCATGGCGGAAAGAGAAGCCATGTCTACATTGAATGCCTTAGTAACATCTGGATTGGAGCTTTGCACTTCTCTGCTCTTGGCTGATCTCAAAAGAACCAAGCAATGTTGATCCCAAACCACTTCTAGATGGAGAAACAATGAAGCTCTAGAAATTCCCAAGCTTACTTTATGCAAAAAGTCAGAAAAGCAGTGAAATGCCTGCAGTGGAAGACTGGATGATAAAATTAACTGAATTTGCAGAAATGGTAAAGGTGGCCAATTTGATCAGAGCAAAAACAATAAAGACTTTTTTTCCCCCTCAAAGCTTTATCTGAACTTTTTTGCTGAAAGAAGAGAAGAACAAACAGATGATTTGGCGATTAGGGGATTAAAAATGAGATGAAAAGGCGGCAGAAATATTTTAAGGTGATAAGACCTCGATAGAAGAAGGGTGGAAGGCACAATTGTGTGTTTTATTTGTTTTTTCTTATATTGCTATTTCTTATTTTCTATCTTTATGCTTGTTTGTCTTGTATATTTTGCTCTCTCTCTCTCTCTCTCTCTCTCTCTCTCTCTCTGTGTGTGTGTGTGTGTGTGTGCATGTGTGTGTGTGTGCGTGCATGAGTGTCTGTGTGCAAGTTCCAGGAATGTAAATTAGTTTAAAAGTTTTTAAAAAGCTGAAAGAAAATAAAAACGAAAAGCTGTGTCTTTTTTGCTGAGAAAAACCATAGAAATGTGTTTATAAAAGAACTAGTAAACTGTATCTTTATCTACATGGAGTTATCTGCAAAAATCCTTTGAAAACTACAATTGGTCCTGAACATAATAAGAAGATTGGTGAGTATGCAGAATCTATTGGTGAGGATGTATAATATAAATCCAGTGAGGTTATTACCCTGTTCATCTCTATGTTACCAAGAATACTTAAATCTTTGGGGATACAAATATCACAAGGTCACAGTCCTTTAGTGACCATTTGAAGCTACAATGGCATTGTACAATGGACTTACAACCGGTCCTCACACTTATAACCATCGCAGCGTCCGCAGTCATATGGTCAAAATTCAGGCAATTGGAAACTGGCATGTATTTACAACAGTTGCAACAACCTGGGTGTCAATGCTGCTAACATTGGATGTTGTTGCTTTGACAACATATGGAGATGCAGCCTTTTTTCTTTCTTATGCTTTACTCTTAGAATTAGATGATGCTGGAAAGGAGGAGGAATGTGATGGGAGTTAGTTAGACATAATAATATTGTACTAGTGTGTGAATTCAGGGCTTTTGAAATAAGAGATGATAAGAAAAGGCAGGTTGGAGTAAAGGAGGGAAAGCCTGCATTTCAAACTAATTGGAGAATGTGATTTATGACTGTTAATTAGAGGAGGGAATTGTGTTTGATACTATGTGCTAAGGGGAGGGGAATCCAGATTTTGGCTTCGACTATGTACGTGCAGATGCTATGCAACGTGAATAAAGATTCTTTAAGGTAAACACCTTAAAGCTCACAGCTGCATTCACCATTTGCGACTTTCCAGGCCGTCTTTTGACAAGCAAAATCAGTGGGGGAAGCCAGATTCTCTTCACAGCTGAAGGGATTTGCTTAACAACTATGGCAAAAAGGTTACAAAATTAGGTGCCATCCACTTAACAACTGCCTTGCTTAACAACAGAAATTCTGATCTCAGTTGAGGACGGCTTGTATCTTGGCAGATCTAATTAAGATCAGCAGCTTTTCGCAAGGAAGGGGCAGAATGGGACAATTTGCCGTGGCCCACTCGCTGCGGCCATCTTGCTGTGGTGAGTTGGCCATGGCAAGATGGCCATAGCAAGATGGTTGTGGCAAGTTGGCCGCAGTGAGCTGTCCAAGACCCAAAATAGGGCATCACTGGAGACTTTCACAGGATGTGCCACACACCGTACATGCAGACGTACTTCCAGAGATTTTGCAAAAGGTGCTTATCTTATCAGATCGTCATCTGGTTAATTTCACTGGGTTTTCTTAGAGATGGCGATGAGCCCCACCTAGGGGGCTTAGCTGACAATGGACTAGGATCTAGGATGCCTCCTACCCCTTTCACTTCAAACCTTAATTTCTAATGGACAAGCACTACTCTACATCCCATTATGGCAGAATTGGCTTCATTGGAATAAGAGCAAGGGCTTTCACCAGAGGCTGCTTCTAAATCATTGGGACTCCCTGTCCCTGGCAGCCAATTTAATAGCCTTTTCTCTCTGGCCTTTCACCGATGGATCACAATATGTCAGGCACTGACTTCATAAATAATAAAACACGTTATTGAATGCATCATCTGCTGCTTCTGCCCATTTTAATTAACTGCATTTTTAGTAATGTATAGTGATATGTGGGAATAACCTTGGGAGATTGGGGTGGGGATGGTGCCTAAGAAATGGTCAGATAAGAGAGAGAGCAAAGCTCACAAGCTGCTTAATGGGTGGAAAATGATATCAGCCTTCCAAGGTAGACCAGACAGAAAACTTGACCAGATGAGCTAATGCTACTTTATTGGCCAAGATAGCACAGTGGTTAGAATGCAGTATTGCAGGCTTACACTGCCCATAGATTGGAGTTCGATCCCGATGGGCTCAAGGTTGGCTCAGCCTTCCATCTTTCTGAGGTTGGTCAAATGAGGACCCAAATTGTTGGGGGTGATAGGCTGACTCTGTAAATCGCTTAGAGCAGTGGTTCTCAACCTGTGGGTCGGGACCCCATTTGGGGTCGAACGACCATTTCACGGGGGTCGCCAAACAAGGCTGTCTGCCATTTTTCCCCCCTTTTCTTTGGCCACGCCCCTGGCACCTGGTGATATATAAGTGGTTGGGGGTCACCACAACATGGGGAACTGTATTATGGGGTCGCGGCATTAGAAGTTGAGAACCACTGGCTTAGAGAGTGCAGTAAAGCACTATGAAGCAGTATATAAGTCCAAGTGCTATTGCTATTGTAAGGCTACATTAACAGAATCTTGCAAGTCTAAAAGTACAGATCTCCCACTGTCTCTTTTATAGCCTAAGAACTTAGTGGGGTATCCCTCCAGAACTTCTTTCTCCATCCATCTTCAGACTATGTCTTCTCTAATCTGACTATTCCCTAAGGCAGGGGTAGATCCATGTCACTATGTCTACCAAGATAATCCCAAGGTCGTTAGGAAAGTCACGAAGACACCACCTTGTCAGTGGGACTCCCCCTTCACAAATGCTTGTGCAACCACTAGGCAGCCACCAGACGTGGAAGGGAAGTGGGCAATGCAAAGATGAGTCCTCCTGCAAGCTCCCTTTCCCACTTTCTCCTGTCATCCTTCAGTGGTTGCCATAGGAACGCTTGCTAACATCTGGAAGCCACCCTCATTTTCTTCAGTCATCCAGATGTTCTGATGGATGCAAGCCAGAGAAGAACAAAAGAGATGGGTGAGGGTGGAAGGATGTGGACAGTGATTTATGGAAAGCATATGTCCTCAAACATACGAAGGTGAAAAATTGCTAGAAATCAAGTCAACTTCCAGGGAGGGAAGAAGACAGAAATCTAAGTTCCGGGAAAGAGACACATGACTGGGATGCAGGCACAATTGGATCAATGGATGAATCAATGATCCATTGAGGGTTACAGCTCTGCAGCTGTTGCTAATTCTTTTGAGTCAGCAAATCAAACTGCCAAAAGAGAAAAAAGTTCTAAGGACACTGCTAGGTCTTGTGACACCCTGTCTGTGTATGGAGAGATCAAGTGATTTCAACATTATTCGATTCACTTGATTGCTCAACCTCATTTCTTGGTCAGTTGTAGCCACTTATCGCTTCTGGGTGGGGGTCCTGACTAGTGGGGGGAGACTGTTTGGAGAAGGGCTGCAGTGTTTTTTATTTGCCTGCACTGCCCAGCACTAAAGTTCTTGAACAAATTATAAAGCAAATTATAATGTTACTGAAACAAGAGAGCACCCACCCCCAAAATATGCAACACCAGGGAAGAAAAAAACTCTCTAGCCTAGCATTCTCAAGGAAGAATGTCTAAGCAGCAATGTCCATATTGGGAGATAAGGAGGGCAAATGGCGACTTGAGCACCTTGGTGTCACGCATCATGCAAGAATGGTTAGGGAACTAGAAAATAAACTCTGGGAAGAGAGACTGAAGTAGCTCTGCTTTTTCAGCCACGAGACAAGAAGATCATGGAGGGATATTACAGAACCCTTAAAAAATCATGAAGAGTGATAGTACTGCTCTATACTGCTCTAGTGAGGTCACACTTGGAATATTCCATCCAGTTTTGATCATCATGATACAGAAAAGTTGCTGACGCCCAGAAAGAGTGCAGAGAGGAGCAACAAAGATGAGAAGGGGTCTGGAAGCTAAATCACATGATGAACAGCTAAGGGAACTAGTCTTGTCTAGCCTAAGAGAAGTTTTGGAGGAGGACTGATAGCAGTCTTCCAATACTTGAAGGGCTATCACAGAGAAGAGGGTTGACATATTCTCCAATGCACCTGAGGGCAGAACAAGAAGCAATGGGTGGAAACTCATTAGAGAGAGAGCCAACCTGGAAAGGAGTTACCTGACACTCAGAACAATTGATCAAGGGAACAGCTTCCTGGAGTTGTGGCTGCTCCATTGCTGGAGATTTTCAAGAAAAGATTGGACAATCAAGGATGGCATAAGGTCTCCCGCCTTAGACAGGGAATTGGTCTGGAAGACCTTCAAAGCCCCACGACACTATGAAATTCTTGGAAAAAAAATGTCGCAAGAATAATCACTGGGGTTGTTCTACGTCAGAACGCAGGACATGGCATAATTATGTAGGGAGGTTCTGATTCCGCAATAGACAAAAACTTTCTATTAGTAAAAACCGTTTGAAACGAAGCACTAACGGAGGCATTGGACTTTCCTTCGCAGAATGTATTTAAGCTAAGGCTGGGCAGCCATCTGTCGAAAACCTTTAATTTGGATTTCTGTACGGAACAGTCGGTTTCGCTGGATGGCATAAATGACCCCCGTTGACCCTGTGAATATGTGAATGGCTGGCTAATGTCCCTTAATGGTCAGAGAACATCTGTTCTGGAATTGCATTGCACTAGTAATTGATCATTTTCCTCTCCCCCTACCAACCCCACCCCAAGTTATTTTAAAGCTTGGGTTTGCTTTCCCTGCTTTTTCCCTAGAGTTTCCATTCTTCCTTTGGTCCCGTGTCTTGCTTTAAGCTCCAACCTGAATCAAACACATTAAGCAGGAGAAGACTTTCTTGAAGGAGTGGACTACAAGCAATGACAGGACCTTGGAACAGCTGCTGAGCAGAGTGGCTGAAAGTCAGTGGCCAATTATCCTGCTTTTTTGGAGATGAGGAGCGTTAACATTTTGTGCTGCGAGCCCTAACATACGTTAAATGAAAATCCCAGAATACCCATTTCATTACCCATCCATCTTCTGGAGGCCCAGTGGTCCAAAAATAATAAGAATTCCTTGGAGCAATCCAAAATGGTCCACTCCTACAGTAGACTTGCCAGGAAGAAAACCTTGTCAACATAAAAGGCTTCTGACTCAGAAAGCCTTACTGTCTTCATTATCTATGGAGAGTCTAATCTCATGAAGATTAGCTAAGGTTATTCAGTCATGAAGGAAAAGCACTCTGCCTATGTTCCAAGATGCTCAACTCTCCCCCAACCTTCATTATCTCTTACTCTTCCAGTCACTTTCCTGGCATTGCAATCAGCATCTCTCCCCAAGTTCTCTAGGCCATGATTTGAATTTAGCCCTAGTTGGGACAGTTAACAGCTGTTCTATATATTCTGTGGCCTCAGTCACAAAACCAGGAGTGCCTTCCACTTACTGTTTGTCTGAATTAGCCTCAGATAGTATAGGGTGTACTGCTTGAAGGTGGGTTGGGCTAGAGGATCTCCAAGATCCCTTCTAATTCTGTTATTCTGTTATCTACCTGCTTCCTCTTCCTTCTTGAGACCTCATCTATCGTCTGCCCTGTCTCATCAAGAATGTCCATTAAGTGATTCTTTGGGATCACAGCTTCTCTACTCTCTACAGCAGTGTTTCTAAACGTTGGCAACTTTAAAATGGGTGGACTTCAACTCCCGGAATTCCTCAGCCAGCATTCTGACTGGGGAATTCTAAGAGGCAACTCATCTTCAAATTGCGAAGGTTGAGAAACACTGCTTTAAGATCCCAACTTTCAGAATCCCCAGCTTGCCTGGACAATGACCATGCCGACTGAAGATGCTGGAGCTTGCTTGTAGTTGAGGGCTATCTCTAAGGGAAGGACCACTGAGAGTTCAAAAGCCAAGCATTGCTTATTGAAATTACAAGTTCAATTCAGGGGCAGTTCTAGCTAACGTCCAAGAGATTGGTCACTGCTCTTCATCAAAAGTATGCCGGAATCTCAGAATGGGAGGAACGTTGGCCTCTTACTTACATTTGCATATGGTGACCTCTTGTCACATGGAAGACACTGCACAAAGGAAAAAAAAAAGCAGCAATCACAAAACAGGAAATGAACTGGATGGAATTACTGCAATGTTCAAAGGTAGTCCTTAACTTACAACATTCGTTCAATGATCGTTCAGTTACAATGGCATTTAAAAAAGGACTGATGGCCATTTTTCACACCTGCAGCATCCCCAAGTCGCATCATCAACATTTGCATGCTTGGCAACTGGCTTACATGGATTTATGATGGTTGCAGTGTCCTGGGGTCACATGATCACATCTTGTGACCTTCTGACAAGCAAAGTCAAAGAAAAATTGACCAGGTTACTGGCCTGCATCTCCTCAAGGTTTTGATTGATCTTTCGTGGTTACTCAAAACTTTTGCCTACTGGAGGATACGTCTGTGGAGGTTCTCAGTCATCCAGGTCATGGTTGTCCCAAAGGTACTTTTTCAAAAGGCAGCTGGACTTTGTCTTTTCTTTGAAGATGTTTCCCATGAAACATCTTCATCTTCATCTAAGAAGCTTCTTCATTTCTGACTGACTGGTGGAATGGAGGAGGATAAAAAGATTTATATTCCTTGCAGGCATCTGTTCCTTAGCACTCTTTCTCAGAGTTGTTGAGGCCACTTGGAGGTTTATCTGTGCCTTCAGGGTCATCTGAATAGTGCAAAGGGTGTGGGACCTTCTTGGAATAGCTGAAAGGACTGTGTTGTAAAACAGGAGATAAGTGGTGTCATATCCCCCCCCCTCTGTTGAGAGAGGGCTGTTCAATCTTAATATAGATGGCCTCTTTGGCCCCTCTTTCAAGCCAATCCTTCTATCTTCCACCTTTCAGTCAGAACTGAAGAACCTTCTTTGATGAAAGACCAAAACATCTTCAAGGAAAAACAAATTCCAGTTGCCTTTTGAAAAAGCACCTTTGAGACATACTTGACAATATGAAGGCCAGCAGCCATCATCAACGTTTTATACATCTCTGCATTTAAAGCCGTGGATTATTTGAAGCAATGTCCCAATTTACTGAGCCTTTTACTCCAATCCTTCATTTTTAGAGCAAATTGTCTTTTATACAAAGCCCCAAAAGCCATTGTGATGAGAAACAACCACCACCTCCTCCTCCTCCTCCTCCTCCTCCTCCTCCTCCTCCATGCACAGACTTATTTTGCCTTTTGGAAGATCTTCGGTCACCTTGTCTAAGAAGCTGTTTGCTGTTTACTCTGGCCCTCATTTTTTTTTTTAAAAAAGATGTCTATTGCGTGATCCATTCCTAGAGGTGTACAAACGTACAGGAACTATTAACTTGTCCATCCACCTATGGACCACAAGGGCATTCTTATAATGGGTGCTAAAATAAGAATAAAATAAAATCCAAGCTATCAGCCTTGGGCTGTTTGAGCACTTTTTAAGATGGTCGAGTGAAGCCCCTGGGTCAAAATAATAAAAATAAAACACATTATGATTTTTTTTTTCTCTCGAATCCCAATTTTTTTTCTTCCTAGATATAAAATGAAACGCGGGCAACTCAGCCTGTCACTAAGTTCCTGAAGGGTGTTGTTTTGGGAGTGCTGCCCGATTCAGTGGGATTCAGTAGGATGGCTCCATTAGAGATGTCATAAAAATAACCCAGCTCTGTTTCCTGGCCAACTTCTGGTTGCTGCTAAAGGCCCCTGTGAAAAGCGAGGCGGTGTGGTTTAACCACAGTTTCCTCCTACCAAACCAATAAAGTGGAAGATTTTCCCCAAGGGGGGGGGCAGTTGTCTAGAAGCCAAAACCAGAACATCAGAGGGAAAATTTCACTGCACTAAAAAAAACTTTAAAACTTGTGGACTCCAGCATAGCTGCCTGACTAATTCTGATAATAATAATAATAATAATAATAATAATAATAATAATAACAACAACAACAACAACAACAACAACAACAACGATGATGATGATATTGGAAGGGACCTTGGAGGTCAGCTAGTCCAACCCCCTGCTCAGGCAGGAAACCCTATACCACTTCGGACAAATGGCTGCCCAGTCCCTTCTTAAAAACTTCCAGTATTGGAGCATTCACAGCTTCTGGAGGCAGATCGTTCCACTAGTTAATTGTTCTAACTGTCAGGAAGTTTCTCCTTAGTTCTAGGTTGCTTCTCTCCTTGATCAGTTTCCATCCGTTGCGTCTTGTCCTGCCTTCAGGCGCTTTGGAGAATAGCTTAATTCCCTCTTCTTTATGGCAGCCCCTGAGATATTGGAACACTGCTATCGTGTCCCCCCTCGTCCTTCTCTTCGTTAAACTAGACATACCCAATTCCAGCAAGTCCACAAGTCTTAAAGTTGCCATGTTTGGAATCCTCTGGCTCAGAGTGCCCATTGACACACCTGGTGCTAGAAAGCTTGTGTGGCAGACCCTGGAGAAGCAACATCTCTCTGGGGTTTCCCTATCATAGGCTGCCTGCTTCTGTGTTTCTTCTTTTATTTTTCTGCAGAAAGACCGCAGACTATCTTCAATCCTTACAGTTTTAGCTACAAACACAACTGGGACCAGAATTTTTCTTGCTAAATAAGGTGGTTGTTAAGTAGGTCACAACCAATTTTAGGATGTTACTATCGTGGCTGTTAAGTGAATCCTTGCAGTTGTTAAGCAAATTATCTGGTCGTTAAGTAAATCAGGCTTTGCTCGCTGAATCTGCTTATCGGAAGCTGGCTGGGAAAGTTGCAAATGGTGAAGACATGACCCTGGGACACTTCAACCATCCCCCCCCCCCCAAAAAAGAGATGCTGATTGACAAGCACCCGAATTTTGATCACATGACTGTGGGAATGCTGCAGAGGTTGTAAGGGCGAGGATGGGTCGCAAATCCCCTTTTTTAAGAGCTGTTGTAATGTTGAACAGATGCTAAACAAACGATTGTAAGTAGAGGATTACCTCTATACTAGATGCAAATTTCAACATAGATTTAGATATACTGGATTGTGCATTCAGATGCACCCAATGGGAAGCACATCCAAACTCAAGTTCTCATCTGTACAGGTAGCCCTCATTTAGCAACTACAACTTGTTAAACGAAGTGGTTGCTAAGTGAAACCATGATTGCTTATGACCTGATTTCAGCTTTTCCCTGCTTTATAGACCTATCAAGGTTCCAAATGTGAGAATTGGTCACAAAGTTACTTTTTCATCCCCGTCATAACTGTGAACAGTCACTAAATGAAGACTAGTTGTATTTTCAGTAGAATCTGTAGTACTTCCAGATGCATTTTCCATCGGTAACTTACACCAGGCTGGCAAACTTGTCTTAAGACTTAAGACATCCAGACAAGGTTGTTGTTTTCCTAACAGAAAGTAAATCTGGTAGGGCTCAAATTTCCAAAATGTTACTTGGATTAACTTGGAAATCATTTCAGATCATTTTATAAAGCAATATCAAATCAAAAGCAGAGTTCTTGTAATCTGGGGTCCTGAAAAAAAATATCACCCCATGCTAGAATCTTATTCAGCTTCTTCCCATGTAAATGAGAATTCATTTTGTAAAATCGTCAAGTGGTAAAATAAAATGGCCAGGGATTTTAATGAAACTAGAATTCGCAGCCTTCCAAATTAGACTCCACTGTAGAATGGATGGGTAGCAATTTCTTCTGATAGCTTTTGTTTTCTACTAAAACTTCATTCACAAAGTATCTAATATTGTCGTGCTGAGTATTGCCGAACAATATGACTTTATTACAATTGAGAGTGGAAATGGAAATGGAGCTGGAAATTCTTCTTGCAATCCCATTTCAGCCTGAGCAAGAGAATAATTCCGGGGCACAGAAAGCTCCCTTTGAGATGAAGTGTGATGCACTTAATAGAACGTGATTTCGGAGAATTGCGTGGCTACCTCAAGGCAGGGCTCAAGATGAAGTGTATTCAGCAGAAAAACCACTGACAACATCCACGCTGAGAGAGAGAGACAGAGAGAGAGAGAGAGAGAGAGAGAGAGAGGGAAGGAGGGAGGGAGGGAGGGAGAAAGAGAGAGAGAGAGAGAGAAAGAGAGAGAAAGAGTGTGTGTGTTCTGCCTAGTTCCATTGTGTCATGAAGATGGAAGCAGAAAATCATGTACATACAAAGCACAACTATCCTCTGAGATGGGCCCATGTTGCTATTGCCATATAGCCAAGCAAATAGCTGGACTGAGAAGGACCAGGGGTGACATGATAGTAGTGTCCCCCCCCAAAAAAGAGGGGGTCAACCTATTCTCCAAAGCACTGGAAGGCAGGACAAGAAATAATGGGTGGAAACTAATCAAGGAGAGAACCAACCTAGAACTAAAGGAAATTCTCTGATAATGAGAACAATTTACCAGTGGAATGACTTGCCTTCAGAAGCTGTGGGTTCTCCATCAATGGGAGTTTTTAAGAAGAGATTGGACCATCATTTAATAAGAGAATAACAGAATAACAGAGTTGGAACAGACCTTGGAGGTCTTACAGTCAGGCAGGAAACCCTATCCCATTTCAGACAAATGGTTGTCCAATCTCTTCTTAAAACCTTCCAGTGTTGGAGCATTCACCACTTCTGGAGATTAGTCTGAAATGGTATAGTCACTTGCTATAGCTATTATTCCATTATTATGTTAAATAAGAAGGATATATCCTCGCTTGGAGATCTTTTTTAAGCCACCAGATAATATCAACTCTCTTTCCAAAGGCACAACTACTGTTTTGGGGACCTGGATAACTGTAGAACCACCTTCTGCCAGTGACTTTTGTCTACCCAATAAAATTGGGAAGGATGATCTGTTTCCATTCTCTTTTGGGGACCGTGGGGAAAAGCCTTCTCAATCATCCACCCCCTTTTTCTAGGGCAGATCCTCCTCCCAAATTAGATTGAAAAAGCTCATCCAACTCTATTGTTTTTTTTTTTTTTTGAGGAATGGATGGGTATTGAAACCTGGCTGTTTCAGACAACTTGGAAGCAGACTTATTATGAGAACTCTCCTGATATTGATTTGAGTAAGCTGATGGTTACTCCTCAGGCATTGGGGCTGCTGTTTCTTTTTTGTTGTATTGATTATTATTTTAATTTTCCTGTATCGAATAATGTAGGTTGCTCAGACTCCCGTTTGAATGGAACAGCGTAGAAGCTGCAGTACATAAATAAATAAAATTAATATGACAACTGGAGGTTCCATTAAATCTTCCTTATATAGCTCACCTTTTCTCCTTGATCTCCTTTCATAGAAATCTTCCCAGAGGCTCTCACCTCCTAGGAAAAGAAGAGAGAAATAACATTACAGGCTAAAAGTCATAAAATCTTTCTTTACCATAGCTTCTGGCAGTTCCTCTTCCAGAGAAAATAACAAGTAGTCAGAGAAATTAGTTGAGCCTAATGAGTTTAACTGCTTCAGCCCCACAAGGAGCAAAGGAGAAATTGGAAGCTTTTTTTGAAGAAAAAATTGGGTGTCATGTATTCAGGCCAAAAAGCAGAACAGCAGAACATCAGCTAAACTCTGTTTAGCAACTAAACAGAGTGAATAATATGATTTGGCATAGAGATAAATTATAGATAGATAGATAGATAGATAGATAGATAGATAGATAGATAGATAGATAGATAGATAGATGGATGGATGGATGGATGGATGGATGGATGGATGGATGGATGGATGGATGGATGGATGGACGGGTGGGTAAGTAGGTAGGTAGGTAGGTAGGTAGATGGATGTATGGATGTATGGATGTATGGAGGGACGGACAGAGAGACAGACAGACAGACAGATTTCTCTTTTCCTTCACATTAGATAGATGGATCCAATTCAGACAATAGGCTAGCCCAGGGATAGGCAGCCTTGGCTCTTTTATGACACGTGGACTTCAACTCCCAGAATTCCTGAGCCAGCAATGGGCTAGCACAATATGAAACCAAAGAATTTCTCTGAATGTAGGATTCCTCCTGCCCCCCAAAAGTGCAAGCTGCTAGTGTCTACATGAGTGGGTCAAAACATCAACATGGTAGCCACAGCCAAAAATTGAAAGCCCACCTACAATAAACATAAAAGGTGGGCGGAGCTTCAATTACATGGCTGTGACTAAAATATTGACTTTTTTAAACCCCCCCCCTCCGGGTTCTCTGGAATATGTCACAGCAGACGGCAGGTTGATTGCTGGCTGATCTTTGTTGAACTTGAAAAAGTAAACATCTCCTTTGGTTTTGCAGTACATGCCTGTTGAGTCATTCACATACTTTCCATTAGGTAGAACAATTTTCTGTCTTATTTCATCTTTGCAGTAATCTTTTTTGTTTGTTTATCTCTTTCTTTGCATTAGAAACAATGTTAATGTTCTGTGCTGATGCATAATTATTTTTGTGTTCATTATAGTAATATTGTCCTTGTCAGTTCAGGAAATAAATGTAAGGATCTCTCTCTCTCTCTCTTTCCCCCCCTTTTCTTTTAATAAATAAAACTGCTCATTTTTAAGAACGTTGAGGTTGCAAATCATTTTAGCATCTGAAGTTGTATTGTTTCTGTTGTCACAGCACCCTCCAAAAAGCAACACAGTTGACGAAACAGATTGGGCCTAAACAAAAACTCTTTTAGTGGGCCTTTCAGATTCTTCACACTTTCTTTTGTTGATCTTGAGAAAGCTCAGCAAATCAGATCTAGCTAATAATTGGATGGGACACCATGAGGGAATCTCAGGGCTGCAGGATAGAAGGGGAAGTTTAGCCGTCATATGCCTATCATCGCTTTGACATGCACTAGAAATTGCCCTAACTGAGGGAGAGGGGGCATTTGGGAGGGGACGAGTGTCAGAGATGTGAAAGAACACTGTGGGAATTTGAGGGAGTATGAACACTAACAGGAACCAGAGATGTCAAAGCGAGCCAACTTCCTACCTTCAAGGACGATGGCCCTGGGAAAGGAATTGACAGCGGCACCTGAAGCACCAGGTTCCCAAAACATTGGGAATCTGACTGGACTAATCTCACAAGGGGGAGGGTTTGGGACATTGGGGATTGCTTTCAATATACACTTCTGGTGCAATTTTCCTCCAGATTACGTGGCTGCTGCCATTTGTGACTTTCCCATCTGGCTTGCGTCAAAGTCAATGGGAGAAAGGAGAGCTGTGGCTCATCTGGTTAGGATGCTGGATTGACAAGCAGCAAGGCCAAGTTTGAGACCCAAGTGCTGCCGTGGGATGGAGTAAGCTCCTGTTCTTCACTCCAGCTCCTGCTGAGAACATGAAAGGAACCCCCCCAACTGGGCATCCTCAGGTGATGCCACCAGCTACTCCTTTCAACCTGGAAACACCTTGGTGTTTCTGACATGAGTGGGATGTGAGTGGGACGCTTTACAACCCCATGATTCACTTAACAGCTGCAGGAAAAGCGGTCATAAAACTGGATGCAGCTCATTTGACCACCTTGCTTCCCAATGGAAATTCTGGTCCCCCACTGTGGTTGTAAGTCGCGGTCTATCTGTACTTGCTTTCAGTGGAGGTAAATTTGCTTAGCTGGCCCTTCAAAATGTCACATATCTCCCCACAAAGCATCTTAGCACCTTTGGAAAGCTGCTGCATGCACACAGCAATATTTACAATTAAAAGAGAGCTTGGAATGAAAAGGTTTGTGCTAAAGAAACTTACATCAGGGGAATTTTACCAGTCTGGAAATGGAAGCAGGATAATTTGTGTTAATAAAACTGTTTCTCAGCGATTTATGTTCTCAATTACATAGAACAAGAAAAGATATTTACAAGTCTCCATATGTTTGAGGATGCTACACATATGAATATTTGGAATATTTTTTTCCTGATTTTTTTAAAAAAAATAGTTTAAAAAACACATTAGGAGACTGAGCTATACGCCTCATGCTGAGCTTAATGGGATTACTGACAAGTCTAAATACTTCAGTGTTTCTCAATCTTAGCCACTTTAAGATGGGTAGACTTCAACTCCCAGAATTCACCAGTGGTGAGATTCAGCCAGTTCGCACTAGTTCGGCACAACCAGTAGCTAATTCTTTGTTACCTAGGCCCAGAACAGACTTCCAGAAGCGGCATCCACACAGAGAACCGGTAGTTCACATATTTGAATCCCATCATTGAAGTCAACCCATTTCAAAGTTGCCAAAGTTTAGAAACACTTGAGAGTTGCAGCTAGATTTTTACAAGATTGTGAAAAAAACCCAACAGAGATGGAAACTACCTGGCAGGGAGAGAAGACATTAATTGGAAATATCTGTTGGATCCCTCAAGGAATGATAACTAATCTTAGGAGGAAACATCTACAAAGGCGTCCATTGACTTCCAAGTTCACTACCAATCTGCTGTTGAACCTAGAACCCCACTTGCCATCTCTAAACTGCAGATAGATGCAAGGTATTTGGCATCCAAGGACTAAACTGGATGCTTGTTGTGAGCAAATACTGCAGATCATACCCAAGTCAGCCAAGTAAGTGCCTTCTAAATCTTTGGTATCTTCAGATGACTTATGGACATAGCTTTATGAATTTTCCCCAGTCCAGACTTTGGGGGAAAAACTATCCAGAACAAGGGCCAAATATAAAAGGTGTGAATGGCAGCATTCTAACAATATTTCATTATTAGATTTTTATCTTACTGTTCTTCCAGGGTCCAAAGGGGTCTGCATAGCAATAGCAATAACCTTTAGGCTCATATGCCACCCCATTGTGCTGTACAGCCCTTTGCAATGTCAGCCTTTTGCCCCCAACGATCTGGGTCCTCATTTTACCAACCTCGGAAGGATGGAAGGCTGAGTCAACCTTGAACCCTGTCAGGATCGAACGCCAGGGTGTGGGCTGAGTTTGCCTGAAGCAATACTGCACACTAACCACTGTGCCACCAGGGCTCTTCATAGCCCACCCTTCTCTTCTTTGTCTCCCCCAAACAACTACACTGTGGGCTAAGTAGGGAGACAATGAGTAGCTCAAACCACACAGATAGCTTCCATGGCTGAGGATCTCCCAGGGCTTGCCCAAAATCTTAATCTCTTTATCAGGTGAGCTCTACAAGAAATCTTGTTACCTCTGCCCACTTCTCAATTGCTTGCTCATCCTCGCTTCTAGCAAAGCATTCCCCTCCCCTGTTTTTATTCTCTCTCTGTCACAGGCCCACTTTCTTTATTCACCGAGTGTCTCTGTCCTGCCATCCCAGGGAGGTGCTTGTTAGTAGAGTTGACTTATGCTTCTCTTCAGACAACAGGCGGTCCACCCGCTCTCTATCCATCAGGTCATACTTTGATGCTCTTGCTACCCAGGGTCTCCCACATACCACATCAATCACATGCATTTTCTTTCTCCAGCTTGTCTCCCGTTCCTTCCTAACAAATAGATTTTCTCTCCTTTAGCTCTTCAGCTTTCTTCAGGTTTGTGGATTTGTGGGGGAGGAAAAATGAGGCAGATTTGATTCTGGTCCCAGACAGCGAATGAATGAAGCTGTTGTCCTCCTTGGTGAGAACATCTAAGAAGGAGGAGGGCAAGGGTTAAGCTTACCGGAAAACAGAGTTGCTAAAGCGGCTCTAAAATTCTGCCAAATCAGTCTGTTTTTCTTTAGGGATGAATAAATCACCTCCCAGTTGGACTACTGCAACACCCTGTACATGGGGCAGCCTTTGAAGAGCGTTCAGAAGCTGTAATTGTTCAAGAATACAATGGCACATGCAGTTTTGGGTGCACACAGTACATCTGTGTAACAACACCATGGCTTTGCAAGCTGCAGGGGTTTCTAGTAGGGAATTCAAAGCGTAGGACATCACTTGCAGGACCCCCTGTCACTATCCCTGCCCATCCCACCAGATCTGGCCAAGTAGACTTGCTCCAAGACCTCTCTGTTAAACAGGATCACTGGGTTGGATCCAGGATGGGGCCTTCTCTGTGACAGTAATGTCTTTATGGGGCAGTATCCATCAGATATTTGGATGGCCTTGACCTCATTTTATACCCCGTTCCCTGCTTACCATGGATACTCCTAGTAATGTCTGCTGTCATGACTGCCATTCTGCTACGCTATGCATCACAAACTGACAGCCTGACATCCGTAATGGGGGAAAGGAGTAGTGGGGGTAGGGACACAGGGAAGAAACCAGGAGGAATTGAAACCAAGCAGTACCGTTCCATGAGAAGCATCAGCCATCTCAAGTCAACACAAAAGAATGCACGAAGACAGGGACCGTTTCCTGACAGGGACAATTTGTTAACACCTGACTGGACATTGACTGATAAGCAAGGGGGGGCTGGCCAGGAACAAGGGAAAGTTAATTGTATCTCAGACCCAGCTTTGCCTCTTCTGTAATCACTTTGGCTTTCGTGAAGTATACTTTTGGCTAACCATTGGCCAGGAGTCTTTCTTTCCTAACTGACTAAGTTGGGATGATTGGCATCTGCTGTTTTACATTTAATTTTTGAAAAAGAATTTGCTTTCAAAATTATTACAAGGGAAAAGAGAATTTTGGAGATCTTTTAATGAGTGGATGGATTAATGGATACTCTGATGTTCTTTCCAATCACTCACACTTTCTTTGTACCATCCTCTCTTCAACAAGCTACAGATTATTCGGCTTCCCTTGTTTCAAATAAATTCCAAGGAAAAATATCAAACTCTGGACTTTTCAATTCTGATATTCTTGACCCCACTAGGTGTGTGTGTGTGTGTCTTGCGTGTTTGTGCATGTGGACATCTTCCCCTAGTATGATTGATGGAACTATATTCTTTTTCTTAGAGAAATTCAGAACTCCATCTGATTTCTCTGTCCCCAGATTTGGTGGAGAATTTTAAAAGGCCCTTTGTGTCAAGCTGCAGACTTAGTGTGTTTTCATATCAGCTCTATGTTGAAAAGTTTTCAAATAATCCAAACAATTTCAAACTAGGCGACATATGGACTATTAAAGAAGAACCATCTCAAAATCCTGAAATCTTTTCGGAATTAAATTGGACAAGTTTTAATAGCATTGGATTGTGGTTATGAGCAAATGAATAATCAACACTGCACTTTTGACCTTTTAATCATTAATAAAACTCTGGAATAAAGGATAGCAGTTGTAAAGATGAGAGAGAACATTTAAAGGTAAAACAGAAATTCATTCACTTTGCAGTTTATTAGGAAGTTGCTTCAGTTGCTTCTTGCAAGTCAACATAGTTCCCCCCCCCCTAATTTGGTAATATGACTTCTTGAACCACAATACAGCTATTCACTGATGCATAATATCAGAAAAAGAACACATAAAACTATGTATACAAAGATAGCTGAACACACAAAACACGTACAGATTTTTGAATGGGCTTTTATAAGACGTTTCAAAACTTGATGGAGAGACAGGAAAAATGCACAGCAAGGATGAAAAAAACAAAAGTGAAATGGAGACCAAGACTAACTTCCATCCTCTCTGCTAACTGGAAAATCCTGTCATTGAGAAATGGTCTCAGGATATTTTTACCCCACTGGAGAAATTTGAAGAAATCTCCCTTCACTTCCCTTGCCCATTAATTAAAAGGACATTTGTGCTCAAGTGTTTTGGTTCAGTCCTCAAAGCAAGCCAAAATTGGCCAGTATGGAATGACTGGGTTTCCTTTAATTCCAATCCAGTGCACACCTCCCTAAAGCAAGTGCAAGCAACACATAAGCCACCTACTGGCCCCAGCCACAGACATCCACAGAGCTCAATGCATTTCTTAAAATGCTGAAGCAGTGTTACACCTCCATGATGCAAGCTTTGCTGAGCACTCAGACAAATCATCCATCAGCAGACATAGAGATAAGCAGCATCTACAGCACTATTCGAGAGACAATAAAATGCCAAAAAGTAAATACAAAGACCAAAACATCTGCTCACCAGCAAACAAAACCCAGATAAGCGGAGATCGACACCGAGATTAATATTAGACCAACAATCAAATGAATAATACTCCACTCAAGGAGCTACCAACTCAGACAAACAGCTAATAATAAATAGCCTACTCAAGGTACCACTAAAAACATTCCCACCAACAACCAAGCCACTTGTATATAAACAGAGAATAATCCCCACTCCCTCCTAGCACGGATGACATTATCGAGTTTGGTAATAAAATGTCTGCAAGAACCTCAAAGCTCTGCCTTTTTGTACGGATGTGTACAATTCAAGCACACACATTTCTGCCTCCAGAAGCAAAATGGTAGATTTTTGCCAATGGAATTCTTTGCTTGGGAGTTTGGGCCAAATTAAAAGCCTGAATGTTACGGGGTCAAAATACTCAACATCAAAGATCTGCAAGTTGAAAAACGGTTGCACGCTGCTTCCCTGAAGATACTCTTAGAAAGATACTCAGCAGCAGAAGCAGAAGTGAGCTCAGCATTGTTAATAGGCTACTTTCAAATCTTGAGATTTGAGGATGACTATCCAATTCAGGTCTTGGCTTTCTGCCTCCCCGGTCAATAGATATTTTATTTCTTCCACTGTCCCATTGACGTCAATGGGCTGGTCAACAGAAGTGGGTGAAGCAAACCTTGGCATTCTATTTCAGCGGGTCAGCCTTGAGTAGAAAGCATGGATTCACCCTATCATTTACAAGGTTGAAACGTTCTTTAGCACGGGCTCTGTATACAGACAGTGACTCGGCTTACAACAGTGACTTATTGTCCATTTTTCACAGTGACAACTATTGCAGCATCCACATGTGATCAAAATTCAGATGCTCGGCAACCGGTTCGTATTTCTGATAGTTGCAGTGTTTCAGGGATCATGTGATCTCCTTTTGCGGCCTTCTGACGACCAAAGTCATTTTGGTAAGCCTGATTCACCTGAAAACTGAGCCCTGGTGTCACGGTGGTTAGAATGCAACATGGCAGGCAAACTCTGTCCACAGCCTGGAGTTCACAGCCAGGTGGGCTCAGCCTTTCATCCTTCCAAGGTGAGTAAAATGAGGATCCAGATTGTTGGGGGCAAGATGATGACCCCTTAAACTGCTTAGATACACCTGTAAATATTTTGGAGCAGTATGCAAGTAATAATAATAATAATAATAATAAAGCTGGAAGGGACCTTGGAGGTCTGACCCCCTGCTCAGGCAGGAAACCCTACACCATTTCGGACAAATGGCTGTCCAGTCTCTTCTTAAAAACTTCCAGTGTTGGAGCATTCATAGCTTCTGGAGGCAGGTTGTTCCACGGGTTCATTGTTCTAACTGTCAGGAAGTTTCTCCTTAGTTCTAGGTTGCTTCTCTCCTTGGTTAGTTTCCACCCATTGCTTCTTGTCCTGCCTTCAGGCGCTTTGGAGAATAGCTTGACTCCCTCTTCTTTGGGGCAACCCCTGAGATATTGGAAGACTGCTATCATGCCCCGCCTTGTCCTTCTCTTCATTAAACTAGACATACCAATTCCAGCAACCATTCCTTATATGCTTTAGCCTCCAGTCCCCTAATCATCTTTGTTACTCTTCTCTGTACTCTTTCTAGAGTCTCAGCATCTTTTTTACATCGCGGTGACCAAAACTGGAATCAGTATTCCAAATGTGGCCTTACCAAGGCCTTGTAAAGTGGTATTAACACTTCATGTGATCTTGAGTGCTATTGCTACTGAGCAACGACAGCGATTTACTTTAACAACGGTAGCAAGAAGGTCGTAAAATGGGAGAAAATTCATGTAACCAATGTCTCACTTAATGGGAGTAACAGAAAGTTTGTGGTCATCAGTCAAGGGCTATCTGTACAGAGTGGAATGTTACATGGCGACTTCCATTGTTCTCCCCCCACCCCAAGGTCTTCTCTCTAAAGGGGCCTTGTGTAGTTTCTAATCCCATTAATGGGAAATAGACTTCCCAACAACAAGGCCGGCCAGAAAGTGAAGTTGCCACCAAATGACCCCATTGCCTCCAGCAACTGCGTGGCATGCTGAGACATTAAATGCGGCGAATGCCATAGATTCATATATTACGTTGCTGTTTTTCATCTGTTCTTTCAACTGGGTAGCTTTCCTTCATCTGTCATATTAGTGGAATTAGGTTCTCAGACTGCTGGGTTTGGACTGACATTCCTTGCTCTACTCTGCGTCCAATTCCTTGCATTCCATCCTTTTTTTTTAAAAAAAAAAAAGGCACATTTTTTTTCTCTCCCTCAGATTTGACAGCAAAATATAAAATATCTCCAAATTGGTCACAAATGTGCTCCCCACAAAATAATACAGCTGAAAGTGATTTAATTCCAGCTCTTTCTCCCTATTAGCCTATTTACCCAACTGTTGGGAGAGCTGAAAATGAGATTTCTATCAAAAGAGCCATTAAGTCAAAATGTACCCAGCGGTGGATTAAACGTATGCCAAATATATACCAGTTTCAGATTTTTGAATCAAAACAAGTTATTTTGATGAAGCAATGGCCTCCCGCTGCAAGTGTTTATTGTTTTTCCATTAGGGTGTTTGCCATGACACTTCCAGAGTATAACTCTCCTTGTTTTTCTAAGAGGTGGCCATGTGAGTCTCTTTTTTTTAATTGAAAAGTTTTATAAAAATTACAATATACATCCCAAAACCCCCCCACCCTAACCCCCCCTCTCCCTCCCGCATTTCCCAGAGCTGAGTACAGGGTTACAAATATAATAATCAAACTCTAACTAACATTAACCAAGTATATAAATAACCAAGTCCATAATGCATTTTAACTCCCCTTTAACATAAGTATAAACAAATTAAAAATAAACATAATATAAACAAATCAATATCCTAATTATTAAACAATACAATATCCAAATTGTTAAACAATACTAATACTAAAAATAATAATAAAACTAATAAAAATTCTACTATAATAAACTATTAATAATAATAATAATACTCTAAAATTTACTCATAAACTAGATGGAACTTTTTAGTCCCATATTTATTCTGAATATAATCTATCCATTAGAAGGCCAGATCCTGAAGTTGAAACTCAAATACTTTGGCCACCTAATGAGAAGGAAGGACTCACTGGAGAAGGGTCTAATGCCGGGAAAGATTGAGGGCAATAGAAGAAGGGGACAACAGAGAATGAGATGGCTGGATGGAGTCACTGAAGCAGTAGGTGTGAATTTAAATGGACTCTAGAAGATGGTAGAGGACAGGAAGACCTGGAGGAACGTTGTCCATGGGGTCGCGATGGGTCGGACATGACTTCGCAATTAACAACAACAAAAAAAAATCTATCCATCTTCTCCAGACCAAAATGTATCTTTCTTGTGAATGATCCTTCAAGTAAGCAGAAATCTTAGCTATTTCTGCTAAATTTGACACTTTAAGCGTCCATTCTTCTATAGTAGGCAAACAATCCTTCTTCCAATATTGCCCTACCAATAACCTTGCAGCTGTTGGCCATGTGAGTCTTAATGCAAAACCAACCAAGGGTTTTGGGTCACTTTCAAGCAATGTTTTTCAACCTCAGCTTGAGATTGAGATATCTGGACTTCAACTCCCAGGATTCCCCAGCCAGCATTCCCCAAGTCCAGAGATTTGAATGTTGCAGAGCTTGAGAAACACTGCTTTAAAAACTATTTATACTATCACATGAGATTTTGTGGATCCTCTTCATCTGAGAAATGTCAATTAGACAAATGGATGCTGTCATAAAGTAAATGTTGTAATTAAGGTTCCATAAGTCTTCTCGAATCTTTGGGGACGGAAGAACTTTTTTTTTCTGTCCCCAAAGTGATACGAATTAGTGATAGGGGTGATTCTGTCCAATCAGGGATGATGTAATTAAAGAGACATTGTACAATTGGTTTGAATGAAAGTTAACCCCAGTCTTTAGTAACTGGGCACAGGGCATCTGGTTTAGATAAATCTCTTAGCTCTTGAATTTTTTTCAGCTGAAGCCCAAATTTCACCTCTGTGGGAAATCATAGTAACCTGAAATTTATACAGAACCTTTTAATTCAATTTCAATATAATTTTAAATTGGTTTATATTCATCTTTTTACCATTTGTGAGCTTCTCAGATTCACGGTATCAGTGAATTTGACAATATATAAATTGAATAAACAATAACAACAACAATAACAGCCAAGTGCAAAAGGCAGTTTTACTTGGTATAGCTTACATTCAGTGACAATACCTTTAGCACCATCAAACAACATCATCTGCCCCACCTGGGTCCTTGGGTGGATGAAAATGTAGCTACAAGAATAAAGTTAAAACTTTGGCTGTTTTTTTTTTATGCGCAATGGCCTCACAGCCACCATCTTGACTTTTCTTACCATAATCTGCAAACTTTCTTGAACCCAGGAAATCCTGGCTGTAGCTCAGGGTTGAACTGTGAAGTCCTTGATGGTCCCTAAGCTTGGTTGTTTGTTTAAAGATATTTCGTTACTCTAGTCAAGGAACTGCCAACTCAGATAACCAAGCTAACACTAAACAACCGTAATCAAGGAACTACCAGGCACCAATGATAGCAATAGGAATAGCACTTATATACCGCTCTATAGCTCTTTCCAGCGCTCTCTGAGTGATTTACAATGTCAGCATTAATGCTCCCAACAATCGGAACTGACCTTGGAAGGATGGAAGGATGGATCGAACCCCAGACTGTGAGCAGAGTTAGCCTGCAATAGTGCATTCTAACCATTGCGCCACCAGGGCTCATGACGTTGCTACCTAGTTTGGTAATGAAATGTCTGCAAGAAAACAACCACGCTCAGAGACCACCAAGGACCCCGCAATCCTGCTTTTGTTTATCTCGCATCAACACTCCACCCTTTGTAACTCTCCAACAGCCACAAAATTGCCCTGTTGCCCTTTCTTTTTTAAATAGTGGAACTGTAATGATGCCCCTAGGTTTTTTAAAGAAATGTATGGAAAGCAATTTCAAAGAGAAATGGAACATATTTCATGTTTAATTATAAAAATCACAGAGAAGGTGAGGCTGAGAAAAAAAGGGGGATGTTTTAGTTCCATAGAGGGGTGCCAGCGCTGCTTCCATCATACTGCAGAGGCTGAATATTTAAAGAATGGAAAAGCAGGGCTGGGCAGGCCAAAATAACCAAATGTTTCCCATATAATATAATTCGGTCTGATTTAACCTCATGATGGTCAAAATAAATCAAAGCGACATCTTGGCTCTTTGTGCACAGACATCCCAACATTCACTCTGCCAGGCCCAAAAGCAAAGGCTCTGGATTTCCACGACAACAAATCATGATTGTCAACATGGTTTTTATATAGCAGCTGTTAGGGCAGTGTTCCTCAACCTTGGCACCTTGAAGACATGCAGATTTCAATTCCCAGAATTCCCCCAGCCAGCAAGCAGAGCTGTTCGCCCTGTGAGGTAGTCCAGATAGGAAACCCAACTAGGAGTGTCCAGCTCCATCTTTACTATGTACTATAAAGTTACATTAACAGATCTTGCAAGTCTGAAAGTCTTTCTGCCTTCCTTTCCTTTTACTCTCCATAAAACCAGGGAGGGCCCCTTCTGAAATAGCTCCTGTTTCTGTGGGCTGAGATGTAATTTTTTTACATTTTTAAAATTAATTTTCTAATATTACATTTGCATATTTGAAAAGCAACGTGGCAGCCGAGTACAATAATTCCATTCCATTTAAATATCATCAATAAAAATCTCAAAGTATTACGACAACTAATTCCCTCTCTTTCCCCCTTAATATATACTGTCTCATATTCAAACCAACACAATTCTTATTCTACCCATCAAACAGAAAATAACTTTCTAGCATTCATCAATATCTTAATAGGGCTGAGATATATTCTCCAGTCTGTGTCTCTCCCTTCCCGTCTTCCAAGGTCATTCCCAGGGACCATTACAGGAGCCAGTTTGTGGAGTTTGGGCCAGGCTCAGAAGCTTTCTGGTTAGTAAACAGTCTACATCCAGTTTTGATCCCCACATTACAAAAAAGAGGTTGAGACTTTGGGAAAAGTGCAAAGAAGAGCAACTAAGATAATTAAATGCCTGGAGACGAAAACATATGAAGAACAATTGCAGGAGTTGAGTTTGGCTAGAGAAAAGAAGGACTAGGGGGGACATGATAGCAGTATTCTGGTATTTGAGAGGTTGGCACAGACAGGAAATGGTCAACCTATTCTCCAAAGTATCAGAAGGCGAAACAAGAAACAATGGATGGCAACTAATCAAGGAGAGAAGCAACTTGGAACTAAGGAGGAATTTCCTGACAGTGAGGACAATTAACCAGTGGAACAGCTTGCCTTCAGAAGTTGTGGGTGCTTCATCACTGAAGGTTTTTAAGAAGGGACTGGACAGTCACTTGTCTGAAATGGTATACGATCTCCTGCTTGAACAGGGGGTTCGACTAGAAGACCTCCAAGGTCCCTTTTGATTAATAAAAGTTCACCCGTGCAAGTGGACCTGAGACAAAATCAAAACACTTTATATCCTGAATATCCTGAAAAAGCAAACCTGTTTGCTTTGAGGTTCTTCCAAGCAGAAACAGCGCGTGTAAACCTTGCCTTCCGTTTGGGGGTTGATCTCAATCAATTCATTGTTCTCCATAACTTCTACATCCCGACGTGTTTTGGAGGCTTCCGGAAAACACTGTTGAAATAGAATCAAGGATCAAAATAATACAGAGATGGAAAGCATTTATAAGTTGGTATGTTCCTAGTGGCTTTGGAAATGAGAGGCTACATTTTTGGGATTCAGGGTTTTTAATTCACAACACTTTTAAGAAGGCAGAGTTGTCTGGTTTATTAATAACTCCCAAGCCACCAAAGAGAAAGCAAACCCTGTTATGGTGCATCCATATGATATATAAACCCAGCTATTGTCATGGGTTAGAAACCGTTGACAACATTTAAGGATGAGTAGAATTACCATGAATGTCTTGATTTTCTACTTATTGACAAAACTCACTAGGGCTTACTTCTGATTCATCTCTGAGATCAATAGCAGTTTTGCAAAATATCCAGAGGTCCACTTTGAAAATGGCAGCGGTTCAAAATACGAATTGGTCTTCTTAAGAAATGAGGACAATTAGTCAATGGAACAGCTTGCCTCCAGAAATCGTGAGCGCTCCATCACTGGAGTTTTTAAGAAGAGACAAGACAGTCACTTGTCTGAGATGGTATAGGTTCTCCTGCTTGAGCGGGGGGGAGGGGGGGCTGGACTAGAAGATCTCCAAGGTCCCTTCCAGATTCTATTCTATTCTATTCTATTCTATTCTATTCTATTCTATTCTATTCTATTCTATTCTATTCTATCTTTTATTCTATTTCTATCTTTTATTCTATTTCTATCTTCTATTCTATTCTATTCTATTCTATTCTATTCTATTCTATTTCTATCTTTTATTCTATTCTATTCTATTCTATTCTATTCTATTCTATTCTATTCTATTCTATTCTATTCTATTCTATTCTATTCTCATTAAAGACCACAATGAATGCAATGATGTGCCCATGAATTCAGATTTCCATTGAATTGAAATTCTTGCTTATACTGGTGGTCTTTGACTTACAACAGTTCATTTAGTGACCATTGGAGATTACATTGGCAGTGAAAAAAGTGACTTAGATCGCTGTTCACACTTACAACCATTGCAGCATCCCTGTGGTCACGTGTTCAGAATGCAGACCCTCAGCAACATGCATGTATTTTTGACGGTTGCAATGTTCATGCAATTCCCTTTTGTGAGCTTCTGACCAGTAAAGTCAATGTGGAAGCCAGATTCACTAAACAACCGGATTACTAGCTTAACAATTGCCGTGATTCACTTAACAGCTGTGGCAAGACAGGTCATAAAATGGGGCAAAGCTCACTTAACAACTGTCTCACTTAGCAACAGAAATGTTGGGCTCCGTTGTGGTCCTAACTCGAGAACTATCTGTACATTAAGTTGAGAACGTGAATGCTGGAGAACAGCCTTGCTGGATGAAGGTGATCTGGTCAGCTTTCCATTTCCCATGTTAATCTGCTAGGAGCATCTGCAGTAGAAGACAGATCTCTTCTACTCTTATTCCCGAGCATCTAGTAGTTACAGGAATACTAATCCCTGGTTTAGATAGCTGAATAAAAGCATGCTGCTTAAGCTGCAAGTAATAGATGTTTAACCTAGACAAATCATTCAGACACTTTTGGGTGTGGGTGTGGGTATGGATGTGTTTGCACGCCCAGACATAATACTCCCGGAAGATTGTCCATTTATGTTTGCAGATAAGCATCTGGTGATTCTAGGGTAACATGGAAAGACGCAGGAACATTCCATAACCCTCCCAGTCATTCATAATTAAAAGTGTCATTTTTATTTTTTTATTTTATTTTTTTCGCAAAGCCTGAACAATTACTCACCCCACTGTCGGAGATCTCACAACATCCCTCGTGCATTGCCATGGCTGGGTCACAGTAGATGTGCAGCTGCTGAATGTCAAACTAGGAAATATAAACAAGCATGGTTTTAGGTCAAAATTAAAATCCCGGAAAGAAAGCTTGCATCCTTCAGCTCCCGGAGAAGAATCCTAAACCAACTTTCAACACTGAGTATGTGAGAAACATTTTTCTACACCTCACACCGTTTTGGGATAGAATTGCTGGGAGCAAAGTCTTAACCCTGAATCCTAGGTTTTGTGGGCTGCAGACACGGCATCAGGCCAATGGCTTCCATCTCAGGACTAGCAGCTAATCTCAGATGTCTTGAAATATTGGCTCCAGGAGGCTTGCAGGACATCTGCTTTGAATCAGAGGAGCACTGATAGTGATGAAAGTATGTTGATTTCCTCCCCTGGTTTCCTTTTTTTTGATTTTCTGGGGAGGGAGTATGGCCTTGATCCAAAGTGAAAGAAAAAAACACAGGCCTGGTTGTTTCTTCTCTCTAGTTCCATCCTTTCAGTGCTTGAGTCACATCTCTTTGGAAGCTGCCTAGATATCAGGCGTGGTCTCATACGGGTCAGCAGCCCATGAGTCATGAACCTCCCCACCATGACTTCACTCATATTATAAGCTGCACAAGTTCTGGCAAGGAGATTTCTGGACCAGATTGCCAAATGAGAGCATCATATGCACCATCACTTTCTTCTCTTCCAACCATCACCACAAGCCACAAGACAGGGGCTCTTCAGGATCTGCCCAAAATCGAAAGTAAGTCTTTCCCCAGCGTGATCCTATTGAATCTCTTTAACAAGATTTACTGGGATGAAAGGGATGGGACTGAAGGAATTCCAGCAACTGAGCTATTTCCCATCTACAACCAACACATCTCCAGAGTAGAGAGATCTTTATTTTCTTTCTGTTTTTCTCAGTACCAGGGAAGTGGTGGATCTTTTCACTGTTAACATGGGAGGGTGCATCTGGTTGTTTAAACCACTTTCTTTATAGATCTCAGAACTAACCATTACACTGGATCTCTTCTCCCTACCTCCCTCACCTTTGACCCATGCTTTTCCACAGGCCTGTATTTCTACTGCTTCCCTACACAGCGTTTGTACTACAGTTCTTCAGCCATCACTTGTAGTAGGCTTCTTCTATGGGATGCCTGGTAAATTTTGTAGAGGGTCCTGCATTTGCACCCTCAACAGGTAGCAATGACATCAGGTAGGAGAGTACCATGAAACTGTCCATCATACGTAAGAGTATACTAGCCAGGATTTGTGACCTCTTGCCAAGTTGACCACCATAAAAATTAATTGTAGAATCTATGGGTGAGCCAGCCTCAGATTTGGATCAGCTCTCCTAACAGAAGCCACAGGATGGAAAAAAAGGTTGTGTATGAATTCTTTTTTTTGTTTTTGTTGTACACCTAATATTTGGAATCTATTAAGATATCAAGAATTGTTGGGTTTTGGAGACATGGCTGAAGGTATGATCATACAATTCTAGAAGAAGAAATCAGCTTTGTAAGAGTGGATTTTTGAAATATATTGTTCACCAATGATTAAATGAAGTTAGGGTTCTTTGGATGGAGAGACAAGGAAACTGACTTCTGAGTACTATCCTCAAATGTTTTGGCGTTACCAATTTATCACATAATTACCCATTTTTTAAAAACTACATACAATCATAGAATTGTAGGGCTCGAATGGGCCCTGAAAGTCTTTTAGTCCAACTTCCAGCCCAAGGCAGGAGTTTTAATTAATTATTAGATTAATTAATTATTCTTATAATTAATGTTGAGGCTATGCTGTTAATACTGTTGTAAGTACACTTTTATCTTCTGCTAATTAGTCTGATACAAATTTTTATATAGAACTCACACTCACCTACTTCCTAGCCTGGTGCTTTAACTCTCTTGGTTTTGGTAACAACTTTCTAAGATAAGCTAAATAGTGCTGGCAAGTTTATTTATTTATTTATTTATTTATTTATTTATTTATTTATTTATGAGACTTATATACCGCTTTAAGTACAGGCACTCTCTAAGTGGTGTACACCAGTAAGCAATGTATGTATATATTTGCATTGCCCCCAACAATCTGGGTCCTCATTTTACCTACCCTGGAAGGATGGAAGGCTGAGTCAACCTTGAGCCGGTGAGATTTGAACCGCTGACCTGCTGAACACAGTCAGCTAAAGTGGCCTGCAGTACTGCACCCTAACTGCTGCGCCACCTCGGCTCATATTTCATGTTTACCTATGATAAATTACCTAATGTTGGTGTGAGAGATGGTGCCCATAGAGGGGGAGCAGGAGGGGTTAGTTTTCCAGGAAGGATGCAATACATTCCAGACAGGGGAAGAAGACAAGAGGTAGCACAGCCCAGAATTGGATAAGAAACAGAGGAAGAGATTAAAGGCACCCACTCTCTAGAATCTCCCAGGGCATAGCCATTAGTAATAGTAATAAAAGTTCAGTCTAGCAAGAGTTGGTCTGCCATACGTAAGCAAATAAACAACCGAACTCTGGCTGAGTTGTTCCCTGTCATTCAGTTAGGTGCAAAGAATCAGGATCATTTGTAAAATTGCAGCATGGAAGATTTATTCAGACCTGTACATAAGGATCTGATCAAGTAACAGTCAGCACTAAATTGGTACTAGATAAGGGTCAATGGAAGTCAAGGCAAGGCTGGTTGGGTCTCTTGTGACAAAGACTCTAAACTGATGATGCACTTCACTCCACAGCTCTGCCTGCTCTTCCATAAGTTCTTGGGTTTAGCTTGAAGGTTGGTGCCCTGAGGAGCTACCCTTGGTTCTGAGAGGCTCTCCCAAAATGGGTGTGGCCAAAGTGGACAAGCCCATTCAAAGTAAACGAACAAGACAAAGAGCTAGGCACACACACAGACACCCAATCAGACATTCACCTTTACCCATACATTCTCACATGTAAATACTTTCAAGCTATTTCCACACTTAAGCACAATACACCCCTTTTCCAGGCTGACAACTACCAAAGGCTGCTTTCTTTTCACAGCCATCCACTAAAAAAAGAAAATAGAAAAGAGAGAAAACCCCACAATTAAAACTGCAGAGTTTAGAATGATGTGGAAATTAAACTGCTAGTTTTGTAACTTCCTGGTTGTGTGAATAAAATTACAGATATATAAAATAATGTATGTAGTTCTATAAATACCCACAGACAAATGAGCACATACTCAGCAAAGTGCAGGTGGAAGTAAAGGGGGCCTTGGGGGCCTCTTTTAATGCATTGTGCATATCCAGACCAACCGTGTTTTGTTAACTTGGGTTGAGTTTAGTATGCTGCATTAATCCAGGGCTGGGAAGGTCTTACGGAAAGAGAATGTGGTACAATAGTGCCAAGTCAGAGGCCTGGCCCAGAACAAGCTTTTTGAATTTATCTGCTTGATTTATCTCAGAATGCACTCTCACCAAAATAGCTTAGTTTCTCGTTCATTATGCATTGGATGATCAGCTCAAATGCTTTCACAATTGCTTCCTGGAACCACACCGTTAGTGCAATTGGATTTGTTTTTTGTTTTGTTTTTTTTGTCTTTATAATTATGCAGATTCCCTTGCCTTACTCTTTCAATTTTTCTGCAGCTTTGGATCAACTCCCTGCAATTATTTTACCCATTTTTAGCCTCTTGTGCATTTTAGCAATGCTCGAATTCCCCTAGAAGGAATTTCATCAGTATTATTTTAGCAGTTTTAGTTTTTCTTGAAATTCCTCTGGTATTTTGTTTTCCTTCAGGAAACAAAATAGATTCACCTAAATTTCTGCTGAAGCAAGATTCTATCACAACCTTAAAAGATTTACAGAACAACATTGCTAGTGTGTACTTTGGGAAGCTAACACTGCACAGAAACCTCTAGATTTCTCTAAAATGTTCAGCAAAATGTGACGGCAATTCCTGATGAAATTTAGCTCTCATAGATGTCTAACTATTACCATTCAAAGCACTTAAGATCCTGCTTCCACTCAGCTGTGTTTTGGACTTGTCCATGGTTTCTGCACATACTGTACATATGCAGTAATATGGTCTGGTGCCACCCAAGTCCAGATGGGACATTGCACAGAAGTTTATGGATATTAACAAGATTAGGGTCCCATGGGACTTCTAGAACAAATGGACAGGCAGGTACTGGGCAATCAAGCAGATATTGTGGTGGTAGAAAAGAATCAGAAGACAGAGGTGGAGATAGATGTATCAGTGCCAAGTGACAGCAACATTAGGAAGAAGGTATATGACTAACTGGAGAAGTACTGGGGCCTGAATGATGAACTGGAGAAGATGTGGAAGGTGGAGGCCAAAGAGGTCTCAATGTTAGTAGGAGTACTCGGGACTGTAACTTCTAAGCTGGGAGAATAGCTCCAATAGATCCCAGGAAGAACATCAGAGCTCTCTTCTCCGGAAGAGTGTAGTGCTAGGAACAGCTAAGATTCTGCAGAGAGCCCTCACACTACCATGATCCAAGATTGAGGCAGACACAGGCCACCCATAAGAATGAGAAGGGAAATGTAGATACAGTATATTACGTGATGATATTAAATACCATCAAATTATGAATTAGGAAATCAATTATTAATAATAACATAAAATACAAGAACCAGTCAATCAATTCTGGATTCAATAAAGCTGATGGTGCCTGGAAAGTGATGATCAACAAGCAGAAACTTAAATATTTGAGCATGTGATGCAAGAAGACAATTAACTAGGAAAAGAAAATATCTGGACAAGAGTGAAGGAAATAATGAAGAGGTAGGATTAGGTGGATGGATAGAATCAAGAAGATTACAAGACTGTCCAAATCTGTTGGTTGTCACTGGAGACAGGTTGAGATGTTGGGCGTTCACAATCACCAGCAATCAAGCCCAGCTCAATGGCACATAGCTAGCATGATAGTAAAGTAAAAATTAATTTGTTATGACAAAAGGATATCTCCTTTTGAAGTCTGGCCAATCTTTGGACTAGATGGATTAATGTTCCAGACAAAATATTGAAATGCTGGGCATCTTCCTTCAGTTGGCCAACTTTCAGATGTTCTGGGACTACTAAAGTCCAGCATTCCCAATCAACATGGCCCTTGTCCATACTAAATGGGAATTCTGAAAGTTGCAATCTTAGAGCAAAGGTATTATGTAGATAAATATCTCACACATGCCTTATTTATCTCATGTGATGGGTCTCAGTGTATGTTTGATACTTAAGAACATTGTAAAAGTGCACAGTCATTCTATGGGTTATTCTGTCTTCATTGGCTATTATTGCTGTGCGGTTTATTTTAAGAGCCATACTGAACACATCGTATCCAGATTCTTCTCCCCCAAAAAGAAAACTTTGGAACTAAGAGGAGGAAAAAAAAACATTTCAGTTTTGGCTACCACTGTGATATTCTTCCATTCTCTTTGAAGGTGAGGACAAAGTCCAGAAATCAGGTAAATATTTGCAATATTTGTCCACTACATCTGAGGAAGGATGACAGAACAACAAGAAGCTAAAGCGTGTTAGTGTATCACAGCACACACCACCAAACTGAAATCAGCAGGACTGATGCCTCCCAGCTGTCTCTCACACAAAGAGAGCTGACTCTGTTACCACTGCAGTAGCTGAGGGCTTCACACTGACTCACATTCTCTAGAGCTACATTCCTTTGGAAATTGATCTTGCACCAAGAAAAATTGCCACTACAATTCAGGCATCATAAAAAGAAAAGAAAAACTGCAGCTAATATGGACCTGCTTCCTCAGGTTTGACAAAATGTCCAGAGCAGGTGTAGACAACCTCAACTCTTTTATGACTCATGGACTTCAAGTCCCAGAATTCCTGAGTCAGCATAGTTGACTCAGGAATTCTGGGAGTTGAAGTGCATGAGTCATAAAAGAGCCGAGGTTGCTTACCCCTGATCCAGAGCAATCCAGAGCTTGAAGAAAGACGATTGCCGGCAGATGCTACCTCTCCTGAAACTTTCTAAGGAGATACGGCAAGACACAAAATGTTTTTGAAGAGTTTTCCTCGCTTCCAAAAGGAAGTGGGAATCATCCAAGAAAATGGGAATGCTTGGCCAATGTGTTGGGTCTTCCAGGTATTCTTGAAGACTGTTTCAGAGGAGATACAGGCAGTGCTCAACTTACAACCACAATTGGGACCAGAATTTCCAGCAAGGAGGTTGTTAAATGAGTCTTGCCCAATTTTATGATCTTTTTTGCCATGATTGCTCCCTGCAGCTATGAAGTGAACCATGTACTTGTTAAGCAAAGGTCAACAAGGTTGCAAATGGTCCAGGATGCTGAAACTATGGTAATTGCTTGCCAAGGAGCAGGATTTTTGATCATGTGACTGTGGAGAGGCTACGATAGTTGTAAGAGTGAGGCCTTATCCAAAGGCACTTTTTTTTCAGTGCCATTGTAACTCTGAACGGCTGCTAAACACATGGTTGTGAGTTGAGGACTACCTATATAAGCAATGTATTAACAACTATAGAGTTTGTGTCTTTGTAAAGCTAACATTGGTCTGCCAAGAGATAAGACAAAAACGCCCCCAGCTTCTTTCAATCCTTTGTGTCTGTTATCTGTAGCTGTAAACTCATTATTCAATTAATCTGTCACTTTATACAGCTTGAGTACTCTAATATCCAGGCTCTTAGTTCTTGCTGGCTAGGAGCCTAATGATTACGGTATTTCTGTTAGCAAATAAAGAAAACCAATTTGAATCTCTCCAATTGTTTTGGCTCCATTTCTTTAATTTAAACATTAGTGCCAGAGAAGCTACACTGAGGCCTGTGGCTGCAAGTTATCCTTTTTTTTTTCTTGGAGGGGAAGCAAAATAGCTTGCCCAGCAGTCAGGTCAACTTGGAAAACTGGGCTCAGCTCAATTTGGAGATGTACCTCCTAGCCACAGGACGCTTACGTGTGCCCACGGCCACTGCTGCCCCCCATGACTTACCATCACCGGAGTCCCACGCACTGCCTCCAGCCCCACGAATGCGTTGCCTTCGCTGACCAACTGCTGGCGCAGCTGCAGAGGCTTAGATGAGATGTAACTGCAGTCAACGTGGACGGAGATCACCTGGGTTTGAAGGCTGACTGCCATTTTGTGCCACTTCAAGTCAAAAAGAGAGGTGATGCCTTTGCCAGCAAAGACCACGCCAATCAATTCCCCGTGACGGTCCTTGGCCTGGAACTCCAGACTTCGCTCTTTGCTGTTGATTCCCAGGGAGAGCTGAAAAAGTAGAAGGAAGAAGAGAAGGTGCTGAATAGAAAGATGTTCCTAAAAAGAGAGAGAGATGTAGGAGGGGAAGCAGGGAAGCTGAAAATGAAGGCTGAGTTGTTAGTGGAGAGAGAGGTGACCAGTCAGAAGGCTTTGCAGGTAGTCCCCAACTGATGACCACAGTTGGGACCAGAATTTCCTTCGCTAAGCAAGGTGGTTGTTAAATGAGCCCTGCCTAATTTTATGACACCCCCCCCCGGTGATTGTTAAATGGATCGCTGCAGCTGTTAACTGAATCATACAGTTGTTAAATGAACCCATCTTCCCCCATTGATTTTGCTTACTGGAAGCCAGCTGGGAAGGTTGTGGATGGTCATCCCATGAGCCCGAAGCCCATGGTAATTATATGTCAAGCATTTTGATCACATGATCGCATTGTTGTGGGGATGCTATGGTAGTTGTAAGTGCCAGGAACCTTCCTTGCTGCAACCATTGTAAAGACATACCGATGGCCAAGGGCCTGAATCCTGACCATGTGACAATGAGGAGGCTGTAAAAAGTCCTGGGAAGGCTGGGCACAAGTTACTTTTTTCAAGGCCTTTGTAATTTTGAATGGTCGTCAAACAAATGGTTGGGTGCAAACCAGCGTTTGCATTCCTTGCGTTGGATGAGGAGAGCACATCTTTCTCCTTCTGTCCTGGCTACTTTTTACAGAGGCATGATTGAGGGCATTTTAACAAACTGTATCCCTCTTTGGTTTGGTGGTAACAGAACCTCAGATAGAAGGTCCATACAGAGAGTGGTGCAGACAGCTGAGAAGATTATAGGAAGCTTGCTTCCTGTTATTCAGGATACTGCTTATAAGCACTTATATGTGCTTAGAGCTCGGCGCATTGTTAGAGGCCCCACACACCCATTTCACGGTCTGTTCCTGTTGCTCCCCTCTGGGAGGAGGTTTTGAAGTATTTATAGCAGAACTACTAGACTCTGTAACAGCCTAATTCCTTATGCCATGCAATCTTGTAAATTTGCAGGATTCTTTATTTTTCGCCATGTATATGTATACATTCAAATTAGGCTGTGATGTTTCTCTGGGTCATATATGTGTGTGTATGTGGGTATATATGCATAATGGTATTGGCACCTTCCGCAAACCCATGCCCATGACCGCACCAATCATTTTACGACCACTGCATTTGCTTAATGACCACTGCAAAAAAGTAATACAATTGTGTCATGTGACCTTCTTGTTTTACAACAGCTATGACTTATAACTGTAATTGGCAGGCTCCATTATGCTTTTAACTCTAGGACTATCTGTAGTGATATTTTGCTGTTAAAGAAATGGATCTTAAATTATAATAAAAATGAGATCTTCAGTAATAATAAATATCCTTAGAAACAAAGGGAGAGTTTTGTTCCGATGACAATATTATCCGGACGAAATTTTGAACACTTTTCTTGCAAATTAAGTTGGTTTAACCTGTCTAAATGTTATAAATCTAGTCATAAATATGTGGTAATAACAGGTAAGGATAGATGACTGTTCTACATTTCTGCATCATTTTTAAACTATGTAAAAATGAATATGATTTACATGAATTTCCTTTAATATATGCATGCTTACAGGCTCTTTTCCTTTATATAATGCTTTCATTTACTCATTTTCCTTAATATAATGCATGTTAATGCATATTTTAGTGTTCAGCCTGCCTTGCAACATTCTGAAAAGGTTACTTGGTACCTGACACATCTGAAGGTTATTTGATGCTTAACTGACTTGGAAGACAGCAAGCTGGGCTAGGCTCTCCACCCCACGCAGAGAATATTCCTTCTGCATCATATAATTGGAGAATTCTCCATCCTGTGGAGGTCAAGACAGTACATTGCTCCATGTCTCAATTTGAGGAAGCAGGCTGGGGTGATAATTGGTGGTTCAACAACTTGTGGGAACTCAGCCAATGCTTTGGTGTGTAATGTGAACGGGGTCACCACACTCAGCGGCCACCTTTCTTTCTGGATCCACCGCATGTGGAATGAACCCAGAGACCATACCTTATTAACTTGAGTTTAGAGTTGACTATATTTTCATGTATGCAAACGCAATCCCACTGACACCCTTAGCTGAAAGGGCAAGGTACGAAGCAGATCAAGCCTTGGGTGAGCTAATTCTGGGAAGGAAGGAAGGAAGGAAGGAAGGAAGGAAGGAAGGAAGGAAGGAAGGAAGGAAGGAAGGAAGGAAGGAAGGAAGGAAGGGGAAATAACAGGAAAACAATAGAGCAGAGAGGCGATGGAAAGACTGGACCAAGTTAGTTGGCTATACCTGGGGGTATCCTTGAGGATCAGTGATCTGGAAGAGATACCAGTTCTCTTTGGTAGTCTGCTTCTTCAAGAGTAGAGTGATGATCAAAGTGAATTCATCAGGCAAGCCCCGGGGGAACAGCTGTCTGGGAATAAAGAAGAGGACAGAGATGTGAGTAGACAGGTCTTTCCTCTTTTGGAACATATCATCTGCAGAGTCACTCAGAGGATACACCCAAATTGCTGGTCAAGTCCAATCATTAACTATTAGATTAGCCTTTGATATCTCCAAAGGTTGTTTTACCGTCTCAGAAAAGATCTCTTTCCTCATAGCCTAACATGCTTCAACAAGAGAATCAACAGAGAAGAGTCCTCTAGATGGATTTGTGCAAATTTTAAAATTTGATTTATTTATATTCTACCATTATTATTTTTAGAAATAAGTCAATGTGGCAAACACACTTAATATTCCTTCCTCCTCCAATTTTTACTCACATCAACAACCCTGTGAAGTGGGTTGGGCTGAGAGAAAGTGACTGACCCAAAGTAACCAACCTGGCCTTTATGCCTAAGGTGGATCTAAAACTCACTTTCGGCCAATCACCAGGAGACGGTGAGTTCTAGTCTTGCCTTACACATGAAAGTCATCTGGATGACTTTCAGCCAATCACCAGGAGATGGTGAGTTGTAGTCCCACCTTAGGTGACTCTGGGCCAGTCACATGGCTTGCCTTCTAAATTACGGGGGCTCCATTACTGGTGGTATTTAAGAAGAGATTGGACAGTTATTTGTCAAAAAATAATGTAGGGGGCCCTGCTATTGCAGGGGGGGGTTGGACTAGAAGACCTCCAAGGTCCCTTCCCAATCTATTATTCTGTTAAATATAAAAAGACTCCGTAAGAGTTACTATATGGCTAACTAAATCTATCATAATTCAAAACTCTCTCAACTAAGCAAGTCAAATACTCATTAAGGCTGGTTTGAGGCACAGGTCATCCTCTGGTGGATTTTAATCACTGCTGCATAACACCTGGCCTGATTGTATGTTGTAGTAGGATTAGTGCCTGCAAGCAGCAGGAGGGTATAAAATTGTCCTGTGCACCCAGGGTATTTATATAGTACTGGTGAAATGAGGCTACTATGAATATCTCTGTAGTATAGGCACTCAGAGAAGTAAGCATTATATCGTTCCTGTGTGTCCAGAGTCACGAGGACATTGTCTGTCCAGTTAGGGAATTTTCCTGCCTTCAAAACCACAGAGAGGAAGCATGAGAAGAAAGAAAACCCAAGATCATGTGACAAAATGCACACAGTTTGTCCCTCTGCTTCTATCCATGACTCGGCCGGATGCCACCTTCTGTCTAGGAAGCCTCGAGCAAACGTCTTCCATTATAAGGAGATCAGCCATGTAGGATGCAAGGAAAGATATTCACTGGTTTATTGTGACGTCCGCTTGTTAGAGGGGAAGTTATTTTTTTTTTAAAAAAATGTTGTTCTCAAATTAATCAAGAACAATCTGAGTTTATTCTGGGAGGCCCCTTTCAATTGTCAAGGTTGCGAATGAAGGACGCACTTGTTTATTTCTTCGCTAACGGTTCTGCTTCTGGCAACTGAAGAAATCCAACGTTTAATATGAATGAGGGTATATTCTTTTAATCAAGAGTGGGCTTTCCTTGCTTAATGGCAAATCATCTTTCTTCTTCTTCGGGACCTAAAGACAGGACACCCAGGGATAACATGCCAATTTTGTTAAATAAAATGGATTAAATCTATTTAAAGAGAGATGCTGATTCATCCATGTACCATCTCATTGGCTGGCCATGTCAAGCTCGAAAACTCAAGAAAAACAGGCTGAGTTTCTTCTAAACAGTCTCTTTTATTGCTCCTCACCTATAGACAGAAATCTTGCCAATACATAAAGCAACTACCTGCATAGCTAAAGATATACTCTGCAAACTTCTATGGAGGAGCTGTCCTAACCTTCTTTTGTCAAATCAAGCTATCTAAACTTCTTGCTCCTCTGGAATGCAGCCCCTCCCTCCTGGGAATCCAGACTACATTCCATCATAGGCCTGTAATAATACTTCTGATCTGCCCATCCAATCATGTCTTTCTCTCAACCAAGTCTTTAATTCCAGGGATATTTCATTCATTCAGAAGGTCCTTTATCAACACTCTTTTTTGACCACAGAGAAGGTTTAAAAAAAAAAGCAGCAATATGGCAAATGTGATGCCATGATGCAAGTCCTCCCCCCTGTGTACATATGTTAAGAGGTCAGGGATTGAATTATGAGGCACATCTGCCATCTTGCTTCTTTTAACCTCTACTAGCAGAGGGTCTGGATCACAGCTAATCTTCACCTAAATATGGAATTGTCCAGAGTGGGGAACCAGAAGAATATTCCTGCTGCTTTTTATTTTTTTATTTTTCTAGGCCATGCAAGTGTTGAAAACCCCACAGTTATGCAAGAACCAAAAGCGATGTATGAATCACGTGGGAAGGCCCTTCCTATCACCCAAGGTTTAGACTAAGTGAGTTGAGTCAACGGTGGAAATGTCAGCTGTTAGTTTTGCAACTGAACGTGATCAATATGTTCTGGGAGCCAACAGAACAGAAAGGCCAAAGGCGAAAAGTTGAGAGAGGCAATAACAAAATTTAACAAGTACATCGGGAAAAGGAAGAGGAGCTGTATTTAATAACTACCAGGATAATACAAGAATCCACTCTAAATGGGAGGGATGAAGGAAGTGCAGTAAACTGCCCTGAGACAAGTATCATCACTGGATGAGGTCAGTAAAGTTAAGATGATGGTCGTAAGAGTGTGAACAAGGTAACACCCATATTTTTATGTGCATCACACAACCGAGCCACATAAAAAAGTGATGAATCTTTAACTGCTCCATCTTGACTACTCCCCTGACTTTTCCGACAACAGCCTGTGGACAACTCTGCCCCACCAAATCCTCTCTCTCTTTCTCTCTAAACTTGGAATGGTGTCAGAGCCAAGTTCACAGGAGGTCTGGAGCAACATCTGAGAAGGTGACGAGGTTGTCTTCTCATTTCCCAGGTCAGTCTCCTGCAACGGCAGGCTATCCGATTTCCTTGTTTTCCTCTGCTCTTCAGATCTGTCTTTTTGTTGGGGATTTTGATGTCTATTGAATTATAATCCTGCATTTCGCATTTGCTTTCATTCCTCATGTGAGTTAGCTCTGGAAGGTGATATATGTAGAGAGACACATTCAGAAATGAATATGAGAAATAGATTCCCTTCTCATCACTGCATTGTTATGCCAGGATATTATGAAAGTCCCTTTTGTGCTTGGTAACCAAAAACAATTTAGAAGCCTTTTCCCCCCCTTCCCATCTAAAAAACAATATTTTTGAAAGACGATTATGATGAGGTCATGGCAGCTCAGATTCTAAAATGCTATCCAATTGTGTTTTGTTTTTTGCTCCAGCAGCTACTGCAGCTAATAACATCTGTGTTTGTTTCTCCAGACATTCAAAATACGTTGAAAACCAGACAGAATTGGAAGATTTGGAAGCCAAAGTGAAGAAGGATCAATTTCATCCATGGAACATTTCCTTCTCTTGCAACATTACCAATTAGCGAGGATCCATCCTGGGACACGATCACCACCCAATATTTATTCCAAGCTTCTACACCAAAACATCCCAAGCACCACCTGACCTTGACATAGAAGACATCATAAATAAGCTGTTCCTCAGAAGCCAGAACTCTTAAGATATAAAATTCTGCCAGTGGCTCATGAAGCTTATCACCCACTAAACAGTACACAAAGTAACAGCTATGGATTATGGTCTCCATGGGAAAGATGTTGCCAAAATATATATTTATTAGGTTGTATATGTTGCTCTGGTCCTTGACCAGCTCTCTTCATCTTACCATCCAAACAGGATTAAAACAACCTCAAAATATAAACTCCAATAGAATTTGAATTCTAATTAGGTTTAGCACTTGGAAATTATGGGAAGAACACAGTCTCATCAGGCCAATCTTATCTGGGTTTGTCCACCATGGAATTCCAATATCACCAGTGTTTCTCAATCTTGGCAACTTGAACATGTGTGGATTTCAGCTCCCAGAATTCCCTAGCCAGCATGACTGGCTGGGGAATTCTGGGAGTTGAAGTCCACACATCTTCAAGTTGACGAGATACTGGTAATTCTGGGAGTTGAGGTCCACATGTTTTCAAGCTGTCAAGGTTGAGAAACACTGCCATATACTTAACTGGGAAGCTGAGATAACATGCAGAAATGTGGCAATGGCATACTCCTTGGCTACTATGACCAAGATTCAACTCTTTTACAACTGTAGAAGATGGCAGCACCTAGTCAATCATAGTTTATCCTAAAGTTGTGGGGTTATGCCATGTTAATAATGACATGGGAGATAATTAGGAAATATCTGAGCTGTAAGTTAGAATGAAAATCCTTCCAAGATAAAGGCAGGGACAAGCCAGTTCTATGTTGTGGTGAGAAAACTGCACGGATAGGTCAATTGGTTAGCTGAGAACTCAAGAACACCTGTAGCTTCTGAAGGACAATCCATGCACCAAGGATTCCATGTTTAATCCCTTAAGGCTCTATGAGCACAATGTACGTGCAATTTGTTAGCCCTTCGGAATCCTACAGATAATAAACTGCAGCAAGCTATCAATCTTGATATGATTGAGGGGACTTTAATTAGTTTGCAGCCCCTAGAAGTAAGACAAACACAATTTCCTTTATTGTTCCTCACATATAGACAGAAATCTTGCCAGATGAAAGCAACTGTTTGCATCATTATAGATATACTCTGAGATCGCTAGGAAGCAGCCTTTTAAAGTCTTTTTTTCCTGGCCAAACTATCTAAGTCTCTTTCATGACTCATGGACTTCAACTCCCAGAATTCCTGAGCCAGCATGGGGGAACTATGGCCTCTTCCTGACTCCTGGACTTCAATTCCCAGAATTCCGGAGCCAGAATGGCTCAGCTTGGAAACGTCTCCCTTTCTCCTCAGCATGGCTGGCTCAGGAATTCTGGGAGTTGAAGTCCACGAGTCATAAAAGAGCCAAGGTTGCCTACCCTTGATCTAAGCTTTGTGGCCTCTTTGCCCTCTGGAATGCAGCCCCTCATTTTTGGGAATCCAGACTACATCCCACCCGAAACAGGGCTGCATTTCTTTTTCCCTTTTCTTTATTTCTTGATAAAATGCCAGTCCAAGATTGCAAAGCTGAAGGACAAGATTTGCTGGGCCCATTCTGATCAGAGGACCAGCCCCTCTGCTCTTCCAGAACATTCTAGTAGGCACCTGAGTAGTTTACCCAACTTAAGCCAAGAAAGAGCTGCAGACAAAACCCTTTCACAGGTACGCATTTAGCCCTGAACCTGCTTTTTTTTTCCACTCACCCAATCCTTCCAAAGCCCTTTCCTTACCCACCTACTGCTTCAGATTGTGAGTGCACAAATGGCTTCATGACAGATCTTCGCAAGCTGCCCTAGAAGCCACTTCAGGGGATGAGAAAGCTGGAAAAACTCACTTTCAAATAAGCAGTTCATTGTATCTGTTCTGTCAAAGTCTTTTTACGTGACGTTCAGGCAATATGGATTGCAAAGAACAACAGGGCTACAAAAAGCCAAGGTAAAGCCATCACAAAACTGTTTGCCGTTTTTTCTCCACGATCCATCTTCCTCCAAGGACCAGCGGGACAGAGAGAAGCAAAAGAGGGGTGACGGAGGGGGAAAGGGCAGTGATGAACTGAAGCAGTGGCAATCCAGGTCAGATGGCACATGCTCTCAGTTTCTGGAATTAATTTTACAAGTTCTCCTGGTGAAATTGGAACGCAGGAATGAAAAACAAGGTCCAGTTGAATCAGAGGGATAATAAAAGAATGGAGAATTTGAACCGGTCGCCAAAGAGTTGTTTTGCTTTCAGCCTAAGAGGGTGAAAAAAAATGGTGGGGGAGTAGAGCAGGTACTTGCCAGACCAAAAACCACCCAGTTGTGGCCACACTGGAATGGCAGAGGATGCCACGTGCAAGAATTATACCGCAAATTCCACTGGATGGGAGCTTGCCTGTTCAACTCTCCGTGGACTTCGCAAATAGATGAGCAGCAGCGCTAAAGCCTTCTTTCTCCTATCAAATATCCATATGGAAAAAAAACCCTCCCCATCTGGGGAAGAAAGGTGCAGAACGTAAAAATTATACGCAGCCAGCACAAGTGGTCACGTTGAGAAAGAGAGCAGCTGCTGGGGGAATTTGCATTTAAAAAGCCTGCCGAAGTTCTGCCTGTGAGGGAAAGATGCACTTATCAACCCTGTGCGCTTGGAGAGACCTTGTGAATATCAATGGCTACTGAGGAGTAGGAGGAGGGGGGCAAAAAGAACAGAGGGTAGGGGTAGTCCTCAGCTTACGACCACAATTGGAACCAGGAATTCCCTTGCTAAGCAAGGTGGTTGTTGAGCGAACTGTGCCTGATTTTATGATCTTTTTTGCTACAGTTAAGCGAATCACAAGTTGTTAAGTGGACGACGTGCTCATTAAGTAAATGCAGCTTTGCCCATTGACATTGCTTGTCAAAGTCAGCTGGGAAGATGGCAAAAGGCAATCCCTAGTAAATAGATGATGGTTGCCCAAATTTGATCATGTGACTCTGGGGACGCCGCCGTGGTCATAAGTGTGATGTTGTTGTTAGTTGCGAAGTCGTGTCCGACCCATCGCGACCCCATGGACAACGTTCCTCCAGGTCTTCCTGTCCTCTGCCATCTTCTGGAGTCCATTGAAGCTCACGCCTACTGCTTCAGTGACTCCGTCCAGCCACCTCATTCTCTGTCGTCCCCTTCTTCTCTTGCCCTCCATCTTTCCCAGCATTAGGTTCTTCTCCAGTGAGTCCTTCCTTCTCATTAGGTGGCCAAAGTACTTGAATTTCAACTTCAGGATCTGGCTTTCTAAAGAGCAGTCAGGGTTGATCTCCTCCAGGATTGACCGGTTGGATTGCCTTGCAGTCCAGGGGACTCGCAGGAGTCTTCTCCAGCACCATAGTTCAAAGGCCTCCATTCTTTGGCGCTCAGCCTTTCTTATGGTCCAATTTTCACAGCCATACATTGCAACTGGGAAAACCATGGCCTTGACTGTACGCACTTTTGTTGGCAGGGTGATGGCTGGTTGTAAAAAAAAAATCACTATTTTAGTACTGTTGTGACTATGAATGGTTGTAACTCAAAGACTATCTGTACGTAGGAGTCACACAGGCAAGTCTCAGGGATTCCCTCTTGGTGTCCTTGATGTGTGTTTGTAGTCAAATTCCTCACACCCCTATTCAGCAAGCCTCTGGCTGGGCCGGCTGAGAATGATGGGAGTTGTAATGCATCAAAGTTAAGAAGGGTTGGGTCCTGGATGCTTTCTGAGCTTGACTGTTTTCTTGCAGACTTTTCATTACCCATCTAGGTAACATCATCAGTGCTAGAAGGGAGTGGGGTTTGCTCTTTTTTTATACTGGTGGCTTGCCCTGTCAGTGTTGATGGGAGTGTTCTTGGTGGATCCTTCATTAGATTATTGTTGATTGTTAGTTTACTGTAGTTAAGAAGGGGTACTGAAAGACCCAGGCTAGCAGATGCAGCTGAAAGCTTAGCAATCACCAAACATCCGGTTGGCCTTTCCACCTGGTTTCTGCTTTGCAGGTCTCGCTCGCAAGAATGAGTCCCTTTTTTAGAACTGGCTGGAGCCAGACTCACATTTTGCTTGGCCAGTTGTGCCTTTGCCACCCACATGTGTTTCCTCACATCACGGGAGAGGACGCACAGGATTCTTTCTGCAGCTGGATTGCAGCAATAACTCTGGAGAAGTGTTTTCCAGACTACAGCCACAACAATAAATCTTTGCAAAAGGTATCTGTGCTCAAATGGTTTCCACATCAGCTACTCTCAGTATGTGGGTGGATATTTTTCTCTTGTCCACCTACCCACTTCTTAGCCAGTTAATGAAGGAGACCTGAACGGAGAGTTCTTGGCCCTTCCATCTAGGCCACCGTTGTGGAGCTGGATGCAAACTGATCTCATTGCTATCTTTTCAGAGATCTGCTGTGGCTCATTGTCTGCCTTCCACTTGGGCCTGTTTCGGTTTCCTGGGCTCATGAATCACCCCGAATGACCAGAGCAAAAGCATTCTCCAGACTAATCAAGCCTGAAAGTGCATATACCTATTCCCAAGGACCACTGGCTTCAATTAAATAAGCAATTTTAGAATGGCCAGGAAATCAAAGGAAAGGCAGAGAAACTCTAAGGGACTTGATAGGGATGCTTAGATTTTGGGGAACACAAAGTGGAAACAAAAATAGGGTCCTTCATGTTCATATTTCGGATCTTCTCCTATTACCCCATAGCCTAATTTGAGCAAGGATTCTGCCCCAATCTTTCCCCCCATCTCACCCCTCAGGTCCCCACTAGGAACTGGGAGGGAAATGATGGAGCTGAAGAAGCCTATATGCAACTTGGTAGTTGGAAGATGTGTAGAATCTGACGCCTAGAGTTTCCTAGCCAGTATGTCTATAGTAAAAACACAGGCGCATGCTCTCATTAAAGCAGAGGTGGGAGATGTTTAGTTTGATTCTGTGGTACATTAAAATCTCAAATGTTCTGCCTGATCTTTTTCCAGGTCCCACGGAGAAAAGACATTGGGGGATAAGTCCTAAATGCTCCATCATTGTTCCCAATTTAATACATCATATCTTGGCCCTTTTGTCTGGGCCATTGAAAAAGATGCTTGGAGTATCTTTTGGGCCATATCATGAGCATCCCTTATCACAGTGTTTCTGAACCTTAGTAACTTTAAGATAGGTGGACTTCAACTCCCAGAGTTCCTAGGCCAACTTTAAAATGTATGGATTTCAACTCCCAGAATTTCCCAGCCAACTTTGAAATGTGTGGATTTCAGCTCAGCATGTGACTGGGGGATTCTGGGAGTTGAAGAGTCCGTATTTTAAAGCTGACTGGAAATTTCAGGAGTTAAAATCCATACATCTTAAAGTTGGCTGGGGAATTCTGGGAGTTGAGGTCCACACATTTTAAAAGAAACACTGCATTAAACAAATCCCTATTTTCTCACGCTAACAATTCTCTTGCTCAACCAACAGAAAGTTAAGATTTACAAAGCTAACCTGTGTAGTATATTCTGAAGGCTTCAAATATATGCAAGTTCAATATTGGCTGTTTTCCAGGTGAAATAAGTAGTAGAATAATAAAAAAAAATGACGTGCCATTGGGCATGTGCAAAATGCTGTTCATTCTTATAAAGCTAGACCAATTTTATATAAAGCTTCTAAGAAGATGGCGTTAATTTGCAGTGGGATCCAAGCTTTTTTTTTAAAAAAAAAATTGCTGTTTTTTAAGCAGGCAAGGATCCACTTATAATGTAAAGGGAAGGCCTCTTTACTCTGTTTCTGAATGTCTTAGAATCAAGATGGCAACAAGGATTACAGTTTCTTCTTTTTCTGTCCAAAATCAATATTTATAATTCTGATCCTATTAAAGTACACCTTAAGTCAGGATATAACCTCCTCCCCATGCAATCAAAGGTTTTTGAGCCAGCTTTTCATTTCTAAAACAAGAAAAGCACCTGAGCTTTCCAAGCTATTGCTCCAGACATCCAATAATCCCTTTTAATTACAGGTCAGCAACTAGCAGAACCCCTAGCACAACATCTGTCCCTAAGGCACGAGAGATATATTGAGGCTACAATGATGGTGTCCACAACTTCACTGGAAATGCACTTTGAATGGTGTTATATGGTAGATGCAGATAGTGTCTTACTCGATGATAGAGGGCATGAGTTTGCAAGAAAGAAAATCCTACATGTTATTGCTTGGAAATGCAATAAGAATAATAATAATAAAAAAGCAGGCAGGCCTGTTTCAACTGAAACGAAGTGAGCACTGCCCATCAAAGCAGCCAAAAGCAGCCAGATGGTAATAGGATTGACTTGTTAAGGCCAAAGAACCAAGAGCAACACCTGGAGTTACTTCTGAGGAGTACCTTTGTTGTTGTGTGCCTACAAACAGAATCTTGCCAGACTGAAGTAATTAATCTGCCATACAGTAACTATAGACACACTCTGTGAATTGCTAAGGGTATCCAGCCTTGCTCTCTTCTTTCTCACCAGACATTCCAAGCTCCACTGTGCCCTCTAGAAAAGAGCCCCTTCCTCCTGCAACTCTGGACAACAACAATAACAACAACAACAATAATAATAAAAGTTGGAAGGGATCTTGGAGGTCATCTGGTCCAACCCCCTGCTCAGGCAGGAAACCCTATACCATTTCAAACAAATGGCCATCCAATCTCTTCTTAAAAACTTCCAGTGTTGGAGCATTCACCGTTTCTGGAGGCAGGTTGTTCCACTGGTTAATTGTTCTAATTGTCAGGAAGTTTCTCCTCAGTTCCAGGTTGCTTCTCTCCTTGACTAGTTTCCATCCATTGCTTCTTGTCCTGCCTTCAGGCGCCTTGGAAAATAGCTTGACACCCTCTTCTTTGGGGCAGCCCCTGAGATACTGGAACACTGCTATCATGTCACCCCTTGTCCTTCTCTTCATTAAACTAGACATACCCAATTCCAGCAGCCGTTCCTTATATGTTTTGGCCTCCAATGCCCTGATCATCTTTGTTGTTCTTCTCTGTACTCTTTCTAGAGTCTCAGCATCTTTTTTCCATTGCGGTGACCAAAACTGGATGCAGTATTCCAAGTGTGGCCTTACCAAGGCATTGTAAAGTGGTATTAATACTTCACATTCCATTGCCTGACCTAGCATCCTGTCAAGTCCTGAAGCCAAGCTCAGCTGATTGCCCAAATCTTTTCCGAATTAAGCCACCTGACTTTTACACATTCTAAAAATGCTTACGTGGAGCTCTTTGGCATTCTTGAACAGAGAGATAAGGGTACAGACTGATGCTTTGCAGAAGACTTTCCCACCCATTTTTTAATTTAATAAGGTGAGGTATAGAGCTTAGCAGTAGTTGAGCGAGGACCCTGAGTGAGGTCCCTACCTTGAGATAACCCCAAATATCAGAAATCGTGATATTGCCACTGGTTCATCCACTTCAGACTTTTCCAGTTTTATCCTGAGATAACTGGGATAGGATCAGGGAAGGTGGTGGCGGTGGCTGCAAAACATGATGTACTGCAATCCTAAGCAATCAGTCTTGCAAAGATGCCAAGGTCCAAGGATTAACTGCAGCTTCACCAAGCTGAGGAATACACAGCTTTTGCAGATAGCCGCGGAATAAATTAAAGTCAAACTGCAATGACGATTGTGGCCGTTTCCAGTACTTTGATTGATAGTAACAGAACCCTGCAGTCCAAAAAGGCAGATTTTAAGCAGTTCAGCAGAGTGATAAGGAGAATTCCATTGTAAGAGAAGCTGATGAAAAAGGAAAATTCTGATGGATGGAAATTCTTTTTAAAAAGGTACTGAGAGCACAACAGTTGCAATCAGAGTTGGCTGGAGAATTTTGGGAGTTGAAGTCTAGGCCTCTTAAAGTGCCAAGATTGAAAAACGCTGCTCTAGATACTATGTTTGAGAGGTCCTGGAGAGCAGATGACAGATGAGTGGAGATGAACGTGTGAAAAGGTGGAAGACCCAGGAACCACGGACCAGCCAAGCTGACTTCAATACTTGTGAAGTTTCTAGAGAAAGTTGTTAATTGTGAAGTCATGTCCGACACATCGTGACTCCATGGACAACATTCCTCCAGGTCTTCCTGCTCTCTACTATCTTCTGGAGTCCATTTAAGCTCACGCCTACTGCTTCCATGACTCCATCCAGCTACTTCATTCTCTGTCGTCCCCGTCTTCTATTGCCCTCAATCTTTCCCAGCATTAGGCTCTTCTCCAGTGAGTCCTTCCTTCTCATTAGGTGGCCAAAGTACTTGAGTTTCAACTTCAGGATCTGGCCTTCTAAAGAACAGTCTGGGTTGATCTCTTCTAGGACTGACTGGTTTGATCGCCTTGCAGTCCAGGGGACTCGCAGGAGTCTTCTCCAGCACCATAGTTCAAAGGCCTCCATTCTTTGTCGCTCAGCCTTTCTTATGGTCCAACTTTCACATCCATACATTGCAACTGGAAAAACCATGGTCTTGACTCTACACACTTTTGTTGGCAATGCTCACTTCTAAGTAATGCCTCCATGATTAGCAGTCAGCATAGCTGTCTCCAGAACAAGCCTCACCAGACTAACCTTCTCCCTCTTTTGAAATAGATAATTCCCATTGCACATTATGAAATAATATGTCTTTATTTCAGCAAAGCATTTGACATTGTTCTCTGTGAAATTCTGATTAGCAAGCTTGTTAAGCATGGGCCGGATGGCTTGACAGTGGATACATGGGCAACTTAAAGACTATGTTCAAAATGGTCCCTCATTAATGCTTCCTCATCAAACTGAAATGAAGCATGGATTAAAGTGCCAGGAAGTTCAGCCCTGAATTTCATGCACTTCGACTTTTAAGAGATGAAGGGAATGCTTATTCAACCCTCAATGACCAAAAATTGAGTAGAGCAGTAGTCAGATGAAATTCAAGATGATCTTGAGAAGTTAGAGAAATAGGCTTAATGTAATAGAATTTGTCCAAGACAAATGTTCTTTCACACAGGAGGGGGGGAAAAAAGCACAGTAATGGAATATCTGGCTCAGTAGTAGTATTTTTGGAAATGTATTAATGATTATAAACTGAATATGAACTAGCAGCTTGATGGGGCCAATCAGCTTCAGGCTACATCAACAGAAGTTCAGTTTCAAGTTTGGGGAAGTAATAATTCCATTTTATTTTGTGTTGGTCAATTTCCACCTCAAGTACTGTGTCCAATTCTGGACACATTTGAGGAAAGATTCATCAGAGCTGGACGAGATACAGCGAAAGTCAATGAAGTGATTAAAAGACTTAGAAGTAAAATCTTGTGAGGAGAACTTGAGGGAAAAGTGTATATTTAGCAAGGAGAAAAAAATGATAGGGGTATATTTCAAACAACTCATGGGGAGAGGAGCTCAGGTCAGGTCAGGTTTTTGGCTTGATCAAGGTCACGTTCTGTTATCCCAAACAGCAGACATGGAGAATAATGGAGCTATTCTTCCAATACTGTCACAGGGAAGATTGAGTCAAGCTATTCTCTAAAGCAGTGGTTCTTAACCTGGGCGATATTGCCCCCCAGGGGGCAATTTCGTTTTTCAAGGGGGCGATGGAACAAAAAGGGGGCGATATGGGGGCGATGGAGCGAGAAGTTTTGGGGACACTTTTGAGACTTTTTCATACAGTGAATAGCTGTATATCTGTCGTATAAAAACATCAGATCGCTCGCTATTAGTGGATTGAATTGTGTTTTCAAATGTTCCTCCAGCTAGCTCCAGTATAGAACACCGTACATATGTGAAGACGCATCGCTTATCTTCATGCACGTTGCACAGCAGCCTCTACCCATACAGTGGCACACCATTGGCCAGAATATGGGAGATATGGGGAAAAGACTGAAAATAAATGATTTGCATCGATATGTCCTGATGACAATTTTAAAGAAAACAAAAAAAGTGTTTGCATAAATGGAAGAATTATTTCCTATGTTGTGATTGAGAGGTTATGTTGGGGGAGGGGGGGCGATGACAACTTCCTCATTGGCTCAAGGGGGCGATTCGTTCAAAAAGGTTAAGAACCACTGCTCTAAAGCACCCGAGAGCAGGACAAGAAGCAATGGGTGGAAGCTCATCAGAGGGAGATCCAAACTGGAAATGAGGAATTTCCTGACAGTGAGAACAATTAAGCAATAGAACAGCTTGCTTCCTAGAACTGTGGGTGCTCCATCACTCTTGGTTTTCAAGAAAAGATTGGACATCCATTTGTCCAGGATGGTATAAGGACTCCTGACTTGGGCTGGAGGGTGGACTAGAATACTTCCAAGGTCTCCTCCAGTCATATGATTCTATGATTCTAAATTAGGATGGTCACTTCCTATTGAATATTAGGAAAAACTTCCTAATAGTAGGAATGGTGGAGTAGTTAACCCTGTTGCCAAGGGAGACAATAAGCAAATCTCCATGGACTTATTTAAACAAAGGCTGGACAGTTCTCTGTCTGGGATGTTTTATCCTGAATTCTTGCCCTGATCAGAGAGTTCACAGTCTGCAGCTGAGCACCAAGCAAACATTGATTCAAGATCTCAAAATAGTTGTCTTGGATGCCTGTGTCACCACCAGCATCTCATTGCAAGCAGTTTCATTTCTGTCTTGCATGAGTTCTGAACTGAGAGAGAAACAGTCCTTGGGTGCAACGGTGGGGGACAAAGCAGGAATGTCCTGAAGGGGGCTGGAGAGAGAGGTTACAGCAATGGGGATGCTGAGACCCTCCAGATGCTGCATTGCTGGATTCTGTATCCCAGTGATCCGAACAAGCATGGTTAATGGAAGGAAGATGTCATCTATTACTGTCTGGAGGGTCGCAGATCTCCCATCCCTGCTTATAAAGGGGACTGTACTCTCTGCCATGTCTCCTCCTGCAAAACAGTCTCCCCAACACTACTAGGTAGCATCCATACACACCCCCAATTTAAATCATTTGAACAATATGAAAGGAGACGTAAACATCTTCGTGAGCTGAAGAAGCTTCTTGGATGAGAAGTAAAACATTTTTTTTAAGGAAAAAGCAAAGAAAATCCAGTTGCCTTTTGGAAAACCGCCTTTGGGAGATGGAAGCATGAGAAACCTATGGAAACCTCCAGAGCTTTTACAATTCTCACTTAAACTCCCAAGAGACCTGGAACAAAGGCTCACAAGATTGGGTAACCTTGTGAGATTTGGACTGCTGTGCTTGAAACTAAGCTGCCTTCTGTACATAAGCAGGAGAAGAGGGGACATCTGCATTCCTCCCCACCCACCCCCTGGCTTTTCTGCCTTGTCCGAGCCCCCAGGAAAGGGCAGCCCAATCCAGCTAGTAAACAGCTTCAGCATTTTCAGCCCATTAGTCTAGTCCTGTCTGACTGGATGCCAAGTTTTGCTGGAGTAAGAAAAATGCCTGCCAAGCAGAAGGAATGGCTGAAGGTCCTGGAAAAGGCTCAAAGCCTCTGTTGCTTTTGGGCAGTGGTTGACTTTCCAGGATTGAGAGATCCTTTCAGTCATTCAGCTGAAGCTAAATCACCCACAAAGCCCCTCATTTGGAGAGCCCAAGCACTCTTCGCTGGGGGACACACACACAGCAAAACAAACCGGGCCAATTACAAACCATTGCTCTCAGAGAGGTTAAAGATGATTAATTTTAACTTGGATATCTTTTTCTGGCTTAATACATTGTGTGCATTCAAACTATTTCACTACTTTAGGCTACAATATATTTCACGAGCTCAGAAAATAAGTCAGACAAGTGGACAGCATAGTTGTATTATTTGATTGCAGTTATGGAGGAGTTTCTTGGCTGGTTTGCTCAGTTTTGGGTACTCTTTGTAGAGACCCTTCTGCATTGGGATATCAGGGATTAAAGGGTTAATTGATTGAGGAAGGCTATCTCTCCTCCCCACCATGATTTTCCAGAGGCCAATGTGGAAGTCCTGCTCTCCTCTGAGCTATCAGTTTGTATATACACAATATGCTGATCAAGGTTAAAGTGGGGTTGGGTAGATTGTGGTCCACCATGCTGTGTGAACCTGCCCACTGCATGGAGTCTTAGCATGACTTATTTTAAAGTTAAAATGATGGGTCAAATTACACAACTATCCATCAGGGAAGACATTGAGACCTATTTACAAATATTGCTTTCCAAACTCTGTTTGGACTCAATGATTGGCATAATTTTATAGTGTACTAAACCATTCATTAACTATGGCTTATTGAATGAACCACAATTGGCTGGATAAACTGAATACTCTAAGCCAGAAATTATGAATTGACAAGATAAAGGTAAAGTTTCTTATGAGTTGAGTTTGACTCCTGATGAATTGGATAGGTCTACATAGCCTTCCTTGGCAACATACAATTCAGTTGGAAGACCTCAAGTTGGTGATGACTGGTTTAGAATATAAATTATTTGGGAGCGGCAGCTTGGTGTGGGTGATTAATATAAAAGAAAGTCATGACTCCTAGCTTGGTTCAATACCAACGAGTGACCAATAGATACACCCATACTGTTTTCCAGGCAACAATACATAAATACTATAGCTCCTATGAAATTTTTCAATTTCCCTGGGATTTGTGTTGGCCATTCACTTAAGAACAAATTCTACCCAAATTTATCATTTGAAGCCAACCACAATTGCTAGAGTCACACAATACATAGTGCATTTTTTACTCCTCATCATAGCACAGAAAGCTCACTACTATTCATAAGCTGATAAGAATAGTGCATTATGGCTGCCAACCACTGCTCACATGGGAGACAGAACTGCATATGAGCATATTATTTATTAAGGGGCTGCCACAAAGAAGAAGGAGTCAAGCTAGTCTCCAAAGCACCTGAAGGAAGGACAAGAAACAATGGATGGAAAGTAATCAAGGAGAGAAGCAACCTAGAACTAAGGATAACTTTTATTAGAACAATATATCAACGGAAAGATTTGACTCTAAAAGTTGTGGGTGCTCCTTCACCAGAGGTTTTTAAAAGCAATTGGACAGCCACTTGAATGAAATTATATGAGGTATCCTGCTTGAGTAGGAGGTTAGGCTAGAAGACCTTCAAAGTCCCTTCCAATTCTGTTATTCTGTCATTTATTGCTATTTTACTAGGCTTCTAAGCCCAATAGTCTAATTGTGAATGACTTTAAGTAGCATATATCCCAAACATATGAAAGTCAAGTTAAAAAATACTCAACAGAATAAAAACAAAGCCTATTAATAACATAGTGAATAATTATAATCAATAGAATTAGGAATGTTCGCTAAATGAATGGTTGTAAGCTGAGGATTACCTATATCTGTCTTAGCAATCATGTCTGAAGAATCTGGGCATCATAGTTGGCAAAGGCTGCTTTTTCCCACCTTCCTTGTAGACCTTCACTTCCCCACTGACAAATGGGGAGAAAGAAAGCTTCTAGACCGGCAAAGATCTGGTCAGTTTCTCAATTGCTGGCTCAGAAGATAGGTTTTTACAGCTATATTATTTATTGCCTCAAAACAAATTCCTCCAGCGCACAGTTGGGACAAAGAATTAGAACGGAAATTGATGCATGGCCTTAATTTACACAGAAAACAGGTTACCCACAAGAAACGGCTATGTAGAAACGTTTGGAGGCAAGAGAAGAGAACACTCACTTCGTCGGATGAACCAAGGAAGTGTTGCCTAATCGGAGGATCATCGGACCTTTGGGATTGCGTATTTTCTTAACCGACAAGGTCTTCAGAAGACCAAACCTTTTGATTAGATTAAATCCTGGAAAAGAGAGAAGAAGGCAAATTGAGAATCTATTGGGAATTTGGGGTGCTGTAATGCAATGCATCTTGGGTGAATGGGGGGGACACCATGTTGGGAAGTCTGATTTCAGCATCTGTCTTTTGAACTTTCTGTGTTGGTTCATAATATCTTCCTTATTCACAGTGCAGAATAATAAAGACTAATCGCTTTAGGGCAGCGGTTCTCAACCTGTGGGTCGGGACCCCATTTGGGATCGAATGACCATTTCATGGGGGTCGCCAAACAACGCAGTCCACCATTTTTTCCCCCTTTTCCTTAGCTGTGCTCCTCCCTTTTATTCTATTGGCTTTTGAAAGCCAATAGAATAGACTCTCTTGAATAGAGTCTAATTCTATTGGCTTTCAAAAGCCAATAGGAATTGTCCAGGCTGTCTCTGCCCTGCTGAGCCCGCCAAAAGTCCCATTCTGCAAACGGTGCTGCACCAGTTGAGTAGTCCTCGACTTACGACCGGTTGAGTAGTCCTTGACTTACGACCGGTTGGGTGTCGCGGCATTTAAAAGGTTGAGAACCACTACTTTAGGGGAATAAAAAGCTGTGGGGCATTAGAAAGGATCGACGTGGGTCTTTGATAGGTAAAAATATATATTTGAGTCAGAATGCCTGAAAGGCCATTTTTTAGTGTGGTGCATCTCTAGTCCTTATTGAGATTGGCTACTCCTTTAATTGGTATAAATTAAGAAAAGGTGTAGCCTTTTTCCTTCAGAAAATAAGGACTTCAAAATGTTGACGCTTCCGAGTCCATTTCCACCCATCGTTTAAGTGTCTGTTTATGGTCATAGTCCCAAAGTCACCGTTAAAATATAAAGCATCTCACAGGCACACATACACACCCCCATAAATAACCAAAACTTAAATTACATTTTGATCCATCTCATCTAGCAACTGCTGCTATTACACAATGTTTGGTGACTTTTCAGGAGATTTTACAGTACTGATCATCTCATAGGAAGTGTACAATTGCCTGTTGGAAGCTGTCCAAATAATATGTGATGAGATTAGCTCAGTCCTCAGGGAACGATAGAAAGGAGTGCATAATCAGCTATCTCTCCTTCAGTGTCCAAACATCTGAATGAATGCTTCTGAAAAGGGGATACGATTACATCTTCCTATCAATGGTACCCAGGATAGGGATCCTAAGATATAAATCCCCTTCTAGGCAAAGGCACACGGACTAGATAAAAAGAATTGGGTATTGTAAAAACAGAGGTATATAATATCATTATAGCAGGGCTGGAATGTATTTAGCTCTGTCCTTTGGTACATTAAGATCAAGAAAAAAAAAATCTGCCTGATCTTATTCCTCAAAAAAACTTTGGGGGATAAACCCAAAATGTTTGATCATTGTCCCCATTTCAGCACATCATCTCTTTTGTCTGTACCATTGCAAAGGATGCTGGGAGTATCTTCTGGACCATACCCCGAGCATCCCTTAAAAGAGTGTTTCTCAACCTTAGCAACAGAGGCAAAGAGACACTTACTTTGCCTGAAAACAAACTTGCCCATAACTTCTGTGGCACTACCTTTGGGCTTGCTGATGTGCCCCTGTGTCTAGCAGGGATGTCTTTTGCAGCAACATCTCCGTAAAGGATGTTACATTGAGACAGTGTTTCTCAACCTTAGTAACTTTCACACAGGCGGGCTTCAACTCCCAAAATTTCCCAGCCAACTTTAAAATAGTTAGACCTCAGCTCAGCCTCTGCTGGCTGGGAAATTCTGGAAATTGAATTCTACATCTCTTCAAGAGCTGGGGAATTCTGGGTGTTGAAGTTCACCCGCGTTAAAGTTGTTAAGGTTGAGAAATGCTGCCTTAACATAACACCCCATATGGAGATGTTGCTGTAGAAAACATCCCTGATAGACACAGGGGGATGTTAGCAAGCCAAAGGCGGACACAGAAGTTATGGGACCTCTGGTTTCAGACAAAGCAGGTATCTCCTTCCCTCTGTGCTCCAGGTTAGGTTGGAGGCAGGCTTTGGTTGATATCTGACCAGTGACTCTTGTTGTTGTTGTTAATTGCAAAGTCGTGTCCGACCCATCGCGACCCCATGGACAACGTTCCTCCAGGTCTTCCTGTCCTCTACCATCTTCTGGAGTCCATTTAAGTTCACACCTACTGCTTCAGTGACTCCATCCAGCCATCTCATTCTCTGTCGTCCCGTTCTTCTATTGCCCTCAATCTTTCCCAGCATTAGGCCCTTTTCCAGTGAGTCCTTCCTTCTCATTAGGTGGCCAAAGTATTTGACCAGTGACTCTACAGCTGCCACAACCCACCCTACCCCATCTGCATCTGGGGTGGACAATGCCAAGAAAACACTGTTTGGATGCTTGGTAAGTTGGGAGCAGATTTCAGCGCAAGAGGGCTGCATATTAGCTGGACCTCAATGGGTGGGGCTCAATCCCACCAATCTGGAGGAAAGAGGAGGAGGAGAACCTGAGCTTCCCACTTACCAGTTATATTTACGAATTCATTGCTGCTCTGGTCCAGCCGGAGACCTTCTTTCTCCAGTAGCGGACACTTCTCCCCTGTAAGAGAACGATGAATAAGAATGATTACTCAATGGAACTTTGCCTCCTGGAATTGTGGGGGCTCCATTGCTGAAGGTTTTCAAAAATAGACTAGACAAACACTTGTTCAGGAAGTATAAGGACTCCTGCCATGGGCAGGGGAGTTGGACTAGAAGACCTCCACGGTCTCTTCCAGGCCTACGATTCTATGACTGGATGATAAGACCTGTTCCAACTATCACCACGGAGAACGGACATTCATTAACATGTGAATTAAACCCCCAAGTATCATCATACAACTTGGTTTCAGCTGTACAAAGAGACACAATAAGTTCCTATTCAGTAAGGAATGAAGACTGGACTTAGCTACACAACTTGAGGGACGTTGCTGAAGCAACGTTTGGATTTTTTTTCCTGGCAGAGAGGTTAACTCCGACTCAGAGGCCAGTCCTGCCTCGCCAGGATCATTCTCAGAATTTTGTTTTGGAAATGATAGAAATAAATAATAAGATAGCTGTTCTAAAATAGAAAAATGACTCATCTTTGGACAGACATTTGTTTGCTGTTGGAGTCTCTCTCTCTCTCTCTCTCTCTCTCTCTCTCTCTCTCTCTCTCTCTCTCTCTCTCTCTCTCTCTCTCTCTCTCTCTCTCTCTCTCTCTCGTGAGATAGTGACATCCAGAGAATTATGTGGTTGTAGATTAATTTGACCCAACTCGCTGGTTCTTTCATATGCAAGAATTAGGATGTGTGGAGCCTGTGGAATGGGGAACAGCATCTCAGCAGAAAAATTTCTTTCAAAGGAGACAGAATCAACTAGCTTGCTCACATTAACTGTGGTTTTACCCTGCTGAATGAACACAAATGTTTGAATGTGTCACGTGGGTAGTGGAGAGAGCCTATGTGCTTTCAGTTGATCAGCTAAAACACATATAATTAACAACCAGAACATCATCATCATCCTGGGTTGAAATCCGTATTTTTCATCTGTGTCTGGAGGAATAAATATAAGAACTACCATAATGGCTATAAGATGGATACAATGGTACATCAGCCCTTTTATTCTTTCGGCAATTTCTGCTACCCTTTCAAAGTTCTGACTCTCCGGTTATTTGTCTCTGCATTTTGCGGCAAGTTATTCCAGACTCAGATTTTATCAAAGTATTGAAATGCTGCAAATGGCAAAGAACAAAAATACAGAATGGAGGATTTTTTTTTTTTATTTGGCAGAAACACACCTCTGCAGAGGTTCTTTAGAGGGGCAAATTTGCTAAAATCTAGGTTGGTCCCTCACTGGTTTCCAAATGAGACAACAATCATTTATCTCCTTTGTGAATATGCTTATGAGGTTCATAAAGGATGGACGACTTTCACCCAAAACTTTGCAATGATTGTAAGAGGCAAGACAATTCTGCCCTGCAGGAGGTCCTCAGCTTATGACCACAATTGGAACAATGAGCTTGTTAAGTAAGTCGTGACTGATTTTACAGTATTTTTTTGCCTGTTGTTAATCACCATGGTCCTTAAGCTGGGGGGAATCTTCATGTAGCTTCAAAGCTTTTCCCTCTGTGAAAGTCTCAAGTCTTTTGATTCCCATTCCAGCCTTGCAGTCTCCTGACCATAGCAGGACCATGAAGTCATAGTACCAGCTTTTGATAAAAATGTTGTGGTAACTGTTGTTTGTGGGGAGCTTCTCTACAGACCCTAGTGCTGGTTACTGTGGAAACCGACCATTCTTGGGACATTTCTGCTGTTGTTATTAAGGAGTTCCTGCCAGCTTATATTTCAGTATCTTCAACTCTTTTTATCTTATGTTTTTAAATCTGTTTGCTTGAGCTAGTAATAAAACTTAAAATCTCATTATTCAGTAGATAGTTCATTGTCTCTGGATCAATTGCTTTGGCACCTGATCACTGTCCTTAAACTAGACAGGGTTAGGTCAGAATGGCGTAAGAGGTCTTGCACAGCTGCAACTTAACAAAAGGCCCTTTGCATATTTTTAATCACAAGCAGTTCAGCTTCTTAGGCTCACTCTCTTTTACTTGGCTCTTGACTGGAACTAGAAAAATAGACGGCAGCAAAAGGACCATTTGCTGCGCACCAGATCTGGTAGCTCAACTATTGATGGAGTTCCTGTGGTCTATTGCTAACTTTCTTAATGATGACTCGGTAGCAAAGTTGATGCTTTGGGACGCTGAACACAACCCAATTTCCTGCTTTAACTGTAAATCTCTCTCGAATAAAGCCTTGCAGTGGGAGGGACAGAGGGGAAATGACCTACAGCTTGAATTATTAAGCCTTTCCTCATGTTCCTGTGTGTCATTGTAAGCTCTAAAACAAAACAAAACAAAAATTAGACGTTTTCCCCATGGAAGAATGTGTGGATTACAAGATCCCCAGAGTGGTCCCCTAATTACCAGTTATGACCAGTTGCTATCATGGTTCAGCCACAGAACATTTTTGCAAAGGACTTTGCAGCTGCTGAAAAATGGTCCCTGGGGGGCCCTTTAGAGGCATCCAAGACTGCAGTCTCAGCTCTTTCTCTTCTTGCCAAGCCCATTAAAAAAGCAAATAGGCTTCAATTATGAAGCTGAGGAGGGCCATGGCAGAGATGTTGACAGCTTAGCCTAGTCCAGTGTTTCTCAACCTTGGCAATGTTAAGATATGTGGACTTCAATTCCCAGAATTCCACAGGCAGCTGGGGAGTTGAAGTCCACGTTTCTTAACACTGCACAGGGTTAGAAACACTGTTCCAGGTATTATATTTGAGATGTCCTAGAGCAGTGGTGGCAAACCTACAGAACGGGTGCCAGAGGCAGCACACTCAGAGCTCTCTCTGTGGGCACATGCGCCATCGCCCCAGTCCTAGGTCTTCAGCTGGGTTTTATAAAACCTTTTCGCTTTAGGCCTCCACTGTCATGTGCAAAAACAGAAAAGATTCAATCAGTCAATTTCAACTTCTCGTGGAGAAAAAAAGATCTTGCAAAGTTGGAATTGACTGATTGAACTTTTTAGTCCCACCCAGTCTGCTGTTACCACTGCAGCCACGTCCACCCAATGGGCCATGCCCACCCAATGGGCCACACCCACCCGGCACTCGATGATGCATAAGTGGATTTTGGGTTGCAGTTTGGGCACTCGGTCTCTAAAAGGAGAAAAGATGCCAGATGAATGGAGATGGGCAAATGACTTTCCTATCTTTAAAAGGGGGAAAGGAAGATTCAGACCTTGTAAATGTACTGTATAATGCAGTGTTTGATTAGGGAATTCTGGGAGTTGAAGTCCATATATCTTAAACTTGCCAAGGTTGAGAAACATTGTCCTGCAATTTATCTGACCAGGAGATTTAAACCCAATCAGAATTCAGCTATTCCCTGCATATATTTCTTCCAAGCCTCAAAGTTTCTTGTTCAAACTCTTCATATTCTTCAAGTGTGGAACCCAAACTTCTTTTGTTGGAGAAGACTACATGTTGAGTACCTCTAGCTTTTCTTGTTTACATTTTCTTTTCTTAACTGGGAAGCTGACAAGACTGGTTCTTTTCTTTTCTTTCTTTTTTCTTTTTTTGAACATCTGACCTGGAAATTCTGGGAGTTGAAGTCCACACATCTTAACATTGCCAAGGTTGAGAAGCAATAGGCTATGAGATTCTCTTGAATAAATCAGTGGATTATTTCTATACTGCAAGAGAAGCTGAGCAGCTTCAGATAAGAACATTCAGTTGCCATCAAAAGCTGGCCTGAAAAAAACATCTATGGAAGATTCCTCCTTATGCAAAATATTTGACAAAATGTATGCATCTCTAGACAAGACACAAATGTAATAAATGAATAAACAAACAAGCAAGCTGCTAGAGATCATCAACGTTCCCATGGAAATAACCACATTTTCAATATGTTAACAACAACAACAAAAAAAAAAAAACCAAGGCAGAAACTGTCAGAATAAACACATTGCTCACGGAGGATCTGAAGTTATTGCCGTTACAAGGAACAAAGAAAGGCCTTGGGGTATGTTAAGACGAGGTATTTGAAAATTCCTGGAAAACCTTAATATATTTCGAAGCAGGAACCGTTCGGAGGAGAAACGCATAGAGGAAGATCAGCAAGTCAGGAGGGATCCAAAAAAGTCCACATAGTATGCAATCAAAGCCCCATGCTCTGCAAGGTTATTATCATCATTTGAACCATATTGACTGTTTGGAACTTCTCCAAAAAGGTGAGAAGAGAAACAGTGTGTTGAGGCTGGGAGTTACAATGTAGGCCAGTGTTCTCTGGCACTCTATCCCGTTTGGCACATAATGCTGGCCGCTTTATGATGTCACCTGAAAACGCTGCTCTATAGCAACCACTTTATTTTATAATTAGCAGATTTGTATCCTGCCTTTATTATTTTATAAGTAAGTGACTGGCTTAAGGTCACTCAGCTGGCTTTCATGCCTAAGACAGGACTAGAACTCACCCTCTCCTGGTTATTAGCCCAAAGTCACGCAGGTAGCTTTCATGTCTAAGGTGGGACCAGACCTCAAAGCTTCCTGATTTAGAGTCCAGCACCTTAACCATGACAGAAAGCTTATTTTGCGTCCCTATTTTATCAAAGCAGGGATTATGTGCTGTACTGTTGTTGTTATTGTTGTTGTTAATTGCGAAGTCGTGTCCGACCCATCGCGACTCCATGGACAACGTTCCTCCAGGTCTTCCTGTCCTCTACCATCTTCTGGAGTCCATTTAAGTTCACACCTACTGCTTCAGTGACTCCATCCAGCCATCTCATTCTCTGTCGTCCCCTTCTTCTATTGCCCTCAATCTTTCCCAGCATTAGGCCTTTCTCCAGTGATGTGCTATACTAAAAAGGACTAAAGTGGAAGCCCCTTTCATAGAGTTGCAATGACGTATGGTGGTTGGTTTTAATGGGACAGTTTTTATCTCAATGGCGACTGCTGGCATCTCTCTTTTTAATTTTTCTGTCTTATCTCCTATCAAGCTGAATCCACCTGCTGCTTCAGCGACTAGTTTTACGTCCAGCAAAATCACGGCCTTCCAGAATCTTATGAAAATACCAGAGTTGACAAACTTGTGTGTACTACTGCATGCCTTCTCAAAATGCTGCCAATACTGAATCAGGAGCGGATGGAGATTAAAGTGGACAGAGAGAAAAAAACAACAACAGAGTGATAGAATATCTCATCACAAAAGACATAGCTGCTTTCTCCATTATAAAATACAAAGCCGCATTGAAATGTAAGAATGTGGGACTGTAGCTCTAAAAGCAAGGATGAATGGGAAAGAAGCATATTTTCTCAACAAATAAAAATGTTTTCTGCATTCTGGCTGACCAGATGTATCTGGGAGGTTTCCATACCCAGACAGGAGGAATACAGCTCTCTTCAGATTTTACTTGCTCCCTAGCAACTGCTGCCTTACATACAAGTAAAGGCCAACAAACGTGATGCCTGAAATTTAGAGACTGGTTTAAAACAACAGGCAAAATTTGAGGTTGGAGGCATCTAGTCCACTGCATTTATTTTCTTTTGTTTCTGTCTTTAGAAAGGCTTCCTTTAATTTTTCAGCAACTCGTGATTAAGCAAACACATTGTTAGATGTATAATAAGCCTAGATGGGAAGCTTTTGTGCAGGGCTGGCACCAGAGATGAGTAATGTTGAACATCTGCAAAGCGCATGATTTCCAGTGAGCATCACTGATCAATAACGTCCTTTGACCAGACCTCAAAAAAGAACTCCACGGGTATGAGAAGAGTAGAAGAAAAAAGTTGGTGTCACTTTGCTTGTCCCTCTTCTCTGACCAAATCCTGGTTGCGACACAGAGGAGAACAAGCCTAGAAAAAGAAGGCAAGAAGAGCAGATCCATGGAGAAAAATTTGCCTGAACAGAGTACGGAGGGGTATCATTATAAGAAAGAGCCTCAGTGCATCTCCCAACCATAGAAAAGTAGCAACGAATAATTTGAATAAGGAATGCAGTATGTATACATGTGCACCTCAACTCCCAGAATTCCCAAGCCAGCTGGAGAAGTCCAGGAATTGAAGTCCACGTGTCTTAAAAGTTGCCAAGGTTGAGAAACATTATTCTATAGCACAGGTGTCAAATCTGATCATGTCATGTGACGTATCGTGACATATTGCGATGTTTTTTGCCTTTGCAGAACTGGGGTGGGCGTGGCCTGTGCATGATGCATTCAGCCCGTGGGCCGCCAGTTTCACACCCCTGCTCTGTAGTGTCCAAAGTAACATGATCGGGTCACAACAGAACATTTGTAATGGAGCTTCAAAACTTCAATTGATTCTCCTGAATGCCCTGTTTGCGTCTTCCTCGCTGTCATACATTCCTTGCTAAAACACCTTTACTACATTTCCTTCGTGAACATCCGAACAGACAACCAATGCAATTGTTCCACTCGGTTCACTTATTTCCATTCATTTATTTTAAACAAGCAAAGGATAACTCACTTTCTTCTCATCTGCTGCATTCAAGGGAAAGCACAACCAACCTTTATTACAGAAATCAATAAAGATGTAGCCGAAAGAACAACAAAGCAAAACAGACCCAGCTCTCAAACACTGGTCTTGGAAAGTGATCCCTTTTGTGCTTGATTTGCTGCTCTCATCCCAGCCCATCAGCATTTTCTCCTTTGAGCAAGCATGGGCATTGCAGTACCTGGGCGCTTATTGAGGAGGAGGAGGATGCTATTATTATTGTTATTCTAAAAATAGCCACTGATGCAACACAAAGCAGTAAAAGAGGAGAAAACACAAAGAGGGCAGCAAGAAAGAGGCGTCTGCTGTTTACAACAATCCTTAGCCAATTAAAAAATAATGGGTCTGTAAGTCATGAAGGATGGAATGTCTGTTTTATATTCTGCCAGCCAACAAAGAAAAATTTCGGAGGGCCGAATGGAGCACAAGAACTTCAGCCTTAGATGTCCTTGTACGGGGGACCTATTAGCCCATGACAGCCAAGAATCAGGAGTTTGCTAGCACTGTTTCCAACTAATCAATTCTATTAAAGGTAGTAGTAGCTCACAGAACCTGTAATAAACTGAATTAGTCAGAAAAGGCACTACCAGACTCCATGGACATCAGTCATAGTAACAGGAAGGACAAGGATAGCTACTACACCATCTTACAGCCATGTTTGTGGCCAAAGTCCCAAGGACCAGATTTCAGACACATAGAAAGTTGTGCCTAATTAACCTGTGGAATTTCTCACCAGGATATGTTTGCAGTGAGCAGGTAAGGTTAGAGGGTAAGAATAATGGACTATGAGAATAGCCTTGAAGTTTAAGAATACAGAATAATAGATTTGGAAGGGACCTTCCAAATAGAACGAGAAAAGAAAGCAAAGGTAGCATCAATAGTAATAGGAGCCTTGGGTACAATCCCAAAACAACTGGAGCAACATTTGAGCATCATTGGCATTGACAAAATGACCATCAGTCAATTGCAAAAGGCAGCTTTACTTGGTACAGCTTACATTCTACAATGATAACCCTAACACCATAAAACATCAACGGTCTATCCCAAGTCTTCGGGAAGGACTCGATGGGTGGACAAAAAATGACAAATCCAATCTGACCATCCGGCTGAGTGGGTGATGAACCATAATAATCATCATCATTCAATGTGAACCATACAAACAAAAGTTCTCTTGGGGTCCTGCATAATTTTTTTAAAGTGAAAGGACAAAGTTTAAGAAACACTGCTCCAGAGCATCAGAGAGGTGACCTTGAGGGAAACAAACAAACAAAAAAATCCTTATATAAGCAAAGAGAGCTGAAGCATGCTTTAAGTCCTGGGAAGCAAGATAATGTTCAGAATGGACTTGTGCAAACACCACCCTAGTTCACTGGGATATAAGAACAAGGGGAAGAACATCAGAATCCGTCTTGTAAGATTCTATTGCCGGTAGTCTTTTGACTTACAACAATTCATTTAGTTATTCAAAGTTAGAACAGCAATGAAAAAAGTGATTTATGACTCTTTTTCACACTTACGACTGCTGTGGCATCCCCATGGTCACGTGATCAAAATTCAGATACTTGGCACCTGACTCATATTTATGACGGTTGCAGTATCGCAGGATCATGTGATCACCTTTTACGGCCTTTGGACAAGCAAAGTCAATGGGGAAGCAAGATTCACTGAACAACCGTGTTACTAACTTAAGAAGTTCCACACTTGGAATACGGCATCCAATTTTGGTCAGCACGATGTAAAAAAGATGTTGAGACTCTAGAAAGAGTGCAGAGAAGAGAAACAAAGATGATCAGGGGACGGGAGGCTAAAACATATAAGGAACAGCTGCTGGAATTGGGGATGTCTAATTTAATGAAGAGAAGGACGAGGGGGGCTGCCCCAAAGAAGAGGGAGTCAAGTTATTCTCCAAAGCACCTGAAGGCAGGACAAGAAGCAACGGGTGGAAACTAATCAAGGAGAGAAGCAACCTAGAACTAAGGAGACACTTCCTGACAGTGAGAACAATTAATCAGTGGAACAACCTGCCTCCAGAAGCGGTGAATGCTCCAACACTGGAAGTTTTAAAGAAGAGACTGGACAGCCATTTGTCTGAAATGGTGTAGGGTTTCCTGCCTGAGCAGGGGGTTGGACTCAATGACCTCCAAGGTCCCTTCCAACTTTATTATTATTATGGATCATTGCACAGTCAGCCAGATGTTCAGACTGGGTTTGGCATTTTGTCTACCTATCGAGTCCTTACCCAGGACCTGGGATAGGCAGATGTGGATGTTTGATGTTGTTATTGTTGTTGTTGTTGTTGTTTCTTGAACTGTTCTACTCCAAAGGGCCAGCTACTGTATCCTTTGCAGGAGAAACAGACAGGATGCTTTTGATCTGTTTCTCCCTTTCACTGAAAGCTGAGGAAGCTGCTTGAACCCCTATTTAAATTCTGCTCTATTCTTTCAATCATCAAGGCTGAAGCAATGACTTTAATCTTATTTAGCTTAAACTCTGACTACTTTCAAGCATTCTGCTTGAATCAAAGCCTAATTCAGTCTAATCTACGGTTCAGCGTGCTGTATGAGCACAGGAAATGAGCTAATTTGAGGACCAGGCTAGATACATTGTTGAAACCTAGCTATTTAATTTAAAGCATTCCCGGCGAAGATCTGAATGTTCTCTTTTGTCACTAGGCAATCCTCAAATGTTCCACAGCTGCCTTGGCTGTCCATTTTTCCATTCAACCCCCAGGGATAATATTGTGAGGAAATCCCCCTCGTGGTATTTGTGCCACGCTCCACAAGGAGTCGTGTCCTTGAAAAGTAGGTTAAGAACATCTCTTTCCCCTGGAGGACTTCAGAGCAACTATCTACTCAATTTCTCTGCCCAGAAATTTGGTGGTGAACTTCAAAAGGCCATCTCTGTGTGCAGCGGAGGGTCCAGATGGACTTTTTAAATATGCAACGGCAGATGGTCCTTGGCAGCAATTTTACAAACTCTCCAGATAACACCTGTTTTCTCTACCCCAGAGCCTGTGTTTTAGCTCGCCTCCTCCTGCCTATTATCTAAATGGGGATAATTCATTCAGACTGAAGAAGTCACCACTGGCCTTTCAAATTTTGTGGGCAGAAAAAAAAGGGGGGATTGATTTTTCCACATTGTTGTTGTTTTTTTCCAGAGGATGGAGAATCCTCCAACAATTTTTCCAACATAGGATTCCCACTTAGCAAGGACAGCCACAGGGCCACTGAGAGAAGGTGATGGGTTGGGGAATCTTAGAAGACGTCCCCCTCCCATTGTCCTATTTTGGGAGTGAATGGAAGGGCCAGTTAAGGCCTCCAACCTTTTGGGTTGCTATGGCAGTGGCCTCCAACTTTTTGGGCACCAAGCACCAGAGGTTTTCCCATGGACCAGAGGAGGTGTGGTTTTGCATGCTGCCGGCATCCTGCAGATGTGGCTTTGCTTGTTTGTGCGGCCCAGTTTCTGGCGTGCTGCAGACTGGGACCAGTCCATGGACTGAGGGTTGGGAACCCCTGGACCAGACATGTCAAACACAAGGCCCGGGGGCCAGATGCGGCCCGCAACATAGTTTCATGTGGCCCATGAAGCCATCCTGGAAACAGTGAGGGAACGGCCCCCGCTGCCTTGGCCCTGACCCAGGCCAGTACAATTTTGTGGTGGCCCTCTATGCTGAAACACATTCAGTCTTAGCTCCACAAGGCCGTCCGGAAACAGTGAGGAACCAGCCCCTGCAGAATGAAATAAAGTCTAATAAAAAGTCTAGCGAAAAGGAAAAGAGTCTGGATCAGCGTTTTTCAGACTTAGCAACTTTCAGATGGGTGGACGTCTGCCTCTCGGAATTCTCTGGCCGGCATTCTGGGATGTGAAGTCCACCCATCTTAAAATTGCCAAGTTGGAAAAACACTAGTCTGCATTAAAAAAACAAATCCCCCCCCCCCAAAGCTGCAGTTTATAGACAAGCAGGAGACAGGGATCTTTCTCAACGATGCTAGTCATTTTTCCTTGAGGCTTCACCCCTTCCAACGTTGCCTCCTCCCACAGCTCCGGTATTATCAATTGTGCTGGTGTGTTGGTGCACAGATGCATTCTAGCAAAATATGGAGCTGCCACAAAATGTACAGATATTGTATTGCCGATCTGACAGGAAGAACGAATGTGAGAAAAGAACATGATACACTCAGTGAGGAGAGAGGAAGGCCAGGTGGCAAATGGCCAATCCAATTAAAAGAGTCTGGCAAAGCAAAACAAAATAAAAGCAAAAGTCAGGATCTGAAGCTATAAGCGGAGCTATTAGGCCCTCTTTTCCATTCTCCCCAGCTCAGGGAAGCAATTGAGACCCTCTCGAGACTTGAAACACAGCTAGCAGGAACCACGGATGTGCCTGGAATAAGTACATCTGCTGCTGAGCAAAGACAGATGCACAAATGAGCAACGGTGTGCAAGGAAGCAGAACAGATTGCCTCCGAGTTCATCTTCTCCTGCTCTTCCCTTTGGAGGGCCTGGCCTATTAACACTAGCTCAACTGTGCTGGCTCTGATCTGCAGGAGATCAGAAGAGGACGCTTAGGGTTTGGGGTGTATGTGGGGGTGATGGTAGCATGGAGGACAACCACAGGAGAATGGTTCCTCTTAACTTTCTGCTAACCCCACAAGGTGCCCTCCCAATGGAGAATTTGCCCAGACACGTTGGGAAGATCAACACCTTCCAAACCTGTGGAACTACAATGCACAAAAACCTTTATGATATACATTGAAGCGTTAGAACTGTGGCCTGACACACATGAATTTTTTTGTGCTACAACATCCCTAAATACCAAGCTCCCAAACCAAGGAGAGAATAAGAGTATTTGAGGACCACCAACAATTAGATCTGATAGCCAACGCTCCAGAAGATGGTGTTGGGTTCAAGATACAGAAGGATTTTGACCATTTGGAACACTGGGTCCTATCTAACAAAGTGAGATTCAATGGTGAGAAAAGTAAGCTTCTATATTTAGGAAAGAAAAACCAAATCTTCGGGTATAGAATAGGTGGTACCTGGCTCAATAGTTGTAACTAGGAGAAGGGAAGGGAAGGTGCTGCCATCAAATTGATCTAAAATAAAGACTTCATGGAGTTAAGCCCAGTTCCTGGTACTTCGTGAGTATGTCAATAATATAGAAATGGCTTGCTATTGTCTTCTTCTAGGACAGAGGTCTCCAACCTTTTGGGCACCAGGGACCGGTTCCGTGGAGAAAGGTTTTTCCATGGACCAGAGAGTGCGTGGTTTTGTGTGCTACCTGCTTCCCACAGCTGGGACTTTGCTTGTTTGTGTGGACCGGTTGCTGGCATGCCACGGACTAGTACCAGTCCACAGACCGGGGGTTGGGGACCCCTGTTCTAGGACTTTTTCTTAACTTCTCAACCCTGGGAAGGGACAACATATTTGACCACAGTTGGGTGTCCCCCGCAAAGTAGGAGTCTGGCGCATATAAAAGAGAAGCTGCTCCTAGAAAGACATTGTTACTTATTTTGGCCAGCAGGAGGTATGTGACACCTCGTAAATGTGGGCATGACAAGGATAACATCTGTATCTGCCTGCTCTGAGACTTCAGAAAAGGAAGATGGTCTATGAGACATATATAGGCAAAGGCATTGTTGGGCATCGTGTTGGGTAGCAGGCAGAAGACCAAAAAGTAGCCACTATGATCGAAGAGCGACTGGCCAGCTGTCCCCATTGAACCTCTGAGCAAATTGTTTTCAAAGGTCATTATGCACATTAAGAGCATTCCTAGAACTCTGAGCACATTGTAGGGGCTGATTAATTGGGAGACCGGCACTTTCCCTGAAATGACTTCATGTGACTCTGGAGGAGCTTCAAGTTATGATGAAAGTTTGCTCAATATTTCAAACGTAGGAAGAAAGAGAAGGAAGGAGAGAGGAAAGGTGAAAGAAGCAGTATATGTACAAGTAGAAGACACTGGGTCTTCTGAACATATAGAACATAGAATCATAGGGCTGGAAAAGACCTCAGTGGTCTTCTACTTCAAGATAGGAGACCTTATACATCTCGGTCAAATGGTTGCCCTACCTATTTTTGAAAACCTCCAGTCATGGGGTACCCACAATTCCAGGAGGCAAGCATTTTCATGGATTAATTGTTCTTACAGTCAGAAAAATTCTTACTTCAAGGTTGGATCTGTCTTTAACAAGCTTCCACCCATTATTTCTTGTTCTGCCCCCTGTTGTTTGAAGAATGGTTTGCCCCCCTCTTCTTTGTAACAGCCCCTTAAGTAGTGAAAGACAACTATCATCTCATCTCTAATCCTTCTCTTCAATAGGCTTGACCTATTTAGCTCTCTCAATCAATCATCATACAATTTATCATCTTTGTTGCTTTTCTCTATACACTTTTTAGGGTCTCGGCATCTTTTTTGAATTGTACTGACCAGACACGTCCCTCTCTAGCTAGATTTACACAGAATGACAAGGAAGACCATGACAGGCAGTTTTTGCTTAATGTCTACCCTAGGCTAGGGTTAATGTTGGTTGGCTTCTGAAGATCAGCTTGATATATGAACTCATGTGCTGAGTTTATTTATTTATTTTTTTGATGGCAGCAGGTGAGAACATCTGCCTGACCTAATTTGGGCTCGTTGAAGCTAAGCAGGGTCAGGCCAGGCCAGTGCTTGGATGGGTAGCTTTCAATGAATTGCAAGGCTTGAAAACTCAACTGAGATTCAAAAAGCATTCTGGTAAATAACCACTGTCAGTCAGTTCAGCATTGTGGACAAGAAACTGAGATGAATTTGTGAGTATATACACTATACTGGTGGTTTCTCAACCTTAGCAAATTTAAGATGTATGGATTTCAATTCCCAGAATTCCCCAGCTAGTTCCCAAGGTTGAGAAACACTGCATTATGCATTTACAAGGTCTGAATCTCAAATTCAGCCTTTCTCCTTGCAAAACACAAGGCAGGCAACCTTCCCCATTAAGATACATCATTCTTCTATAGCGTTGCCAACAGCCTCTGGACTTCTCACATTGCCCCTAGCACAAATTCACTGCTTGTATGATGAGCACCTGACATTCTGAAGGAGAAGAATTGCACACTCAGAGGCCTCCCAACAACAACAGGCCATCTCCAGGCTTGATAGAACCATCCCCTTGATGGGGAATGGAGTTGAGGATCAGATGGAATTGACAGCTGAGATCACCATGCTTCGGAGCCCAGATGGAGGGCTTGCAGCCCCTTCGCCAGCTTGCCAGCGTCTCTCACAGTGGCCTGCAGCAAACTGCCAGGAGCTGTTTAGGCCGCTATCTGTCAATGAGAAACACTGCTGAGCTAAGCAGCTCCAAGGAGCCTTCTTCCTGTCAATCAGAACTGGCAGAGGATTAGTTCAGCAGCTGGCCAAGGTCTACATCAGAGGCAGGCAATCATTTTGTGGTTTGGAGGGTTTTGTTCTTCTTATTATTTTTTTTTTCCTTCTGAGGGTTGCAGCAATGATGTCACCCGAATGGCAGGAGTTGAAACTGTTCAGCTCATTTCCAGGGCAAATCTGGGATTTGATAAGATTGTAAAGTAGCCCTTATTTTAACCCTGGAGGGGAGGGAGGGATCACACCACTGAAAAACTGATGTTATGCCACAGCTCCTTCATAACACAATCTGGAGTGCTTTGGGGTGATGCACGTGTTCACATCTGGTTTATATTTTGCAGCTGGGAACTGCCCTTCCAGTGCTAGAGACAATGGAGAAAGCCCAGCAATTATCACCTTTTAACTCTGGATTCTACATAATACAGAACAGAGCACAGAAGGCAAAATTAAAAAATTGGAAGGGACCTTTAAAATCTTCTAGTCCAGTGAGGAGCAAACCTTTTAGAGACCGAGTGCTCAAACTGCAACCCAAAACCCACTTACGTATCGTCAGGTGCCGGGTGGGCGTGGCCCATTAAGTGGGTGTGGCCCATTGGATAGGCGTGGCTGCGGTGGTAACGGCAGACTGGGTGGGACTAAAAAGTTCAATCAATCAATTCCAACTTTGCGAGATCTTTTTTTTTCCCCACGAGAAGTTGAAATTGATTGATTGATTGAACTTTTGGGGGGTTTTTGCACATGGCGGCGGAGGCCTAAAGCGAAAAGGTTTTATAAAACCCAGCTGAAGGCCTAGGACTGGGGCGACGGCGCACGTTGCCACAGAGAGGGCTCTGCGTGCCACCTGTGGCACGCGTGCCATAGGTTCACCACCACAGTTCTAGTCCAACCCCCTGCTCATGGCAGGAGGTATTTACCATTTGGCAAAATGGTTATCCAATCTCTTCTTAAATGCTCCAGCGATGGAGCACCCACGACTTTTGAAGGCAAGCTGTTGCACCGATTAATTGTTCTCCCTGTCCGAAAATTTCTCTTTAATTCCAGGCTAATTTACCTTAGGTCAGTGGTTCTCAACCTGTGGGTCGGGACCCCATTTGGGGTCAAACGACCATTTCACGGGGGTCACCAAACAACGCAGTCTGCCCTTTTTTCCCCCTTTTCCTTAGCTGTGCTACTCCCTTTTATTCTATTGGCTTTTGAAAGCCAATCGAATAGACTCTCTTGAATAGAGTCTATTCTATTGGCTTTCAAAAGCCAATAGGAATTGTCCAGGCTGTCTCTGCCCTGCTGAGCCCGCCAAAAGTCCCATTCTGCAAATGGTGCTGCACCAGTTGAATAGTCCTCGACTTACGACCGGTTGAGTAGGCCTCGATTTACGACCGGTTGGGGGTCGCGGCATTAAAAAGGTTGAGAACCACTGCCTTAGGTTCTCTTTGAAAGTTGCCTGAATGCTCTTGGAGAGCTGACCCTCTTTGGAAGACGTATGGCACGTAAGCCAGAATTCAAATGTTCGGCTACCAAACTTCATGGGAACTCTGGATTTCTCTTTTTACTGGAATGATTCATTGCAGGTTTCCCATTTTAATCCGCTGAGCACAGGAGCAGAGAGAGTGAGATCTGGGCTCTGAGATCAATTTGAGAAGACTGATTATCAGTGGTAAAGAAAAGATGCTTCTCAAATGCTCAGTGGCATTTTCTCTTTGATTGTTCTTTGTAGATTCAAGCATGGAGCTCCGTGGTTCAAGTATTTCTTTAATGACCTCCAGCACCTTCCTTTCTCTTTCTTATCTTATTTCAATTGGGTCCACGTTTTGATTCTCTGCTTCCTTGGGGCAAAAACCTCTTGTTCTCGTTTGTAGTTTTTAACAGTATTTTTATTTTATAGCCGATGACCAGCTTGCACTCTATAAAACAGGATGAGTGCTAAGAGCTTTATATAATTGCATCCAGTCATTAAGCCACGATGAGCGCTATCCTAAATTAGGCCTAGTCCATCAATTCTACATGCTTCAGAAAAAAAAAAATCAAAGCAGGATTGGGAGCTGCTGAAACTCATTTCCCATTCTTTAGAGATAGCAGGAAAGAAAACCTTTTTTTAATCCTTGATTTTAAGAAAACGTGAATCTCCATCAAGCTGAGCTTGATTGCTAGACAATTACAGCAGGGAATTTGGGCAACAATTTGAAAGGTTTGTCCCTACCATAATCCAGAATGTCTGGATTCCTGGTGGTTTCCCATTCAGGTTTGTAACCCAGAAAATTGATCAATCCTGTTGCAACTGTCCTTGAAGTACATGATCCCATATGCTCCTTTTCTTTAATCAGGATTCTGCTATGGTAACTTGTGGACCCCCTAAGACCATTCAAGGGCAGGTGTGAGGTTCAAGGAACCAAGAATGTCATGAGTTACTTCTAAGTAGTATTTTTTATATTGCTGCTTGCCTATAGACAGAATCTTGCCAGACTAAAGTACTTATCTATATAACTACTACATAGACCATGCAAACTGCTGGGGGGCAAGGGTTCGCCTTCACCCTTTTCCTGCATATACAAGTTTCCAATCTTCTTTGTCTCTTTGCTCCCTGGGAAGGAGCCCTTCTGTCAGGCACAAAGAATCAGGATCATTCATAAGGTTGTAGCATAGACGATTTATTTAAGCCTATGCACAAGGATCTGGACAATTAAAGTTCAACACTAAATTAGTGCCTGATAAAGATCAATGGAGTTCAGGAGAAGTTGAGTCTCCTGTGGCAATGCAAGGACTCTAAACTGATGATACACTTAACCCCACCTCCTAGCTCTGCCTACTCTTCTCTCACACCCTCCCTCCTGCAACTCTGGATTGTGTTCTACTACCCCAGGACAATTAAATAAGTCACTGCTAAGTGATCTCTCCATTTCATAGTATTGACTAAAAGGAGTCTATTGCTGATCCTAATTAAAAGCACATCATCGCAATAAAATTCTTGATCGTGCCAACAAGCAATATATTAGCCTCTCAAAGTAGAAGAAGTTAAGAAATAGACACTGCAAGGATCCCATGAATGTTACTGTATTGTTTTAGGATATCCAAACAGGATCTTGAAAACCCGTCTAACTCATCCTTTCCCAAGATCAACTCTAAAATCCTTCATAGATATCTTTCTCTAATGCCAGAAGGACTGGGGCCCAGGGCCACAAACCCAAAAAACAGACGCAGCAAAGATGCTGCTGTTGTAACAAAGGAAGAGGAGAAAGAGGGCCAGTGCTAATGAGAGAAGGCAGAAGGTCCCAGAATTTGGACCCAGAGTTGCCAAGAGGAAACATGGCCCATACAGGTAGTCCTCGACTTACGACCACAATTGGGACCCCAACTGCAGATGTAACCCATGATGGTCATAAGTAAGGCACTTGCATGACTGGACCAGATTTTATGACCATTTTTACAGCAGTCATGAAGGGAATCATGCAGTTGTATGTCTGAATCCATTCACCTGAATGGGTATTTTTTTTTTTTTCAGAAACTGGCAAAAAACATAGGGAACCAGCAGAAAAAAAAACCCCAATAATAAATGTGAGCTGGCTGTCAAGCACCCAAAACACAGTCATGTGACCACAGGGTCACATGTTAATTATTTGATGTTAATTATTTGGCAACACATACTTATTTTATAATGCAACAGGAATTAACAACAAAGTATATAAAGCATATTTTCTTCTATAATGATACTGATTATTTTGCAACATTTAGCTGTTACAGTTTCAAAAATAATTAAAAATTCTTTTAATATAGTTTGGGAAAATAAAATAAAAACGATCTTTACCTTTTTTTAAAAATGAAGACATTTTAATATACTAAGGTATTATTTTTTATTTTACTTCTGTATATCTAATTTCCATACTATGACCCAGCCCAAAATAATATATTTGATATTAACAGGACATAAAATCAGTTCCAACAGAAAGAAGGTAGGAGAAAGGTATTTTATGTTAAAGAACTAGGGTATTCTGAGAACTCTGGAACAGGTTGATGGTTAACACAAAATACTACATCCCTTCTATACTATACTGGCATCCAGTGTCTGTTAGTTGAAAAATTTTTTACAACAGCCGGGAGTGCTTTATGAGCTTTAAAGCATCATTGTCAAGGCTGTTTGTCATTAAACGGCTGGTCATAATTCAAGGACTGCCTATAGTTCTCTCCCTTCTGAATTCACATCCAGTCAACTTTGGAATTTGAAAATACAGGGAGCTTGGGTGAATTTTTCAACTGCCCACCATTCCATTTCTGCAGCTGGCACCTTAATAAAGAGCAGTGCTCGGCTTTCATTCATTTGATGCCAAACATTTTTCCAAGGAAGCTGCTGGCTTCAATTTTGTGTCTGCCTGGCAGTGTACGTGTGCATGTTCGTGTATAAACTGGTACAATGGCCTGCAGCTGTAGAAGAGAGACACCCATCTGAATTTAAGCTGCATTTAAGAATACCCACCAAGTGCCAAGAAAGCCACCTTTATCAGGGATCTGAACTGCCCCGGCATTGAATCCACTCATTAACACTTGCATTGATCTGCTCTAGGCAGCACCCTCGGAGCAATCAATCTTTAGCCTGTTAAGACATCGGCTCTCTAGATCCGTGATACCTCCCCATTGGCACTGTAGCTCCCTTACCGTCTTGAAACGCTGGCAGCTTCCGTCCTCTGCAGTTCTCCGAGAAAACACCCAGCAGGTACAAAGCGGAAAACAGGGCACTCCACATTGTGCGTCACGATCTGTGATCTTGCATCTAGGGAAGCAGAGATTCGATTATCTCAGTGCATCGAGAAGATTGATGTGCCAGAACAGGTGAATCAGGATAAGTCACGAATAGAACAATAATTCCCCCCCCCCCTTTTTTTGCATGTAATTATCCCAGATCTTTCCCACCCAGGTAAGCAGCGTTGATTAGCAGCCTTTAACAGATGTTCAAGGCACCAATCCAGGGAATTTCCTTAAGGCAGAATGGCAGAGTCAATTAACTGGACAAATAAGTCTAATTGCCCTGACTCAACTTCCAGACAATTCTAGATGAGTAGATCAGATTAAGAATCTAATACCAAGTAGGAATCCAGTGTGATGTATCCTTTCTTATGAGATTATAGTAACAGAATCTTGCAAGTCTGGATGTGTTTTCCAACTTTATGAGAACTTGGGAGGGTCAGGCCTGACAAGCTTTCTCAGGTTACAGTTTTGGCCCAGACTCAAACTTTCTTCATCTGACCATAGTCTTGGTAATAGCTCTTTCTTGTGTGCCTCAAAGACATTCCTTTTACCGTCTACGTTGGGCGGGCGGAGTAAAAATGTCACAATAGCCACGCACATCAAGTTCTGTCCCCCTTTTTTGCATGCAACACATGTTAAAAGAGTGTGGGGCTTTGATCACATGATTATGGCTGTCATTTTGATTTTTTTTACACCTCTCCACTCCCCCCTATCCTGCCCTGCTCCACACCCCCCCACCCCGCCTGGGAGCAATTCTCATAAGGCTCCAAATGTGGTAAAGTTGTTTATTGGAACAGGGAAAAAAATATAGTGGAAAGGTTGACATGATCTAGGATATACTCAGTGGTGGGATTCAGCTGGTTCGTACCACTTCGGTAGAACCGGTAGCTAATTTTTTATTGGCCAGGCCCAGAATGGACTTCCGAAAGCAGCATCCACACAGAGAACCGGTTGTTCACATATTTGAATCCCTTCCTTCCTTCCTTCCTTCCTTCCTTCCTTCCTTCCTTCCTTCCTTCCTTCCTTCCTGTGGTGGGATTCAGTCACTTGGCACCAGTTCGGCAGAACCGATAGCTATTTTTTTATTGCCAGGCCCAGAATGGACTTCTGGAAACAGTATCCATACAGAGAACCGGTTGTTCACCTGTTTGAATCCCACCACTGGATATAATGAGATGGAAATGTTTATATCTATGCATGTACATATGGGGTTGTTTAAAAAGCGATCTAGCAGCAGCATCTTGGAAACTTAAAAAGCTCCTCCTGCTGTGATAGGATGTGTGATGGTTTAGTTTGGACCCCATTTTGCAAAATTGAGCCCCCATTCAGGGGCCACCAACTTTGATGTAATCTCACTTCAAGAAATCCCCTTCTTTCTAGATTTCTGCCTTAACTAGGCAAGGGAAAACAACTCACTTTTTTCATATATGTGTATGTATGTGTGTCTATGTATGTGTGTGATTTAAGGAAAAACGATTAACTGTTTGGATCTTTTCAGAGTGAACTGCCAACTTTGAGGAGAAAGGGAGCTAAGGATTTTGCACAGTGGTCAATGTTAAACTTACAAAATGAAAAAATGCAAATTTATTTCTCCCTTCCTTCCTTCTTTCTTTCTTTCTTTCTTTCTTTCTTTCTTTCTTTCTTTCTTTCTTTCTTTCTTTCTTTCTCGAACTTAAGTGAAATCAGCAGGATTTGCTCTATTTTTGTTAAGATATGGCATTTCAAATGTCAAATTAGCAGCTGGAGGAAGTGCTGACTGGAAAGATGAAAGATTGATTTTCAATCTTTTTTGAAGCACGGTTGATTCAAAGTTGCTTTGAATCAGGGAACTGTCCCCAATGAGCTGCAGTCTGTCCCGCTCTAAGTTTCTTTGGCTGTATCCAGAAGCACTTTGGCATTTTCAACGCTTGGAGATTTTTCATATGATGAATTTAGCACATTGCCGGAATATTATTCTGAGTTATATAAAGAACCACTTCCTTTGGCAAACATTTGGCACCCAACACGTTGCCTAGTGCTATCTGTGCTCATTTGGATTATGCTTTTTCTTAAAGATATCACATTATGGATGCATTTCACATTTCAAATTTTCTATTAAAAAGTCACATTGTCATCAGTGATATTGTTTTTACTATTGTTTTACATGCAGTCATAAATAAAGCCGCAATGGAACCAACAGTGCTTCAGTATATGGATGCAACAAATTAAAACAAAGTTCATTACAGTAAAGCAAAGAAATAGGCAATCTAAAATGCCATCTCATTCCGGGAACAATTGATATCACACACTATCAGACTTTGCAGACGAGAAATAAATCTCTTTTGCAAGAGAAACTCAGCCGTGCATTCAATATCAGCAGAAGATTGACAAACTTGATACAACCAGATAAGCTGCTCCTTGCAGGCAAGAAAGAAATATTTATGTAGAAAATTTGTCTACTGTAAAACACAGAAATCAAACCCTGTCTATTGTGTGCATGTGTGTATGTGAGAGAGAGATAGACATAGAGAGATAGAGAGATAGATAGATAGATAGATAGGTAGATAGATAGGTAGATAGATAAATCGATAGATAGATAGATAGCTAAATAGATAATAGCTAGATAGCTAGATAGCTATAGATAGATAGATAGATAGATAGATAGATAGATAGATAGATAGATAGATAGATAGATAACTAGATAGATAATAGATAGATAGATAGATAGATAGATAGATAGATAGATAGATAGATAGATAGATAGATAATAGATAGGTAGATAGATAGATAGATAGATAGATAGATAGATAGATAGATAGATAGATAGATAGATACAGAGAGAGAGAGAGAGAGAGAGAGAGAGAGAGAGAGATCAAACCCTGTCTATTATGTGGGTATGTATGTGTATGTTTATGTGTGAGAGAAAAAGAGAGAGAGAGAGAATACACAAATCAAACTATTATCTTGTGTAAGTTTAAATGTGATAAAGTGAGATGACATAGATAGAGATGGGTGGGTAGGTAGGTAGGTAAGTAGATAGATAGATAGATAGATAGATAGATAGATAGATAGATAGATAGATAGATAGATAGATAGAATGAGAGATCAAACTCTATTATGTGTGGGTATGTTTGTATGAGAGAGTTAACTAGCTATACCTCTGCTGAAGTTTCGCAAGGAATGAACAGATTCACCCAATAGATTTAGTACATAGGTCATAGACTCATGAGGTTGGATAGGACCTTGGAGGTCTTCTAGTCCAACCCCTTGCTCAAGCAGGAGACGCTATGCCATTCTGAACAAATGGCCGTCCAGTCTCTTCAGTGATGGAGCACTCACAGCTTCCACAGGGAAAACATTCCACTGATTAATTGTTCTCACTTTAAATTTAAATTTAACCAGGCCACTTAAAACCTGGCTAGGCCTGCTAAGCTTGTCTAATTTTAACCTCAGTCATTTTGGCTAGTCTATGGTGGGATCATGGATACATAAAAAACAGGGGAATTCCACAATCAACTTGACAAAGATTGTATGAATACAGCCCATAAAGAAGTGAGGTGCAATTGTTCCCCCAAAAAGTATGTGTCAGTGAGTAGGAAATGCAACAGAAATGTGTTAGAAGTGGAATGTGATGGTGGGGTTAGGATCTATGGAATATCAAGTTTGCTAGATTATGTAACTGGGATTGTTTTTATCCCTCGCCCTGGATTGCTGAGAGACAAAAACATCATTTTTTATGACATCACCCTGCAGATGCTTTTTTCAAAATAGATTTGCTCAGTTTAATGGAGATTATTTTCAGCTAACTGGATGCAAGATTGTATTTGAGTGTATTTTATTAAGGAGTACTTGGAACACCCATTCTTATTAAAACCCAACTTAATTGCCCCAGTGAAATCAATGGAATTTTAATATGCTTAACTGTGATTGAATTTTTCAACCAAATTATGAGAAAAGAAATGAAAAAAAAAGCTCTTAATCTCTAGCGGCAGACACAGAGATACTGGAATCTCCGATTGCAAGTGAATAAGGTGGTACAATCTACAGGAGGAGCAGTGGAGGCCTGCTTTAAGTCTCTGAATTGATTTATATCAGTTTGGGTACTTTCATGCATATGCATTTTATTGGGCCAAATAAATCTAAGTCCAAAGACTTGCAGCTGGAGACTGAACTTGGCTGAAGATTTTTTTTTCTGAATGGTTCCAAGCAGTGGAATCAACTTGGATCCAATTTGTGGAATCCTAGTAAAATAATGACGAGGGCGGGACCCAAGACAGATTTGAGGATTTACTGCAATATCTTTAAATATTTTGCAATAGATGTACCAAAGTTAATTCCTAGCTCTCGAGAAGCAGTAACAGCTCAAATATTTCCGTATGGCTACCATGTAGAGTTAGATTTAGACTTTCCTTT